>NC_134647.1:67311185-68050352 GCF_030463565.1 Pelecanus crispus
CGATGCCCAGGCCTGCCCCGCTCACCTTACCTGGATACAAGGGACAGGTCCTTTGATGGTGAAGCCACTACCCCCATCCACCTCATTACCACACTCTGCCCTCAGGAAGCAGCTGGCACTTGCTGCTTCCTGACGCAAAATCTTTCACTAAAGAGTCAGCATTACTATAAGGGGGAAATACTGCCTTGTTAACCCGCTGGAGTCTATGAAGCGTCAATAAGCAGATGGATAAAGGAACCCAGTGGACATAGATTTGTCAAAATCTTAGATTTGTCAAAAGCCTTTGACAAAGCTCCCCACTGAAGGCAGGACTAAAAAGACTGAACTGACACAGGATTAGGGAAAAGGTTCTGTTACAGATTCAAGGCTGCTTAAAAGAATAAGGAGCAAAGCACAGGGCTAACTGGCCCCTTTTCAGTATAAAGAAAAGTAATGGAGATCAGTGCCAAGACTGATTTTATTCAGTGTCTTCATCTATGACCTGGAGAAGAATGAAATTTGAGTTTCTGATAATCCTACGCCCCTACAAGTGATCAAATGCTATGAGGGCAAAGAATGCTAGAAGACTGTGGAAAACAAGTGAGCTGGCGAAAGTGATGTACATGAGCTTCAGTGTACATAATGTAATGTATAAATGAAGAAAACCAAGCCTACATGCCAATGAACTCAGAACTGGCAGCTCTGAACTCAAGAGAAGTTTTAGAATCATCAGTGACAGCTCACTGAAATCACAGAGTCAATATGCACCGGCAGCCAAAGACATCAACAAAACGTTGGCCACCAGCATGAAGGATCTCGAAAGCAAGACTGAAGGTAGCATTTTGCCACTGTGTAAAACCTTGCCATACCCACATCTTGAGTATGCAGCTCCAGATTACGCATCTCTAAGAGCAGCGCTGTGGAGTGAAAAATGGTATGGATGAGAGGCAACTAAAATGATGAGTGGGACAGAGTACCTGCCTCAATGATGATCCAAAAGGACTAAGACTTCAGTTTGGAGAGGTGAAAGCCAAAAACTGATGCACCAAACGCTTCCAAAATTTTGAATATTGTGCATAAACTGAATGTGCAATTGTCGTTCACCAAATCTCACAATACTAATACTAGAGGGCCCTCCAGAAAACTAGTAGGAAACAGTATAAAACCGATAAAAGGATGTATCTTCAAACAGCATGTAGTGACTGCTGCCACCAAGGCTACAGAAGCAGACAGCAGAAGTAAGTCCAGAAAGTGTTTAGACAAAATTAGGGATATCAAGTCCATAAAAAGATAGTGAAAGCACCATGCAGAGGTGTACCAACACCCTGACACAGCCAGCATGGATGCTGAAGAGCCTGAGGGGAATCAGGCACAGAAAGCAGCCCGGCTGGCTGTGTTCCGCTCTCGCCTCTGCTGGAGATCTAGTCGGAGCTAGACGGCCCCTGCGCTGACCCGGGAGAGCACAAGTCCGATTATCTGCCACCTTCCAAGGGGAAAGTTATGCAGCGCTTGATCTTACCACACGCACAGGAAAGTAGCTGAAGTCATTGGGAACTTTATGCACGCATCTGACGACGCTCAGGCCCCGAGACAGCCGCTCCCCTCACACTGCAAGGACGGAGGGGCACTGGATGCTCTGTGCACAGGCACCGAGCGTTCCCCAGCGCTTCCTTACAAAGACCACGCTTTATTTCTTTCAGAAACCACCCTGGCAGAAGCAGAATTCTCTCTGGGCAGCAGCTCCAGCTCTACCGCTACTCTCGGCGGGACAAAGATAGCCTGAAAGCGCCCGGCTACAAGTACCTCAGAAACACAAGTACCTCAGAAACACAAACCCGCAGGCAAGCTCGGGCGATCACGGGTCTCCCGCCCCCCGGGGCCGCCGAGCCTCGCCCGCCCGGAGCCTCCCCACCGGGCCCGGGCGGCCCCGCCGTGCCGGGGCGGGACGGGTGCCGCCGCTCCCCTACCTGAGCCACCACATGTAGCTGTGCTCGTAGGGGAAGAAGCTGTGCGGGTCATCGCAGCAGTACTTGACGTCCTGGAAGCCGCAGCAGTACACGGCGCGGGCGTCGCCGCCCGTCCGCGGGCAGCTGAAGCCGCTCACCAGCACCTTGTCGGCGTTGAGGTAGCTGCTGCACTCGGCGCTCATGGTGCGGGGGCCGCCCGGCGCCTCGGCTCCGGGCAGGAGGTGGGGCGGCGAGCGGGCGGAGCTCGGGCGGGCCGGGGTCCGCCGGGGGCGGCGAGGAGCGGGGCAGGCGGCGGGCGAGGCTGGCTGCCGGCGGGAACCGCCGCTCCCCGAGCCGGGAGTCGCCGCAAGGCGGGAAGCGGCGGGAGCCGCCCTTGCCCTGAGGTGAGGGAGAGAGCGGAGCGGCGCCCGCCCTGCGCGGCGGAGGGAGGGGGCCCTGTGGGGCCGAGGGCCCCCGGGCTGCTCGCCTCAAGGGCACCGCCCCGGCGTCTCTCGCTAGGGCTTGGTTTTGCCTCAGCGCTCGGTCCCACGTCGGGGAGAGGCTTCGGGGGTCCACCCTCACCCATAAGCCTCGGTGGGCTGTCGGGACAGCCAAAGCAAGGAGGTAGTTGAGAGGGGTGACACCTCAGTCGGGCTCTGGACCCCTTGGCTTTATGAGGGGTAAAAACACCACATAATATTTAATGTTTCTGAGAGACCAGTCTCCCGCTCTTTTCAGAGGGCATTTCCTTTTAGTACTTTAGACCGCTTTTTTTTTTTTTAAGTGGGGCCCAGGCAGTCATGCTGTTATCTGTATGAAAGAGCCTCTCCTGAGGGAAAGGTGGGTAGATCTCGGCTCAGGAAAACACACGTGCATATCATGTGCACCTCTGCATGTGATTTGGCTCATGTAAAGCAGGATAATAAAATGCCTCTGGGAGAGCAGTGGGTAGACACTACCCCCTCAAAGGACCTGGTTCTCAGTCAATCTCTATGGATTACAAGGGAGCCTGGATCAGGTGCTTTGCCACACAAGTGACCTCCTCAAGGGAAAGTTCAGGTTTTAGAAAGGGAAGTTGTGCATTATCAATAGAGCTCGACTTGAATTAGTAAGACCACATTCGGCTAACACTTTACATTTTAATTCCAAGTCTCGCCTTGAGATGAACTCCAGGCAAGTGAGAGTTTCCTGTCTTCTAGCTAACTGTCAGGGAACAGCAAGAGCCAGGAGCGATGGCAGCTTAGGGAGGGACAGCGGCCTCACCGACCAGGGCACAGTCCTGCAGGATCGGAACAGGGCCAGGCTGGTGGCAGCGACAGGCACCATCAGCAGTCCCAGGCAAGGTAAGATACTGAGTCAAGGTCAGGGTTCATCCAGGAGACAGGATGGGAGGCAAGCTGCCTACAGCATAGGTCTGAAGTTCATCCAGGAGGACCAGCAAGCAATCCAGGCCAGGAGGAGGCAGGACTGTGCACAGGCATACCTCTGGTATAGCTCAGGGAAGGTCAGGTTGCCCTGGCATGAGCTTAAATGTGGCTCCTGGACCAGTGAGCAGAGGGTGTGGGTGTGGTGAGGACCCAGGCAATGCTGGTCGAGGCCTGTTAGTGGTCACTTAGAGCTCTGACACTGATATCTTCCAGTACTACATACAGTCCCCCTACATTAGGGTCTTTGACTGTACTTGCTAAAAAGTACAAATATTCTTCAGTTCCTTGGTTGATTTTATTTTTGAAATCAACCCTGACTTAGCACCAGTTGAAATTAATTCAGAAATTCAGTCAGAGTCTGTCTGCTGAATTATAGATTTGCCTTCCTAATATTTAGATGTGTATGTGAATGGCCATGGAAGATTCAAATTATTCAACTGTTGGGTGCCTTAAGCTTGAGCAATTTGAGAATTTAACTTTAGGGACCTCAAAAACAGGCTCAACACTTGATGTTGCACTACACAAAGTGAGAGGATGAATGACAGTGATGTGGCTGGAGCAAAGACTCCGGAAAAGGGGACACCAGGAGGAATCAATTAACAAAGAAAAAGGCTAGATTACTATGAGATTTTTGTGAGAGTTGTAATTTTATCGCTTGTGTCGTTCAGATGAAATCAGATTTAATTAGATCAATTATTTTATGATAAAATTGAGGATTAACTTATTCGGAATGTATACAGGAAAATGGTCTACCAAAGACCAGAAGGCAGCCTTTTTACCTCAATTAAGTCAGTAGTGTCTCTATGTGTTAGGATTTAATCATGGCTCTTGTGATACTTTAGGTCTTTTTTAGAGACCAATCTCCTGGTCATTTGATTGAGAGCAAGTTTCATTTTAATACAGTAGCTTAGTCTTTCAAGACATGGGGACTGTTTCTGTGATTGAGGAAAGAGTCTCTAGTGAGGGAAGGATGGGTGAATCTCAGCTCAAAAGCCATCAGTTAGTTAGCCAGACAGTGTGCATGCATCAGTCAGCTAATCAACATGTGATGTGGTTGAAACCGAGCAGTGTATTCAGAATTTATTACTGAAGGATTGACAGACCCACAGACAGCATAGCTGTGTAGACCTTGTTCTCTAATTAAGTTAGGCTTAAGCAGAAGACATGCAAGAAAAACAAAAAAACAAACCCAAACCAAATACAGTGGTAAATGTCATGGTTTCGAGACTGATTTAAGACTTTGTGAGGTTGCCAATACTGTGTTCAAAAGGGAGACCTCATGTAAGTCCTACAACTTCCCAGGATGGAGGAACATCTAATTCCAGTCTAACAGGTATTTGTTTTTTGAAATGTCTCTATGCACCTTGTTCAGTTGCTAATAGTTATTTTCTTCCAAAACCTGAATTCCCATCCTTGTTTTTCTTTCTGATTCTTTTTATCCCTCTGGGATTTTTTTCCCCATCTTATCCTTTCTTTATTGGTTTCCATTGAGGTTCTGTTCATACCAGGATACAACCATGGCAAAAAGATTTATCAGAGAATCATATCCAGGAGTGGTTCAATTGCCCTTTTCAACTGAGTATTCCCAAATCAAGTGGTCAAGAGATGTTTAGGAATATAGGACATTCTCAGTTATTTTTGTATTTCATATCGTTATTTTACTTTTGGAGATTTTTCTCTTATTATTCAGAACTTGGATAACAATTTTCTACTCAAAGTTATTACTACACTGATTTGGAACACATAGAATTACTTATCACAGTTTTATGCTCAGTCTTACGCAATCTTCCACTTATACTTACTGAGTATAAGGCAGATCTGAGTCGGAGTTGGAGTAAGGGTGGATTCTTTCTCCAAACTTAATGAAATTTGGCTTCAGAGAAGGCTGAAATGTTATAAAGTGGCAAAATCATTTTTATCAATCAGCATCCTCGTTTATATCATGCAATTAATTTGTACTTGCCATATGGGTGATAATAATTAGTGCACTCTGTTGTTCCAATTATTTGGAATTATTTATATGAAACATTAGAAATTAACTTTGAGTTATCTACCTAAGTGACTGAATTAACTATGTAATTGCTGCAGGATTGAAGTAAAAAAAAATTCTCTTTTGATGAGATGTTCAGAAACAGGACTTGAAGTGGGAGTTGGAGGCTCTTCACTGACCAATGGTCACATGCATTGTCTTTTATGTCAGAAGAAAACCACATCACCTTGTTTTCCCATTCCAATTACAAAACACAGACCTCTTCTTCCAGTAAGAGCTAGTGGTTTGGACCTCGTAAAACATGTTGCCCTCTCTCTCCCTCCACTATTGCCAATATCAATTTAAGTTACTACACAGATGCCTGGAACAATGTTCTCTCCTGAGTAAGGAGTGTGTTTCAACCTAACAATTAGGTCATTCAGCTTTCAGAAAAACAAAACACAGATAAAAGACCTTTGCAGGACATGTGTAAGTAACAGACAAATTAGGTAATTCAGGAGCAGCTTTCAGAACTGTATCCAAAACAGGATACTTCTAGTCTCTGAGTGCTGAACTATCATCCTTGTGAATATGAGCCTCTTCTGCAGTGAGCTCTAGCTCTACTAAGTCTGGTAAAACCTGCCAACTTTCTCAGATGCCTCCAACCCAGACTTGTCTGCAAATCTTTAACTTTACTGGTACTCATATTAGCTTCCAAGAGATTGTTTTGGCTGTACTTAAAGTCCCTTTTCAAAATACTTGGTGCCATGGAACTACATCTTTGGCTTTCTATTACTTATAACTGTTTTCAAACCTTCCCAATGAAGTCATAAACATAAATATGTTTATGACTACAACCTGAAAGGAGGTTGTAGTGAAGTGGGTGTTGATCTCTTCTCCCAAGTAGTTAGCGATAGGACAAGAGGAAATGGCCTCAAGGTGCGTCAGGGGAGGTTTAGATTGGATATTAGGAAAAATTTCTTTACTGAAAGAGTGGTCAAGCATTGGAACTGGCTGCCCAGAGAGGTGGTGGAGTCACCATCCCTGGAAGTGTTCAAAAAATGGGTAGACGTGGCACTTTGGGACATGGTTTACTAGGCGGTGGTGTTGGGATGATGGTTGGACTGATGATCTTAGAGGTCCTTTCCAACATTAGTGATTCCTAGTTTTACTTTCATTAAAAAATAATCCAGCCACCAAGCCAGGAAACATGAAATTAATTATTACTTGACCCTTAATTGGTTTAGTGGTGGACTTGGTAGTGTTAGGTTAATGGATGGACTTGATAATCTTTAAGGTCTTTTCCAACCTAAACGATTCTATGATTCTGTGATTCTATTAAATATACACATGTGCTATGCAATAATTAGAACAGTAGCAATTCTTGTAATCATTAAAAATAATTGTTATCTTAATCTAAACTACAATTAATGTGAAAAGCATAAAACCTCTTATTTAATTATTTTGACTCCACAATACACTGGCCAGCAGAACTGGGCTGGTTTAATTTTCCAGCAAATTAGAAGAGTTCTTCTGACTGAATACAGCTTAGAGTAAAGGAGACCTGAGAAAGAAGCTAAACCTTCTGATTTAGCTGTTCCATTTGGAGACAACTTGAAGTGAATTGTACCTCTGCACTGACCACTACTTAAGAGCTGAGAACAAACATTCGTATTAACAGTTGTGGGACACATTTCTACCAGCCAACTTTTAAGAAACAGAAAATTAATTATGAACTACCAATAGAGCTGTCTGGATCAGCATCAATCCTCACCCTCAGAACTATATGGAATGTTCTTCCTTAAGAGCATAATCTAATTATCAATAGGCAAAGAGCTGCCTGAATTACCTTCAAAAGTAATCTGGTGGCAAATTATGCAATTAAACAAAATTGTCATGCCAAGATGGTGTAACTAGCCCTGATTAGGAGTAACAGCTCAAACTGACATCAGGGTTAGCGTAGACAACATGTAGTGTAGACTACACGAGTGGTAAGTGCTTCAGGAAGGCAGATGACAGCATACGGTTCAAAACTGAAAGGGGAACAGAAGTTTAAGGGGTGCATACTTGCAGTACAGTGAGATACTGTCACTCAGGACTGAAAAAGAAGGACCGGTGCTAGGAGTATTATAAAGAGGAGTATCTGCTTTGGCACCGTGTTGTTTGACTCGTGCATTAGTGAAGGACTGAAATCTGTCAAGAGGGTATGACACATCTTGGGTTCTGCTCTCAATTCAACTGAGGTACAGCTGTAAGCAAATTGCTTTCCCAGTGTGTGCTTCAGTTTAACTCTCTGTAAATTTGTGATAATCATGGAGTTGTCTGACACTTGTTTGCAAAAATGTTTGTGTTTGGAGATCCTCTCTGTGCAAGTGAACACATGTATAAACTATCCTTAGAATTTTTTCATGTCACTCTAGACCCTACCAATTTTTCTAGTCATTTTAACTCTTTCATACACATTATTCTTTAATTGATTCCCCCAGTCAATATATAGTATAGATTTTGCCTTTATACTGTCTCTTCTCTGCTTTACAGAGCTAAATAATGAAGAAGGAGAAAGTAATTTTGAGCGTCAGGGAGTAAGATGTTTCAGTCAAAATTTAAAGGAAGAGGGAGAATCAGTAAAACAGAGTGAAGTGGGAAGATCTATTGTAAGTGGTAATTTTGAGGTGAGGATGGAGCTCTGATAAGTAGTTTGTGTTTGTATGTGTAATGGCCTCAGTATCTACAGGGTTTTATGTGCTGCTATTCGTAAATATTTCAGAATAATGGCTCACTTAAGCAAATCTTACCCTTTTACACTTACTCATCTATCTAGAAATAGAATAATAAGATGGATGATATAGTTTCCAAAGACGAACCTAGCCAAAGAGTCTTGACTGCGGTTTGTCTTCGTGGAGTGGTTTTCATTTCTTTTTCCTTTTCAGAGGGGAAAATTCTTTTTACTCAGCTGAGCTTTAGGCACAGAAGTGGCATGCTCCTTACTTTCCAAAAATTTACAGTGTGACACTGCCTCGATCATTTAACTTTGCTTTTATTTACCCTGCTTGTAAATTATAATTATTTGTAATTTTAGAGATACAATTATATGTTGTAATGCAATTTCTACTTGAATAGGAAGATACAAATTTTAAAGGATTCTAGTATGTAGTTTCTTCATGTAGGGGATGATAACGGGGATAATTCTGAAACTGAGTTACTCAATTGCAAGGAAGTTAGAAATGATGGGCTTATTATTTCAGACCATTTAAGCAAGATACCCACCAGAGATAGCACTTGTAAAACATGTAAGTTCCTTGATCTTTTCAGCATCGATTCTACATTAATACACAAAATAGAAAATTATAGATTCATAGGCTCATAATGAATTGTCACTTTCTATCACAGTTTGCATTTACCCTGTCTGAAACTGAAGATTAAAGAAAAAGACCTTAAGAAAACAGGTTTGAAGCATTGACTTCTAGGTATCAGTGAACAAATAATATAATAAAACATCTTCCCACTATTTTCACTGTAAAGTTGAACTGAAGCTTATTAACTTTCTTCATTTGGTTCAACCTCTTAGGCCAATAATTTAAATTTAGTCCTATTAAGTGTATTTTTTAAAAATCAAATGCTGGTTTGTTATACAATTATATCAACATTTTTAACATATTTTTGTGTACCTTGGCTCAGAGTCCTTTCTCTCACTTGGCCGTCATAGAGAACTTTCATTCTAGTTTATAATTCAAAGAGATTCACATATCAATAGCAGCAATAACACTTTCCTCTTTAACCCTCCCACACAACTGTCTTTATAGTTTGGGTGCAGGGGGAAACATCATCTATTGTTAAAGTTCTGCAGCAAGAGAGAGGCTTTTTACAGGAGCCTATTTACAATTGCTTCTTATCTTACCAAACTTTGTTATTGGGACTGAAGTTTTCTATCCTGAGTGTCTTGTCTCCTGCTAACTGGGTGGGGTTTTATTTAGTTTCATTCAGGAGTATGTTGTGAGGCTAGAAGCCATGGAAGGGAGACTGAGACTGAAGGAGAAGTCCAAAAAAAACCAGGGACACCAGTGGAAGGGCTGATGGAAGGGAGCTGAAAACAAAGAAATGGGAGGTCTGAAGGCTGAGGTGAAGGAGTAACAGCCCACCCAACAAGACAGGAATTGAATGAAAGAAGATGTTAAGGTCAAAGGTTTGGGCTCTGACCCAATTTGGGGTAGGAAAATGGAACTGGCATGAGAAATGTAAGGATCAGGGGCTGGGATTTGGTAGTTAAGGAGAACGGGGCTAGGATGAAGCGATGGGAGTACGAAAGAGTGACCAGAGGCAAACTGAAAGGACAAGGCAAAGAGGACCAGGATTTGGAGTAACAGGAAGGAGTCTGTGCTCACTAGAGGTCATTTACCTATGAAGCTTGGAATAGAATCCAAGTTTCCTGCTTGTCCCCCTTCCTTTTCTGTCACCAAATATGTTAAAATCCTGTGGAAAAATGTGTGCTTCATTTAGTTCTCTTTCACACATATGATGACAAACAATGACTGTTATTTATTTCATTAATTCATGTGGCAAAGTTCTGTATGACAGTTTGAAGTATTTCAGATGACTTATGTGGTTGCCAATATGAAATTCCACTCTTGTTTTCTCTATGTGTTTTCAAACATAAGAAATTACATGTACAAAATTACATTCAAAGAACATTAGGTTACTCAGAATTTAGAAATGCCAGACTTACAGCTAATAATATGATCACACACTATTTTTAAGAGATTCCATTTCATTTGGCAATGCAGTTTTTAAGGATTTTATTTTCTTACTCTCTTCTAATGCATGGTCAAAAGTTTATCTACTGCATGTTAACCATACCTACTGTGAATACAGAACTATTTTAGCCATGTTTTTTTGGTAATAGTTATGACTGCTTCACAGATAATAATTCATTTTTCCAGCACCCTGTGAGATGAGGAGATGGGATATTTTGCAGATATAATATTTTGTTACATACCTGTCTCACACCTAACTCCAGAGGCACAGATGTCTATTGCACATCTCAATAGTTTTTCTTCTGGTAAGAAAGGTGAGGAGACATACTTATTATTTGTAAAATGCATGAGATCCTTGAGCAGAAATATAGAAAAGTTCAAAGTATTGCTTCTAATTACTACAAGAACATTTTATTAACATGCAAAAACATTATTACTAACCCTGGAAAGGGGACTTTTCTGTCTCTCACTTGGCTGACATCTGGAATGCATTTTTCCTCTGCATATAAAAATGCATTTTAAAAGTGTTCTCATTTAAAAAGAAGTTAAGATACTGCAAAATTCCATAAGCAATCAGAATCATAATAGAAGTGTCAGTTCAACCTCATTATTGATGGCAGTGCTCTAAATTGGATGGGGAAGATGTCACACATCGTATTCCTTCTTGGTTCATGTATTACATGTCTTTACAGGAAGATGGGAATTTGACCTTTTCACTCCTGATATTGTTGTGTTAGTCACAAGCAATGACATGCCTTTCTTAACAATTGTTTTCTTGACAGAGCTTCAGTTTTATTTTCTAGCTGCAAAAGCTCATTTTTATTCCTCTTTTCCGGTGCTGAAGGTAAGTGTGTTTTCCATCTTTGGAACACTACTCAATTTGGGGATGCTGTAAAGAGAATCAGTTTCCATAGCCTTTCTGCCTTTGGCTGAAGTTAGAAAGCCCTATTCAGTTTCAAATCCCTTTTCACTTCAGCAGTGAAGACAAGGGGCAGTTGTCCAATATAAGCCGATAATCCAAAGGAAAGATAAAAAGTATATTCTTATTATGAACACCTAACATAGCCTATGATTTGATAAGATGGTTCATAACATTAAACAAATTTTTTTTGGTCAGCACTTGGAAGAAGTTGATGAGCAAGTGCCAAATTCCAACATACACCTCTGCCTTTAGTTGCCCATAGTCTTTCCTGGACAGCCTGAGATATCAAAGGGATAGGGATCTTCCACATGAGGTCTTGTCTGCTTTCCTGGAATTAAAAAAATTTAGCAATACGTATCACCAGTATTTTTGCAGGAAGTGTTTTTTTTGACTTGAGGAAAAAAGACACTTAAACACTTCTGTTTCAAAGGAAGTGAGAAGGTGAGTAGTTTGGGAAGGTGACATACTGAAAGGTCCAAAGCCTAAAAGGGAATGTAGGGCATATCTTTATACCTCTTTCATTGGAGTTGGTCATCACAGAAGGTGTGTTATCCATTAGCAAGGGGTAAGATACGGCTTAATCTGTTCACTAATATGACATCAGATGTATTTTTTCTTCCAGCCAAGACTAAACCAATACACCTCTAATGAAGCCTATGACATCCATCATTCTTCCATACCTGGAATTTGCACCAGGAATTTTGACAGGAATTGTTTCTATATTGCTACTGAAGTGGAAGGTATCACTGCCACAGACATGATGAACATCTCAACAGAAGTAGTCAAAGGAAGATCAAGCTAAATCATTTTAATTTACAGTAGCATTGCTGTTTGTCTTATGGAAGGGAATGTAATTATTTCATTTGTCTGTTGCCTTGTATTTGTCACTTCAACTGCTGCCAAATCAATCAGCTTTTACATAACTTGCTTTCTCTTGTTTGATTAACTAAAGGTGATAGATACATCTGTACAAACTTGGAATCAGAATAAGTTCTATGCTTTGCTTTTCATTCACTTGTTACATGCTTTTGGGAAAATGGTGTCACCCACATGCTTATTTTCTTCCTTTATAAGATCAGTATCAAGCCCTTTTTCTTCATGCTGTGAGGTTTCTATGATCTCTGTAACAGAATACAGTCATTATCTTCCTTGACTAAAAATGTTCTGCTTTACTATTCCTTATTATTACTATAGTTTCTCCATCAGTAACAAACATGCTCATTCTTTTTCATCTCCCTAAAAATATTCATGTTTTGAATCTTGTTACAATTCAGTACGGAATAAATGTGCCGTACTGAATTGTAACGAGGTTCAAAACATGTTTTTAATTTTAGAACACAGTTTTTTCAATTCTTTTGAGAAATGTTATTATAATAAGGCACATAACATTTCTCAAAAGAATTGAAAAAACTGTGTTCTAAAATTAAAAAGGACAACTGTTTGTGTTGGGGTTTTTTTGGTTTTTGTTTGCCATAACTGGGGATGGATTTGAAGGTTGACTTTTTGATCTGCTGAGAAATTGCTTTTCTATTGGCATAAGTAAGAATCCATCCTACTGGACTAAGAATCAAGTCTTAATTGTTCACAGAATAACTGTCCAAATAGTGTAAATTTATGAAGGCAAGGCAGCCAAGGCCTGGTTGGTGCTAAACAATAATTACATAATCTGAATTGTAAAGAACAAGGGACCCTCAGGTGAGGACAGGACTGCAAGACTTGTCTTGTGCTGTGAATTCTGGATGGATTCATAAAAGCTAGAGCCTATGAAGAGAGTTGCGTACAGCCAATTAAGTCATATAGTCAGTGGAAAAAGGTTACAAAAAAGACTGACATCACCATATCACTTTTGATCATGGATGTTTGCTAGCAGTCCCTGTTGATTTACTTCATATTAACAAGTTCTCTAAAGCAGCACACAGATGTTTTTCCACATTAGCTTCAATTCATGTACTGCTTCTGGACTTGAGCTGACACTTTATATTTTCTGGAAAATGAAATATTAAGGAATATGGTGAAGTGGCAATCAAGGTAAATATTTAGAAGCCAGTTTTGCTGCATGAGGAGTAATATGTATTACATATGTAGATGTGGTGCTTAGGGGCACGGTTTAGTGATGGACTTGGCAGTGTTAGGTTAATGGTTGGACTCGGTGATCTTAAAGGTCTTTTCCAACCTAAACGATTCTGTGATTCTATGTTTAGTTATTGGGAAATGCTTCCATCATGCATGTATACAGCTTTGAAAGCATATATATGACACAAAGCCTCTTTGCTTCAGATCCAGTGCAATAACTGTTAGCTGTGAGTGCACGTATATGAATGTGATGAAATCATGCCGTTTGAGTGATTCTGCACACTTTTTATTGTTGACTTTAAATCAGCATGTCGTGGTTTAGCCCCAGCCAGCAACTCAGCACCACGCAGCCGCTCGCTCACTCCCCCTACCCCAATGGGATTGGGGAGAGAATCAGAGGAGTAAGAGTGAGAAACACTCCTGGGTTGAGATAAGAACAGTTTAATAATTGAAATAAAGTAAAATAGTAATGATAATAATAACAATATAATAATGATAATAATAATATACAAAGCAAGTGATGCACAATGCAATTGCTCACCACCTGCCGACCGATACCCAGCCAGTTCCCGAGCCGCGATCGCTGCTCCCTGGCCAACCCCCCCCAGTTTATATACTGAGCATGACGTCATATGGTATGGAATAGCCCTTTGGCCAGTTTGGATCAACTATTCTGGCTGTGCCCCCTCCCAGTTTCTTGTGTACCTGGCAGAGCATGGGAAGCTGAAAAGTCCTTGACTAGCATAAGCAGTACTTAGCAACAACTAAAAACATCAGCGTGTTATCAACATTCTTCTGCTACTAAATCCAAAACACAGCACTATGCCTGCTACTAGGAAGAAAATTAACTCTATCCCAGCCAAAACCAGGACACAGCATTTGTACCAAAGTAAAGAAAGATAAGAATAAAAGAGGGTGGAATTTCAATTTTATTTTTATTTGCTTTACTAGTTGCTATTTTATAATTGAATTACATTTTAAATTTCATATTCAAAAGGTTCAGACTGAGACACAAGCACTGATCTCCCTATTCCAAAGGAAATTTGAATTTTTATCTCATTATAGGTCTAAAATTCAGAATTCTGATCACACTAGACATTTTTACATCAGACGCTTCCACTCTAAATTCTAATCTAATTTCTGCTTCAGAATAATGCCTATAGGAAATCTGTAATGCTTTTATATTACTGTAATTTGTTCTCAGAAGGTCTGAGAACTTCTTGTTTTTAAAAAAAAAAGGGTACATGCAAGAATTGTGGTTGTATAAACAATTAAAAACCAGAATCCTATATAAGGTAATGGTAATAATGGTAATCCTCCTAAGCTTTAAGGGTTTCCACATTATCTCTTGGGTGTAGAAATTTTGAAAGCCTAACTATACTACAAAAGTAGGCCTTATCTCTGGAAACTCTCCAGGTATTGGGGCAGAATGTGAATGAGATCATATCAGCAGTAGAGAAATATATGCCTTTAAGTGTTAAAGAACTTCGTGGGCTTTCTTTCAAAATAATGCAGTGTCATTTCATTGCTTGTATTTAAGTCTTGCACCAATTATTATAATAACTTTAAAAGTAGTCATCTTCCACAGGAGAATGTAAAAGGAAAAGGTATAACAGGTGTACTGGTTCACTGCTGTAAGCCTATGCCAAAAGCGAACCTGGCCTGACAGTTAGGAGAGTGCTGAGCATTCATTACTTTTCTGGAAATAATGGATGTTTTACTGCTGCCAGTCTGCTCCTTTTAGAAAGTAAACCATTCAGCTCGTAAATCAAGAGCTGAAATTTATTTAGAATAATGGTAACAAAGTCAGTTCCCCACCATGAAGTCACTTTTTCATGAGTCACCTTCTAGTCCCAGAGGTGTCATTCTACTATTCACAGCGGGTAATTAATGCAAACAGGAAAGGGGACCAGTAAGTGGAATAGTACTTATAAGAGCTTGTGTATATATTGAGGTTTTTTAACTTATTTTGGAAGCTAATTATATGAACTAAGATTGCTAACCAAACTAGATTGATAGTGAGGTGCTAGAAGCACAACTGACTATCTGTTTCTTCAAATGTATTTTACTTCATTATTCCCCAGTTGCTGTGGCTCAAGATGATTTTGGTTCCTGAGAACAGCCAATTTCCTGCATTTCTGTCATTCAAGCTGATAGAGAGCTGCATGAAAGTGAGTTTATAACTGGCTGTTAGTGATGTAATACACAAAAAGGCCCAATCTTTATAGATGCTAGGCACTTGGCCCTTCCAACACATCTATTGGATAATAGTATAATAATTGTATACTATTGCTAGTATACAGCTCTGCTTGTTTCTTGGTTTATTAATTCTGTTCATATTATACTATATTTTTTGAGCACCAGCTTCCATGTAGGATGTTATTTCATGCACTCATTAATTAACTTACAAATATTCTGTGTAGTATTATCAACTCTATTAAATGAGAGGAAAATGAGATTATAGACTGATTAATTCACATGCTAAGCGTCAAAAAGGAAACATTTACAATGCAAGAAGCAAAGTCCAACACTGATAGTACCTGTTCTGGACATCACATGACGCAGAAATCTGCAGCAGCTTTTTCACATGCAGTGCTTTGCTGCGTACATAATGCTTTCAGAAGGAAGAAGAAAATTATGTGTGTGTTTGACAAAGCATCAGGTTTCCAACAAGGAGTTTGGAGTATAGCTTATTTGTAAGGACCAGATGCATTTCAGCCTAGTAGATATTATTTTAAACAAAGATTCTTCAGGGGGATTTTCAATAAATACTAAAGTGCTTAGAAATGACGTTCTGAAGGATATAAAATGAACAGAGACAAGTATTCACTGTAAGACCGGAATGCACAGTAAACTCAGGTCATTTTTATTCATGGATACTGTCATCAGTAGCAGTTATGGAGCTCATGTATCTGAACTTAAGGAAGAGCATATCTTAGGGCAGACTCATGAGAAATTGTTTTACCTTGATCCTGGACAACCAAATTTCAGCTACATCAGTGGAATGTTTTTTCTAGCAGAAGCAGAGGCAGAGGGTGAGGCTCAACTCCTGAGTTTTATGGCACAAAAACATGGCCAGAGCATTCTTTGAGAGCCAAGTCAAAATGGTTCCACCAAGTAAGGGTAAGCCATTGTGCTAAAATCTAATTACCACTACTCCTGGAACCAAACTAGAATGATCCTCTTCCATCCTCTATGAAGACAGGATTCCCCCTTCAAAACATTGCCAACAGAAGCATCTTAAACATCTCTCTTATCCTCTGTTCTACTGTTAATAGAGAAAGGGAGAAAATAAATGCTGATTATGAACTAAACCAGAAGAAAGAGAAAATAGAAATGGCTTCAGATTATTACACCTTCCATTGGGCCCCTTTTCCTCCTTTCATCTGTTGTGTTTTAACCTACTAACAGATGTTTTAGGAACACATTTTAATAGGTATTATGATACTTTGTAGGGTGAGGCTTTCAACTTAAATTGTGTTAGAAATAGACATCAGACAAAGAATCAAAAGAAATGGTCAGAAGTGAAAGGCTAGGAAAGCAGTGAACTTTTTAAATTGACAGGTAGAATTGACAGAGAACTAAATGAGACCAGATTAAGTAGTCACAGGGCAGATAAATTTCCTGATAGATGACAAATGATCATACATCTACTTGCCATACTTGCAGTAATACAGCTTTTTATTAGTAATTGATAACAAAAGAATGCCTTGGCTCTGTAATCTTCCTCTGGCATTGAAATAATTTACTCTGAACTTCCCATCTGCACATGCAATGATACCTTATCATTGCATACAATTTCACATCTAAAACTTGGGAAATGTTTATCTCTAATCAGCTGACTGTCTATTAGTGTTCTCTTAACTTCTTAAATCTTAAAAAAAGCCCTGTATTACACCTTTTTTTCTATTTAAGTAATTGAAATTATATCGATTACATGTTTATTGCATGGATTATTCACATTACATTAATTTTTAAGTCAGTTTCTTGAAATGTTTTGGTTTTCTGAAGCTGTTTCAGTGAACTCTTCATTCCCAGTTTCTTATTCCTGGTCTTGACAAACACATTTACTGTGTGTGCACTTAACAACTAGAAATGGTGCCCTGCAGTTCCCAGTATTCAGTAAGACTAAACGATTCATATAATTCAGAGACTTGATCTTGCAATTTTACTCAATGATTTATTCCTGTTGACTTCAGTAGAGCTATGTGCAGAATAGATTGGAAGCCTCTGAAGCTGGCAAGACTTTTTCAAAAGAACGTTTTGTTATTAGGAATTGTCAAATTTTTTTTTTTAACCAAACTGTTCCCTAAGCTGAAACTCGTGGAAAAATATCTGTTTTAACAAAATTCACAGTACCAATTTTTTAAAGTTTTAAAATCATCAGAGCTTTCTATATTGACATTTAGATTCTATATCTTGGTTTGAAATTATTTTCACTTTTATATTTTATTTATATTTTTAAAGTTTGAAAATATGAATATCAACTTTGAAACATTTCTCATCAATTGTATCCAAGCAAAATGTTTCAGCTTAACCAAACTGATGGTTTCGGGGTTACTTTTGCTTGAAAACCTAAAATATTTATACTCTGTCTGGATTTGGAGGAGGAGACTTCAAATGTAAAATGTTTATATGACAGGAAAACATTTCCCTACATATCTCTAGTCGTTAGTGGTCTCTCCAGAGGACAGTAAAGTACCAGTAATAAAATAACCAATATTTTGAATATAGAAGTACTGACAAATCAGAATGAGTGGTGTGACTCTAATTAAGGGTTAGAGAAGCTGATTTATAATTTAAACTGGGAATTCAGCAAGCTCTTTGTTTACAACAACAGTTTGACTATTGTGCCCTTTTTTAAAGGATGGATGAACAACCTATGGGTTATGGACGTTTTCCTCAGCAGCTGTTCTTTATCATTGTCAGATTTACTTGATTGCTAAATAAAAATATAATGGTTTATCATATAATTCAGATGAAAGCACTAATTATGATGGAACAGCAATGCCTTTAGGGAAAGGGGGACAAAAAAAGACAGAGGACTATTTTATATAATACAATAATAGCTTTCTTACTGCATCTTTCACTTAAGGAAACTAAAATGACAGCTCCCTGAAGCTAGGATTTCTGTAATTTCTGTCTGATGGGGAAGTGTTCCACAGAACTGCATTTATAGATCAGGTATTACAGAAGTTTGTTCTTCAATAAATTGTATTTCAGTCATTTCTGTTGTTCTAGAATAATATTATTACCTTTTACTACCATTGTTCCTCAATTAGTGCTTAGGAAAGAATCTGTTCCTGACTCTGTGGATGCTGGTATTTCTGTTGGAGTGCAGGAAAAGAATCTACATCAGCAGAATTGCCTCAAAAACTTTCAGGTCTGTGCTTACCTTCCAGAATACAAATCTGCTTACTTAAATGCAATGGTCCTTTAACCGTTCTCATTTTCTGAAATTAGTTTAGAAGATCTTCTTGTTGAGCAGGTATCTTGCAATGCTTTGAGATAAAACGGAACGCCTTATCTCTTAGGCCTGTAGATTGACAGCTTGGATCTGGTTTTCTAGGCTAACAATGGAAAGTTACTTGGGGCTGACCTCAGCTCCTGTGTAGAGACAGCTGGAACAGGTCAGCCATTATCACTAGACACTGTTGCCTCTGCCTAGGTGCTGCAGAGTTGGCATAAAAGACGTAGCTGAGTTTTGTTGTTTCTCATCCTATATTGTGGGCATCACTATTTGTGAGCTGGCTAGGTAGATGAGTTAGCTGTGTAGCGTTAGATCACAAGTCATCTCTGTGGTGATGTTCAGGTACAGCTCAGTTATTTCCTTCTACTCTGTCTACATCTCTGCTATGGAGCTTTAATATGGTTCAGAATTAGTTCTCAAATCTCTTGGTGCTTTCAATATCTCACTCATCAAAGGGTTTGTAAACTCCTTTGTGTTTTGTCAGTGATGTTTTTACTCCATGATCTGTTAATCATGTCACAGAGAATACCTGATTTCTCTGCTTACTCGACTCTTTCTGTGAATGAGTCGGAGGTAAGCTTGTTAAATTTCATTTGGTTCTATGAGTAGCTGCAGTATAAATTTACATGTGTATACAATGTATTTGCTTGATCCCATAATTGAAGTAGCATAAAATTTATTTTGCTTAATCAAAGGGATGTCCAGTCTTCTGAAAGTACTGACTGTGGTCAGCTATTTATTGAACCAGATGCTGATGTGTTTCAAACAATAAACTGAGTACCATCCACTAGAGAGAAATTGTGTCTGGTTTGCTACTGAGGTTTCCGACTGGAATCACAATAGAAACTCAAGTCAAATGTCCTTAGCATATAACTAAAATACTTGGATGTAACGATAACTAGTGTATTTGGGTTTGTTCTCCTTATAATGCCAAAAAAGGGGGTTAAACCCCTCTCTATTGCTCCATTCAATTGCTCTATTTCAATGTAGCATATTCCATTTCAAAACAGAGCTTTGGATATATGTAGGTCTGATTTTACATTCTTTATTGAGACAAAATTTTGAAAGATTAAAAGTGTCCTGTCTAATTTTAAACCTATAGCTAGGCTTTAAAATTATTTATTTTCCCTCTGGCATGCCGCAGGGGGCACATGACTCCATACAATCATGTGCCTAGGTGCTTAGTTTAGCGTTTAAATCGACATGCCAAGAGTTTACACCTTCAAAGTTGGAAACTGTAAGAGATCAAGTCTTAGAAGATCAAGATATCACTCTCCATGCATAAATGTGCTCATCTGTTAATGCACACTGACATTTTCTCTGCAAAGTAGACAAGTGGCAAAGAAAATAGTCTCATGCTATATATTTAGAGCTGTTTTTCAGTTTTTGGGACTTGCTGTAGGGAAGATCTTTGTCAGATAAAAACAGTGGTGGAACTCATGAGCCAGAAAAGTAATTTCTGATCTCTGCATGCCCTCTGTATAGTCTCAACAGACAAATTCAACCTAGTGTAATTTGCGTTGCAATTTTTCTGAGCAGGAAGTCATGAAGTACTTATAACATGACTACATATGAATTAATCTACAACTGAGAATATTTACTTTTACTCTGTAACTTTGATTAAAAGACCAAAGCATTTGTTCTACAAACTGATTCCAATGCAACAAAGGATGGAATATATGCCACATGCTTAATTTAATAATGAAAATGTTTCTGTTAACTTCAGAGAGAGTAGTTATGTGCTTAAAATCATGTGCCTGTTCAAATTTGTTGTTGTTCAAAGCTTGCATTTGTAATACGTACCTTAGTTCTCTTTAAATTGCCAAACCGGTAAGAACACCAACTCTAACAGTCATCAGGATTAAGTTATTCATAGCACTCGGGCATCTGCTCAGACTTCAGACTGCAGAACTTCTTAGCTCATACTAAAATAATAACACTAGCAATTACAGCCCCATTGTTCTTTGGCAGAAACCCTTTCAAAATCTTGTCAGCAAGAACTCTTTTTATCTCAACAAAAACACAATGTACAGGTCCCCTGCTCGTAACCCTGGGATGCTTTAAGAAGAATCTAGTCTTGTCCAATTGCAGTATTATTGATGAGTGAAAGCTTTTTTTTTGCTTTGTAATGCTTTTGAAAGTAGCACAAACAACATTTGTCCATATAGTTGTCAGTGCCCAAGTGTACAAATAAGCCTTAATTGACCCAACCATGGTGAGAACTTTTCCAACTCATCATTGCTATTATAGCTCTTCAACAGGCTCTAGTTGAAATCAAAGGCAAGTATTATGGCATGCACTGGCTTGCAGAACAAGAGGGGAAAGAAAAGTACTGAAGAACTGTTGGAAATAAAAGGATTGATCCTAGAGTATATTACAGTTCCCATGCTTGAACAGCTGCTGTCTCCTGAGGTCTTCGACTCATTCTATGGAATGGTCTAAGGAAGTAAGAGCTACAAGTACTTTAGGATTTGCAGAAATACCCTGAAGGGCAGAGATTGTACTGCACAAAACAAACTCAATTTGCCTGAAAGAAGCTGAGAGCAAGGGTTTTAAGTTTTTAGTGGGAAAAAAAAGGGGGGTAGAAAAGAGAATAAAAGGAAGAAGTAAAAGAATGCAGAAGCAAAAAGAGAGATCAAATAAGAAGGGAGAAATGAGAAGGAAATTAAAAGAGTTTGCAGCCAAAGACTCTTTAGGACAAACAGGGCATGGAAATGTTCAGGTCATATTTATACTAATGAGTATGTTCCAAGCTATATCAGCTACTTCTCACTTGGAGCCTAACTTAAAAGTGCAGGAAACTGGTGCTTGTGGCAGTGAATATGCCTGTATTTTCCTCCTCTGATGGTGAGAAAAGTGAACTGTATGGTCCATTCAGTCATTTAGTCTGTTCTTTTATGAATCACTCTAAGACAATAGAA
Organism: Pelecanus crispus; assembly: GCF_030463565.1. Taxonomy (NCBI): domain Eukaryota; kingdom Metazoa; phylum Chordata; class Aves; order Pelecaniformes; family Pelecanidae; genus Pelecanus; species Pelecanus crispus. The sequence continues at coordinate 67,332,644 of NC_134647.1, forward strand.
TCATAGAATCATAGAATGCTTTGGGTTGGAAGGGACCTTTAGAGGTCATCCAGCCCAACCCCCCTGCAGTGAGCAGGGACATCTTTAACCAAATCAGGTTGCTCAGAGCCCCATCCAACCTGACCTTCAATGTTTCTAGGGATGGGGCCTCCACCACCTCTCTGGGCAACCTGTTCCAGTGCCTCACCACCCTCATTGTAAAAAAGTTCTTTCTTGTGTCTAGTCTAAATCTATTCTTCTTTAGTTTAAATCCATTATTCCTTGTCCTGTCACAACAGGCCTTGCTAAAAACATTGCCCTCATCCTTCCTGTAGGCCCCCTTTAAGTACTGGAAGGCCGCAATAAGGTCTCCCCGCAGCCTTCTCTTCTCCAGGCTGAACAACCCCAACTCTCTCAGCCTGGCCTCGTAGGAGAGATGCTCCAGCCCTCGGATCATTTTTGTGGCCCTACTACAATAGCTACTAAGGATATCACAAAGAAAGGAAAATCAGGCCCAGCTGATACTGTGTCAGGACAGAGAATCCAACTACTAGAAAAGGTCTTTTATTACTCTATAGACTGTTTCTCTTTTCTCTGTCCATTTATATGAATACAATGCCCTAGCATGCTGTTAGCAAGTACTGCGGGGCTTAAAATTTTCTCCTTAGACAGTATGTTTCTATTTTATAACTGAAGCCCGGAAGAGCCCAGACCATGCTTTGAAAGACATTTTAAGCCCTCTATTTCAATTTTGGGTGTCCAAATTCAAACAGAACTCTGGAGCCACCAACCCAGGAAACATGAAATTGCTACTATACCCTTAATTGGTTTAGTGGTGGACTTGGTAATGTTAGATTAATGGTTGGACTGGATGATCTTAAAGGTCTTTTCCAACCTAAATGATTCTATGATTCTATGATTTACATAGATATGATCTTGCATTATCTATTAGACAAATTCTAGAAGTCTAAAGATGGCAATGATCAGTTGGAAAGGGTTCATACTTATGGACAAAGATTGTTTGTGCTGCTTTTAAAGGCATTATGAAGCACAAAAAAAGCTTTCACTCATCAATAATACTGCAATTGGACAAGACTAGATTCTTCTTAAAGCATCCCAGGGTTACGAGCAGGGGACCTGTACATTGTGTTTTTGTTGAGATAAAAAGAGTTCTTGCTGACAAGATTTTGAAAGGGTTTCTGCCAAAGAACAATGGGGCTGTAATTGCTAGTGTTGTTATTTTAGTATGAGCTAAGAAGTTCTGCAGTCTGAAATCTGAACAGATGCCTGAGTGCTACATTTGAAAAAGGTACCACTAAACATCTGTAACATTAATGTGGTATTAAACAATGTAACATTATGCAACAATTAAACATTTGAAAAATTATTTCCATGGAAAAATGTTGATTCTCTAATGTTTGTCTGTACATGCAGCAAAACTGGATGGTGTTATAAATTGAAAAATAAATGTAACATCAATTGTATAAGGCAAGAGTAATTCTTCTAAGGCAAAATGCTAATAGAAGAAAGAAATAGCCATTTCATATAGGCTCTGGTCCTACAGATGTTCAAATGACTATTTAAATATCATCTAATAATCTTTACTGGGTGAAAAAATGCAGAAATTCTTCTCATAGCTTTTGGAGAATTTTTACAGAGACTTGGTCTTCACATTTCTTTCATTGAAGTTTTATAGATGTCTTTTCTCCATGCCCTTCTTAACTGACTTTCTAGGCAGATGAAATTAAATATATTTGGCCTTGGTAACTAGAAAGACATATATCTATGTAAGTCTGCCTGGTTTGAAGGTATCTGTTTTGGCCCTCTTCCTAGCACATGCCTTAATTCAATCATACACTTTTTACTCTTTATTTTTTCATTCAGTTTGCAATCAAAATATGACAACAGAATTGTAGATATCAGTAAGATCCCAATCAGGAAATTATCGTTATTCTGAGCATTCTTCCTACAGGTACATGAACTGACTTCCTGTAGTGTCACCAACAATAAATAATTTGAATTGGGAAAGAAACAATTGCTGATGAATTCTTCTTTCCCAGAAAGGTCAAATTGAATTCAGTTAGAGAAGAAAATGTAAATTACTTTTGACCATGATAACTTGCTTGTTTTCTACATTCCTAGGATGATGAATATAGATGCTACCGGTCATGATTTCCCTTCCCCATATACTCTCTTTTGGAATGTGAAAAGACAAAATCCAGCTCTAATTCTCAATAAAGATGTAATTGGCATGCTGGAATTTTTGAAAGTCATAATTCATCTTTCTTCTTCAGGATGATTTTCCTTACAAGTTCTGTAACATAAGGTCTTATTTCTTCAACAGAGACAGTAGAGTCCCAGGCCTTTACTACTTTCCCATTGGGGTCCACCAGGTATTTCCAGAAGTTCCAGGTTGGCTCTTCTCCTGTAGATTCTACATGCAAAAAAAAAAAAAAAAAGGAAACTTAGAAAACAACGTTAGCCAATTCCTGCTGCTTGTTCATGTCAATTTGGTGATTACCCTCTCAGAGGAAGAAGGAATGTAAAACTAGGAGGGAGTTCAGACTGAATAGTAAGACTAATTTTTTGACAGACAGGGAGCTTTAACTAGACAGGAGCCCCCTGGAGACTAATGGAAACAGTCAAACTTGAGACAGGAGAAAGCACTATAAGGGGTATTAAAGTGTGTGCATATATGTGTGTGTGCGTCTGTGCTATATAGATAAATCTGAAACAGTTGAACATTGATAGGAAAATGGAATTTGGCTTAACAATATAGCTGTACCAGGACTGATTATTTGCTTGCTTATCCAGAATTTTTCCTCCAAAAGCACCCTGTATCATGTGCTTCAGAAGAATGTTTCAAGAAATGCTACATGAAGAAATAACAAAGTAAACTGTTCCAGGAGGTTTCCTCCTAATCCTCATCTACTACAGTTTTTCCTTCCGTGACCACATGCTAATTTTACATGAGTTGCATTCTTATCCTTTACTATTCTGCTACAACTGACAAAATTTTCAGGATTTTCAATCAGACCAGCAGCCTCCCCACTAATAGCACAAGTACAGATGCTACAGACAAATTAGCATCTTTTTCCATTGACTATACGTTGGGCAATCTCATAAGATATCAGAAGATATTTCAAAGTATCATCAAGACACAGCCAGACCTACAGGGTTGACTCTCTTGTCATTATGCTGCATAAATATACTGCCTCCAGCAGCCTCCCTTTGTGTGTGGACCAGCCGGGAAACAGAAATTTTGCAAGTTTCATGTGATATGTCTACAGCAACAACCCCGCTGGGCAAAACAGAAATGGAAGGATGTGAAGAGGATTAAAGGGAAGTTTGGCTAGCAGAAAGATCCATTACAGACATCTAGAAGGAGGTGTGCTTGGGGTAGTCAAAAATAATCCTACCAACACTCCTTTAAATTCAGTGGTATGTGGGAGAACACTGTGGTGCTGGAGAGAAGCCGCGATATGGTCCTTGCAGAATGCAGCTCAGGTGATACCATGTCATATTGGGCTTTTATTACATGTCATTGCTGGAAGACATTTCCTTCATATTGGATAAAGACTGACATTTTAGTTTAGCATTTAAATGGTATTTAGAGCATTCGTTCAGTGCAAGAAAAGTAGTGCCTTGATAGAGAATATCCTGCTTTACAGTGTATTTTGTCAGCTGTCTGCTAAGAACCAGCAAAATCTCTCCAGGTCTCAGTGCTAGCTATAATGCAGATCAGAACTGGAGGAACTGTACAGTATGGCTATTCCAATGCTTGGCAAGGAACAAGGAAGGGAGTATTCAAGGACATCTCTTAGGGCCTGGTTTCACTTTTTGATTGTTGAAGTAAATATGTAGGTGCTTTGCTTCCACTTACCCTACAGCTCTTGAGATGAATCTTATAAATACAACCTGCAGCATCACAGGAGAAGCGCTTACGTGACTGCCAAGTGGAAAAAAGAAGACCAGGTGTTGTATGCATACAGGAGAATATGTATTCCATGTAGAGGTTTATTAGACTAGCTTTTACAGGGCATCTGTTATCATAGTGTCTTCATCCCTGGAGATCTTTTTAGAAGGTTAAACAAAGCTGTCAGGGGTGACACAGAGAGCGCCTTTTGCAGGAGGATGGACTATATGACTTCTGACCTCTTTGAGCCTGACAATTCTGTGCTATGATTCTGTGAACACAGTCATAGATATCTTTTTTCTGTTGGATGGCCTTTTGTGTCAGAGGAATTCTACACTGGGGAAACAACCCTCCAGTGTTCCAGATTACTCACCAATTAAATACTTGAAGGCAGGGATTGCACCGGCTCCGCTGACTGCAATTTTGCTGAACATAGGAAAGGAGGCACCGTAAGTCTTTCGTGCAAAACTCTCAATTTCTTTGTTAGTGTCTGGCTCTTGCTGCCCAAACTGATTGCATGGGAATGCCAGCACATTGAAATGATATGGGCCGAGGTCCCTCTGTAACTGTTGTAAGGCCTTGTAGTGGCTATCTGTATACCCACACTCACTCGCAACGTTGACAACTAGCGATACCTGAAGAACAAGAGAGATTAAAAAATGCGCTGCACATGTCAGTTTTCCAACGGGTAGGCTGGGATGCAGATTATTTTCAAACAATGAGAATGTCTAGAGAACTGTGACTGAACACTTATATTTGAAACTACATTGAGTTCTGTTCACAATAGGAAGATTTAATTCTTTTATGTATTCCCATTTGGCAACCATGAAGATAATCAATAAACTGCTAAGCAATCTTAATTCTCAGTTTACAGAGAATCTATGTTTCTCCATTCTGCCTTTTGGATAGTTTCTAAGCATATTTAAGAAATTACCATCCAGCTAAGATATACTAAGTTGCATGAAAGAAACTCTCAAATTAATGTATTTTTGGTAGTTTATCTGTTGTGAAGCATCTGTTCTGCAGCATATTTCCTTGTACAGAATTTAGTACTCATACAGAACTGGCTGATCCATTTATCATTGCTAGTGTAGATGTCTTGACCTGGAAGTTAATAGAAGCAATTACAGATACAATATGATTTTATTAATAAAAATTGCATTAGGCACTTTATAGTGATGTTTCTTTTACATATAGCTACATTCTATTCCTTTTTTCAGACCAATTTGTAAGAGTCATAAGGCAATATAAATATTATAATACTAAAAATGTTTCTACCCACCTAGATTAAAATCAAGCATAGTGCAGAAAAAGCATTATGATTTGGGAACAAAAATTCTGCCTGGTTTACACTGAATCCAGTGAGTTTCTACAGATTATACATCAGCCCAGAAGCTGTGTCTGTGACCACTGGATTCTAATACTACTATTGTTCCATATTCCAATATGTATGCTGTTATACAAAATATAAAAGTATATAGCAAATATGAATAGAGTGCATCCAATAAATTATATGAAAAATAAATGACTACATGGCTATAGAGCTTTTAAGGCCAGAAAACAAACTGTCATATAAAAGCCCACAATCTGGGTAAGGTATGGGATAATAAGATGAAATCCCTAGAAGGGGTAGGAATGAGTAAAGAAAAAGCTAAGGGCATGTTGGTGTTTATAATTTCTTATGTTAAACACTTACTTACTTTGTGTATTTTGCACCTTCTATAGGTATATGACTATATTTAAAGTGGTTTCGGAGCAACAATGTTTTCCCTGGAAGACAGGTAATCTTATAAAGCAGAAGTTGATGTAATCTTCTTTGTAGTGTAGTGTGTCAGCAGAATACAATCTAAGCAATCCCTGTACACTTGCATATGAAATACAATCTGGAGCCATCTAGCTAACTTCTAAAGCATCACATTCATTAAGACTACATTTACAAGCTCTACCTGAAATTTTAAATTCAGTCTTCTAAAACATGCAAAGATATGGTGTATAATTAGATTTTTTTTTTCAGAGAAGAGTTAACAATTTTATGATGCATTCCTGTTGCAGACTGTCAGCATTTTAAATTGGATGTAAAAAATAACTATTGTCAGTTCTGTTCTTTTCAAATAATCTGCATTTACCAAGCATAGTGACAACTGTAGTTCAGTGTGATTGAAGTAAAAATAAATTGTAAGACTAAGAGTTGAAGTCACATGTAGTTCTTTCATATAAAATTCTAGACCTTTTTTTTAATATAGTTTAAGACTCAGCATTCTCATGATGCAGAAGTATTCGTATACCTTACTGTATTCATATTTATTGGTACTTTATCCCAAATACAATACTAATGTATGAATTTATCATTAGAGGTTTGAGGGAAATAAGGTTGTGTAGGTATTTCTGTTCATATAACAGATATGAAAGATGACTTGCCAATGAAAACAATCAAGCTTTTCTAACTTTTACTTGACTTCGAAGTTAGGAGGGCTTGAAAGAATTCACTCAAAAAGAAACAACAATTTTCATTTACAGCTGTTTAAAACCAGTGATTACTCAGCATGGTGGTGAAAGGCATGAGAGCTCACACTGCAAATGGTGCAAACTTCCAAACGTTCTCCCACAAAATAGGAGGAAACTACACGCAGCATTTCTTAGAATGGCAGACATGTTCTGCTTCTCTTTTTTCCTTAGAAAAATGCATTCTATTACTGAACTTCATAATTTAATAGTGCAGACCTCCTAAAAGTATAACTAACACATGTAATAAAAAACTTTCAGGATTTATTAGGATTTCATAAGGTACGTTTAAAATGATTGTTTAAAAATTTTTACCAAGTTACCTTCAGTGTCTGGTACCAGAAGTGATTAAATGTGGTGATTTTTTTTGGCTATATTTTATTTTTAATAAATAACAGTCACTCTTTTTGTTCTCATGAAGAGGCTGTACTTTGACTTCTTACAACTATTAGTGATTAAATTTATCCCTCTTGACTGACTTTAGGCTCTGAGAGTGCAAGTCAAGTACACCACCTAGTGCGCAGTGCAAACAATTCATCCCGGACCTTACAAAAATTACTCATTTTAAGCTGAAATCTGTATTAGCTGTTGTCTGACCTCTTAATACTATCCTTTCCTTCCCTTTGCTTAGAAACCCCATGCATTCTAGTAATGAACTCATTTATTTAACACTGCAAAAATATTTCTTGGGTTACTTAATGTTTACACCAGTGTAGCTCCTTGAGGAAAAGATCCCTAGAGAGATTTATGAATCCGCTTTCAACTTCAAGTAACCCTTTGTGGATCTGTTAGCAGAGACAGTAGATACTTAGGGTTTTAGACCTGGAGATTCCTAACTGGCTCCATCTGACTGATGGAAGAACCAGCGACAAGTGTCAGATTACACCAACTCACAGAGTTGTTACCTTCATGGAAAAAAAAAGAGCAATACTTTGTACAGTAATTGAGTAGCTATACTCTGTATTTATGCACATTCAGTAATATTACATTCTCACATTGCAGACAGCTGTGATGCCAAGTCCCTAGCATGACTTTCAATAGTAAAATAATACTTCACATTGTTATAGTGCCTAATGCTTTTACATTATTATAGTACCTTTGGTTCAAGATTTCTGAAGCACTGCACTAACTAACTGCTTAATTACACCTCAGCACACTGTACTTAGCTGTGTAGTAGGTAGGTAGGCAGGCAGGTACGTAGGTACTATTATATCTAGATAGGTATAAACACAGCAGGGAACAGTTGATGCTTGGGAGTTCTGACTCCCAAATAGATACTATTTTTGGTAACAATATTGCCTCTTACAGCATATCTGATAGAGAGAGAGATCATAAAATAAAATATAAGCTTTATTGAATTAGACAGGTATATAGATTAGATGATAGAAAATTAATCTTGTTTGGATCCTGTTGATTCTTTTTCAACCACACATCACTGCCCTTCATTTTTAATGTAGGTGGGTCAACGTCAGTATGGTAGCCTGGAAGAAGTATAGGAGGATGGCCTTCTTGCACAACACAGTAAAACAGACACCTTTTTGACCTATTTCACTTCTGGTACCCTTTCTTTCAGTCACAATAGTCCTCCCTTTCTCTGCTTTCAGGTAGATGTAATATCACACCTGATTTTGTAGCATGCATGCCAAATTTTTAGCATTCTGGCAATATAATTTCTTATGCCCCCATAAAAAAGGAGTACTCCCTCACATATTTTTTATATTTTTATTAAAGTGGAGGATAGGTTATGTCTGTGCACATTTATTTCAGAAAAAAAAAAATCTGTTCCTTAATTTTTTTTCATTTTTGTTATTTCAGACCTGTTAGTACATTTCTTATTTACTTCACTTATGTAACAGGGGGTACTTGTGATTTGTATCAAGATGCACTTGAATGGAAAATGAAATAATATCAATCAATCAGTCTTACTTTTTTCTTACTAAGAAAAATTATCCCAATGATCTGAATACACAATAATTTATATTAATACTAGTTACTGAAGAAAGATTCTGCAAATCGTGAATTGCACTGATTGTTTTTACTTAGCATGGTTCTTGTGTTTTTAAAATTAGCAGACTTTTTTTTTATATACTCTGGAAGCTTTTGGATTTTTTCAATTCCCAGTTAGTTTCTTGACTACAAATTAAGCAGTTATTTAACTAAATTAGCTGAGTGATTGAATTGAAAAAAATGTTTTCTCTACATCTGCCAGAAAGCTTATGGCTATTAAAAGCAGGTTTGGCGATTAGCAGACTATTGTTACAGGGCTAACTAGTGACTCACTTTCTTTAAAACATCAGCAGCACATACGTAGTACTTATATATTATTTTCTTTCTTTTAATAGCTTTAGAATATGATAAACCTACATCTTAACATTACTCATCTAGCTGCAGATTTAAGCAGGTTTATTTTAAGAAATAAATGGGAGTTTTAATTAACCTTTGTCTGCTTTGATATTGAGTTCTGACAACATAACGACAGAAAGGGATGTGGTTTATTGCTGTAATTTTCTTCAAAATTGTGCACATGCATTCTCAAACAGCAGCTAGCCTGAACATTAATAGGCTCTCTGAATGCAAATCTTTTTGTTCCCTACAGAAGCTGGTCATCACTTTTTTGGAATAAACTATTCCATGTGCCCTAGCAGAGATCAAGGAGTGCCATTCACCGATGGCATTACCTTTCCCAAGGTAGGGCTCTAGAGCTCTCCCTTACGAAACCAGCCGAGCCTCGAGGATGGCCTGGTATCATAGCACTGCTGGAGATACAGACACATCCCCCCAACATGGCATGTTCATGAGATACCAGGGCAGGCTCTGCAGCTTGTTCCAGAGGGGATGAACACCCTCAGCTCTCTGCAGGGTGGCTGTAAGGAATTCCTCTGAGTTGCTCCTTTACTCCTTTCCATGCGGATTCTGGCCCTGAGGTGGAGAAACTACAGGTGGTATTTGCTTATTTAGACAGATTTGCAGATGACCTGCAGACAAAACATGCCCCAGTAACAGGATTTATTGACAGAGCCTTTGGAAGGAACGCCTAAAAAAAAAAGCAAATATTGCTTAATATTAAATAGGTTCCATGGTTTTTCCAATATAGATATTTGAGTGTTCATTGGACCGGTTCTGCTCTGTCTGAATTGTGAACGGAGAGGGAGGAGGACTTTGACCAGATCAAATTCAGACCCCTCACTTGGTCCAAATCTAGCAGTATCCCTTTCTACTGAGCCCAAGAAAACGTACATCTCCTCCTGTGGGCCTTCTCTGCCTTCCTGCCAATGTACTAGTGAGCTCAGACACCTCAGTGAAGTACCCGAGGAGGGGGAAAAAGGAAGGCAGAAACACAAAGCTGGAGTAAGGGTGAGAGTGAGAAGTGGCGCCTGCCTTTTTGGGCAGCAGCTAAGCTGTTAGACTGCCTGGCTGTATCACAGAAGATGCATCACTTGAGTGCTAAGGGTGGCAGTTGTGGGCTCTATGTTGATTTTAGCTTCTCTAATCCATGAATATGGCCATGAGAGCTTGTAGTATTACACACCCCGTGTGCTAACTTCCCTTTGCACTCTTCCATGGGTACTGACCATCTTTCCTAGATGGTCAAACCACTAAAAAAGAAAAGTAAAAAGTCAGGTTACATTCAAGGAGATTGTTCTTAAAATGGGAAGGAAAACTCTACCTAGAACTCCTGAATGTAGTATGTAAATGAAATTTAAAAGACATCATAAAACTGTATGTGTGTCTACATGCCCTTCTCCACATTGCTGTCACACTAAAAAGCGACAACTGGAATAGCATGATGTTGCTGCAATTTCACTATACACCGATATTAAAATAACTACTTTATCATGTCTCTCGCTCTTTTACCAATGATGATGAAATCTGTTAACTCCATTAGCCACTGATTAAATCCCATCTTTTTTTAAAATGCAGAACATTAACAAGGAATGGGATTTAGGTAAAAATAAATTTGCTAAAAGTCATGCAGTTAAAAGGCAGAAATAAGCTCCAAAAGTAAGTTATACAAAGGTACAAACTTCCTGAGCTTCAGATTTAATAGCCACAACCCAGTGCAATTCATCCTGCTGAATGAGAGGCGGGCAGGCAGGCATTCCCTGCCTGCCACGTCTACAGGCAGCAGCCTGCACGAGGAAAAACGCGGACACACACAGAGGTTACAGACTGCAAACGTTTTATTTAAAGAGTGCAAAGACCTATGGAGCGGGCATCAAAGGAAGCATGCAGGCAACGCTCCAGATCAGTTAAAGAGGAGTCGTAAAGCCGAATCTATCTGCGTGCGTGCCCCAAGTTAATGTACAATCTCTCCACCCCCACTGGGTTTCTGCAGACATGCAAGGACTGGCTGGTTAGTGAGTCAGGGCCAGAGCTGCCCGTCCCCGTGCACACTTACCGAGCCCCTGTACTTCTCCAGGGAGACTAGTTTGCCTCTGATGTTTACAACTTTGAAAGTGTAAAAATCAGGCTCTTTCTGCTGCGTAGCGGAAAATGCTAAGAGCAGGAGTGCTGCAATTGCAAAGAGCATGGCTAGAGGGACGAGGAAAACTTTGGGGAACGAAGAGGAAGGCTTGTGCTCCACACTGCCCTCAGGATCTAGCATGCTGCACGGCCGCGCGGCGGAGAGGCTTGCCACGCTAGGAAAGCGCTGCCGCAAAGCACGGACTGCTGCAAACGCAGCTCTTGCGACAGTCTGGCTTCTGCAAAGGGTTAGAAGCTGCGTCCGTACCAGACCTCACGAAGATGCATCTGTGGAGCATTCGGATACTCTAAAACTGAGTGTTTCGTGGTGGTAGTGGTGTATTAAGTAAGGCCATTTATGGGAACAAGACAAATGAAAGCGCTAGTTGGCTCAAGAATGGTAATACTCTATGTGCCTGTGGGATACCGGTCAGATTTAGAGATGATCTGCTTTAACTATGTCCTGGGAAAATCAGGGATAGACTTACTGTGATTTCTGATGGATTTGCAAGTGCCTTTAGTATACTAACTATAGCATCTAGTAACTACTGTGTAATGTCAAAGGATACCAGTGGCTTGGTTGCTAGTGGTTACTGATGCAAGTGCTCTGAACAAGAGTCACAGCATCCAGTCAGCAAAAACAGAATTACAAGCATGCCATGCACAGGATCATGCGAAACGGAGGGCCATTAGCCAGGCCTTCAGGAAACTTGCCTGTGCATGCACCTGGTTGGCGAGAAGTGAGCGAGCCAGACCACTGGTCTTGACAGCGTGATCTGGGAGAAACCATGTTACCAAAGGGTTTTTAAGCAAGAAAGAGGCGTTAAGCATCTGGAACTGAATTTGGTACCAAAGCTTTCAGATACAGAGAGCCAAACCACTGCTTCAGTGCACTGATGCCATTCTTGGGTTGTCTGCAAGAAAAAATAGCCATTTGTATACTTTGCTACTATGCCTGCTGGAAGAAAAGGATTTGTATCTATAAAGTAACAACAATAGAAAGCATCTGATTGATTTCTTCTTGGACCAAGAAAATATTCCTCCATGCCTATGAGACTGATAATTCTTGGCAAAGAAAAGCAAAATGTAGTGATTTACAGAAAACAATTAAGTAACACATCTGAGGTGTATTGGAAATCTATCTTTTGAAGAGCAAATTACATTTTGTAATCTTACTTTGTGACTTTTTTTTTTTTAACTGAGTTTTGGTAGATCTTTGACAACTGGATTAAATTTGGTTAGGTAATTCAAGCATAAGTGGCATTACTGTAAGTGAAGAAGCCATGCATAACTAGTTGAAAAATTTATAGTTTTTAAACATTTCAGATTTTTTCATGTTTTTACATATTTCAGCTTAAGTAGCCATCCAGCATCAAGAAATAATGCAATATGCTCCAAAAATACATAGATGGAAAATCTTCTACCATGCTGTCTATAGGGAAGATACACTGTGCTAAGAATCTGAAGTTCCCATCTTCACAGATAAGTGCTATCTTTCTGTACACTTTCCTGGCTGTAGTATTGACCAAGAACTTTCCCTTTAGATGACAGTCAAGTATGATTTCCTCATTTTTTAAAATAAATTCTCTAAAAAGCTTTAGAGTTTCTTCAGACACAGCTGGAGACAGAGAATAGGCCTTTAAATAAATTTTAAAATCCTAGTAAATCCTAAAAATAATAATTAAAAAATCATTCCAATAATGAAAATAATTCAACATAAGCATTTTTTGGCCAGAAAATCAAAAATAAATCTACAATACACTTCTACATTTTTTGAGGCATAATGTTACAGTAGTTTGGGTATGGGACTGAAAATGATACTAATCATACCTCAACATGAGACAAGCGAGGTTTTGCTCTGGAAAGGGACTTTATACAACTGCTTCCTACAGCTTTATGATTATTGTCACTGATTTCTAGATAAAATTTAGTGGCTTTCAGAATTATATTTTCTCCCACAAACTGAGCCCAGAATCTGAAAGTACTGGCACTGAATTGGGAATTCTTTAAATAATGGCCAGCTGGCAGTAGAATTCAGCTTCCTCTTTTACTGCCATGTTTCTATATCACTCCCTGCAATAAAACGTTCTTTAACATTGGCAAAGAAGGAAGAATTGTTTCTGATACATGCAGAGAGAGTCTATGTCAAAGATTATTAGTTTTATAATGATTTCAGGTTTTCGGAGCCGAACTGTGCTAACATTGCATATTAAAGTCTATCCAACTCTTTGAACTAAATCTCATATATTCTAATAAATTTCAGGTTGCAGGAAAAATGCCGGTCATGTTTGCAAACTGGTGTGTGTTTGCTCGCTAGTATGTCTAAATGTTGATCTAGGAGGACTATATCTAGTAGCAAGTATAATTTAGTTACTTTTGCAATGTACTCTTTGGTCTACTAAACCTAATAAAAATCTTTGTCAAATAGGACTAGACTGAAACCACCACGCAGCTAACCTCAGCTGTCCCCGAAACAGCGTTGCAGCACTGCGATTTCTGCCACTGCTGACCTGGCCAACGTTCCTCAAGCTGAAAGCTCTGCGCTACATCCCCCCATTAGGAGTACCCTGAGCCACCCGATCCTCATTTGGTACAATGAGAACTTCAAGGCAACCACAAAAAAGCAGATTAGCGCGAAGGATCGCACTGACTTCCCGATACATTCTGAAGTACATCTTGCCAGTATTTATAGAATCCAGTATTACAGATTTTGCAACTTTTGTTTACCTACATACTCTCTCTGAGGCAGTGTTTCCAGCGCTACTATTCATATTATTTTTAATGCTTTCCTTTGAATCCCTTTAGTAGTTCAACATTAATCTTTTATGCTCCTTGTTTTTCTGGAGAGGCCTCCTTGGCCTCGGCTAGGAAGTGCCAACAACATGGCATTTCACTGCCAAGACAGGGTAGTACTATACTGGATCACCGACAGATTTGCCTTACACAAGCACTTGCCAGTTTCTTTAGGTCACCCTCCGGCACTGCCAAGAGCCGGGCGGGCTGGCTCTTCTCCCCCGAGACCTGCGAAACCGCCAGCAGACACGGGGGCCAAGATGCTGTCCCCAGCTGCAGCCGGGGCCCATGTCACAGCCAAGGTCAGGGAGCCAGGGGCCGGTTCCCCACAGGGTCCCCGTTTACCACAGGCTGCTTTGTGCGGGGCACACCCGCCCTCCTCCACCAAACGGCAGCGCCGGGAGCAGGGCCGGGGGGGCAGCCCTGAGGAAGGGGGCAACAAGGCCCAGGCTGCGGCGCGGGGCAGGGCCTCCAGGCGGGCCCTAACCCTGCGCGCAGGGCCTGGGGCCTAGCGTGCGCGGGGAAGAGGCCTGGGATGAAAAAGGGGGGGGAAAATGGGAAAAAACTGGGGTGGCCGTGCGCGGATGAAAGAAAAAACGGAGCTGCCTACTCTCTCGTCCCCGTTTCCTGCCGTGGCGCTGGGGGAGGGCAGCCCTGAGCGCCGGGGGAGGTGGGAGACGGGCACCCCCCCAGCGCAAGGGGAGCTCCCCCGGCGGCCGGGGCCGATCGGGCCGAGCCGAGCCGGGCCGGGCCCGGCAGCGCCGCCCGCCCTCGAGGCTCTCCCTCCCGCCCTCGCCCCACAATGCATCGCGCGGCGCGGCTGACATGGCGGCCGGGCCGGACTGAGCCGCTGGCGTCGGGGCCTCCAGCAGCTGGAGCCGGGCATGGCGGGGGCGCAGCCCCGGCACCCCTAGCGCCGCAGCCAGGTACCGGGCTCCAGGGGCCGGGGGGCTCCGCCCAGCTCGGTGGGCCTCCCCCGAGGGGTGGGGGTGGCTGGGCGCGCTCTGCTCTCTCCCCCCGAGCGGGGCGGGGGGAGGCGGGCTCGGGGGGGGCCTGTCCGCGCCGGCGCCCCCCGCCTCAGCCCGCGGCGCCCCAGCTCCGCCCTGCCCCGGCCCTCCTGCCCGCGCCCCGCCTCGACGGCCCATCGCGGCCTCCCGACCCCGCGCCCGGGCAGGGCGGCAGTGCCGGGGCTGCCCCTCACACCCGGCCGGGGGCGCCGGTCGTGGCCCGGGGGATGGCGCGGGGAGGGGGGCGGCGGCCCCAAGGTCAGCGGGGAACCGGGGCCGGCCCCACGGCCGCATCCAGGCGGGCGGCCGTTCCGAGGGCAGCGCCCGGCTGCGCGCCCGCCGGGGTCTGCCAGGCTGGGGCTGGGTGCGTGCAGGTTGTTGTTCTGCGCCCAGTGGCTTTAAGTGTTGCGGGGAGAGACCGTTGCAGGTGGGGAGCCCCCCGGGGAAATGCCCCCTGTCCCGGGCCGGCCCCGCGAGCTGTGCCCCCCTCTGCTGCTGCTTGCCAAAGCGAGGGGTTTTCTTTTCTGTGGGTTATGATGTGCCTGAAATGACACATGCATTCCTTCGGCTATGTGTTTGTGCCCTTTTGGTGGCTTATCTTGTATACAAATACAGCTGAACGACTTTTCTGCTTTTGCAATATGTTGCAATTTGCCAGTTGGCTGAATGTGTCATATTACCTGAGGCCTTCTTGCTTTTAAGGTTGTTTCTCGGTATATCAAAGGAGGACGAGCCCATAACACGCACAGAAACAATAAAATTGGGTTTAGGCTAAGGTGGGGATTAGTGCATTAAAAAAATAGTTGTATCTAAGTGTGGATGTAATAACTTTCTTTATATTCATGCCACCTCCACATCACTTGGCTTCCTGAGCACTGTGCCCTGGATTCGAGAGTCATTGCCTTTGCTTGAAAATAGAGGATACACGTTGTTTCTGGTTTTGACTTGTGCTCCAAGTTTCAGTAGGTGCTTTTTGGATAGTCTGACCCCAGATAGTTATGACATAATTATTTCCGTGACAAGAAAAGTAAACCAGCCATGAAAGTATGACTTAATTACAGTATCTGGCAGAAGACGCTATATTAGGAGAGGTCTCCTTTACAAACAGCAGTTTTGCAGTGAGCTTTTTTTAATCATTTGTCTACTTCAGTGAAAATACCTTAATAAAACTAATTTTAGGATGAAATTACGTTTCCCAGAAACATATGTATTGGGATATGTTCCCAGAAGATACATACAGAGGGATCAGAAAGTTCCTTCTGTGTTCTGTTCTTGCACAGAAGACAGCTGGGGCTTTTCTCTCATACCTCAACTAGCAGAGGAAAAGAAACTGCCAGATGCCATGGGACACCTGCATGGTGTGGGGCATTTACCTGGTTCTTCCTCTGAAGGGAATTGCTGCTACAGGGAGAAAGAGGGAGGGGAGCAGGATTTCCCTGTGTCCTGTTTGAAAGCAAGATATCCCTGGGGAGCTCCTCTTAAATGTGTTGTGGATCTGCTTGTCAGAGTAATGGTTTTGGATTGTGTATTCATATTGATTTTGCCCAGCTGAGAGTATATCCTGTTTTCTAGTAGTAATGCTTGCTTTTGAAATTTTACAAAGTGTTTCTACTAAATTAACTTTATTTTTGTCCCTATCTTAATGTAATAATGTAATACTGGTAGTGACTTGTACTGAGAACTCATAGAAAGAAGGATCCTACAATTTGCTTAGTGGATTAATTTGCAGAATGGAAGCAATTTGGGGGAAGTCAACATTTCTGATGCTTTTGGCACATTAAGACTATATTGTATACTGTTTGATAAATTGTTTAATTGTACATAAATGATAGATCAGTAACTTTTAACTTGGAAGTACTAAAGACTTATTACCTAAATTTAGTAACAATGCATATGAATTTAATTTTTACTTTTTTTTTTTTTACCAGAGATGCATGCATACATGTATATGTACTCATACTGTATCCGTGGTTTGTAATTTTGGTTCTGATGTTTTAGCAAATCTTTGGAAAAAAAATTATCCGATGTTCTTAGATTTTATTTTTTTATTTCTGTTGATGTATGAAATAATATTTCCAGCAAGAAGTAACTTCCAGATTTTAGTTTTTGGTGTCAGCAAAGCTTGACTTTGGAGTTTGGATTCAGTTTTGTGTTACAAACTGTTGTGACTCAGTCTGTGTGCCAACTATATGGATGTGTTCTTGACAACTTTTCTGAAGTTTTCAGCATATTTCTTTCAGTAGTGAAAGTGCTGGATGCTGGTAAAGCAGATGTAAGGATACTGGTAGAAGATCCATTTGCTTTAGCTGTAGTTTGTGAACTAGTTTGTGACTGGTATGAGGTAGTTCAAAGGCTGTCCCTTCCTCAAGGATCAGTTCGGGTAAAGGGATAACTATTGCTTAAATGCAAGATCCAGATAAACTTCTATGCCACAGATACATACTGCTGTGTTTTCATTTAGCATAAGCGCCAAGTATAAATGGAGGTTTAAGAATAAGATGGATAAATTGAGTTTAAATGCATAGCTGCCCGTTTAAGCCAGTTTCATGATCCGTTCAGGCCTCTGGAACCTAGTTTAGCCTCTGAAAGGCTTTAAATATATGCAGTGCTGTACTGTGTTTTTCCAGCCTCCTCACCTGCATTGGTACAAATGTTGTGTGTGTTTGTTTTTAAAGTTAGAGCTACCTTGGATCAGTTTCCTGATCTGGTTACAGCATACAGCAACATTTGAGGCAGGTGGTACCCCTCTTCTGGCTTCAGTGCTTGTTTAAGTTGATTGTGAAATGTTTAAAGGACTATTACAGTAAAACCTAGAATCAGAATCAAAATGTACTAAAGCATTAGGAATCTTTATATGAAATACAGAGGTAAGGGAAGCCATTGTAACTTAGTTACGCAGGTGGTGTGACTGAGAGAGGATGGCTTTCCCAAGTTTGGAATGGGAGTCATCAGCGTTAGTAGGTTCAGAAAGTGGTAGTTCTTGGCGTTTGGTGACGTGCCTCTTTCCTACCTTCTCAGTGAGTCATAACGTGTTGTAGAAAAGACAGCAGGTGTCAATGCAAAGAGAGAATAATCTGTAACAAGCACATCTTGTACGGATCTTGTATCCAGCATATCCTGCTCATTTCATAGTTTAATTGTAGGTTACTTGCACCTA
The DNA here is from genome assembly GCF_030463565.1 of Pelecanus crispus. Lineage (NCBI taxonomy): Eukaryota > Metazoa > Chordata > Aves > Pelecaniformes > Pelecanidae > Pelecanus > Pelecanus crispus. Next base: position 67,350,462 of record NC_134647.1, read on the forward strand.
CATGTGTTGGTAAGCTTTGTATCAAGCAAAGCCTTTCCTGTTACTTCCGTTACTCAGCAGTACTTTTGTAATTCAGATATAATCCTGTTACAGTTTTATATATATACTTGTTTATCTAATGATAACTCCTTAGAAGTTGTCAATCCTCCACATTGTAAAAAGAACATCAGAGCTTCCTACTGAGTTACGTATCTTCACTAAGCCCAGAGTCCTAGTTCTGTTGCATCTCTGTTCTGTGCGTTAAATTTTGTGTGCACTGCACTGGCTTCCTTCTAGATAGATTTTGGTAGTATTATTCTTACTAGCCTAAATTCTATAGCCTGTAGAAACAGGAAGATCTGAAACACTGTATAGCACTTACATTTATTACTATGAATACTGATGGGTATATTGCTGGTGGAGCCTGAGGTGCTTTGGTGGCCAGTAATCTCTGATAGTTTTAGTTTTAAGTAGTTTGGAAAAACATCAAGGATTGATAATAGTTTGTACTAAGTTATGTCTAGTTCATCATAAAACAAACATAAATGTGTGATAACTTTTTTTAAACTATTGGTGTAGAACATGGGAGAACCTTGAATGATTTGTAGAAGTTCTTCAACCACAAAAATGGGCCTAAGGCTGTAAACAGTCCAGAAGAGAGACAGCCCCCCAGGGAGGGCTGTCTGTAGACATTACCTGGGCTGTAGTCTGAGCAGAGTGCAGAAGACAACCTTTCCTTTTGTTCCTGTCTGTGGCTGTAACCTTTGTTTGCTGAATTTCCTTTTTATTTTTGTTGAGGAAGTTCAGCTGGGCTATATTGGTAATCGGGCAGAGGGGACTGAGGTTAATCACCCCACTTACTGTTGGAAGGCTGGCTGGGGAGATTTGAGCTTAAGGGACAATCATAATGGGACAGATAAAAGCAGGTCTCTCTATCTCAAAGGAGGGAGTGCTTTATAGGAAGAGGGTGATAACAATTATGTTTGTAGTGCTTTCGCTGTTTATATTTAATCGGGTACTCCCTGGGGAAACAAAACTTATGAGACTGTTCTCTTTCCCTTTAGTTGCTCTTTTACACTCTTGTCACTTTTGGACATTTCAGCCAGTTGGGACCAAATTTTAGAACGTGTGTGAAGTAATGTCAAAAGATTGTTGAGTTTCTGTATGTCTTCCGCAAAAATCATGCCTCAGTAGAGGAGGGGTCTCTGCTGAGTGGAAAGCAGGAGGAAGTTGCATTTCCTCTTAGGGAGTAGCTAAGAACCAGCCAGTGTGTATGTTCCTTCAGCTACAGCACGTCTCCTCCACTTGCCCAATGGGCTGTGGTCAAGCGTGTGTCAGAGGAGCACAAAATGAATGTATAGGAAACCAGGTATATTCAGTTCTGCTGCTAATGAAACGATTAAAAAAGAAATGCTTTGCAAAAGAGCAACTGAGAATGCAAGAGCTCACAGTTTAACTTCGTCTTCATCTTTGAAGAGGCCCTGCTATGGCAAAGTCTGACTGAAAATATATGCTTTTGAAGGAGTTAAATACAGTTGAACAAATTGAGAGGAAGGGCAAATGGGTAGAAGTATCTTCTTGAAAGTTTTGGGGTTTTTCTCCTGTTTGGAAGTAAGTGTAAGGGTTTTTGCAATTCAAATGTAGAATTTTCTAATGCTCGTCTGAGAGAAGCAGGAAACAAAAGAAACTGGCAAAAATGAAAGCGAAACAATCTCATTCCTTCATTTCGTGAGTCTAAAATGAATTCTACAGTAGTGAAATTGAAGCTGATTTTAAACATTTTTAATTTGATTGTTGTAAGTATGTATAGGCTTAATAATTTTCTAACGTTTGACATCGCATGGTATCTTGTCTGACCTCAAGCTGCTGTATTTCAGCCAGATTATCTTTCTACAAAGAGCCAGGAGTTGAGCTAGATTTCAGAGGAGTAACTGGTACTGTACTTTCAGAAAGCAGGGGAAACAGAGTCCCCTGTAACACCAGATATTAGATAAATGAAATATGCCGAAATGATTCCAACAGGTTAATCATACCCTGCTTTGCAGATGCAGGTGAAAAACTCTGGGTTTATTGCCAGCCTGCCTGGAAGAAAATTATTCTTTGATTCCAGGTCTGGCAATTTGGTATGAGCCTGAGCTTGTGAATAAGATGCCATCCAGGTTTCTAGAAAGATGCCACCTCAGCACTGATTCACTCCACTCTAGTGTTTTGTTTCCAGCCATGTTGCTCTTTTCGGAGGCACTCCTTTACCTCCTCCCATTTCCCTCGCTGCCTTCTCTCACATGTAGATGGTTGATATCTGACAGAGGAGGAAAGATCTTTTTGAGACTGTCTTGGGTTTAGTAGTGGTCTCTTTTTTTTGTTTTTCATGTTAAGTTTCATTGCGTTGTTTACTTTGCAGTTCTTTGTGAGATGGCTAACGTGGTAACTATTGAGTGTGTTACAGCAGTTTAGATTTTTTTTGTTTGCTAAACATTTCAGTATTAAAGAGCAAAAGAAAAAAGCAAAAAAAAATCCCAAAGTACACAGCATTTCAGATTCTGAATTTCATTGTGGAGCTTTTTTTTGTGTGCGTGTACACAAAATATTCTTGTCTTAGGAAATTTCATGACCTATCTTTATTCCTGTTTCTCAGGAATAAAGAATATATCTGTGCTTTTTAACCTTAACTACTTGCATTTAATTACACTCACTCTATTAATATGTAACGTTATCACAGTACTCAATTTATTAGCTGGGTTATAAAGATAGTTTTTATTAGCAGTTTCCTCAGTTGTTTTTTCCAGTCACATTTGTACATGTGATTAAAGCTAATATATTCTCTTTGAATATATAACTGTGTAGTTTGTTGAATGGATGAGATAGAATCATTTGAGCCTACAGTAGAATTTTTGTGGAATTTTTTTAAACCTTCTTGCAATACATGAATCTAACAATTTGACACTTACAAAAAGCAGAGCAAAATAAAGCCCCACTTTTCCGCCAATGCCAGAGTTGCATGGTAGCTTTAAGCTGGAAGTGGTGCCAAGACAAGTTGTCCCCACCCTACTAGTTGTTTGTTATTACCAGCTCCTGCTCCTCCTCCTCCCTTGTGCCAGCTTTATGTTAAGCTGGATTGGTTTTCCGGTTTTGTTTGCTGCAGAGCTGCACAAGGAAGGGAGCAGCTCGAGGAGTGGGAGTAAGTAGCTGGTGTTGGAGAAAGGGTGTTACTGCTGGTGGTGGAGTTGGTGCCGACCTACGCTGCTTTCCAGTGAATGTGGAAGTGTGGCCTCCGTGTGCTCCGGTCTGGAGTTGAAGGGTGACGTGGATGTCAGAAATGAACCAGGAATGAAAGTGGAACTGATGTGTGTGGGGTTGTTTCTGTTGTTCTGGGTTTTTTCCCCCCTTTTCAGGTTGAGTGACTAAAACATAAGGAATAGTTTAGAATTTGAAAAATCCTACTCTCCTTTCCCTTTTAGTTACATTAAAAAAATCACAGTAGAGTACGGTTTAAAGATAGCCACATCCTGTACGTAGCTATAATATCTCACCAGTCTATGGAGCTGTACCAGAATAATTTAGCCAACCTGCGAGGACCCTGGGCTCTTCTTATCACACTGAGGCTCGAGCAGCGCTAGTACAGGTGGGCAGTAGTTCTTGCTGCCAAGCTAGTAAGAATTGCTATGGGAAAGGCCGACTACAAAGGCAAATACTATTCAATCTTTCAGATATTTGGTCTTTGACTTTTGGACTAGAAGTAAGAGCCAGGTGTAATCAGTGTTTAATAGAAAGTAGTTGCAATATTAACTAAATGTATGTGTGAGATAAAATACTTAGCTGTTGGAATGAATTTAGGAATACAGATTTTTTTTTTTTTCCTTAGTAAAATACAAAACTTGAAAAAAGACTGCAATGCTAACATTAATGTCATAAAAATTCTTGTCGGTTTTGTTTGTTTGATTTAATTTTTGAAAGATAATATTTATTTTCAATTACATCAACAGAGGCTTAAGATAACTATTTTTAGTATGTGCTTTATGTCCTGAAGTATTTTCTGATTTGTATCTCTTTAAAGTGAGAGGTAGTAATGACACTATGTAGCCTGAAAAAAAAATTTACTGTCTTTTATACTGATAATATTCAGAAAGGGTTTTTTTAACCAGACATTTTAATCTGATCCTTCCTTCTGGTTCTTATTATTTAAGTACAAAAGTCCATTGTGATACTTCTAATAGTTGTAATTCATTGACTTTTCTATTATTCCTTTCCTTCACTAAATGATAAGCTATTTATTTTGATGGGTTCTCTAAAACCCAGAAATTTCCATGGATCATGCTTTTACCTACCAAATATGTAGCTGGACAGGAAAGAGAGAAACTCCAAACTCCATATCTTGCTACAATTTTATAAAACCTGTTTTCTTCTATGCCTAATACTTCATTCTTATAATTTTTTCTATTGCTATCTCAAGGTTATTTAAAGAAGAAATCAAAGTTCTTGTTACAGATTCCCCCTCTGTTTTCTATATTAGTAAGAGTATTTCCTTACAAACAGACCCACTTATTCATGCTTAGCTTCCCATTGGAAAAACAATCTTTGAGTTGCCTGAAACATAAAGCTCGGATGATACACCACCTAAAGGACTGAGGCTTAGATAAATAAAGTTAATCTGCAGTTAAACAAAATATTTACTATTTGTGGGGTTTTTGGCTAAGCAAAATCTTATTTAATTGATGGCAGTTAACTTATGTGAGAATTGTATGTGTCAGAAATATCCTTAAGTATCTGTGCATACAGGTGGTAGGTCAGGTTTATTATTAATACTTTGAGCTATGTCTCTAAATACTTTTTTTAAAAAGATCAGTTAATATAACGGAGCTTGCTTGCTGGAAAATGAATTAGTTTTCTCTAGTAGCTAATTTGGTCTGTGTGTTTATTGTGTGGTATTTTTTTAGATGTGTTTAATTTTTTTCTTTTTTTTTTCCAGTGTAGTTGCAGACATCTTGGTTCTTGTTTTTTTCAGAAAGCCAAAAATAGGAAGGAAAGAAAAAAGCAAGCTGTTGGCAGGTTTATCACTAAGTGTTTTTTACCATGTTATGCCATTTTTCATCTCTTCATATCCCCTCTTCTTTTAAATAGAAGGCAAGGTGATAAAAATTTTCAGGAGTTTTACTTTAATATGGAATGTATTATGAAAATTCACTGATGCCTGTGGGGGCAACATGCTTCCTGTAATAATTTGTAGTTGCACTGTTCTTTAGAGAGGTTTATTTTAATGTGTTGTCTACATACAGCTTTGAAATTTTTCCTTCAGTTTAAAAATGTCTATCATTATTTCTTCAGTAGACAATCAGCTACGATCCTTGCCTGCACAGTGGATTTAAAATCAACTGCAAATTGCTGAAGAATTGCACTTCAAGTGGTCTCAAGAGACAGGAGAAGCAGGTCTTCACTATAATGGAAGAGGCCAAGAGCTCGAAGAATGGAAATCATGACCCAAGGAAGTCTGTCCGTCTTGTCTCTGAGGAAGGCAAAGCAGTCAAAGTTACAAATAATCAAAATTATAAACATAATAGAAATGACAAATCTGTGAAGGATGTGGGAAGAAGTTCTCCAAGTGGGAATAGCAGCAAAAAAAGTAAACAAAATGATGTTTGTTCTGAAAAACAAGGAGAAAATAAATCATGCAGAGTAAATAGTTGTATTGCTGGAACTAGAGATCTGGGGTCAAATGTTCAGGATCGAAGTCATGGAAAGGCAAAAAAATTTTCTAATTTATCACCAGCAGTGGAAAACCTGAAACAGACAAAAGCTCAACCAGTGGGAGAAAACTTTCCAGGCTCCCATGTTTCAGGGAATGGGGTCACTATGGAAAGTTTAACAGCTACACAGAAAGGGAAATTGGTGTTGGAAAACCCACTGGGAGTTCATACTTTGAAGACTGGTGTTGATCAGACTGGTGATCCTGGTAAGACTGCTTCAGATCAAAGAAAAATGGAACATAAGCCTGATGACTCCAGTGAGTATTATTCAACACTGCTTTATTAAATTTTCTTCTGGTAAAATTATTAACAATCTGAAATGGGCTTTGAAATGTTTCTATTTGCATATTTTTTTCACATATAGTTAAGTTGCTGATTGCATTTGGAGAGAACATACTATTAATACAGGCGTATTACTTAGAGCATAAGAGATTATGATAATAGCTGTCCTTTTTTTTCATGCCTAAGAAATAAACATCTTTGCAAGATACTTAGTGTGTGTGGGTTTCAGGCAATTTTGTGAATATAGTGTCTTGGGAGAGGGGAACCCTTCATAATATCATTGCCACTTATGGAAATGCCAGCTATTACTGCTTTTCAGAAAGATCAGGGGAAAAATCTTCTAGAAAAGTTTTTTTTTTTATAGGTAGGGGGAAAGTATTTACCTTTTTTTCTATGATTGTTGTGCTCTTTTTGTTACTAAAAATGTTTAAAATATGTTTTGGCAGATGGCTTTTTGATTTAGGGAGCTCTGGAATCCATACCATCCATCAGTGGTTAACCCTTATAAGTGTTCAATTCTTAGACATATTTTTCAATTTCGGAATTAAATACATGGATCAGGCTTTGTCTCACTTCAGGTTAACTCCTTAGTTCAGGATTTGTCACGCTTTTTCAGAATGCATTTTTTTCTAATAAAAATGCTGTTTTAAGACAGCGTGCCAGTGCAGATGACCTATTTGAAATATTTCCCACTATTGCAACAGCTACAGCAGTTGCTTGTATGGAAATACTAGGAAAATATTAAAGTGCATGGTTTTTTAGCTATCTTAAAATTTAACAGGAAAACCAAGTTGAAATGGCAGGATCCTGTGATCAGTCAGTTCTTGTAGACCACCATCATGTACTGTAGGGACCATCTGTCACTGAGAAACCAGGACTTGAAAACTTGCTCAGTTTTGATTCCTAGCTAGTCTGGGGACACACATCTCATTTGAAAGGAAAGAAAAAAAGGAAAAAACCCAAAACACAAATAACCTTCACTTTTGCTGATGTAAAAAACTACTGGAGTAGTTAACATGTAGATGTTTGTACAGGGTAGTGGACTATGATCAATTCATAGGCATCTGGAGGAACTGGCCTTTCGGAGTTGACCTGCATGTTTGTGAGTAGCAGCGTTCCAGAGCTCTGTTGTTGCTGGCCGTGGGCGGCAAGGTGTCACAGTGTGTTCAGATGTAACTCCAGCAGCCTTCTAAATTGAGAGGTTGAAATGCCTGATGACTGGCTCTGTAAGATCATTTGGGTGAATGTCTTTTAAGGCAGTTCTGTTACTGTTTCCTTAACAAAATGTATTGTGTAAAAAAAATTTAAGCCTAATATTTCTTATTTCTGTTATCATACCATTGGGATGCTTCTGACCATCGGGATCTCGCATACTCTGTTCTGTGTAACAAAAAAACACCTTTTCTTGCCTTGAAGAACTTGATAGCAACTGTGAAGTTATGACTGAAACACAAAATGAATCTACCATTTTTCCATTTTTTTTTTCTTCTTTTTGATACCACTCTTAGTAGCAGACTAGTCTCTGAAGTCTCTCCAAAATACTGGTTAACCTACTGGAAAGATTCTAACGTCTAAGGTGATTTTGGTCAGCTGTTGGACAAAAAACTGGAACGTAGCTCTAATTTATGTCCAGCTCCTTAGTGAGATGCTCTTAACTGCTCTGTATTGTAACTTTCACTTTTCCTCTCCTTAAGTTACTCTGAAGAAAATAACTATTTCTTTTTCTAGGTAAAATAAAGAATTCTGAATCAACTAAAGAACATACTTTGGAAGCTGATTATTTGGAAAACACCGCTGTTATTGATGAATCTAATCTGACAGCTGAACAGCAACTAGGATTGAAACAAGCTGAAGAACGTCTGGAAAGAGATTATATCTCCCGACTTGAAAAAGTAGGTTGAGTTATTTATCAGATAAAAAAGAAAATGGGTGTCTTCTTTCATTATCATCACCATATTTCTGGTTGGGTGGTATTTCTACTAGAGCCTGTTGCCTCTGTTTCATTCTTCTTTATAATGAATCACTTTAGTGATCTAAGGTATTATCCCTAGTAGTTGACTAGTCATGCATTGTGGCGGATGATACGGATTGGAAACTTAGCGTTCCTTTTGTGGCACATGTAGCCTTTGTAGAACAGCATTTTTTAATTCTGCACACCTAAAGGTTTACAGTTCCGTTACTTACCTAACATTTTCTAGAAAGTTGGGTTACCTGGAAACTCAGAATACAGGATTGAAAGGAACCTAGCCCTATCTTCAGTATATTATCCTTCCACCAGTCCAGGTCGCCTATATTGAAGGTGACTCCTTAAAAATGTTAGTCTAAACTGTTCTTAATATTATCTCCAGCGAAACAAATTTCAAAGTCAGTATAGGTAACCCAGAAGTTTTTCTTAATGTCTAATGTAAGGGTCTCTTGAGGCATTTTAATCCCTCGTATGTTGTCCTAGGAAAATAAACATAAGTTTATTATTTTTTTCATCAGCTTTCTACACATTTGAAGATCATTACCATTCCTGCAGTCTTACCTTCTTTAGATTCGCTCTTTGTTCTTCGGTCTCAAGTGTTTTTTAGTTACTGGTTCATTCTTGTTGCTTTTCTGTAGGCATCCACCATGTAACATATCCAAAATTGGACATGCAATTTCAGCTGAGGTCTTGCATATAAAGAGGAAAGCTGACTTCATCTGTCTGAAATATAGCATTTATGTTTAGGATCTCTGGGTTTTTTTAACAGCAGTAGGATGTTGGCGTGTTGTTTGACCAGCAATGATCCCCATATCCTTTTCTTAAGAATTGCCCGTTCAGGTGTTTCCAGCCCAGTATTGTTGCAGTTGCTAATACCTAAGGAGGAATGGTACTTTGCTTTGATATTATTTAATTGCAGCTTATTTATTCAATTTCTCTAATTTGTTCTGATCACTGAATTTTTGTCATCTTACATCTTCTATAACCTCTTCCAACTTGGTATCTTCCACATTTGTAGTCAGCGCACCCTCTGTTGCATTTCCTAAGTCTTCAACAAAAATATGAATGTTTCTGACCCCAGAAAGACCCCTGTTGAAAAATACTTGGCACATGCTTTTAGACTGGTGGTGAACCAGTGTGCGTTTGTGTGCTCTGAGGACAATTTTCTGAGCACTTTTGCTCCCGCTTTGCTGTTCTTTATGTAGATAATATTTATGGTCTCCTTTTGAGACTGATACTATCACAAGTGACAAAGACTTTATAAAATTCAAGATACAACATCTGCTGCTGCTTCTTCAAGCCCTATGATTTTATCTTTAAAAAAGCAACCCCAAAATTGATTTACTGGAATTTGTTTATAGCAGATCAGTTTGTCATCTATGACCTGTTTTTTTCCTATGTGCCTATTAATAATTTAATTACTAAATAATAATACATTACTAAATATTACAGTATTTTTCTGGATGCTAATTCTGAATGGTCTCTAATTCTTTGGCTTATCCTCTTTAGCCTTTTAAAGATATTCTTAAGTTCTTTTTCCTAGTGATCTGGAACCTTCCCATTCTCTGTAAGTTCTTTAAAATACAACTGGCTCTGAGATGGATTAGCTCCCTGAATGTCCAAGCACAAATTTCATGAGGCCTGGTTTGTTTGGGTGTTTCTGTCTCGACTCACGAAGTAGTCTGTATTTTTTTTTGTCTTGCTGTTTTGAGTTCTTGCCCCTTTCATTGGTGTTAAGCATAACTAGATAATTAAAAAAGGCTTTGCAATGAAGGCAAAATAAAAGGTGTTACATGATTCAACTTTTCTGGCAACATCTGTTGACATAATACTGCAGATCAGTATTGTAAAGAAAATACCCAGGGGTTTTTTTTTAATGATTATTGCTTCTATTCATTCAGTTTTAGAAAAGTGGTAAAATATTTTTGGTCTACTTCAATCATCAGGTATCAAATATTTGAATCTTCCGAGCTAGCCAAGTGTAACTGTCTATAAGTTGTTTTCCAAATGGATGTTTAATTTCATCTTACTAGGTATCTGTCTCATAGAAAATAAGGATGAAGAGAATTAGCAATAAAAGCATAATGGCCATGTTATTTTAAATTTGTATTTACTCTGCAGTTGGAGGGTATCAGACCTTTTATTTTTTTTTTCCCAAAAGCAAAAATCAAACTCAGTAAGTGGAAAAACTTGCCCAAATTTAGCAGTGGTTTAGGTTTCTGTATAGTAAGTCAAATTTGTTTAACTGATCTGTAGGCCACCTTAGTGTCTTAAAATGGTGTTCTCTGTTCATTCATTGGTACGTCACTGTTTAAACATCTGGTGTTTTCAGTATACTTTTCAGTTTTAGTAAATATAGATGTATTACAATTAGGATGAAAATGCTGAGTAGGGTTTTTTCTCTCCCAGTTATAACTGATAGCGGTTATTGGAAAAATGCTAACAAGTGTGAAGGAAAACAAAAGCTTTTTGTTGGGGCTTTTTTGTCTTTGCAGTGAGCATATCAAAAGGTTTCCAATCTCTATAGCTGTGTTTTATTAGAGCAAGAAAATATAACTGCAGGATGAGACAGGTTAAAGTGGGGTATTTGCGAACAACCCCATATCTTTGCAGAGGTGGTCCTTTCTGCCTTTTAGTCTAGTAGTTCTTGGAGGTTTCCTGGTTGAATAAACTTCCCAGTTTCCCCTCTCAGACCCTAGGAAAATAGTGATTCCTCCCCATCATCTCCTGAGCCTGCTTCTTGCAGACTCTCAGGGGTCTCCCAGGTGGCAGCTCTCCATTTGTGTACTCCATCTCTCCCAGCCTATCTGTACAAAAAGATGCTTGTTCTGCATGTTTCTCCAATTCTGAGCATCCCAAATTATTCATCAAAATGGAATAATCCTACCCCTTCTCAGAGGATCCCACCTTATCCAGAATATAGTCATTAGTAAGTCAGAAACAGGCTATCTTCCTCCTTGGCCAGCCGCACCCTGTTTAATAGAACAAAAAATGCAGTACTTGCACATTATGCTGTGAATATGCTAGCCAAACAACACCACCATCTGTCATAACATGTATAGTAGATAATGTGATGAATACTTCCCATTTTCTCATGAGAGAAAGAAGGATAGATGCTAAGATTTAATAAATCTGTAGTTATTAAAAGCTTGAGCTGAGAAGGGAATGGCTTACTGGCCTTTAGGTCAGCCTTAAGAGGTATAAACTCTTCAATCTTAATCTTGCCTCACTAAAATTTACTGAGACATGTAATATTCAAGTCATCTCACTTCCTTTCCTTGCTTTTCCCACTTGTCATATGGGTAAAAATCCATTTCCACTGTGTTTTTTGAGGATTACTTAATGTTTGCAAAGCACCTTGACATTACAAGTGTTACATAATTGTTAAATACAATTCATTATTCAAAGAATTGAGTTTTTCAGACACTATTGGCAGAAACATTTTCTTTTAATCTATGGCCATTTTTCCTCAGCGCTCCCCAGAATACACCAACTGTCAGTATCTATGCAAGCTCTGCTTAGTTCACATTGAAAATATCCAGGGAGCTCACAAGCATATTAAAGAAAAACGTCATAAGAAAAATATAATGGTAAGTTAACAAATAAAATTTTGACTGTTTTTTTTCTTTCTTTTTTTTTAACAAAAATATTTTTTTTTTTTTTTTTTGTTATGTGGTATGTTTTCTTTGGTCATCTTCATTTAGGTGAAAGTTTGTGTGCTGAGCAGAGATCCACAAATTTCTGTACTTGTTTTCTGTTTGAGAGAGGAAGGGCTTGATGATCTGTCCAGGCAGAGAGGAAAGAACATTTTTGGTCATTGCTTCTGAATTAGTGTCTCTGAGTAGTGGGCAGTTCATCATACTTTTAGTAACAGAAGGCAAGGTAACTTAGGTGAGAAACATACTTAGTTTTTTCCTGTTTCTTCCAAAAATAATACTGTTGGTAGCAAGACCTCCAGGGGCTGGAGGTGGGGTTGGGGATGTTGGGGTTTTCTGTTTTTTCTCTTTTGTCTGACTTGTGAGATTTTTATCTACATCCTTTCTGTGATGGGTAAGCGGAAGGGATACTGTGTCTAGACCAAAAAAAAGGAGTTAAAGTAGGGAGGGATTCAGCAGTTCCTGAGTCACTCATTATCTCCCTGGGTTTATGTACATGTTAAATATGAAAAACAGTTCTAAGGTTTTCAAAGAGAAAAACAGTTTCCTTGTCAGATACCATGGTGTTACTGTTTGCTTTGCTTTAAAGAACTGTTAGATGCATGAAATTCAGTAAATGGTGCACAGATGATCTTGCCAACCCATTTTTGTAAATGCTGATGAAGAGCTACAAATTCCCAAGTATGTAGGGTTTTGTGATTCAGATAGTTAAAATTACTCCTCCTACAAACATTCCCCAAAATTCAGTCAATTACTCCTATTTCCATGTATTTCTTGCCATACTTCTATTTGTAATTAATGCTCTAATTCTATCATATATGCAAGCCATCACCTGAAAAACTCTGAATGCCATAAATCCGTTACATCTCAGAAAATAACATTTTTGTATTATGTTCAGCTATTATTTATAAAGGATTCTAGTTCTCTTGCTGTCTGCTAAATTGCATCACGGGATAAAAAAAAAGCCTGCAACAAACCAGCCCCATGTTTGATATGGAAACAGTTTTGCACCATGCTTTTCTTCTGGGCATGGAGATAAGAATTGAGGAATGAGGTTTCCTTACCACTGAATGGAAATGCTAGAGGACAGGGAGCGGTTTCATTTTTTAACACTGGTCTTCAAATAGTTTTGTGTGCCACAGTACAGTGATAAGAGGTATGTAACTGTTTAAATGTTACTTCATAGAAGACACCTATTTACATCTCTGACTGTAAGATACATGACTATCAAAAAGCTTAGCAGCAGCTGTGGCTTCCCCACTCAAGAAAAACCCTAAAGCAGTGACCTTAAAAAAACCCACAGCCCTTTAAAAATGCACATATTCTTTCTTACGCTTAATTTGTTCAAATAAGAACAGAAGAGTTGAGAGATGCAGCCTAGAACTAACCAAACATTTTCATACTTGACTGTGTTTTCTTAGTGCATAATTATTTTCTGGTTAGTACTTATTTCTTTTGTCAGTCACAGATTTCATTTAGTTTCATGAAACAAGTGATTGTTGTACTTACTCCCAGATGACTTGATGCATCTGACATATTTCTTGCTGTTGGATTAAACCGATTATAATTTGATGCACTAAAAATAGCACTTTCTGGCACCAGCTGTTGAGGCAGCAGTGGGACTCAAGTTATCAACATTTCTTGGAGCTAGGAATACTTTTTCTGCCTCTGATATCTTTCCTTCAAGTACAATCCACTCTGAAAAAATCTGTGTGACTGGAAAAACTTTCTCAGCTCAGTTACTTTTATTATGTAGGAACAATTACAGCTTTTCATCTCCTTGGGTGAATTCTGTTTCAGAACTGTCAGAAAATGTGGTTCAGGAATGTAACACAGCAAATTTCCTCCCCAGTTGCCAGCTGTGAAATAACATGTTCTCTTTTAGACACTGAGCATCTACTGTCATTTCTGTGAGCCACACTAGTACATTTGCCAGTCAGGCCGGGCAGAGTTCCTACCTTTGAAAGTGTTTGGGCAGGACACCATGTAAATAGAAGAACACAAACAGCAAACAGTATGTTCTAATAGCATGCAATAGTATGAGATAACCTTTTTCTCTTAAAATACCAGTTTTTACTTTTATCATCCAACAATTATTCAGGAAAAACAAGAAGAAAATGAGCTGCGTGCCCTCCCACCCCCCTCTTCTGCACAGTTGGCTGCTCTGAGTTTTACACTCATTGAGGCAGCAAATGAACAAGGCATATCAGATGATGACTTCAGAATTCGTCAAGAAATTGTAAACGAGATGGAGAAAATTATTCAACAGCCTTTACCAGGTATTCATGGTATTCTCTATGTTCTTTAGGTGAAAATTTTTCTTCTTCTTTATTTTTACACAGATTTTGATACCTTCATTAATGGTGAATTAATGCATTTGGGGTTAAATTATCTTTATGTTATACAATATTAATATATACAGCCATTTTAATAGAGACTGGCAGTTGATTTAAAAGGAGCTAACAAACCTACAAAAAGAGGAAAATATGATTGTGCTTATTTTTGCTTCTTTCTGGTATGTGTTTATTGAAGCTGTTGGTCCTCTTTAAAGTGATGATTTCTTATGAAGATTGGAGTGTTTAAAGCCTCAGCACTGAGGATCTCCCTCAGACTCCAGTCCTACAAACCTTTCCACCTATACCTTACGTAGCATTACTGAATATCTGTGGCTGTGGCAGTAGAGATTTTGTTTTCCCCAAGTGCACTTGATTCGGCTAATGTAAATGTAGCAGGAATGGAAAATGAGAAGGAGTTTGAAATGTATTTTTTTCCTACCAGTCCTTCAGTTGTTCATAACATCTTTCAGGGCAGGTAGAACTTGCATGAGGCAATTTTTTTTTTAAAGCATAGTTTTAGGAACAAACAAAGTAGACCTCAGCTATGAGTGATTTTGGTAAGCATATGAGACATTTTCAGTGCTTAATTGTTATCTGAAATATCTGCAGGTGCTAATCAGTAACTGTTCATTAAAACGAGTCATTAAAATCAACAATGGTTGTTGTTTAACAGGTATTTCTTTTCATGTATATTTATGGTTAACAGGTCCTAAAATGAGGAGAGGTGTACTTTGGAATCGACTATAGCTTCCCAAAGTCTCTAGAATTGTCTTAAATAGGTCAAATTATTACATTTACTTAACCACATATAAATGTCATACCTCATCTGCCTTTTTCTTGATTGAGTGCTTTATGTTGATTAAAGATAAGAATAATGTAGCGAAAAGAAGTCTGAGTAGGTTAAATGCTTAGTCCCATTTTTTTTTGCTTCAGTGGGTCCATAAAGTTCAGTGCATTAATGACGTATGTAAAAATTTTCTGGATATAAGTCTGTCTGGATAAGTTGAATGGTAGTCTTCCCCTTCCTCCCACTTCAGAAGCACAGTATGTTACTTCAGTAGGACATGTTAACCATTCAAATCCAATTTATACAACTGTTGGAAAATAAAATAATATCGGTAATATAACAATGAAATAGTCTTTGACATTTGCTTCTTTCCATTGATTTGCTATCATCTCCTATAGTTAATACAGTGGAAGTTTGAGAGCAGATTTTTGGAGCTACAGTAATGTTGAAATTAGGTTAACAACATTTTTCAGTGAGTCTGAACAGAAGAAAGTATTAATCTCATTGACAAAAAATAAGTTTTCAAACTTTTCATTTCATCCATATTGAAACTGGCTTGATATTCTATACTGTCCTTTTATTTTAGAAATACCTTCCCTTTGCTCTATAAAAATACAGTGGTAAGAAAGATTTTGTTTGTTTGCTGCAGGACAATCAGTTTTAGTTTTAGGAGCTATATTAAATACATGCTTAAACTAAGGTGCTGAATAGAACACAGGCTTGTAGGGTGGAGGTTTGCTAATCTGTTTGCTCTATGATACTGCTATATGTGGCTCCTAGTGCAGACCGGTTCTGACACACTGTTGAGTTTTCCACTGGTAGTATATTAGCATAAGACAAAGCAAAGGAAATTATTACTTTTACATAAATGCTTGTGAAAACTACTGCGTTAGTGTTACTTAGCTGGCTGACCTGTTTGGACTGATGAGCTGATGTGGAGATGTAGTAGTAGTGGAGGGGAAGTAGTAAATGACGATTTGTTATTCCCGTTTTCAAAGCCCACTGTGTTTTACTGAATGTGTTTTCCAAAATGGTAAATTAGGGAAAAATTAATTCATGCACAGTGTAGAAAACATGGGATGTTTTGGCATGATTTTGTCTTGAGCTTGCATTAGAACTATACAAAAATTCCTACTACTATGAAAAGCCATTGGAAGTAATTACAATGTATTATTTATTTATTTACTTACTTACCATAGAGAAATTCCTTTTAAGAGGGCTAGTTTCTAAGTAGTGAAAAACAGAGAAACGGTTGTTTGAAGCTGTGCATGTATAAGATTTATTTTCTCTCTTAAGAATTATTTTGTTGTGTTTGAGAGAGTTTGGTCAGAACACAAACAAAGGTACTAAGGAAAAATACAAGAACAACCCTCTTCACTGTGAGGCTGGTTGAACACTGGCACAGGTTGCCTAGAGAGGTTGTGGACTCTCCATCCTTGGAGATTTTCAAAACCCAGCTGGACACGGTTCTGGGCAACCTGCTCTAGGTGAGCCTGCTTGAGCAGGGTGTTGGATTTGGAAGGGATGAGAATAGTCTTAATTTTCAGCTGACATAAATATATCAGAGCCCTAATATATGTATGTGACATGAGAGTTTTCATTTACAAAAATTATATCATGAAGTGGGATAAATTACTGTTTATAGAGTGGAATGCCATTTCTCATGATATTATTACTGAATAGTTACTTTCTAATTAGTTTAGATCTGTTGTATGTCTTTGCAGGTATGGAACTGTATTTAAAACCACTTACTAAATGGATACTGTATTTTGTGTCTTGGACTATAATGAATTTACATTTTATATGCATGTTTCATAATTAATTGTGCATAGGAACCTGTTAATGTAATTAAGAGATTGTAGCACATATAAAATTTTTTTATGGACAAAAGTGTATGAGGCAACAAAGAATTTTATAATTGGCTAACCGCTGCAGTGGAATCAAGCTGTAGTTAACAAAAGCTGTTAAATAAAATCCTGCGCTGAGATCGTGACAGTAACTACTATTTTATATTTAATTTTATATTAAGAACAAACAAAACTAAAGCTGCGTTGCAAAAATACTTTAAAACAGCTGGAAAAACTTTTGACATTTGGCAGTTACACTATTTGAATTATCCCTTTTCCTGTGATGCTGTGTTATGGAAATGACTAGCCTTCACAGGAGTGAGAAAGTGGTTCAATATTCATTAATCTGGGAGTACCACTTGGGACGTACTGTATCTAAAGCAAGGTGTGCATCATTCATTAAAGGTTTATTTACTAGCTGTTAAGTAATTATGTTTCTCTCTCCTCCAGACTGTTCACTGAGGATGTATGGCTCCTGTTTAACTAGATTTGCTTTTAAGACCAGCGATATTAACATTGATATCAAATTCCCTCCTAAGGTGTGTAGATATTATCTTGTATTATCTAAGACTGTTTTTTAAATCAAGGCCATCAACATTTATTTCTATGCCATTGCCTTCATCTTCTGTTGGGGCATACAGTGTTAGAATAGCACAAAGCATAGAATCTTTGATTTGGTGTCAGGTGTGCTGTGAATCCAGTGGATAAAGTTTTCATTGCTTATTAGATAACTTTAATTCTGGTTTTTTGGACAATCCTATGCTAGCCTTTTTTAAAATTTTTTGAGTAAACATTGAAGCAATATGAAAAGAGTTGGCTCTGGATAAGTGTGCGTTCATGTGCTCGTGATTCAGACAGTAAAATCTTGCAGGTCTTCATTCCCCTCCCGCCTTAATTGTGGGGCTAAAAGTGACAATTTTCCTTTTATGTTTTAGTCACTTGCAAGTAGATGTCACATCCCAGTTTACAGTTTACTGTGGTACAGAATTCCTGCAGAGCAGTATAACTTGCCTTTAAACATTGAAGTTGTTGGTTCATATTTAGTATGTGATACTAGCAGCACATTCTTGTTAGTGGCACAGCTGCTGAACTTGCTCTTTTTTTGACTGTATGTGTTACAGTGGAATTCAAGATACCTGTTTTGGTTACATACTTACACATTGTATTTTGAAATGATACTGCAGTTAGGAAGCAAAATTGAGGGTTTTTTTCACACAGTTACATGTGGAGCGTACCATGTCACTTTTTCATAAAGGCTCAAAGGTGGTGCTAATATTTAGCTTTTCTTTGAACTATTTACACCTTACCTTTGAAACACACTTAAGGTGATTTCTGGGGAGTAAAGAAAACACATTTTAAAATTACAACCCTTGGGAAAGTACTGACATTAAATTCCTTATTGTTGTGTATTTCTAGTGGCATATGTTGACGTTGAAATTGTTGAATATATGGCAAGGATTTTGTTTTAACTTTATGGAGTCTGTTAATACGGAACTAGAACAGAAGTATTAACTAAAAAAGCTGTAAGCTAAAAGCTGGCTAATATGTTTACTAGTACCTGTTTTCATGGTGCAGACAGATACAGTTAACTTTCATTAATACTGGCACATGATTTCACTTTTGTGGAAGAACATACTGTTAGTAGTTGTGCAACCTTAGTAGTTTAAAATCAAGTGTAAAATAAAATAGGTTAGTCTGAATAATGTAACCTGCTCTACTTTTGCCATTTTAGATGAGTCAACCAGATGTTCTGATACAAGTGCTTGAAATCCTGAAGAACAGTGGTGAGTTTTAGTTGTATTTCATTTCTATTTAATTAACATTACTACTGCTGGTAATAGTGTTAGATACCAGGTCAAAAAGTATTTAACTTTGTAGGAGAAATTCTAAGCAGGAAACCCAAAAGCCATTTCCCACTTGCATGTAAACATCAGTGAGAACTATTACAAGACTTCTGAAACTTGTAGCCTCCTTGTTCTGAGAGCAGGTCATCTAACCCCGTAATCTGCACGTATTAAACCAAGTGACACAAGTAGCATTGCATTTTTGATCCTTCAGAAAATTTTGATAGGTCAGCTCCATAAGTGGTTCTCAGACTGTCCTGATGGTTTGTCAGAGATTTAACCTTGTGTCTTTCAAATGTTGTAAAGACCAAAAGGTTCTAGGAGAGATACCAGCCCAGTTTCCTGACAAGGATTTTTTTTTTTTTTTTTTTTCCCCCCCCTGCTGGCTGTGTGATACTGGTGGTGAGCATCAAAACTAACCACAAAATATTGCTTACTGGTTAGCTATGCTGCACTTAATTTGAGTTGTTCCGTAAAAGCATGGTATAAATGTAATAGTTTTAAAGACACAATTGGGAAAACGGTAGAAGACTTTCATACATCATGTTGTTTGTTTGTTTGTTTTTTTTTTTTCCCTTGCTTAGCTGTCTACTCAGATGTGGAGTCAGATTTCCATGCCAAAGTTCCTGTTGTCTTTTGCAAAGATGTTAAAAGGTATACGTCATTGACAAGGACTTTCAATGAGATACAATTTCTACTATGCTTGTTCATAGCAGCTACTTGCCTGCACTCCTGATAAGAAGTATTAATGTAACATTTAGCTAACATTCGTGTTAAAGGGGAATTGCTCATACACAAAAATACAATCTAAAAAGAAAGCTTAGCTTTGTTTTTGTGCCTCATAAGAGCTCGTTAGTTGTAGGAGTCTGAAAATACCGGTTCCACTTTTAGTTAAATAGGGGAAAAGTGAAGTGGGTTTCAGTTAATAGTTAAAATTTCTGCCAGCAGTTTAATCCAAGGCTTTAAAAACATTTATAAGATACACATTACCAGTAAGGACATACCGTCTGACAATTTCAGCAAATTTCTAAGAAGTAGCAACCTCCAAAATGAAGCATGGTTGCTGTGTGATGTCCACGTTGCTTTGACTGGCTAGAGGTATGTGATTGAAACTCTGGGAAAGTAAATGCAGCAAAGGTGGGCATATCTTTTCCTGTGTTTGTAGATTATGCAAATGCCTTGTAAGTACTAAGAGAATAGAAATAATTATTCTGAGAAGCAAACAAAGTTTTTAGAGCAGCTGTTTTGTGGGCTTACCAACTCTTAATATGCAGCAGGACTGGAGGTTTTATTTGTTTGTTTGTTATGTGGAAGATATACATGGAGTTTGAGTTGTGGTAAGATTGCACAATTAAGTAATGGCAGAGCTTAGAGCAAATTCTTAATGCTCTTTTATATTTTTATAAATGTAATGAACTTCTGTAAGTTCTAGATCCAGCTGATGAGTTAATAGTAAAGAAAATGTGATTATGTTCTGTAGCTTTTGTTTAAAAAGTTCAGGTTCTTACATAGGGAGACACTGATGCATGTTTTTATTATGGTGGATGTGATGCCCCACCTCCTCCCTGCCCCAAGCATCATCTGTATATACAATGCAATAACTCTTTCTATCTGTTTTACATTTGTAATTGCAGTGGTTTGACATGTAAAGTAAGTGCTAGAAATGATGTGGCTTGCCTTACAACTGACCTGCTGGCTGCACTTGGTAAACTGGAGCCTGTCCTTATTCCCTTGGTTTTGGCTTTTCGCTACTGGGCTAGAGTAAGTTTATAAATATTGCAGATAATTAAATATGTTTATTTCCTCTTTTTAAGTACTGCATACAATGTAATGTGTAATATACCATGAATATGCTTGCAGAAAATAACTTCATGCCACTAGTTCGCCTCTTACCTTAACAGGCCAGAACAAGACTGAAGATTTTGGTGTGAAACTGTAAATATGTATGAAGCGTCCACTATTCTGTTAGCCAGCTGTTACGCTAGTTCCTTAAAACTAGTTAATTGATCCTTGAAAACCAGCTCAATGGAGCAATTGGGTCTTGCAAACTTTCTGCTATTAAGGTCACATTGAAAAAAGTTAACTTGCTCAAAAAAGGGTCTGTCGTCATACCCTGCTGTACTTCCTACAGACAGCAATGGTGATCACAGGAACCAAGTTATAATGCTCACAACCAACATTTAACTATCTTGTAATAAAGTCCTGAAATTGTTGCCAGGCCGTAATTGACTTAAAATGTCTTGGCTTTATTGAAAAATCAGTTGCATGGTATTATTGTTGCTTGATTTAGCAAGGTGTAAGTAGCAGCTGTAGAAACTACAAAGAACTGTTCGAGGTCTAATACATTTATTACATCTCTCTTGAGTTCCCATAGAAGAGATCAGTATCAGATTACAGCCAGATGCATAGAATCCCCATCTCCATACATGAGATATTGCACAATAACAAAAACCTGATAGTTGACTGAAATTCTGGGTAGGAACATAAATGTGTCCCACAATCACAAAATGTGATGAAACCGAAGCGAATAACTTAAAATAAAATAGTATAACTTAAGGCACTGTATGTACTACTGTAATTTGCATTTTGTCTGTATGTGGTATGATGTGACAACTGCAGTTTCTGAGGTAAAGGATTTTCTGTTTCATTGTGGTATGCATTTCATATTTCTTTAACATTTGTCCTTTAATAACAGATTTTAAATTAAAATGCTGATACTCCATCATAAAAGTAATGATTTATTCTCTTACAGCTCTGTCACATTGACTGTCAGGCTGAAGGTGGGATTCCCTCATATTCCTTTGCCTTAATGGTGATATTTTTTCTCCAACAAAGAAAACCACGCATTTTACCATCTTATTTGGGCAATTGGGTAAGTGCTTTGGTAATATAGTAACCTTATTGTTAAATTGTTGATGTTATTTCTGGGTCATAAAATGTGCAGAATTTGATTGCCTAAGAAATTTATAAATAAAATGCATTGGTACTTAATCCTCACACAGTTGGTGCCTGATGATTCTGATGACTTTTGAAAAAAGGCAGCTGCTATAGCCTGTGCAAATGTGTCATGCTGTATTTTGGAGAAAAGGCAAATATTTTCTTCTTTAATTCTCTGAATTTATTTCTCTGACATCAGTTATTCTTGAGGGGGATAAATATCACAATTGTCAGTGTTACCTTTGGTGAAAACTTTTGGTTGTATG
The DNA here is from genome assembly GCF_030463565.1 of Pelecanus crispus. NCBI lineage: Eukaryota > Metazoa > Chordata > Aves > Pelecaniformes > Pelecanidae > Pelecanus > Pelecanus crispus. The sequence goes on from NC_134647.1 coordinate 67,372,103, forward strand.
TATCATATACAGTCTTGTTTCAGAGCTAATTTAATTGTTGTTAGATTGAAGGCTTTGATTCAAAGAGGCCAGATGACCACCAGCTGAAAGGTATAGAAGAAGAGGAGTTTGTACGGTGGGAGTACAAACCACCAACAAATGGTGCAGCAAAAAACACAGTTGGAGCAGAAAGTAAAACTAAAGCTGAACAACAAAAAGGTGGTGGTAAAAAGGTAACAAGCTCAGAAGTGGACAACCAAAGTAATGCAAAGGAGAAACACGGCAATGTAAGTCGTGGCTTTATTTGATTGAAAAACCATATTCTGTCTCTTATCCCTTTTTTAATCTTTAAACATTAATATTGGATGGAACCAGGAAAAAAATGGGAATTTTCATTTCTTATTGCCATTGAGCATTCTTTTCCATGTGTTTCAGTCTCTCCTAGCATTCAGAACCCCTCACCAAGTTTCACTGGGGCAACTGTGGTTAGAACTGTTGAAGTTTTACACACTGGAATTTGCTTTGGAGGAATATGTCATCAGCATACGGGTACAAGAACTCTTAACCAGAGAGAATAAAAACTGGCCTAAAAGGCGAATAGCCATTGAAGGTAGGATAATACTCTTTTCTAGTTCTGTAGTCATCGTGCATTATTATCTTTATTTACCTAATACTTACAGGTCTGTCACAAGAGGTCTGGACAATAAACTAAATCAATAATTGGAGGAGAAAGTAAATTGTTTTTTTGTATATTTTTTCAGCTATTTAGTCTGTTTAAAGACAAATTTTCTGTTTATTATTACTTTTTGTAACTCTGGTCCTTGAAGTACGAGGTGTAAATTTGTTTCACTGTTTCCTACCATTCTGTTCTCGTCTCTGTTTCATTCTTTCTATAAGCTATTATTTATTCCTTTTTAATAATTCTGATGTTATGAATTTTCATCACATCTAGCTGCATTTTCTAAAACCACAATGTATTTTGAGTGTTACCAGCTGTCAGTTTGTTTCCTCTGACTGTAATGCAGACTGAGCAGAGAGGTTAGCTCTCATCAGAGTGAACCATTGTCATGGTTTAACCTCAGCCGGCAACTAAGCCCTGCACAGCCACTTGCTCACTCCCCCCGGTGGGATGGGGGAGAGAATTGGAAGAGTAAAAGTGAGAAAACTCATGGGTTGAGATAAAGACAGTTTAAAAGGTAAAGCAAAAGCTTTGCACACAAGCAAAGCAAGAAGAGGAATTAATTCACTACCTCCCATCGGCAGGCAGGTGTTCAGCCATCTCCAGGAAAGCAGGGCTCCATCATGCGTAACAGTTACTTGGGAAGACAAATGCCATAACTCCAAACATCCCCCACTTCCTCCTTCTTCCCCCGGCTTTACATGCTGAGCATGATGCCATATGGTATGGAACATCCCTTTGGTCAGTTGGGGTCAGCTGTCCCGGCTGTGTCCCCTCCCAACTTCTTGTGCACCCCCAGCCTCCTTGCGGGTGGGGTGGGGTGGGAAACAGAAAAGGCCTTGACTCTGTGTAAGCACTGCTCAGCAGTAACAAAAACACCCCTGTATTATCAACACTGTTTCCAACACAAATCCAAAACATAGCCCCATACTAGCTACTGTGAAGAAAATTAACTCTACCCAAGCCAAAAGCAGCACCCGTCAAAGTAACACCCCCTCCCCAACCCCTTACCCCCCGGTTGTCCGTTTCCCTGTTGGTAGTATTTCCATACTCTGAAACTGAATGGCGTGTCATAGGCTATGCTTCAGGGCCTGAATATCCTGCTAAGGGAAGTGCTTTTTTCAGGGAGTGAGACCATGTGAATTTGGTGATAATACATACCCTGAGTTACATATGCTGGGGAGAGAAGAAAGAAAATTATTTTGTCTATTATTTCTTTATAACTGGAAGACATCTTGATTCTGTTCCTCAACTCAGAAAAATGTGTAAACAGTACTTAACAGTACTGTTTAAGAGAAATACATGGCATCCTGAATTGGCCTTAAGAATGGAGAAACTGGGTATTTGAGGAAGCTTAAGAAACCATTTAAAGTGATATTTTTGTAAAAGCATAAATAATGAATTTTGGACAGTTCCTAGAGATGTTGATGAAGTAGCTTTTCCGTAACACATGAGGTGATGGAGAGGACAAGGAGAAATAGGTCAAAGAGAATTATAAAGACAGAGAATGAGTTACTAAAGGTATATTGAATGATGACTCAGTAAGGTACAAGAAGAGCAAGAAAGAAAAGTAAAAAGGAGAAAAACAAGCAATGAATTGTTGAGGCACATGTTGAGTCTTGAGGTCACTCCTGTGGCTTTAATTTCCTCTCCCAATTCTTTTCTTCAATCACTTTTAGCTAGAGAGTTCTAAAACTAGAGTAGTGTTTATTCAGCATGTGGGAAACTAAAACATGGAAGATGAAAGGGCACATTACTGAGGAAGAAACAGGAAATAATTTCAAAAAACAGATTGCATTCTGGTTCTGATACCTGCTATTGTTGGTCTTCTTGTGTTGTTTTTGTTTGGTTTTGTGGGTTTTTTGTTTTTAATTTTTGCTTTTGGTTTATTTTTAATGTTAAGTTTGTAACTGAAATTATGAAGTAACAGAATCTCAGTTTGATACTATCTTCCCAGGCAAACTTATAGCAACTGTGCAAGTGCTCTTTTTACTTGGAAAACATGTTTGATCTAGAAATCGCTAGGAAGGACTAAGAATGAAACCTGGTGAGATTGGTTCATATAATCCTTAAAACCTTAATGTTACTGTTGGCAAAATTAATTTCTTAAGGGAAATGTAACTCCTTCTTTGGTGAAGGAAAAAAGTTCAGACAGGCCTACATTTATTTTGCCTTTGTATGTTTATTTGCATTTCTAGTTTAGAAATTGACCTTAATATAATGGTACAATATACCTGTGGTGTTCTTTTTAAATAACACTATTTAGAATGGTTTATGATAGCCAACCGTTCATGGCCAGACCTGTGTTGTGTTTTGTATGGAAGAAGTCCAAAGAAGCTTGTGGGCTCTACGTTCTCTAAGCATATCCAAATACAATTCTGGATTATATTACGAGCATCTCTTTTTAACTGCTGTATCATAACTTATGTATTTCAGCTGCTTTAGTGAAATGTAGAAATTAAAGTTTACTAATTAAATTGTTCTTTTTCTTCGTAGATCCTTTTGCACTAAAGAGGAATGTTGCACGAAGTCTAAATAGCCAGATGGTATTTGAGTACATCCTGGAGCGATTTAGGACAGCGTATAAATATTTTGCATGTCCACAAAGTAAAGATGGGATTAAATCCAAGCCAGATACCAAGAAAAAAGAAAAAGGGAAAATGAATAATAAAAAATCCACAAGATCTGAAGAGCCTGTAGCCAACTGTTGCCTTCCACAAGGGGAAAAAGTTGTAGATCAAAAAATTACGGGAAGTGGATGTAACATACCAGAGAATGAACTTGAATGTGATGAAGTGGTAGAAGCTGTAGCCAAAAGATGTACTTCCAAGAACATAGACTCTTTGCTACTTTCAACATTGGACTCGAGTTATGATGAAGACAAAGAAGAAGCTTTATCCTTTATTTCTAATGAATGCTGTGAATTAAAGCAAAAATCACTTAAAGAGAGGGATGATTTAGAAATTTCAGTTTGTATAACTGAAGGTGAGCCAAGCCACCATTGTAACTGCAGTGAACATCAGCCCTATGACACAAATTCTAGTAATGAATTTTCTGATGCTGGAAGTAGACAGAGTTTGGTAATAGAGTCTTCTCAGAAGAATAAGTGCACTGGCACACCAGCTACCTCGCCCAACTGCAAAGCAATGGTGGAAGCTCATGATCTCAAAGATGAAGGCAGACTCTCTACAGAAGAAATGCATTATGTGTTTGATAAGTTTATTTTGACTTCAGGAAAGGTAAGCTGTGTATTTAAGCAGTGCTGGTCATGTATCAATGGGCTATTACTTTTAAGTCACTAAAACTAAGGGTGGATGGATGACTGGATTCTCCCAGTGATTGTTTCAGGCTCTGTTATGAATGGTAGCTCTAGCCTTTTTAGAGTACCTGTTATTCAGGACTCGAAAACACCAAATGTGTATGCCATTTGGATGAGATGGTCTGTTGCCCCTATCTTATGCAAAGCTTTCCGATTTCCACAAAAAAAAAAAAAAATCCTGGGATTTGTTTTTTGGTTGTTTTGTGGATTTTTTTCCTCCTTCCTCTCCTACTTTCTTGCATAATTTCCCGGTGCTCTTATGCACTGTGAGAAATAAATGCAGCCCGTTGAGAGGTGTTCTGTTCTTTGTAGAGACTCTGTTGCTGTTCAGATGTTACATGTTCTTGGTTGCATGACTTGCATGGAAATGTTAGGTCTGTTGAACTATCTTAAAAGTAAAATTGTATTTGTGCACTTCCCCGCCCCCAAAAGCCACCAACTATAGTATGCAGCATCTGCAAACGGGATGGACATTCCAAAAATGACTGCCCAGAGGATTTCAAGAAAATTGATTTAAAACCACTACCACCAATGACAGACAGATTTCGGGAAATACTTGATATAGTGTGTAAAAGATGTTTTGGTAAGTTGGAAAAGTGTTTGCACTCCACTGTGAACTGTAATCTGGAAAAAATAAAAACTTTAGGGTTAAATTACTTACTCCAGTAAATTCAGTGGGAAGTAGCTCTTCCAGGTACCCTAGGCTACAGATTCACCAATAGTTTTATTTTCATATAACCCATGCCTGTGATACCAAATTCTTGTAACAGATTTGAGAAACTAATACTATGCAGTATTTTTCACTGCGCTTGTAAAAAGTTACTAGTGTTCCCAGAAATTAGGTTCTGGGAAAAACTAGTTTTTGTGTTTGTCAAATTCTATGGCTTCTTTTGGAAAAAAACCCTTTTGAGTGCTGTGGTGGGTTAACCTTGGCTGGACACCAGGTGCCCACCAAGATGCTCTATATTTGAATAATTGCAGAAAAATCAGATGTCTGAAATAAAATCCCAACAACTCTAATGATACAAAAAAAAAAAAAAAAAGGAAAAACACGTATTCAAGGAAAGTAAATGTAACAACAACAAAAATGGTATCCAATACTTTTAATTAGCTGAAAAAAAGTTTTGAGGTAGCTGAATGTCACGTCTGACTGTGTTTTCACTTGTTTTTACTTAGATGAATTATCCCCTCCTTTATCTGAGCAACAAAACAGAGAACAAATTCTGGCAAGTTTGGAAAGATTTATTCGAAAAGAGTATAATGGTATGTAACAGTAGGTAGTAATTCTTGATAATGCTTTCTTCATTCATGTTGTCCAGAGCATGAAGCTGTAATTTGTCTCATTACTGCTCATTTTCCTTGCTTAAAGCAGTGGCATCTCTTTTTCCCTCTGTATGTAAAGCTATCTTGCAGACTTCTAAATTGAACATCCCTCAATGCTATTCCATGGAAATGTCCCTAGAATGGAGGAGGAGCTGCAAGTGTAATAATGCAGATACAGGACTGTTGCAGTCAGGACAAAAAGAAAGCTTGAATGGGCTTTGGCCAGTTGGGTTTAGTGTTACCCACATCGTGGGCCGAGTACTTTTGTTGCCTAGTCACAAGTGTTTAAGCATCTTAGAAATCTTAACGAGTTTGTTAACTTCACCTCCCTTTTATAAAATAGGCAAAAGTATCTTACTACAGTGATGGAATTCAAGGCACAGAGATGCAAAGTGATTTTTTTGTAGGTGTGGTGAAACAGTGCTAGAGCCAGGTACCAAACCCAGGTCTCCTGAATTCCAGTCCACTGCTTTACACAGAAGGCCATCCGTTCTGCTGTAGCTGGCCTGTGATCAGGGAATTGTGAATTGCAGTTCCATGCACCGGCTGTGCCCTCCACTTACTGGCAGCAGCTGAGGATTGAGACCTGTTACAGAACCTTGAAAGACTTAAGATTTCCAATTCTATTAAAGGTTAGGAAAAAGCTATGAATAGGTGTTAATAAATATTTTCCTAGCATTGATTCCAGTTGAACAGGTAAATGTATTCTTTTCAGTTAGGAAGAAATTGCTTCTTCTCAGTTACATAATTTCGCTTTCCTTTACAAGAGTGAAAATACATTATAGTGTTGTGTTTCAAACAAAAATGTCAACAAAACAATTGGGAAAGAATGTGCCATAAAATATATTAATCTTCTTCGTTGTATCTGCTGAACAGTATGTTATGATTACAGAAACTTACTGATTGACCAAATTTACCTAGTCACAGGAAAAATATGCAATCTAGATAAAGTATGAGTGGAACCAGAAATAATTGCTTGGGCTACCTTAAGAATAGCTCTGTCTTATCTGTGGGGTAAAGCTGGACTGGTGACTGGGTTTGCACATTATTTTGATTTATTTAAAACAGGAAAGTGCAGTCACATACCACAAAACATTGCACCACATCTAGAGATGCCATTTAATGGTCATAGTAACTCTGTAACATACTTCACTCATAAAAATTACATGGGCTTTATCCTGCCTTATTTTCTATAAATAATTTCAAAGTATTGTGCTTCTTCCTTTATCAAAGATGAAGTCTTAGAAGTGGGCATTGTAAGCTCTCTCTTAAAGCTCATTTTTTATGGGCACCTATACATCTCAGTTAAGCAATATTCAATAGTAATCACTTACCATTCAACTGTAAAAAAACTTACCTTTTTTTGGTCTACTCTTTTGATCAGACAAAGCCAGACTTTGCTTGTTTGGCTCTTCAAAGAATGGATTCGGATTTCGGGACAGTGATCTCGATATCTGCATGACGTTGGAAGGCCATGAAAATGCAGAGGTAAGAGTCCTGAAATTGATAAAACTACTATTTTAAATTAAAGAATTCTTCGAGGTTTTTTAATTCAGTTAAGATTTCTGTACACAGAAAAGGTAGGATTTTGCTAGTAGCACATTGGCTTGTTGCGCTCTGCACAACTGAAGCAAGATAATAGCCTATTTTACTTTTAATGCCCTACAGACACACATTTAGTGTACTGTAGTTGTCCACATAGAGAATACGAGTTACCAGTTCATGTAAATTCATGTGCTGGATTATTACTTACTTCTTTTTTATGCCGACTTTTCCTCTACAAAATATATTTTTGATAGTAAATGTGCTTGTTGGGGTAGGATCTATGTTTTAACATCTGAAGCTGTGATATTTGTTTTTCCTAGAAATTAAACTGTAAAGAAATAATAGAAGGTTTGGCAAAAGTTCTTAAGAAGCATCCAGGTAGGTGTTTTAAAGTATTATTTGTTTTGTATTTACATTTTTTTATATATATAGATAGTAAATGGAAATGTTTTGTGTACTAAAGTGTTACTTCCCTAGGTTTGAGAAACATCTTGCCTATAACAACAGCCAAAGTGCCTATAGTAAAATTTGAACACAGACGAAGTGGCTTAGAAGGAGATATCAGTTTATACAATACACTGGTAAGCATCTGTTTGTGTTTGGCTTTGTGTTCAAAGAAAGCTGTTTAATTCATTGTTAGTTCACTCAAATAATCATTTGAGGGAATAATTTTGAAACCAGAATTAAAAAGCTTTTGTGTGTTTGGGTTTTTTTTTTCCTACATTATTTAAATTCAGTGACCCACACCCTCAGCGCAACCCAAGTAGCTGTATAACCTGATGGCAGGCAGCATCAGCATTTTTGTGAGTGCTCCTGAAAAGCTGTTAGTGCCACAGTCACCATGGCCTTTCTGCCATCATGAATGGTACATCTCATCCCAGCTTGTGTCTAGCACAATGAGATTGCACGATTTCTTAGGTAATGGGCTCACATTCACCTGTGAAGAAGATGCAATTTGTGGAGTTTGTTCCAATGTGAGTCATTTTATGGACTTAATTCTTTTCTGGTGTTTTCCAAGGTTCTTAATGTTGTTACTGTGTTAATACTGTCCTGATTACACCTTTCAGTTACATTTGTGCAGGAAATGTTGCATGAATTTTATGGAATATTGTCGTAATTTTTTTTGCCCTCCTGTTGTATTATGCATCTCCTGTGCTTGAACTGCAGACTATACTACAATTAACCACAAATTACATTGAAACACCTGTTTGATTTTTTTTTTTTCTTTTTTTTCCCAGGCACAGCATAACACAAGAATGCTGGCTACGTATGCGGCTATTGATCCTAGAGTGCAATATCTGGGCTATACAATGAAAGTTTTTGCAAAGGTAATATAAAAAGAAGGTACTTATTTGTATAATACGGTGTTTTCTGATACAGCCACTGAGTTTACCTTTTGCTAATACCAACTGGAAAGGAGACAGTAGAACGCTATTAATATGAAGTGCACTTTCTTAAGCTGACTATGCTCCATCTGATTGTGTGTGTCAGACTCAAGTTCTTTAGTCCTGGAATCTTCTGCTATCTGTTGAAAGATTTGTGTCTTAAGAGGAAGCTGATGAAAGGAAAACTTTATTTTCGTTTTCAATTTCAAACCAGCTACAGTGAAAAAAAAAAAAAAACAAACCCCAAGCAAACAAACAAAACTGGAAAAAATGGTAACTGTAAGATGTAGGGGCATGTGGCTGTGCATGGGCTTCCCAAGTTTCCATATCTAGGACCGGCGCAGAGATTTACTGCAGCTTTCTTCTGGCCTACTTGTCTTGTTTTACTTACTGTAAAAGTCAGGAGTAGGTATGGGTTGATGAATGCATAAGTCTCTACTTGATGTGTCTAGGACATATACTTGACTTCTGGTATTTGTTATTTACCAAACTCTTAATCTCCTGCATCTTTTTTTCGTATGATATTCTAACAAAGTGTTATACTATACCGCCTTTGATAATTGAAATATGGTGTTTCTTTTTATTCAAGCTGCACTATTAAATACACATCCAAAGAAAGCTTAGTGAAACAGGGGCAAATAAAAAATGGGTTATAGAGAGTGTATTATGCTACCAGATGTTAATGTAATAAAATGCATCAAGATTAATAAAATAACTTTGTTCCAGAATGGAATGGACATGTTCATTATACTGTCACCAAGACTAGTAATGTGTTTGGTTTTTTTTGTATGGTCACAGCAGTGCAGAATATTGCCATGTCTCTTCGGTATCCAGATTAAAAATGCCTTGTGTTGATAATAATGAATCTTACACTTTTTTGGTAGTATTGCATACTATTGTATACATTCTAAAAATCTTACTGTAAAGACCAAGTTTCCAAGTTGTGGGACATACACTCTTGAATGTATGTATATGGAGGTGACTTCATAGCTATACAAATACTCTGTGTTTAAGCAAAATGCTTCCTCCTCCGTTTGCTTTGGCAGAAAAACCAAGAACAGCTGTCACTGCTGCTGCTAATTGGAAAGTAATTTGTGAATCCCTTTTTTTCCAGACCTAGGAGGTTAAAAATGTTTGTTATGACACATGCTTGAAGCAAAGGGTAGTTTAGAAGCAGGTGCTGGAGAACGGTTATACTGTAATAAGATTTTCAAGCATAGTAAGGTAATTCATTGGTGTTTGTTTTACGCTGTGTTGTGCAGGCTGGACCATGGTTTAATTAGGTATGTGTATGTATGCTAGCAAAATGCCAGGTATTGCCTAAGTTGCCAGTACGACATGGAAATACTTGCCTATTAATTAATTATTTTTAAAAAGGGGGAAAACCAAAACAATAAGGAATTGTAGAAATTAGCTCTAGTAACACGAATTTAAGAAAATTAAATTTTACAGTATTGAAACGTGGACATCAGATGTAGAGGTTTGTTGGGATTTCTGTTTTGGGGGTTTTGATTTGGTTTTGTTTTGGGTTTTTTTTTCCCCAATTTGGCATATTATAAACTAAAAAAAATATGGCTATGAAAAGCTTTTCTGTTTCTGTGTTAGTCAAATTATGCTGTGGATTTGCCAGATAGCACTTGACTCTGAGGACATACATTTTTCAGGCTTCATAAAACAATTTTTAGTTACGAGATGAATGTATTTTCCGTTACTGGTGGGGTTTCTCTTTGCTCTCTGACATAGTTGTTAGTGTTGAATAATAAAATGTAAATTCAGTATTTTGTTTAAAATTTATTTTTTCAGCGCTGCGATATTGGTGATGCATCCCGTGGCAGTCTGTCTTCATATGCCTATATTCTTATGGTTTTGTACTTTCTACAGCAGAGAAATCCACCGGTTATTCCAGTTCTTCAGGAGGTAGGTTTTCAGAAAAAGAGGCTATGAAAATAGATGCCTTGTTTCTTCAAGCCAAATATGAGAAGTCTGGGCTTTCAGGATCAGGGGGATGAATGAAATATGGGGCCCTTCTGCATTAGCAAGTCCCCAACTCCTGCTTGGTTTTAGTGGGTAAAACTTACCAAGAAAATTACAACAAAATCGGGAATCTGTTGGACCTAAGTTCTGCTGTTATGTTTACTTTGGGATTTTGGTCTTATGATGATATTTATATGCTGAACAGGATAGAAAAAAAAATTGGCAGGTGGTATGGAGAGAAGGGAATTGTAATTGTGAGACTGCGCCAGATGCTCTTGAGATGCGAGTCCAGCTCTTCCATCAGTTATTGTCAGAAGCATTATTTATTGCTCAACACCTTATCTGTAAGAGAAAAAGTTTATTTTATGATTTGATGAGGGGGGGAAAAAAGATAACCAATGCTTTGGTACAGCTTCAGAGATACTATTTTAGATGTGCCAGGAAACCTTCTTAAGAAAAATAATATTCTGTACCTCCATTGCATGGGTGGGGAGAACATAATTAGTCAGCTATCTACCTCTTCCTGGATACGCTCTGGAACTCCCAAGCACTTCTGAAAATTATCCTTTTCTGACTTTTTTGTTGTCTGCATGCAAGAGGAAAATTGGCTTAAGCACTGCAGTTGAGACTTAAGACGTGGTTGGGGGTTGTTACTTTATTGCTACCCTGAGAGTGCATTTAAATAACAGTGGAATTTCCCCTTGGCTTTGCTAAAGTCAAAATGTAATAGGAGTCATATAAAGTCTCCTTAGAGGTTTTGTGGGCAAGAAGGATGTTGGAATCTTGATGAGGTAATTCAGTCATGTTTTCTTAGTTGCAAAGAACAAGTAAAAAGACCCAAATAATTTGAGAGAGGTATAGCAATAATGCAAAAACACTTTCAGGCTTTTTAATGGGAAATTCTGCCTATATTAGAAGTAATTGTTAAAATGAAAAGATTTGTATTTTTGTATTATTTCTCACCAGCGAAACTGCAAGTCTTTTATGGTGACTTTGGATTAGAGTGGTAACTGTGTCCCTCTCTATTTTGGCAGATATTTGATGGAAAACAGATTCCACAAAGAATGGTGGATGGATGGAATGCCTTTTTCTTTGATGACATGGAAGAATTGGTAATACTCTAACTCCAGAAGAGTCACTAAAACTTAAAGCTTGTTTTTATGGGAAAGTAATAAATTTCTAACAGTGTAGTATATAAAAGAGTAGTTAAATTTCCATATCCATATTATTATAACTTCCCAAATTACTCCTGTTTTGCTGAAATGAGTGTCTGTTTGTTCTTGGTTTATTTTAAATCATTTCTAAATAACATAAATCAGGAAAAATACTTTTTACTCCTAATAAACAGTCCAAGATTGAGGTAGTGTTAACTGTAGCAATTTAGCCTTACTTTAACCAAGTGAAACTGTTCGTCATAGACAAACTCAGAGAGTTTGCAGGAGAAATACTTGCATAACTGTAGCTGAATAAATTGTGTCTTCAATTGCATGCAGAAGAAGCGTCTGCCTTCTCTTGGAAAGAACACTGAATCACTTGGAGAACTCTGGCTAGGGTTGCTGCGATTCTACACTGAAGAATTTGACTTCAAGGAATATGTGATCAGCATCCGGCAGAAGAAGCTGTTAACTACGTTTGAGAAACAGTGGACATCCAAATGTATTGCCATCGAAGGTACTTACCTGCTGAATTTTTGTTCCATTGATGGGGGAGTGATGAACACTGTTGTTTGAGCATCTGTTCTCCTTGTTGCACAGGATCTTCATGTGAGGAAACTACCATCAATGTTTAAAAACATTGTTTGCAAGTCCTGCAGCTTACAAAATGAGATCAGACTCCTAACTTTTAGTACATGTCAGTAAATTGCTCTTACTTTATTATGGTTAGTCCCGTATTTTTAAAACACTCAGCATTGCTTTGCTATCATCTACTCTGTGAGTGCATTTAAAATGGAATTTTCTGTGTTAAATAGAAAATTTTTGTTGCAGCATATTTTTTCCAACTCTGATTTGTTTTTCTCCCTTCTTTACACAGATCCTTTTGACTTGAATCATAATCTGGGTGCTGGAGTCTCTAGGAAAAGTAAGCTATTAATGTCCACTAATGATCAATGTTCGCTAATTTCTAAAGTGTTGTGCCTTTTCTGTTATTTTCCAATAACTTTGTCTTTCTTCAATAGTGACCAATTTCATAATGAAGGCATTTATCAATGGGAGAAAATTATTTGGTACCCCATTCTACCCAGCTGTTGGAAGAGAAGCTGTAAGTTTTCATAGTTTTTAGTATGTTGTTTACTTTTCTTCATCCACTGCATTGATGCATCTAAAGCAAACCTCTTGTATGTATTTATCAATTTGGTGTGCACAATGTATGTAATTATACATGATCTGCACAAAATGTATAGCTTAGTATTGGGCTCCTGCAATATAAAATTCATAGGAGTAGTTGAGTAGTTGGATGGTTGATGGGTATTTTTGGCAGGTTTGGGGAAAGTAAGCTTATTTTGGGTTTGTGTTTGGTTTTGTTTGTGACATTAAGTATTGCAGAAAGCTGCAAAATGTGCTGTAAAACCCAGAAACACCTTTAGGAACTTTGCTAGCTATTCACGTAGCTAAAGAAAACAGTAGAATGTAACATCTCATGAATCTTATTTTTGCAGTTGGTGGGGAAAGTAAGGATTGCTTCTTAAGGAAGGAAAAGGACTATGATCAACTTCCCCCCGCCCTTCCCCAATCAGTTGACCTTCAAAATTTGCATAGTGAGTCAGGGTCAGGAATGTGTTCATGCAACATCATATTAGAGAAAGTACTCCCCTGTGGTGCAGGGTCCAGTCATTGATGCATAATAGAGAACTGTTTTTTATATGAGCAAAATAAATCAGCTGGAATTAATATTTTTAACATTTACTTAGAAAAGCGTTTTCTAAGACAGTTTAGAGGGCTGTTCTCCCGATGGCTTTTAACAGGGTTTGTGTTTCTAAGGGATTTTGAAAATGTTTTGAAAGCTTTTATTTCCCCTCATCCTTCCCTATCTTTTGTTTTCCATGTGCTTACTTTATCTGTGTTTTTTCTGAGTTTGTATTAAATGTTCTTTAATGCAGTGACTGTGTTCTGGTTTGTGCAATGCCTAATAAAATAGGACCTGCTTTTATTGGGTCTTTTGAGTACTACTGTGATACAAATAGTAATGAATTACAGTGTGGATGTAGTTATGTATAACTGACAAATATGGGAGCATATCTAATATTATTGCTAATTAGTTTTTTTTTTTAATTGTTTGCATGCATGTTCAACATAAGGCTATAGCGCTTCTGGAAAGCATATACTGTGTGTTTGTATATGTGGTCGTTTGTGGTGTTCTGCCTCATCTCAGATTTTCACTGAACATTCTACATAAGGGTAAAAGGCAACACAGAAAGCAGCCTTAGCATGCACATGCGCTGTCTCTTATGTGAAGTAAATGATGCCAATAGTATTAGATAGCATTTTATTTCTCCAAAGCACCCAACAAAGGAGGAGTTCTCGATCTGCTTCCTAAGCCAATGCCCTGTATTGCAGCTTAGTGGTAGTGAGAGGAGACTGTAGCAAAAAGGTTCAGTAAATTACCTGTCTACAGTAGGACTTCGTTCCCGAGCTGGAGTTAGGACATTTCCATTGGTACCTCTATTTCAGTCTTTCAGGCAAAATAGTACTTTCACAATGTTTATGTTGCTCAGAGGCTGTGAACTGTGGCCTTTGCGCTGACACATGTCAGAACTGCAGCTGTCCTTAGCAAATTCCAGGGGAGGGGAGTGATACAGGTCAGTGTGCAGATGTTCCATCTGTTTCCCACCTGAGCTTTGTTCTGCCTAGGGGGATAGAATCATGTAATTTGGGAAGGGACGTAGGCTGCTTCGGAAAGCATACAAGCAGTGACTCAGATACCAAAATAGATCATAGGCAAAAAATTGCCCTCGGAATAGCCTTTGGGGAAGCAGCAGGTAGGCAGCAGGCTGGAGTCTGGATAAGCTGTTCTGCAAATTCAGCCTCTGGCCCTAAGACTAAATACCCCTTTTTAGCCCAAACTGCTCCACATCTCTGAAAAAGCTGCCATTATCTAGGGGAAGGAAAGGGCTAGGTATAATCTAAGAAGTAGTAAAATTTCAGGAACAATAGGAAGTGAAAAGTGGCCATTTTGCTTTCATTTCTCAGTCTTGTAAGTGAATGGTTTATGTATTTACTATCTGTCTGATGTATTTTGATAGGAATACTTTTTTGACTCAAAAGTGCTGACAGATGGGGAATTGGCACCCAATGACAGATGTTGTCGTGTTTGTGGAAAAATTGGTCACTACATGAAAGACTGTCCAAAGAGGAGGAGGTAAGTAATATATAAAGCTAACGTAAAATCTTTGAGATTAAATCAGGACAGATTTGGATATTTGAAATTTTAATGGAAATTGAAGAATTTCTGTGCTGAATGGCAGAGAAAATCAAAACTTCATATCTGATCCTCAATTTCCCATCCTATTTTTGCTTTTCTTAAGACTATTTTTGGCCATCTCTTTAAATCTTAAGAGTGTTTATGCAAACACACACAGAGTAAAATCAACAGTCTGTAATAATATGTTAACACTTTTGCTTCATGATCTATCTGTAGTTACAGTTTACCTTAAAATTCAGATCACTGAATTATCTTTTTATAGTGTAAACATTCAGTTGGAGACCATATTACCTGGCTGCACAATTTCTAATGTATTAAAATGGATTTCCTGTAGTGATCATGTTCAGAAGACAATGTTGAATTTAATTTGTTCTATAGATCTGATAACGTACCTCTGCAAGACAGGTAAAAGTTCATTTATTAAAATCTATGAGTAGTTAAAATGTACATTGTTAAGGTACATTTCTGTAACATCATACTGGTGCCAGTCACTTAGTGGTCTTGCACTTGTACATTAATTGCCCTTAGGAGTTTTGGATCCAGTACTCCTTCAAAAGGAGTCCCTAGTACATGCAGGCCAACGTCTCCAAATAGAGTTTAGCAGGAATGGACAGAGAATGTGTACTCCTTGCATTTTTACATCTTTGGATTTTTAATGACCCATTCAGTGTTGGTTGTCCAATGACTCCTAAAAACTGTTGAAGCCCTTAGAATGCAGATTAGAGTCTGGACTCTTTCATTTACTCCTTATGTTCAGTTGTGTGCTCTGTAATTCTTCAAAAGATTCTTCATCTCTTCCTGCTACAAAGTCCTTATTTACAGCCTTTTGTTCAGTCAGCAGAGTTCAAGATACATGAACTGGACTGGAGCTCTAGGGTCACAGGTTGACTGTTTCTTTCAGCTGCTCCCTTAACATACTCCTCACAAGCACTAGCACATTGAATTGCATCACCTCTTTCCCTACATCTGCGTCAGGAAAAGAAGTTGTGATCTGCTCTTTGCACAAACTGCTACTACAGCACAGCCACACAGAATCTCTCTCAATTGTATATATAGCTCACAAAATAGTATTAATATGTAACAATCCTACATGTGGAAAAAGACCTTTATGTCTTGTCTTGGTTCCTGATCACTAGTTCATCTCCTGTTTGTTGTATTAGTATTGAATGTTTGAAAGAGCCTCAGTGCTTTCTTTCACATCCTGTCTAGGCTCAGGATGCTAATATACTCTTAGAGAGAAATATGCCATCTCCAGTCAGGGGGAGGTTATACCTACAAGATACAGCTAACTTGTTTTGTGTATAGTCTGACTCAGTGGGATTGTTGCATAGAACTACTCCGAAACTAACTGGCAGACTAAGCCTACTTAACTGCAGGTATAGTTCTGCACTAATATAGTCGGATAGCTTCTGGACAAATCTGGGGAGCTTCTAAGTTCATGAAGTTTATACAAACAGGTTGTTAACCAGCCCAGATTCTGAAAGTATTTTTCTGGGATTCGTAAGATACTTCTGTTCTGGTACAGCTGTTGGTTATGTAATCATTTCCTTTGAACATACCAATATAACAACTCTACAGAGATTTTTTTGTGTGTGTGTGGTTTTGTGATACTGCTAATAACAACTGTTACTCAGGTTGAAGAAAAAGGAGAATGAGAAAGATGATGAAAAAGAAGTGAAAGAAGATGATAGAGAAACAAGAGAGAAAAGGTGTTTTATCTGTGGGGATGTTGGTCACGTTAGAAGAGATTGTCCTGAATTCAAACAAACCCGTCAGAGAAATAATAGTGTGCCAGGTAAGTTAGCTTATGTGGTGTTAGTATAATTTGAAATTTGTGAGATCCCTTCTCTCTAGCTTTCTATACAGACCTGGTAATTATCTTAAAACATTTCTGCAACTAATGATTTCAGTCATTGCAAATACAACTTTTAGTCGAAGTGTTGCTTTTCTTCAAGGGGAGTAATGCCTCCTGAAGTACAGTCTTTGCATGGGTGTCAAAAATGTACTCAGCAGTAAGTGTAGTGTACTTCAGGGTATTGCGTTATTTGTCTTCCACTCACAATAGGTGTATTACTGAGAAGTAATAATAGTAATAATTGAATGCGTTTCCTCTTCCAAATGTTTCTCAAATGTTAGCTAACCCTCTATCATCTGTGAGAGGTAAGTAAATGTATTTTCACCAAAAATCAGTGGTCTTAAAGTGACACTCCCAAAAGCATACAGATGCATTAGGAAGCTAGATCCAGCTTTCAAATTACTGTTAGTAATTAGAGACAAGTCTAATTGCAAACTCATTCAAATTAGGCCCTGAGTTGCCTGCAGTACTTGAAAAAGTGGAGAAAGCAATCATAAATGAACTTCAGGGAGAGAGCCTTGCTGTTTTTCTGTGTTCTGATACTCTCCCCCTCCCGCCCCATGTTTTTGGTGTTTTTTTTTTTTTTTCCTTGCCCAAAAGTTTTTGCTGTTGCTATGGCTATTTAAAATCCCATTGCTTACAGGAATACCGTGGAAACCTGTATAAAGTAGCACTCCTGTCTGATAGCAAAGTGAGCTTCGTTCATGCTAGAATTTGTATTACTCAGATTTTGGGTTTAGTTGCTATACTTAACTAATGTCAGCTGTTGCCAGTAGAGGGAAAGGTTTCCACTTAAAGGAGAGGAGAGGTTAAAGTGATTCACCTGTTCTGTGTCACATGAGAGTTAAGGTATCGCTGACTCCCAGTTCTGTGTTCATTATTCTGTTGTCCATAACCTTGTGGTTTTTATTAACATTTTTGTTCCTTGATTAGGCACCCAGTTGGTCCGAAGCATGGTAAATTCACAGCTAGTGGCTGTGAGTCAGCAGCAAGTGGAACGACCCTTGCGCACTAGACAGTCATCAGAATGTGTAAGTTCCAATTAGCTATAGTATTGAAGTAAGCAAGCTGTAGCAAACCAGCGATCCTGTGCCATGTTAGGAACAGGTTTGCAGAGTTTTTTCTCAACACGTTCTGGACTTCATAATGACAACATTGCACTCTGCCAGTTAATGAAACTTTGATTTATAATGTAGTGTCTTTGGAGATCATTTATGGTCTCTCAATATGAAACTACATAGTCAAATTCCGTATGAGATGGCTTGCAATTCTGAAAGGCCAGCTTCACTATCTTTGAGATTTAAACTGGAATGCTTTCTGAAGTCTTGTGCATAGTTATTCTGGCAATGTTCTGGAGTTACCAAGGAAAGTAAAGCATAGCTCATCGTTAACATGCTGGAGACTTAGGTTTGTGACTATCGTGATTCTCTGTGGTTTAAGAGAACTGTCTTAAGGGACTGTCATGAACAGGCAGGGAACACAGATGAATCGTACTTCAATTCAGATGTGATACACAGGGCAAAAGTCTGCCAGAGCACACTAGAAGCACTAACAGAAGAATGGGGAAATTTTTCATAGTTTTCTCTTAGACTTTGTTCAAGTCTGTATAGAACTAGATAAAAAGTGTTTAACCTGTTTCTAAGTGGAGATGGATAGCAGAGCGTATTTGAGCAAATACAGCTGTTGGGGTTTAATGTTTTTGGAGTACAGAATACAGCAGAAATTCATTAATTTTAAGCTATTCGTCTGAGAATCAAGTGCCTGCTAATGAAGCTGGCAAGTAAGCAAACATAGTAATCAGGGCTGCTGATCACTAATGCTTTTTGTTCAGTTTACTATTTTAGGTATAGAGTATTTCCTAACTGATCGGCAAGCATTTATTGGAATGTTTGCTCCAGTAACAGAGACTTTATGACATCATTTTTACTATAATAATATGCTGTTAAGGAGGGACTGATACAGCCCTAATCTCAGTGAAGGGCTGAACTGCCACCATGCTATCACATGACACAGGAGTGTCTTTTTAGGAGCCTTGTATGTCTGCTTGGGAAATTGAGGCTGGACATGTGGGTGCACGCAGAGTCAGGCACATCACGCACACTGGACCTACTGCATGTGCACATTCTTGTGTCATCTAGATGTCATGGACTCTGTGTGTGTGTTGCATGGTTGTCATTTGGCCAGGATTTCTTGGTGAATATGTGCTGTCCAGGGATTGATTGAGGAGAATGGGAAGGGGGAATGTTAATGGAGCAAGAGGGAGAGAAAAGGGAAAGCGGGAGTGTGGGAGCGGACCAAGAGGCTGGAGCTTAACGTTTCTCCTGTCCTGCTGCTGGCATGTCCAGTGCATGCTTGTGGTGGTTTAATGTTTGCAGGAAGGCTGTAGTCAGTGCATGTGCTCTAATTTTTATAATGTTTAAACTGTTAAACTAGTTGTTGTCTTTCAAATCCCTGGTTTTACCTTCCCTTCCTGGTTTGATAGAAAGGCATAGGAGGCACTCATACAGGAACAGTTGGAATAGCAGCAGGGAGCAATCCCAGCTTTTTGGCTTCAGCTTTTGCCCAGGCAAAGGCACACAGCATGCTGCTATAAGGAACGCTCTGAAAGGCTGGCATGTGGAAGTCCTGCAGACCTCTGGTTATTGAAGAAAAGTGACTGCCAATTTAAATGGACAGGCGAGCAGTCATGGATAGTGACAAGCTGCAGAGACCTTTAACTTCAGATGTTTGACAGCAGCTGAGTTACTTGGAGCTTAGCTGTCTGCTATAGTCTGTGGAGGGAGACAAGCAACTCCAGGGAGAGACTGAGATCGGAGATTCAGGTAATCATCTCTGGTTTAGGTAGCTGTCTGTCATTTGAATTTCTCTTTGGAGGCACCTGTTTTATGCCATCACCATCTTGTGTCAGTGCTTTAAATCAGATTTGGTTCATCCAGACATAGGTAATAAATTTTGGCAGATAAACTGGGGACCTCTTTTCCCAGCCACCCAAGTTCTTGAAGTGCTTCTCTGCTTAGTTGCAATACCAAACAGATGAAATAGGCTCATGCCTGTTTCTGTTGCTGGCGTAAGGGAAAGCTTTGTAAGAGTTCTGCAAAGGCAGTAATAATTGCTATTTCTGTGCCTTTAGCCATGACCTAACATCAGGATATGGAGGTTGAAACTGAGGTTTTGGAGTTTCAATTTCTTGTTTAACAGATTAAATAAAAATTAAAGAAATATTAGGAGTTTACTTTGGAATTACTTAAAAAAGTGTCTGTAGTAATAAGAACCGCTGTATTTAGAAGTAAGGTAATTAGTTAATGAGATTCTGGGCTGTAAATAAGTTGGGTGGGGAAGACACTGATTAAAAATCAGAAACAGATGTGCGAGGAGTCTAATGAAGAGCTTGGGGCTGATGTTTGCTTAGAATGATGTTTCTGATGGTGGGATGTGCCACATTTACAGACCAAATTATCTGGTGGTGAAAATCAGTGTCAGTCGACCTGCAATTATTTAAACCAGCAGGAACTTGGGTGCAGTATTTGGGGTGTTGCTCGGGAGTGCTTTGCCTTTTTTTATGGATAGTCTAATACAGGGGGTGCTTGTTAAAGAAAAACACCATTAAATAGCTAGTGAACTAATCAGAAATACATACTTTTTTTTCCCCTCCAGTCTGATTCTCATCAGTCATCTTACTCTCCACAACCTCAACAATTTACACAGAATTCCTCTCAGCCAGCCTCCATTAACCAGACTCAGCCACAACCAATATCCCAGTCTAAGCACGTTCCGCAACCACAGCAGGGTGCACAGCCACCCCATCAGGTCCAGCTGCCTTTGTTTAACTTTCCCCAATCTCCCCCAGGTCAGTATTCCACCTTGCATAACCTGGGACTACTTCAGATGCACCATCACCACCAAATTCAGCTTCCCAACACTTCTTGGCCTATTCATGGGCCCGTTATTCACTCTGCACCGGGTAACCCTCCTCATTCTACAAATGTTCCATTTTCTATGAGATCTGGCAGCAGCAGCACCACAAATAACCAGAGCAGTGTAAGCTTGAACGATCCCAGTATCATCTTTGCACAGCCTGCTGCCAGGCCCATGGGAATCCCCAGCACTTCTCATGAGGGACACTGGCACAATCCTGTGACTCCAAACTCACTGGTGAACAATGGCACTGTGGGGAATTCAGGTAACTCTTCTCTGTTGTATCAAACCTCTCGCACTTTGTGTACAAGTGTTAAGTGTTACAGAAACAGCTAACTCTTCCAACTTGTTTTATATTAAAAATACGATGCTTAAGAAACAAAGTAATTGCATTCACTGTCTTAACATTTTCATAGGAAAAAAATTAGGCAAGTTGGATCATTGTAACTTCTAGGCATTGGTCCTATCTGCCATTCACAGCTGTGCAACACATGAGAAATCATGCATTCAACTGAGAAATGTTCTAATTGTTTGACTCTAAAGCACATTTCTGTGAGTGTGCTTACAAATATGGTTTCCATTTACGTTGTAATGTAGTTTATTAGATGAGTGCTGAGACTGCAACTATGAACTTAGAGACTGGCAGAATTATAGTTGTGCAAGTTGAATATTGCCTCCTTGCATTTAGTGCAATATAACATGATCTTATGCATTCTTTTTTCCTATAGTTTATCCTGCCACATTTAACTTCCATAATCTCAATGTCGTTTCCTGAAAACTTCATACAGATTTTCCCTGCAACAAGCGGGTAACGGCCTTTTGCCTCATACCAAAGCCAAGTACATTTGTATGTTTGAGGCTGAGAAAAACCGTATATAGTAATTAAAGCCTATACAGCTTTCTGTGCAACATAAACTCTGGCAGCCCCTAAATTTGAACTGTGATCTTTATATCATGATAATGGACTTCTGATTTATTCTGAGTGCGTAACTCCTCTGTTTAAAAAAAAAAATCCATCGTACAATACACTGATGCAGTTGTTCACCACGAGATGGAAATTCTGAATCTCCTGCACAGCCTTCCTCTGCACTAGTAAGGTGATTGACAGCAACGGTAGATATTCATCTGAGTCAACAGTGTTGGATGAGGTATATATAATTCACCAAGGAGTTTCAGGTATTTGCTGAGATGCTGGAGATGCATGTTTTTCTATTCAGAGCTTTGTGGGAATATATTTTAGAGGATACAGAAACTGCTACCAGTGTATCTTCTGTGCCTTCAGTGTGCTTTGTCCCTCCCTCTCCATTTCTGATCTTAATTGTCTGTCCAGGCTCGTCTGTCCCCTCCTCCATGTCCACCCCAGCTCTGACTTTTTCTCAAGCAGCAATATTCATTCCAAGTCTTCTTACCCAGGTAGTTGCCTTCTTTCAGACAAGCTCCCCAAATCCTAGTTTCTGTTCCATTCTCCCTTAGCAAGTCATGTTTCTCGTTGTATAGTCAGTCAGTCCCTGTCTTCAGTCTTTTGCCTTTTGCTCTCAGTTTGTTTGCTTCCGCTCTCACTGTGCTTGCACAGGTTCCCCAGTTTTCTTGTGCTGTCAGTCGCAGTATTTTTTTTTGCCCTTCCCTCAACTTCCGTCTATTTCCAATCTCATCACACTCCTTTTCCTAGTTCCCAGTCCTAGTATTTTTCCTCTTTGTATCCTCTTTTAATCAGTTTAGAGATGAGCTGTCTGCTTTCTGTTCGAAGCCTGCTTTCTTACTTGCTCGGGACAATTTGAGAACAGTAAGTTTGTGGAAACTTTGTCTTGGCTCACATAACTTTGACTTTGAAGGAGTGATTTTACTTTCTGTTCAGTAGACAATTGACCAGAAGTAGGATCATTAGAAGTTTCAGACAAACAACTTCTATTCATGCATACTCCAGAGCCATGCTTCCTGTTTTGTTCTATAAAAGTTACTGTTCTTTTTAAATGGGTAGCTTATTGTATTTAATGAAAGTCTGTATGCAAGTTTTTTTTTTATGATGGAGCTGACGGGGAACTGATATACTGAGAAGGGTAGTCAGATTTATTTTTTTATTTTTAAATGTACATTGATCAAGTTTTTAAATTAGCAGGCATTGCTGTGTCTTATAAAATTGGGAGCTATGAACAAAAAGAGCAGGATTAGTAATACAGCATTTGGCATCAACTGTTGTGTGTCCTGCCTCCTTGGATGCTTGATTTCTCATCCTTCATGCTGCAGTAATATTGAATTTGTAAATGGAATAGCTTACAATTTGTGTACTTATTTAAAAAGTTTTTATTTGTCTCTCTAAAAATCAATTTTAAGTTGGTCCAATGATCTAGATATCAAGTTTCTTAAGCATACAAGTATTAGTGGAATTCCAGTCTACATCTGAGAATTATTTCTTGCAGTAGGATAATAGCTTTCATGTCACAGCTATGTCAGTGATAGTGAATATCTGTGTGGGATCAGGTATTAGTAACCTTGTTCAGACCTTGTGTTTCTAATCATGAGAATGACATAGGAATAGTGAAATTGTAGGTCTTGATTTTAATACTGTCCCCAATAAATTCTATTATAGTGAATAATGAAGTAATTTAGGTGGTAATTTTTATTGATGTAGATTAAAAAAAAAAAAAAGTAGCACATCAGCCTAATCGCATTAAGTCCCCTGCAAACTGTTATTTAAGATGTAAATTGTATTTGTGACTTACTGTTTAATTATTTCAACTTGCAATGTGCTTTTCCCTCTCAATTGAAAAATAGATCAGGGTTTCCAAGGACAGTTTGGTAAAATGAACCCTCCTTCTGTCCCTTGGGACCATGGGACCCCTACCCATTTTCCTCTCCTCCGAGGAGCGTGGCCTTACAATATGCCTCAGAACTACATGCAGCAGGGAAATGCCAGCTATCCACCGAACAAACCTTTCTACCCTCAAGGTACTAGAACTAGTATATGAATCAACAGCTCATGCAACATGTCTCTTTACTGTCTCAAAGGCTTTAAAAGCCAAGGAATCATGTTTCACTTGCTAGGCTCCCTGGAACCATATGAATCCAAGAGTCAAATCAACGCTTCAGCTTCCTGTATGGATGGATTAAAATCTTTGTGGGAGGGACGGGGTTAAATCAAATTCTGAAATCTGAGCCAATTTGCAGTCTGTTGCACTTCTAGCCTCTTTCTCCTTCACTGCTGCTGTCTCACTGTAGAGCCACCTCTGCTTCAATAGAGGTTAAGCTGATTTGCCCATGAGCGTGTTAAGAATATGAAGGAAATTTTATCCTAATTAATTTTATTTGGCTTTTGTACCTTGCGTTGTGGAATGACTGACTTACATAGATAAAAACTTGCAAGACCATGGAATAATTCAGGTTGGAAGGGGCCTCTGGAGGTTATCTAGTCCAACCCGTCTGCAGTCAAAGCAGCGCTAACTGCAAGGTTAGATCAGGTTCACTTATTCAGGGCTCTTCGAAGGACTGACTTTCTCTCGACTCTGATGCTACCGAATGGTAAAGGTGCTCAGCATCTGGCAGGATTGGGAAAGGCTGTAGGACAGAAGACCTTTGGCTCCACTACGAGTGAAACTATGCCCAAATTTTACTTGCAGGCTTTGCAGTAACCATGTTGCTGGGTCACCTAGTATAAAATGAGAGCTACTGACACCAAATCCTTTTTTCAAAATCTAATCTGTTGGCTGTAGTGAGGTTTCCAAGTGAGACCCATATTTAAAAATCCTGAAATTATTTTTGTTGAATAACTAAAGTAATGCAACAAAATGATGTGTTGATGATTCTGAGGGAATTTTGGAGATAGGATTAAAGTAATACTGCACTGTCCCATTAAATGGGTTAGTCGTACAGATAGCGTTTGTGTTGGTGTAGTAAATGGCTTTATTTCTAAGTAAGATTAATACACTGAATATAGCCAAGCACTGTTAAATATATTTAATTTGCTGAAGTAATTGTAATCCATTTTCTTTTAGCTGGTCCACTGATGCAGAGTAACCAGCGGTTCTCGCTTCTGTCTCAAGGACACCCACACTTGAATCTGAATTACATTCAACAGAAAAAGTGAAATTTAATGGGATTGTGGGTGGGTGGGGGGAGGGGAGGAAAAAAATTCAGGTTCTGATTTAAAATCTTAATGCAACATGTTTAGATACAAGATTATTTAAGACTGTTTTTAAACTGTATCATTTGTACATAGATATGAACTATAGTTTTTACTAGTATCACAAAACTGAGTGATACAAATTTCATCTATTTTATTACCCTATTTTTAAGGGGAATTGTGTTTTGTTTTATCTTGATAAACTGTAAAGAGAGAGAATTTTTAAAATTAAGTTCTTTATTTTCTATTAGCTGTATTCATACTTTGGTTGCTTCAGACTTTATATATATTGTTCTAAAAAAATAAAATTAGAAGGGGATTTCAATGTGTTTAAAAATTTGTCACTTCTATTCTTTACAGAACTATGTAGTGCCAAAAAACTTTTTAAAAGAAAAATAAAACTGAAAAAAAGGACACTTTTTCCTCTTCCCTATTTGTACGCATGCTTGCATTTAACTGTACTTAGAAAACCAGAATAATAAAAATGGCTTTAATTTAGATATCGTAAAGAGGAGATGAAAGATGAGCAGCTTGAACAAGTCATACAATCAGTATACCTGGTTTTCCCCATGCTGGTGTCACTGCATGTGCTGTCCACAGCCAGTGTGTCTGTCTTGTAAAATACTTGATTCGAGGGAAGAGTATGCTAGCTTTTCTGTTCATAAACTTTGCAAAAATAATATGAAAATACTCTAGAAAAATCAGGCTGCACTATGAAGTAATTTTCAAGAGGACTTGCCATAAATTCACTTGGCATACTACTTTTTGTGTTGTCAACACTCATTGGGCAATATGTGAAAATACTTAAGTCATAAATGCAGTCTTCAGGAGATAAAACTTGTCAGTCTTGCTCCTGAAGCAGGACTGTGAATAAAGGGATGGTACACAAGGGGTTTAACACAACTGATTTCCTGTGATACTCAAGTTACAGTTCTCAGTGTAGTACATTTACTTATGTAAGACCTTAATTATTATTAATTTGAAGAACAGGGACTTGCTGAATGCTAACTTCATTCAGAGATGGTAGAGCTGAGTATAATTGTGTCATATTCTGTCCCCAGTCACAGGTAGACCACAAACTACGCTCAAAGGTAGTGGTTTACTGTCTTTAAATACACTGAACAACTTCTTGCCTGAAAAGAATTAAGTGGTGCTTTGTACTACTTGAAGCTTCTAAACTGTCCGATAGTAGCATCACAAGAAGTGTATCATTAGACTTAAGGCTGATGCTTGCAAAGGAAACAGTAACAGCTCTGTGTTGGAAAGCTGTTTTAAGTTAGCTCTTGCTTTTAGTAAACACACTGGATTATGACAGTCTTACCTCCTTCCCTGTACTGGAGGTTTGAGATAGCTCAGGCTGGTAGGTCTTCAGTGTTTCTAACTCAAACATACTCTCGCTTTGGCAACTGAATGCAGTGGCAGTTTGTTAAAACAATGCCCTGATTAGAGAATGAAGCCAGCTACAACTGGGGACATCTAAACAAAGTATTATGAAAGAAACAGCAAGGAGCCTTTAAAGACAACGCCGGCCCTTTTTTTATTGCTCTTCACTAGTTTTTACAGGCCTTGAGAAAAAGAATTCAAAAACAATCCTCAAATTCCGTCATGAGGATGAGTAATTAACTACATAAAAAGCATCCTTAGCTTTCTTTTACTTAAAAAAACCAAACAAGACTTGTACAGAAGGATTAATGAAGTGGACTGCTAAAGCAGCCAGTACATATCCAGCTGTCCTGTAAAGCAAACAGGACAGTGTTAGACTGCAGTTCAAGGTCCTTAAACTGTGTGCTGGATTTAATTTGCTATTCATTCCCTCGCCGACTCTTCTTGTGACTTTTCTTAGATCTGAAACGGGAAAAAAAAGCCATATGACACAGGAGTAGTAATTGTTTTGAAAGACCAAGGTGATTCATAGCAGTAAGTAATGTTTTCTATGGTCAAATACGGATAGTGTGACTTGACTACGATGCTGAGGGAGGTACCGTATGAAATACTTGATCTCCAACACTGTAAGATGACCTACAGTCCCCAAAATTAAATGAGAAGTAAGAGCTCCTTACAGCAGTACAGACACCCTTAAGAAATAGGCCAAGCCTTTACCTTTCAGGTGATTTGGAATGACTTCTGTGTCTGTGACTACGATGATGCCCTATGAAATAAAAAGGTAACAGTTACTTCCATAGACCCTGGAATTCTTTTTTGTCTTGCTAATGCAATCTGCTTGTAGTGATGAAGTGTCCCAGATAATGTCAGAACAACCCTAGCCTTAATTAGGCACTCAAATTAACCTCCTGGCAAATATTTGAAAAATGTACTCAATTTTGCATGTATTAAAGAAGTTCTCCAGCTGTGTTTTCATATAACTAGCGGTTTTATGAGCCAGATTAAGCACCTTATGCTACCTTCTTGATACCATGACGCAGATTTTTCTTGCGGTGGATGTTCTGCTGATAAAAGACTCGCCAGAGTTAATCTGTAAATGACAAAAATACCTGGAGATTTAGATCTTGATCTGTGACGCCTCTCCCTGGATCTGCTCCGGTGTCGTCTTGGGCTTTTGCTGCGATGCCTCTCCCGGCGTGGTGATGGACTGAGAGAAAAGAAGCTTTTAAGATAGCCATACTAAAGATGCATACATTCTAAGATTAAATAATAGAATAAAAGACTACCTTCTTCTCTTTGGAGAGCGGCTTCGCCTATAATTGGGGGAGAAAAAAAAAAGTCACTAAAAATCATTAGCAGAACCAGCTGTTTCATTTCCCATATTCTCCGGGAACAGCACCAGGGCTTCCCTTGCACCTCCCTGCGTCCCCAGTTAGTGTGTGCTTGGCCTGCTGCACAAGAGGCAGTACGTGCTTCTGGACTGGCCCATACAGTGAGCAAATAAGGTTAGTGATGAGTTTTTCCTGCCTTCTTATCAGTAAGAACAGTTAACAGGATTTTATCTGCAGCCTCTGGCTTACATGAAAACAAAGCAAAACAAAGTGGTTCTCCTTAGTATCTTCACCGTATTGTCAAATTTAGCTAAAGTTGGACAGCAAGTTCAAGAGTTACTGAAGGATTAGAGAAACAGGCAGACGGGTTGACTGTGGCTGTGCACTGCAATTCCTTACTTTAGAAACTGGCTGAAGGAATTGGGAGGCATAAGAGATTCTGACTGAACTATCATCTTCACTTCTATGCTTTGCTCCAGCCATCTGCAGTACAATAAGTAAAAATATTGCTCAAGAAGAGCCATGTCACCTTCTTGGGGACCTGCTTCGGCTCCGCCTGTATCGCACAGCTGGAGATCTGCGAGGTTTATCAAGGTCTCTGTAGCCTCTTCTGCGGTGGTCAGGAGAGGGTGCTCGTTCCAGCTGGAAAAAATGGGGGAGGAGGTTCTGTCAGTCTTGTTTCATTAAGGTTTTTATCAGTAAAGATTTCTGAACAGTTAATATAAATGACAGAGTCATGCCATCAAGCTTCCCCATCCTCAAGTATTTCATATTCAGAAGTGAGTGGTACTGCCGAAGTTTGCCAACTGGAAGTTAAAACAGCCAACTCTCATACTGTTGATTCTTAAGTAGTACAGCAGAATTGACTATGATGGTCACTTTCATCATCACCTTTAGTTCTCTCCATTATATATGTACGTAAAACAATTTATCTGAAACATGTTTAACACAGAACACATCCAGATGTGTGAATTTCAGGAGACAGAAAAGCTTGACAAACACGGAGTACTTGAGAACTGCTTCAGGGTCTAACTAAGTTCTCACAAGCAGGTTGTATGAAAATATGTTAAGGGGGGAGGTAAGAGTTGCAAGCAACCTCCTGGTGCCTCCCCTCAAATATTTCTCATAGGCCATAAAGTGTTCTGCAGTGGTTGAGCACTAGCTTTAACTTTCCCTTTCCAAAATAGTTCACCAACCTTTTCATCTTCCTCTTCCTCCTCCTCACTAGATTCTACATCATCCATGTCTTCTTCCAAAGCACTAACACGAGGCTCGAGTTGCTCAGCTTCTTCCAGAACATACCGTTTCTAGGAAAAATTACAACTTTATCTTACATAACCCAAGTAAGAACAAACACCTAAGGAGGCATCTCGTGTGCCAGAAGGGCCTGTATCATCGCTTTATGCAACAAGCCAGTAGCTGGTACAACTACTGAACCTGATGCAGTTAAGAATCCCATGACCATCTATTATTCCAAACCTGTAATCGAGGCAGAATGATATCGCATACACGTTCCTCGTGGAGTAGTTCATCAATAAATTCATCCACATGCATCAGTTCAAATTCTGGGGGGGGGGGAAAAGTAGCATTTAAAAGACAAAGAAGATTAACACTAGTAGCTAGAGTAAAGATAAAACACTTCAGACAATTCATGTCAAGTGGGCTGTACAAACAACAATTCTAAAATAATTCTCAAACTTGAGGAAAATCATTAGGCCTATACTGCAAAAAGGAAATTACTGCACAGCTAGGATTAGCACATTCACAGTGCTTAAACCAGCACTCAAACAGGGTTTCTTTGGTATTTATGAAACTGTGTTTCAGTGCCCAACAGAAAACACAAGCACTTGGGGAAAGCAAAATAAGCAAGGCAGTTCTCATTTGTACAAGTCAGCAAGACCAGCAACAACCTATCCAAAGGATAAGTAAAAGTAAGGTTTCAAAAGATGGTTATGCCACATTTTTTTAAGCTTACATTACCAAATAGAGTATTTACTTTTATCTAGCTTGACACTTTAACAAAAGGTCATCTATGAGGTACTAAGAAACCACAATAAGTAAGAGTGCTTACCCCCATTTCTGTTCTGACTTTTTATTTTTCGATAGTCATTGTACAGTGGTTCAAGATACTTGTAGCAGTCAATGGCCGTGCCTGTCAATCTCATGTACAACGCACCAAGCATTCGGACATACCTGAAAAGTAAACCGTTTCATGTATCTGAGCTTTTTGCTTAGTTAGCAGTTTAGGTAAAAGAGGAGTTTTCCCCATAAGTTTCTGAGGAAAATCAGTACACTAAAATAAACAGAATACATGACTATTTAGATTTTCTCTTTCAAGTACTCAAGTGTGTGTCTGTGTGTGTGTATATATGTCTCTCTACACACTCAAGTATACACATATAAACTCTGTATGAGTGTATTATCACTCACAAAGACAAAACAAATACTGAAGAAAAAGTAAATTAATATGGCTCCCTTAATGCACCTCGTTCTAAATACTTCAGGTGGAGGTGTATTATCACAGAGAGCACATGCCACAGAGGCAAGCCATTCCAACAGCCCAAGTGACAAAGAGAGCAGTCTTGAAAGCCAGAGGAAGGACATACTTTTTAGCAAGAGTTTATCAGGGCCCACTAAACGCTAAGCCCTGCACTGAGGTTTCCCTGGCTGTTTTGGACAGTTTAATTCAGTACGACAACCAAAAGAGGGAAAAAAATCAAGCTGCCAACTTACTTGAAGTCCTCGTTTTTTATGAACTCCACGATGATGTCCTTTTCGGGCTGGATCTGCAGCATCTTCAGCGTCAAGCACAAGAAGGGCGTAGGCTTAATGTTCCCGCCATAGACGCCCCCCACGTACTTCAGCTCCATGGCCTTGTCCACCACCAGCTCGGCTAGGGGAGGGGAGGGGAAGGACGGGCCGTCAGCGCAGGCTCCTCACCGAGCTCCCCGCCGAGCCCCCTCCCGCCCCGCCATACCCGTCAGGCCGAAGCACTCCTCCTTCCAGTACTTGGACTCGTAGATGCGGGTGCGGATGATCTTCTCCACCAGGTACTGCGGGTTGGTGCCGTGGATGCTGTGCGCGTCCTTCACCGTCCGGTTCGCCATGGCCGCCGCTACACAGCTCCCCCCAACTCCGCGCCGGGCCGCCCCGCTCCCCTTCCGTGAGGGGCTGCACTGGCTTCCGCTTCCGGGGTGCCGCCGCCGGCCGCCATCTTATCTTCGGGCCACAACGTCCTTTCCGGCCGCGGCTTCAGGGTGCCAGGCGCAAACATGGCGGGGGTCCCTGTGAGGCCTCTTCCCGCCCCCTCCGCCTCGCGCGCGCGCGCGGCCGAGGGGTCCGGCTGCGGGCGGGCTTTGGCGCGAAATTCCGTCCCGGCGCTGGCAGGAGCTCGCGCCGCCGCCGCCGCGCACGGGGGTCGCTGGGGCGCCGCGGTGAGTGGGCCTCGGCCCTGCGGCCCGTGACGGGGGCGGGCGGGGCAGCGGCTCTGGGGAGGGTGGTGGAGCGTCTCGGTGCCTCTCTACCTGTCCGAGCCGGGGGCGCAAATGGCCCCGTCCGACGCCATGGCCCCGCAGGCCGCCTGGGAACCGGGCAGCAGCCCGGGGCGGGGAGCGGGCTCCCTGAGGCAGAGCCCTGCCCGAGCTCTTCCCTGCCTCGTCCGAGCCGATGGGCTGGGGTGGGCGAGGGGGCAACAGCACTGGGGGCGTGTGGCGTTTTCCTGAGCCCTGCGGCCTGTTTCCAGAGGGGAAATTCTTATTTGGAGAGGCGGGGGGGGGGGGGGGGGGGGGGGGAGGGAGGGGAGGGCGACAACAAACAAACAAACCAAAAAAAACCACAAAAATTGAGCGGAAGCCAGACGTTCGTGACGGTCTCATCCGCCTGGTCGCTGTGAGGTCTGGACGAAAAGCAGCAAGCCATAGTGTTAAAGCGGCCGGCAGTATTGCCCCGGCCATCGCGGCGGGCGGGCGGCGAGCCCCCGGAGCCAGGGGCTGCGCCGGCCCCGAGGACAGCGCGGCAGAGCGGGAGGGCTTGGTAATGGGTGAGCAAGGAGTCTCGGTAATAAAGAAAACACAGAAGACATCTATCCTGATGACTTGCTCTGTGAATAAGCAAAGGAGCCAGTAACAAGGGAGTCGCGTGTTTGTCATGTGGTTTAGTGAAGCGCTGGACGTGAAAAAAAAGGAATTGAAGGACAATGGACTACTAAATACCTTCCCTTTTTCCTCCTCCCTCAGAGGGGAGGCGTTTGGAGGCTTTGGGGAAGGTAGGCTTCTCTGAATCAACCGATGCATGCCACATTCTTCATACACACTGAAAAGATTGATGGCGTTTCTGTGTATCTGGCCACCTCGAGTCTTTCCCTGCTTTTATTTTTAAATAGCAGTACAAAAAAAGTTTGTTTATTTGTTTTAGATTTTTCCTTGGGAATCATGAACACCCGGCAACAAAGTAAAATTACCTACTCCTGGTATGGAAAACCCATGAGCTCAGACAGAAAACTGAGGACGTTCCAGTACAAGTAAATAACATTTTTTTCTGGCTTGCTCAGGGAAACTTAATCAATGAAGGTTTCTTTACCTTTCTGACATCGTTTAGGTTAATGCGGTAGTGAGAATATGAGTAAGGTTTTGAGCATTGTGTCGTGACACTGTATGTGTACAAAAAAAAGTTGTCACAAAGCTCTTGAATTATAAACTGTATAATGTATAAACAAAAACATTTAATTAAATCTGTGAATAAGTGTTGACTGTCTATTTGAAATACATATGAAAGCTTAATTGGGAAACTCATTGTAGTCTTTGCAGGAGGGAGCGTAAGTAGCTGTGAGATTGACAGGCCATCAGCTTTAAAGAATATGAAATCCTGCTAATCTGTATGTGTGCATCACTTTCTAGGGGAATCCTTATTAAATCAGAAAGAAGCGGAACAGAAACCTGTATACAACTTGGCGAGTTTATTTTAGTAGAAGGGGAGAATGCAGATCAACCTTTTGTGGCACAACTCCTGGATTTATATGAAGATGGTAAGAGAAGTAAAAAAGTGCCTCCTATCTGAGAAATCTTTAAATGTTTTAAAGATACCTATTTCATGGTGATGTATTTAGCCCATAAGCCAATATCACTGGCCTAATTTATTACGGAAACTAGGCTTTGGCAATCACTGCATCTGTATTCACATGCTCCCCAAATACTTGGGGCTGATGGCTAATTTCAGCTAAATTTGATAGATAAACAGAGAGCTTCAAGACATTAAATTTTTACCACCTTTTTGCTTAGTTGTCTAATATAAAAGAAATGGTCCTTGAGGGAGACAATGTGAGCTCATGCTTTATTTAGAGACTGGAGAATCCAAATGGAGCAAGAGCACTGCAGCCTGGGAACTTGCATCTTATTAGACATCAGGGAATTTAGCAGTAAGGTACAAGGCTGGGTAAATGTGGCTCGTGACTTCTGTCCTTGTAGAACTCCTTGTTTATAGATACTAAAAGATAAATCATGGAAGGTGAGTGATACAAAGACTATGTCTGAGGCTGAATTAGAAACTGCTCATTAGCTACATCTGCTTTCTTTGAACAGTTTTTGTTTGTTTTGGGCCATCATAATAATGTTTTGAGGTTTTTTTTAATTCTTTTACTTTTTAAAACATAAATACTTATCACTCCAGCTTATTTATTTACTAATGCAGATTTATCGTACTGTAACTGAATGTTCTTTTCATGCTGGAATGAAACCTGTGAAACTTCCCTGAAAACAAGATTTTTCCTTTTGTATCTTTTGACAAATTTGTTAAAGATACATCGCTTTGTTTTTCATTCAAAGATGAAGACCTTAAAATGTAGAAAGGAACTTAATGTTCAATTGTTATATGTTCCACATGTTTCTTTTAACTCTCCACACTGAATCTGTTCATAGTATTTATTCAGACTTTCTTCTAGACGTTTCAACTGTAGGATT
The DNA here is from genome assembly GCF_030463565.1 of Pelecanus crispus. Taxonomy (NCBI): domain Eukaryota; kingdom Metazoa; phylum Chordata; class Aves; order Pelecaniformes; family Pelecanidae; genus Pelecanus; species Pelecanus crispus. The sequence goes on from NC_134647.1 coordinate 67,405,281, forward strand.
GTCTGGTTTGTTAGGTAGTTAATAAATGTGTTTCTGGTTTACCTCTAAATAACATTGAAATTTCAAATACTGTTCTGAAACTTCTCACTTCTCCTTTTATGTCACTGTTTTCAGTTAGTGGGGTCCTATTAGATCATATTTATGCAAATAAGGAACCTCTTCATTTGTGATAGTGAACTGGTGGATCAGCGGGTCTGCAGGTATTTTGTGATTGAGACCCTATGTAGGTGTTACCTTAGTGCTTAAAAGTCTCAACTCAAACATTTTAATTTAGCTTAGAAAATGGGAATTGTCATCTCTTGTCAGATGCTTTCTCGCCTGTGTCCACAGAGGATTTCTATCCTTGATGGCGTTTCAGCTAAAGTCATTGAGGTCTGGTAATAACTATTTCCAATACAATAAAGTTCTTAATGTTCACTGACTTTTTTTCATTGTTACAGGTGTTCAGCAGAAACATGCAGTTGTGCAGTGGTTCTCTCATATTACAGAGATACCTCAGAATAAACGGAAACTGCTTAAAAGAGAGGTTTCTCCCCAAGAGGTGTTTTTTGATCAAGTTCCTGGCTATGACACTGATATAGCTGTGGAGACCATTATTAAAAGCGTCATGGTATGTACTGCAGATCCTGTATACAGAGAAGGAAGAAACAATTTGAAAAGCATAATAGAACAGTGCAGCTACTTTATTGCCTCCCAGACCAAATGTGTGATGTGTATTTGTTAATGCAGTTAACACAGGACAGGATAGTTGAAAACTGTTGATATTCTGTCTTTCCTCCATCCCAAAATGACTTTGTTAGCAGCCAGCTTATTTAGAGGTTTGCATGGAAGGAAGTAATGTGATGAGAGTCCTGTAGTGAAATAAACTTACGCTAGTGTAAATGTAGGTTAAAGGTGTTGCCCTGTATAATGAAGGATTGCATGAGTTCCGATAGTAAGATCTGTGAATAGAAAATAGTTGAATGTTAAATTAACAGGAAATGTTAAGGTATGTGTGTCTTGATATTTTCTGGTTTTACAGGTAATACCACTACATCTAGGGGAAGAACTACCTATTCCATTAAACAGGGAACAAACTTTCTATGTAAAACAGTCTTGGGATGGGAAATGCTTTAAGACTTTGTCCCCTGACACGTTCTCTAAGCTGAAAGAAGCTAAGAAGAAAGGAGGTGGCATTCCAAACTCTTCAAACTCATTTATTCCTTTGGATACCATTTCCCACCTGAAAAAAGAGACAGAGAGAGTTGTTCGGAGTGCCACAAAACCAAAAAATGTGGAGATGGAAATAGAATCAAAACATTCTGCTTCCAAGTCCTCCCTTGCTAAGGAGAGACATTCACAAAGAGTGGCTAATGGCATCAAAACTCCAACAGCAAGGAAGAAGTTACAGTTAAACAGTATGTATATGGCAATATTCTGTCCGTTCGGTAGTTTTGAACGTAATACGTTTTGTGCCTTTTCATTTTGGGTAGTTCAAACAATGGTAATATTCAACATCAGTATTTTTAGCTACCTTATTCAGGCTTTGGGATTAGCCCAAGCCTTTTAGGCACATCACTTGTTTGTCTTTTATGTCTGCTATTTTGATCAACTGTACTGCTTATATCCAATTGCTGTTGCAAATGTTTTTTTTTTTTTTAACTGGTTAAGTCTAAGTTGAATTGCTTCTTGGCTGAAATGCTACCAATCAGCCTAACTTGACCTCAGAACATCTCACTTCAATCTTCTGATGGTGCCCTAGAATGTTTACATTGGGCTGGTTGAATAAGCACATTTGATCCTGTGTAACATGCCATATTTTCAAACTGGAGCCTGAGTAAAGTTGTAAGTGATGGAGGTGGGTTAGGAAACTGAAAAAATCAGTTTGTATTCTATTTACTCATCTTTTTAGAGGAAGTGTATGCCTTCTGTATGTATTCAGCTCCTTGTTCCTGGAGTGTAATGCCATCCCCTTTAATTTAAATGACAGCAACCGAGCCAGTCATACCATGTCTTCTGAAAGTTAACCAAACGAGCCATATTAAAGCCTGACAGAAGTTCATTTTGCTCTTGATTCCTAGGTCCCACAAGATCTCCTAAAAGCAGGATCCTGGGATGTGAAGTTTTGGAACTTTTGGATGATGACTGTGATGCAGTAGCACCGTTAGAACCATCAGCTACTAAAAGAAAAGTGAAATTCACTGGCATTTTAGGCTCACCACCAAAAATACGTTGTGCCAATGATGAGTCAGTGTTTGATACTGCAGAGCACTGGCAGAGGTTTAGTGATACAATACGATTATCCCCCTATAAGAAGGTCAAAGACTCCAGTGAGAAAGCGAAGAATCTTAATATAAAAGATGACACTATATCGTAAGTGATATCCTCTTTATAATTACTTTTGTATGGGATTTCTATTCTTAAAGCACATTTATGAAAGACTGCTGGAGAGAAAAGCAGGTCAAGTCTCTGTGTATCATGTTTTGCCTGTTGAGGTTACTGAGAGAAGGGGGAATAGTCTAAACAAATGCACTGTGGTGAAGCTCTAGAAAGTGTGTTACTTGGATGTCATGATTGGGGAGGTCATAAGAGGAGCTGACTTTAAAGATGGACACAAACAGTTTGTGGTTACAAGAACAGAGAGAAGAGGTTGGAAATGGGAAGGGTAGGATGATAGGAAAGGGAATTGAAGCCATATTGATTGTTATGGTTTGTACTCATTGGCATATGGATAAAAATCTGTTTCCCTACAGTCACTGTACGTATGTCATACAGACTCAAATGTGCCCTACTTGTGACAACTATTGAGATACGCTGAACTACAGAAAGGGATGTAATTGGCCTCATGAGAGTTCTCATGATAATTGTATGTATACTTTGCTAATTTTTATGTAGAAAAGAAATCAAAACTCAAAAAGTGTAATTGTTTAAGTATATCTTCACAGAGCCTTTAAAAATGGCATTAAGCTGGGGCAGGAGGAGAATGGATCAGACTTTCTTGTATAAAATGTTGCAAGAAGCCAAAAACCAGTCGTGTTCCTCCTTTCCTCCTTTCAAACAGTAAAGATGTGGGTGCAACACTTGGTGGATCTGCACCCCATTTTTGTCCCTTACTATATAACAAAAAAACTTTTACTTTTCATTGGTAAGGTAATGGTATTCAGTGGTATTTATAGAGGTAAAAAAAAATTCTGAACTGTCTACAAATAAAGTGATTCATCTTACTGTGTCCTTTGAACTAGTAGGAAAGTTGTATTAACAGTAAAGTGTTACAGTGGTAGGGATGAAGAAGTGCCCAAGAAGACAACCAAGGAATCCCAAAACACAAACAGAAAAATGTACTTCAAAGGGCAGATCAAAGAGATGCCCAAAGAAAATCATGTTTGTTTTCTCTTTCTCTTAAAAGAACCCAAAACCCAAGCAACAACAAAAACCCACAATCAAAAAAACACTACTGTTTTGAGCCCCTGTCCCTTCAGTTTGGCAGTGTTATATTTGTGAAATAATTTGGCTGCTAATTCAACCATATCAGCATCTATTCAGTGCTCTTCACTGACATATATGTGTCTAACTGGGGAAGTGAGGGAAAGCTGTTAATGTGCAGCAGCTGTCAGTCAATGTGAAATAAATGGCTGTTGCCAGCCGAGGGTGCATCAGGAAACGAGGTGGTGTAATGTTGATAGGGCCCAAGTCAGAGACATCTGTTTTGAACAAATGCTAGTGCAGTCATTGTAGTCACAGCATCATAGGTCAGCTGGCAACTCTGACTCGTATGGACTCAAGGTCTCTCTCTAGACTTGGCAGCTTTCCTCAGCTGGTTCACAAAGCTTTGTAGAAACGCTTACACTTTACTATAAAAATCTATGGTACAGACCATGAATGAACTATAGTAAATATTCTGTGGGGTGGGGTTTTTTTTTTTGGCAAAAATAAATTAAAGGGAGAGTGTAAGAGAGGGAAAATTGTGCTGCCAGTATGCATGCCATAGCCAATCTGTAGATGACTATAAACAAGAATTCATGCTGGATTGACAGCCGTAACAATTGAGCCTGAAGTTTGAAAGGCCTTCTTGCTATCTTTAGAAGTGTGATGCAAAGAAGAAATGTAAATAGCTTTGTGTTCTTTCTTTACAGCCTAATTGGACATCAGGAACTGGATAGTCAGAGCCCTGTATTGACCCCTCGCTCTCGTAGAATATGTGCACAGAAAACAAGCGCTCGCATTACAGAGCAAATCAGGTAAACTTTTGCATCTGTGATGTCTTACTCGGATTGCTATTGATAGCTTGAAGCCTTGAGAGTTTGTCTAGCTTAATACTGAAATGCAAATGTTTCTCGAAGCACAGGTTAATTGCAGCATGAGTAAAAATTCTCTTATGTTCAGAAACATAAAGCTGACTCATGGTGTTCATCAGAAAACTGACTTCCTTTTAAACCAGTCTACTAAATAGCCATGGAAAATTAACAGCTCAGGTGAAAAATATGTTGCTTGCTGATTATGATAACTACAGAAAAAGCTGAAAATGTGCAAATGATACTTTGTAGTGTGTAGAGTTGTATGGATTTTTTAAAAACTCGTGTCATTTCTGTTTCTCACAGAATATTAAATACACTAGAGTTGAACCAGGAAGAGGATTTTCTGTCTAGCTCAGACAGCTCTTCAAGTAGTGAGGAAGAGAATGAAGTGCTCTGTACACCAGAAAAGAAAACTAAATCAAGCAGAAAATTCAGCACCCCAAAATCTTCGAGAAAGTCTTCAGTTCACACTCCTTCTAAGACCCTGAAGAAAACTGTAAGGTTCAATACAAAAGAGCTGTTTTTGTTATTTCTGACCCAATTATTTGAATGCTTGATGCCTGTGTACCAAAGTTTAAGTATCTGAACCCCTTAGTTTTTAATGAAACATTGTCTTGATTCATATGATCTTTGATATAAGTAGGTTATGCAAATGTATAAAACACTTATGTATTGTGAATGTTATGACAATGTTGATCAGAAAGCTCTAGCCTAAACAGGGAAAATGTTGGACTGGAGCCAAACTAACTGATGAATCCGTTTATGGCCACTATTTTTACTTTCATTGTAAGCTGCACACTGAAACATTTTAGTTCTATTTCTGTATAGTCTTCATTGAGTGCAGTCTGTATATATATAGCAGAAAGTCATAAGACCAACTTTGCACTTGGCAGTAGATCTGTCCTGATTCTTGAAATTTTACCAATGTGCAGATGGTTACCAACACAAAAGGGATGCTCTACAGCATTCATGGCCACACCAAAGAGCATGGCCAGCAGTTTCTTGTAGTGTCGTGGCCGCTGATGGAGGTGGGATACCAGGCTACATGAATCTGAGGCCTGACTCATTAAGACTGTATATAGCACCATAGCCAGGTACATACTGTCAAGGGTTAATTTTTCCTCTGTGTTTATGAAATGTCTAACACAGAAAACCTGGTGTGACTAGAACTTGTAAGCACAACAAAGAAGAATAATTAAGATATCATATGGCTTTTTTGTTTGAACAATGAAATTAAGATAGATCAATTTCTAGTTGCTTTCTTAAGAACTGGACCACTTTGTAACACAGCACTTCAGAAAAGCATTAACAATTTAAAAATTCTTCAGGCAGTTAAAAGGTATAATTGTCTTTGTCACCACCCCCTTTCCAGTTTCTTTTTTCCCCTTAGGAAGAAAGGACCATGAGGCTTGTTTGATGATTCTCTTTGTAAAGACTTTCTCTTTTCATCTTGTACTCCGGCATCCCCGGATGTAATGTTTGGGAAACATGAATGATCACTCTTCAATAGAAATTGCCGTATGTAGAAAATCTGTTTGAGGTTGTAACTTCTCTTCGCAGCCTTTACCGGGAACACCCAAGACACCCCGGAATGCAACTCCTGAAATTCCCAGGCGCAACCATGAAGCACAGAAGCCAGCCAGTATACTAGAAGAAGCCAGATTAAGGTAGTGTGTGCTCAAGGGAGGAAATCATCTTTTTGCATTGGGTATGCGGAACAGTAGGCTATGTTAAAATAGGGAAATGTCATCTTTACCATATTGAATACATTTTGTAAAATGCATGGTGTTTTGATACCAGAGGAGCATTTAAGAATTTACAGTACAATGCTAGATTTACAAATACTAGTAGTATTTACAATACTACTTTTACAGTTTCAAATTATTGTAACCAGTCCATGGCTAAGTTCTTCAGAACCAGGTACCTGCCTTTATTCTGTGCAACATTAGAAAAACAAAGATCCTGTCTTACTAGCTTTAGATTGTAAAGGTACAATATCTGTCTCCTCTTGGTGTGTGACAAAGCTTTATAGGTATCATATCCCCTGTTTTATCCTACCTCTACACTGACTTAGAAATTTTTTGTGAATTGCAACAGCTAGATCTTTATTGCTGCATATTCATGCTGTTTGTTTATGAAGATGACTGTTCAGCCCTCTTAAAATCCCAGTAGGCTACTTCTTTTGGGACACCTGACATTGGTGTTCAGACTTAAAGTATGTAAGAGAGACTTGAAAAACTACACACAGCTATGAAAGATGGAGTGTCTGGCTATTTGTTTTCTTCAGTAGGCCCTTCAGGTAGAATTGTGAAAATGAACTCTTAGACTTCCTATTTAATTTTTCTTTTTCTTTTTTTAATCAAAAGGCTGCATGTTTCTGCTATCCCAGAATCTCTACCTTGTCGTGAGGAAGAATTCCAGGATATCTATAACTTTGTGGAAAGCAAACTTATTGATGGTACAGGAGGGTGAGTTTGTTGGTGAGACTGTAACCAAGATCACATCTACCTATGGCTCAACAGCAGTCAGACAACACTACTTTTATTTTAAAAGTTAATATCATTTGGCTGAATTAAAGTTCCTAGGTGAATTTTCCTGGTATTTTTCTTCGTTAAGAAGGGTTGCGCATAGAAATAATGCGGGCTCCTTTACTGTACGGATTCAAATTAAAGACCAAAATAACTAGTCAATTTTAAATGTCTGGGAAAACTTTCTTTTTAAAAAAGAGGTAAATTACATTTATGAAGTATTTTAGGTTGTTAATTGCTTCAGTAATAATAAAAATCTTCAGGATCCTCCAATGTGTTATGTGTCCCAATTTGCAAATACAGTAACTGAAATATAAGGAATTGCCTGAAGTGACAGAGGAGTACTATTCAAGGCTGGTCTCAGAGCCCAGGAATTCCAGCTCATTAATCCTAAGAGTGTTACCATTTTGCTCAGGCTGCTGAAAAGGTTTTCTCCTTTTGTAGGTGCATGTACATTTCTGGAGTGCCTGGAACAGGTAAAACTGCAACCGTTCATGAAGTAATTCGCTGTCTTCAGCAAGCTGCAGAAAATGATGAACTACCATCATTCCAGTTTGTAGAGATTAATGGTATGAAGCTGACTGACCCTCACCAAGCTTATGTGCAGATACTAGAGGTAAGTAAAGCCTCTTCAATGCCTCTCTGGTTTGAAAAAAGGAGAAATCTATGCTTTGCCATCAGATCTTCGATGTATTACAGGGTTCAAGTCACTTAACATATCAATACTTCCAAGTAGTCCCTCCGAGAGACAGAATGCTTTTATCTTAGAGCAAGCTAAAAAAAATAACTTAAGGCCATGGCCAACTTCTTGAACTATTTTGCTTGCAGCTGCATAGGGGCAGCAGCTGGGAAACAGCCTGATTTATTACATACACTCAGGTTTTTAAAAAAAAAAAAAATCTAAACCAGATTCATTTTATAGTTTCCCTTTCTATAACTTTTTCTGCACGTGTATGCTTAAAAAGTTAGAGATGAGAACTCTGGAAGTCAGTGTAGCAGTGGAATGATTACTAAGAGGGTCTTAATTGTTAATTGTTTTGTCATCATAGCAATCCAGCTAAAGAGGGACTGTCTCTGTCAACACTACTGTATTTCAGATTTCCATGGCAAGCTAGTCTGCAGCATCTCATCTGGGACTACTGACTGTGCTTGCATTTACATGGGTGTGAATTAATCTTCTGAGGACTGGATTAAGGTCACGCAATAGTCATTAGACACTAACTAATGTGACACTAACACTTTGTCAGTCTAGCCTAACTTTAAGCCAGTGACCTGGAAATGAAATGATGGTTTCCTGAAGTATCTAGTTCCTTTTCTTATCTATTTATTTAAGTTTGACATCTTCTATCTGAGCAGGAAGTGGCATATGTTGTTCTAATATTACTATCCTCATAGTTGGGAGTTAAATTTAGATATTTGCATCCTTTCCTCAAACCAGCATAGACAGTGTCTTGCTGAGGGATTTGTTGTAACCAGGTCACTGTTTCTTTAGCATAGTGAAATGCTTCATAACAAATACCTTATCTCATGGTAACGTTAGAGTATTCTAACATTCTTTGTTACTATCCCGTTCAGCATACATCTTTAACGTTAATAAAGAATAGGCCTTTGGAAGTAAAACTTGTTGCCCACCACGGGCCCTGAACTCTTTAAGCTAGCCCAGTTAAATATCCTTCGGGGGAGCATGTAGTCAAATGAACCACTTATTTCTCTGGTTCCTTCTGCCTCAGCTGTTATCCAAGTACCCTAGCTAGGCTGCTCCTACTTTTCCAATTGCTGCATCTCTTGCTACAGGTCAATCTCAAGCTCCAGTTTGCTGATGTTTCTTTGCATCACTGAAGCAAATTCTGGAGTGTTCGCTATTGCAGCTACCTCACTGTCATAGGAAACTTTATATAGAAGGAACAGGGGCAGGAAAGGAAGGCCTGCACAGATGAAGGAGACAAGGTTAAATACGTGGGTACAGTAAGTGTGCCAATTCCACCACAACAAACTGAACTCTGTGGTATATTGGATGCCCAGTTCCAGACCTGTAGAAGCAGGATCCTCTGGGCTTCAGCTGCTCCATAGGACTGATTCAGACTGTTCTGACTGAATTGGAAACACGAACAAGTATAGGTTATACATTGTTGTCATGCTCTGGCTTTTTTAATAATTATGAAATCTCAGGTCAGTTTTTAAGGGATTCTGGAGAACAAATACAATTTTCAAATGCAATCTCCATTTCACTTTATGGCTTGACTCTGAACTACATTGCACAATTGATTCAGCGTATATAGTGTAATTTTGAAATGTCATGCTTTAATTTCTGTATATCTTTCTGACCTGCAAGGGAAGAGGTAACGTACAGTCAGCTCATCTGTTTTGCCACATGTATTATTGCAGAAGCAGTTCTTGTTGAAGGTATCTTTTTAGCTTGGAGTTGAGTAAACTATTTAGTTCTAGATCCTGCTGATGATTCATTAATATTTTAATGGGAGTCCAAGATTACTGAAGTCAGGCTATTCTTGTCAACTGACTTAGGTTTTCAGTAGGTGTTTTGTGTTCAGAGACACCCTTGAGCTATGCTAGGTTTAGAGTCCTCCTGAGACTGGTTCAAGATTACTTAATGAATTTATATTTAAGACAAATTGCAGGAAATTCTCATGGCCTTTCTTTTGAGCTATGTATTCTTTTGTTTCCATTCCCCTTTATGGACAGTTTCTGGTAGACATGAGTGTCTGATGAGTGACACTTTTTTTTTTTATATGCCACCCTTCCTCCCAGAAAAAAAATCCAGATGCTTGGTGTTGAGTGTTAGAGAAAAGTTAAAACTGAATAGGAATTAAACTTCCTATTGCCAGGGGTTTGGTGTGATTAACCTGCAACATTGTTTAATCCTTGTCCAGTTACTGACAGGTCAGAAGGTGACAGCAACCCACGCTGCAGCACTGTTGGCAAAACTGTTCAATACACCTGGACCAAAGAGGAAGACCACAGTGCTGATAGTGGATGAGGTGAGACAAAAAATCCTTTATTCTCTTTCCTTGAAGTATCATAAGAAATAAGTTTTTGGAGGATGGAAAAAGACATGCTTAGAGTATATCATATGTGATCTAAAAGGAATAGACTTAGGAGAGAAGACACGCAAGTAGTTCCTCTTAGCATTAGTAGGAAATGGAATTTAAATGGGCAAGTATCCTGTTGCAGTATTGTTCTCTGCCTTAGATTTCACGTTGGCTTTATGTTTTGTTTTAGTCCAAGTCATGGAATGAGTTGTTCTATCAAGTCCTAAATACCATAGAATTCAACTGTATTTTGTCTGGAAGATACTGCTTTTCCAGTGAGAAAACTCACAGTGAAATAAGTCATAGCCAGTTTTGAAACTCTTTGAATATGCTATGTTCAGTAATAAACAAATGCACACTTATTTTTTGCTGTAAGCTAATTCAGGTTCTCGCATGGAGGGTCTTTTAATCTTGTTAGATGTAGTCTTAATATCACAGTAGTGTTTATAAATTCCAGCTGTTTAATCACTCTACTGTGATTAATACTGTTCAAACATCTAGCAGGACTGTGCTTTTCCAAAAGAGATTAGAGCCCTAATTCAGAAAATGCAGTCCTATTAGTAGATGGATAAAGGAAACACAACAGAGACAGCTTGTTCAGAATCATGTAAGAAGGCTTCTGTGCCAGAGCTAGCTCTCTCAAACCCCCATCAGGTATTGCAAATACAAGGCCATTCTTTTTCAGTCTAATTCTTCTGTTTCTATCTCTGCAGCTTGATCTTCTGTGGACCCGGAAACAGAATGTGATGTACAATTTATTTGACTGGCCGACTCAAAAGCACTCCAAGTTAATCATCTTGGCTATTGCTAACACGATGGACTTGCCAGAGAGAATAATGATGAACAGAGTGGCTAGCAGGCTGGTATGTACTAGCAGTTTTGTGGCTATGCTATAAAATGAGAAAAGATTAAATACTGTATGCAGTCAAAGTAATCCAGGAGAAAGGTAGGATTGGTTACATCAGAAGTTAAACAATGCTTTTATAATTCCCTTTCCTCTCCAGAGGGCAGATAATGGACACATAAATCTTAGCAAAGTAAGTTTAGGAGCCAGCTTGCTAATCAGATGTTATGCCGTGTAAGTACACTGTGTTCTTGTAAGAACAAATTAAGAATGCAGATGTCTTTTTAAACTTATTAAGGTCTGGATAATCAAATGCTGTGCTTCGTGGTTAAGCTGCTTACTTGAGTTCAGAGAAATTCTCTTCTGATTTCCCTTCCTCTCTTCCCTTTCCCCTTTCATTCCAGGGACCTAGTTACTTATCTCTGTTTGCCATCGTCAGCTGGTATATTTTCTGTCCAAAGGTATCCAGGAAAGAAAGCTGGATGTACTCCATAGTTGTGTTGAATACATCTTCCTAGGTCATCACTTCATCACTGCTCTGAAAAGTGATTTGCAAAAACAGTGCTCTATGCCTCCATCATTCCGTGACTCAAAAATAGTTCCACAATGTGTGAATTGCATTCCCCTACCCGCTAAACCCGCAGATCAGCTGAGTCCATATAGTCACAAGAGAGAATAATTTTGCATAAGAAATGCAAAATTCAGGCCTCCTGCAGAATATGAAAGGCAGTGCACCATCTATAACGTAGATTGTCCTTCTCATCTGAAAGCAGTTTTTATTAGCTTGAGCCAGAAGAGAATTTAATTCTTGGCTGGTTGCTAATGCGAAGTCAATAGTATGACTGTATATATGTATATAGATTTGCTAAAGGAGAGATGACTATTTTTTCATAGTTTCTGCTGTTACTGTATTAAAAAATAAAGCGTAAACAGTTGTAATCAAAAGATTTTCATATTAGGTGGCTCTGATTTGTTCACAAGTTTTGTAAGAGAAATTTGAATTCTAATATCAGCAGCGCTTGCTCCTCAGGCCTTTCAGTGGGGAGGTCCAGCCAGTGGTCCTCACTTAATCACAGTTTTGTGGATTTGCTCATTTATTTCACAAATGTGAAGTGGAAGAATTGATTGCATATTGCTTAGAGGGGAAAGATGTGAAAGAGATTGCTCCTACCAGAGAAAATAAAACTACTATCTAACTGGTAGAGCAGTTTAGAGTTTTCAAGCACTACAAACACTTCTCACTGTATTGTATTATTTACTATAGGGCCTCACCAGAATGTCCTTTCAGCCCTACACCTACAAACAGTTACAGCAAATTATTTCATCCAGACTGAACAGCATGAAGGCATTTGAAGAGGATGCAATTCAGCTAGTTTCCAGAAAGGTAAGCACAGTACAGATGTATGTCCTTTGTGTTGTGCTAGGTAAAGAGTCGGGGGGGGCAGCAAGGGGGAATGTTGTCACAGTAGTCAGACTTGGTTCTGTGGTTGTGTGGTCTGTATTGGAGACAAGGTAGGGCTCAAGTATTTTCGCAGAAAACATCGCTAAAGCAGTGTCCTTGCTTTTTCCACCTACTTTGAGAAGGCAGCAGTATATTCCAAGAGCTGGAGGCATGACAACAGGAGTCGTGATAATGCATAATGATAAGATGTCAGCTTTCTCCAGTGTTTGGCATGATGTGAGTCATTGGATGATCTTGGGAAAAAAAAAAAAACTAGTATGCCAGTGGCAGTGGAAATATCCATATTTGTTCTCTGTCAAGATGTTCAAAGCCTTGGCATAATAAATAGTACTTGCTCTGTTGCCAGTCTTAATACTCAGTTGTACAAAAAATAAATAATGCATTAGGGATCAGTAGCTTCTCAAAATAAGATGTATGCGTTGTTTAATGTCTTATGTTAGCAATTATGCACTAAAATAATCTATTAAAATGATGTTAGAACATCTGTCAACCAGTATATGCTTAAACTTTTTCTGCTAAGCATCATTGTAGGATTTTAAAAAAAAAAAGTACTCATAAATATGTAAGAGTAAATATAAGCATTTGTTTTGTTATGAAGGATCCACCTTTTTGTAAGAATAATAGTGATGATTTTGCAGACTGAATAATCAGCAGTGTTTTTCTAGTATGATTTTTCTTTAGAAAATCTAGAAAAATAACTCTCAATTACATTTTCTAAAGGATTTCTCATTCTTGGCTCCAGCTGGTTCTAGGGCTTTCATGTGTTATCAGCATCTACTGGGAAAACTAGGCCAGTACTCTATCTAGCGAATGTTCATAGCTTTATTAAAATTGTAAACCACAAGTAGCGTTTTAAGAAGTATTTAGTTTCAGAAATTTCAGACACCTAAAAATTTTCAAGCACTTCTAAATGTAAATTCACTATCCCAGATGTTTCTTTGAGGCCTACTGAATAATATTAGTGTACTCTTAAAATCAGTATTCTATTGAGTATGGAAAAACGGAGGAGGTTTTTGCCCCCCTTTTTTTTTCTTTGCATGAACGTAGATTGTGGTAGGGTCTTTATTGATAAGGTTTCTGAAAACTTTTGGTGTTGAACTGAACTGCTCACATTGAATTTCCTGGATTGATTTTTTTTTTTTTTTTAAACTCTGACTTCTGTGGTTATAGAAGAAAGTTCAGTCTTGAATTTCTGATGACCAGATTGGGGTGGGGGTGTGGGATGTTTGCCTCTTTTGGTTTTGGTCAATAAGATTGTTATTTAAAATCTGGGATTCTAGTAACAGTTCACAGTAGCCTTGCTCTCCTGTTTTGTGGTCGGGTTGGTTTTTGGGTTGTTTTGTTTTTCATGGGTGGGGTTGTTTTGGTTTTTTTTTTTTGGTTTTTTTTTTTGTCTATTGATTCTTGCTAAACTCTTTTCTCAACTTGTAGGAAATATTGCTACAAACCTGTCATGTTTACTTTCAGGTCGCAGCGCTGTCTGGTGATGCAAGGCGTTGCCTTGATATCTGCAGAAGGGCCACTGAGATCTGTGAGTTTGCTAGCCAAAAGAGAACCCCTGAAATAGTCAGGATGGCCCACATAACAGAAGCCATAGATGAAATGTTTTCATCGCCATATATAAATGCAATCAGGTAAAAATATTTCTCAGAGGAATTTCTTTGCTTTTGTGTCTTTTTCACTGGGGTATTTTTTCAAAAACATTCAGTCTGTGCTCACCACCCTTTGGGAGCGTATGTAATTCATTGTGCTTTGTTAAAGTATGATACAAAATAAACCTTGCAGTGCTGCTAGGAGAGAGAGGTACAAAATAGGAATTAAAGACAGGGGAAACAAAGGCATAGAAATCACTTGTACAAGTTTATACAGGATGATTCCATATTAGTGTGTTAGCTCAGATCAGGAGGGGGCTTTTGAAATTTCCTGATTGTCCTGCTTACTGTACATCGATTTCTCTGAACAGCTGTTTCCAAGTACATATATTTTAATTCCTTCCAGTTGGAACTAAATCTGGAAGACACACTTAGGAGCCAACAACTACAAACACTACTGGCTATTCAGCATACTGGACCAGACTTTGAACTAGACTGAAAAAACCCCATTCAGACGTGCATAGTGTAGGCACCGGTTCCTCAAGAGTCAACTATTCCCCTCTACATATCCACTTGTATTATGCCACTGTCTTTGCTTGCTTAGATGCAGCCACAGATGTCTGAGCAGAATGCAAGACTTTCCCATTTGAACTGGTTTCTTTCTTTAATATAAATAGATTCTGTTAGGACTTCCAAAAGGTTTCCTGAGGGAATACATGTGAGGAATCTGTTGCCCTTTAGTGCTTTGCACAAGCTGTAACTGGTGAAGTGCTTTACCAGTTTCTGGTCAAAAGGAAGAGAATCTGTTTCAGCAGGAAAGGGGGGACTAAGGGGTGCAAATATGATATTTTACTGCTTTTACTGTGCTACTTGGGCCTGAAAACTTCAATGTTAATTTGTTAATTTCTAAATGTAAGTTGACCATAACACACTGCAGAACATGTATGGTGTATGGAATGAAATGTTGTGTTCAGATATGTTTAGAGAAAGGTGTGGTGAAGTGAAATGCAGCGTATTGTGGTGCCAGAGTTGCAGGCTGTAATATAATGGCTTGTTGACATGAACTGTCCCTCTTGGCTAGAAAAATACCCTGCATTTAAATATCTGGTTACCAAGCAATTTCCCTTACAGACCTCTTCCTAAGGTTTCGTAAGTTCTGAAATTGGCAGATTGATTTTTGTCTGTTTTTGTTTTTATATTCAGGAATGCATCATTGCATGAACAAATCTTTTTGAAAGCAATTTTAGCAGAGTTTCGCAGGGCAGGAGTTGAGGAGGCAACAGTTCAACAGGTATGTTTGTGTCTCAGAGTACTTCCCCCCCCCCCCCCCCCCTTAGAAAAGAAGGGCACTTTTTGTGTTTTTTATTATCAGGCAAAAGTGTAAATATTTAAATATTTGTGGGTTTTCATCTTAAAATTTGATGAAAGACAATATTATAGCAAGGGAAATTGGGGCATAGCTGTCCAGGCCAGGTGTAAAGCCTATTTGAATGCTACCACCTGTTTGTCAGTGGTATGAAATACTTGTATTGGAAACATCTGCTGTTGTATTAATGTTACCAGTAATCTGGATCACAAAGTGATTTTTTTGGCCTGCACCTGAAAATATCGCATGCCTCCACCTAACATGCTTTACAACAGGAAAACTAAAAGAGAACCTGAAAATATCAGGCAACATAGTTCAAGCAGGAAAACTGAAAGTTGATTCCAACTTCTGTATCGCTGTTTTCCTCAATAGAGGCAGGTATGTCACTAGTACCTTCAATTTTTTAGTAGACCCCGCAGAGCTGTAAAGACTGCACAGAGTTCGTGTCATGATTCACAGGATGGAAGCTAATATTAATACTTACAAAAATGTCTAGAACTATATATTTATATATAAAATAACCTGCCAGTTTCATCTGGTTCTATGGGTTTGTAAGCATTTTAATTGCATTTTCCATTACTGGCTCCTGAACGCCTGCATCGGTTGATCTCATAGATACACTGGGCGATTGGTTCTTGAATGTCAAAGAATATTTTGTTAGACTGATTTGTTACATTTTTCCCTTAGTTTTCCTCTAACACCAAAAAGGTTTTCTTCTGCTTTTTCTAAATAGAAAAGCAGAAGACCCCAAATGATTCTTGTTACAGATTTTATTAGTCTGCATGATTTGTGACAAGGGCATTCTCCTGTGCCTAAAGGTGTATTGTGCCTTTCTAAACTGATCTTTCATGTTTGTAGTCAGTGTGACTTGTGCTTACTCATCGCTGGGCCTGAATATCACTTCTGAGCAGATTGATAATGTAATTAGTTGTATGTCAGCTCTTAATCTTCTGTATAAGCTTTAGTCTCCATAGTCCAGGGGAGGTGTAGTAACAGATAAAATGATCTAGTTAAAAAATTGCAGACAAGGCAGGTTGCTAATTGTTTTGCTTTTGGGCTATATAAAAAAGGAAATGATAGCTTGGAATTGTTATTTCCTTGACAAAGTCCTAACAGTTTGTGGTAAAACAGCAGCATGTGTGCATTTCATCTGAATGGACCAGAGCTAGTTTTTCCTCGACTCCCATAGATGTACAAGGAAGGAGGATCTCTCTTTCATCTTGCCTTACTAGATTGCAGCAGGAGGTAAACATGACCTGTGTCCTGTTCTCTATTTTAATAGGTCTATCATCAACATATAGCATTGTGTAGAATTGAAGGCATGCAGAGTCCTACAATATCAGAAATTATGGGAATTTGTTCAAGACTGGGCGCCTGCAGGCTCTTGCTGGTGGAGTCCAGTGATAAGTATCTTCACATGCGGGTACGACTAAATATCAGCCAGGACGATGTCATGTATGCACTCAAGGATGAATGAGGCAATAGAGATTTTATTTTTTAATATGTATAAATATTTTAAATATTGTCTATTTTAAAATTTTTGAAGTTGTGGATAAAATGGAAATAGTGAAATGTATTTTTTTCTAAATACTTGCTTAAATGTTGGATGTGTTTAAAGCACTTTTTTATAATAAAGAATTTGCTTCAAAGCATTTTAAATATTTGAAATCAAATTATTTGGTTTTCAAATATTTTTATGTGCTGGTAACTGGTCCCCTTTCAGCTGAGATGTATGAACCGAAATTGATTACTTGCATCACTACTAATGTTAAGGAGCTTTTTTTGTTAAGACGAGCACTGTCTGTGGCATTGCAGTTTATGTAGCTTTTCTTCATTGACTTTTTCAAGTAGAAGAGGCATCATTAAAATGTGCTTAAATACTGATACAATGAAAAGGAACTTGCAGGTAGCAATCAAGGCTGAATATTTGAATTGAGGAACCAGGAAAGAAAATACCAGAAGAAAATTGTCATTCAAGTAACCAACTTTTTTGTTTTGTTTTGATTGATTGATATCAAGGATTGCTTCAAAGAAATTGCCTTGGGTAGTTGCAGATCTGTTGAAATCTGCTTTCATAATTGACCTGTTTACCAAAATATATTAGTCATTTGGAGATGGATAGCGTGGAAACAGTTTTTAAAATTGTGTGGCTGTGGAACAGGCTCCAAAAATGGTTCTCGTTGAGTGATCTTAGTAAATAAAAAAAATGGAAGTGGCCTAAACTGGAGGTACTAGAAAAGTGAAAAGCTCACTTTTGCACGATTAGACAATGAATTTGTAGGTGTCTCTTCAGATAGCCTGGCAAACTGACTGTGTTCTCTATAGCATGGCTGCAGTTTGTATAGCAGATTAGTAACTTTTTACAGTTTTCTGAAGCTGCTACAGACAGACTTGTCAGAAAAAGTAGTGGGGTTCTTCATTGCAATGTATTTCCTAAATGCTACAGGGTTTATTTTAATTACTAGTAAATTAATGCATTTCTTAATGCGGACCAGTAACAGTGGCAGGTTGGAATGTCAGCTTCTTAGCGTCAGAACGCATACATTAAAAGTTGGGGGGGGGGGGGGGCGTGCGTAACCGCATCATCTGCAGGCGGTGTCGGCTCTTCGAAGGGCCAGCGCTGGTATTCACCGTGAGCGCTTCCTCACCGTCAGCGAGCTTGTACCAGAGCCGGCCTCGCCTTTGTCCGGCTGCTGCCAGCCGGGAGCTGTGGGGATTTTGGGAAGGCTTTCCCAAGCGCGGGGGCGAGCTGCAAGGCGCCCGGCCCCGCCCGGCCCCCGCCACGGTGCAGCCGGGGCCGCCCTCGCTCTCCCGCCCTCCCCCGGGCGCCGCTGGCCCCGCCCCAGCGCCCCTCCGCGCAGGCGCGGTGCTGCCTGCCGAGCCGCGGCCGAGGCGTCCCCGAGCCGGGCGCGCGCCGCTTCACCGGGCGCCTTTGGGCGGGCGGCGGGAGGCCGAGGTGAGCCGGAGCCTGCCGGCCGCGGGCCGGGCCGTGGCGGTGCCGCTGGCGGCCCCTCGGCGGGAGGCGGTGGGTGTTTAGGCGGCGCTCAGCCTATCGCCTCCGCCGGCTCCTCCCTGCGCCGGGGCGGGGAGGGCCCCCACAGGGGTGCGGGGCGGGCCGGGCCTGCCCCGCCCTCACGCGGCGCTGGGTCCGGCGGAGGGGGGTCCGGGCGGGCTGCGGGGCGGGGGGGCGCCGGCTGTGAGGCGCCGCGGGCGGAGGGAGGGCTGCGGGCCGGCCGGGCTGGGCTCCCTGCGCCCGGCGGAGGGCGGATGCGAGGACGGCGGCGCTGACGGGCCTGGGCCCTGGGGAGCGTGCTGCGTGCCCCCCGCTTTCCCTCCTGGCGTTGCCCCGTGTTTGGGGGTGCCGGTGAGAGCTGCGGGTTTGTGCACAGCCCGCTCTGCGCTGCCTGCCTTCGTCCGGTTTGCAGCGCGTTGAGACAGGCGAGGATACTTACGTTCAATTTCATTTTTTCATCACGTTCAATTTCTCAGTCCCTTAGAGACACAAACCTCTGAAATTCATGAACCAGCATGCTTGGCAGAAGACCTAAAAAAAGCCCTCAGGCAAAGGGCCAGGGAGCTGCAGTTGCAAAGCAGGTAAGGAAGGCAAAGGGCCAGGGAGATGTGGTTGCAAAGTAGGTAGGGAAACCTCCTACTCTTGCTGCTCCTCAGGGTAGTCTTGTTCAGATCTCTTGCTGCTGTTTTCCTGCTGGAATCTCCCGTGCGTTAATAAGATATTGCAGGACCATGAAAAAAATTAAATCGTGTGGTGTCTGTTTTCCTGCTTTCTCCCTTAGCATGTTCTTAAAGTAAACATCTGATATGCAGCAGTGGAGGTCTTGCAGGGAAGCAACAATGTTGTAATGCTGTAATCTTTGCATGAGACCTCATGACTCATGCTTATAGTAGTTTTCTACCCCCAGCTATATTGAGACTTAGTAAATTCAGTAACTATATGGAGGTTGTTCTTACATCTCTAAGAAAACAGAAATAAGAACACCAGAATATCAAACAACAAATTCAGGGGCACATATGGGAGAACATTAAGGTGCTACACCAGAGACAGTTAATTTTCATTTCCCTTGCATATAGTCGTTTTTTCTTGCAACAGATAGACTGATAAGCCTATGTCCCTGTCCTGCAGCTAAAAGTGAGCTTAGATGTGTTGGGTTTTTTTCATACTCTTTACCTTTGGATGTAGCTTCAGAAGCCTTGAGGAGAGAAATGTGATTTAGTTATGGTTGGCAGGTGTAGGAAGTCAGGCAGCAGTGTCAAAATCAGAAATACAGCCAAAGCAAAATTCTGGGTAGAATAGTGGAAGAAAAACAGAGTACAATTAGACGTGAAGAATATGTTAGAACCAGAATGGAACTTTAGAAACCTTTGAAGGTAGAATAGAGGCAAATAACACACAGAAGAGGAATAACTGATAAGAATAGAGGGAAATATGGAAAGAGATTGGAATAGGATATTAGAATAGAGAAAATAGCCAAGATATTCTCTTTTGGTGATTTCTTAGGAACGAGTATTCTCATACTGGAGGCAGAATGGTTAAGTTAGGGATCCATAATGTCACCCTTGCTCTAATATGAAAGTTTGCATTTCTCAGTTGGAGTAGTAGTATATAATTTAGTTCATTTGAACAAGGGAGAAGATAAAAGGTAAAAATATCTTTCCCCTTCCAAAAAAAAGAAACTACACTCTAAAAAGATAAAGAGTAAATAAAGGATCTGATTAACATATTTTGCTAATTTCTAATTCAATACAGCTAGTTATTCAGCCTGTCTTACAGCATGGAGGACTGTTTCTTGAAACAGATACACTAATAGCTTGTTCACTTGCAAATTAACTCAATTTAAACTGTTCTTGTGCTATGTAGTGTATCAACTGTAAGGTTTTTATAACTTTTTTCTGTTTTATTAAACATTTGTTTAATACTCTTGATTTCATTGGAAATGTGCCTTACTGAGCCAGTTGAGAGACTTAGAGCTAGAACTGCTGCATTCTGTTCTTGACTTCATTCATTACTACACTTGCTTCACTTTCTACACTTGCACAAGTGTAGTAATGAACAGATCACATGTGCTCCTGATCCATTTTGCCTATTGATGAAAGGTGTATGTATGTTCCATAGAACTTGAATCTTTAGATCACCGTTATAAATATTTTCTAATTAAATCCTGTCCTCACCTTCTTTCCATTTTATCCAAGACTGCGAATATATTAGTTTTGTTTTACAGAAGGGAGATGGATAAGGCAGAGGGTGGCTAACTGATCTGCCCAGTGCCTTACAGAATGTCAAAGGCAGGATCGGGGCTAGTAAACAAATAGCTGCTGATTTTGAATACTGTTTCTGGTCCTTGGAATCTGTGTCTCTCAGCTATGTTTCACATTCTCCTTTGGGATTATAAAAGGATTCAAAGACGGACACAAAATATTTCAAGGCAGTAGCCACCAGCACCTTGATTCCTACAGGGTTAAAAAAAAAAAGTTGTTATTACTTATTCACAGTACTTTATAAACTGACAGGCAGCTTCAGCTCCTGGCAGCACTTCAGATCCTCAGAGGCAGGAGGAGATTGTTAACCCTTGTAATAATGACAACTGATTTTTATTCCTTTACTGGAGAGAAGCTGGCCTGCTTGGCCATGTGAAGACCGATAAGCCAACAGTGGCTTGTTCTTTGAAAAAGTCTGAGGAAAGCTTCTCCACCTGCCTCGTAGGATGAATCTAATTCAGTTAATTCATGCTTATAAAAAAAGCTTAGCATACTTTGAATAAAAATGTTGTTATTCTGGGGCAGTTAGTATCTTAACCAGCAATATAAAAATCATTATTTTTATGGCATCTTAGAAGAATACCTTTTAGACTAAGATCTCGGAGATTTCTCTGATACTTATGTCCTTTGGTATGTTTTACAACAGTTGAGTGATAACCCCTGCTACTTTGTCAAATTCTGATGACTGTTATTAATAATATTAGGTGAGAGCTGTTGCTTAGCTGATGATCTGTTCCAGACAGCTGATTGTTTTCTCCAGTGTAGTGTAGGCATTGCTGGGTTTGTAATGGCTGTTTCTCTGTGTGTGTGCTTTCCATGTGTTTATGATTTACAAACTGAGGCAATGAGAAGTACCGAACAATTCTGTATATGTAAATATAGCTTCTTCGAGAGATAAGGGTGAAATCTCTGCAGCGTACGCATGTCAGACCTGTGTTGTGTGAATGATGATTGAATATTTTTTAGCTTCGCTGTTACAGGAACTGCTCTGAACTTCCCTGATGATATCTGCTTCATGAGGCTCGGTATAACAGACATCATTTTATTTTACCTTGTTATATCAGATTATTAGATAGGCTTGATTTTATGACATCATTGATTGTGAGAGTTTTAGAGGGAGTATTTGTGGCTTATTAAGATTTATGTACCTTATGTCAGTTATGGGTGCCTGGTATGCATTGTTTTGGTAAAAGAAGTGATATGGTAATGGGCTTTAAAAAAAATGAACAGAATCTAGAATGCATGAAAATGTTTAAATAATCCATGCAGTGTGAGTTTTTTGAGTGTCATCTTTGTTCTAACTGCAGGGTTTGTTTTGTTGGTTTGGGTTTTTTTTAAATTTTATTTTTTATTTATTTATTTATTTTATTTTCCCTTGGCTCCAGCTGGGGCTGTTTGTAGATTTCAATCCTGAAGAGATGCTGCTGGGTGCAGAGGAAGGTGGGGATGATGGGGACCTAGAAGCAGAGCTTGCTGCTATCACAGGAGCAAAGGTGAAAGAAGGGAAATCAAAACCAAAAGGAAAAAGTAAGTTGAAAGTATCTGGATTTTATTTATTGACAACCTGTATAATTTATTAAAGATATCTATTTGCAAATCACTGATTTATCTAAAATGTTTTTTCATCATTGATAGAAGCTGAAATTGCAACTCTTTCTTTACTTTGAAAGGTTTAAGTTGTTACCCTACAAAAAGGGTAGGAGTTTTTTTTGTCTATGCTCTTATAGACATAGGAGAAAGATATATGATGGCTAGGCAATCTAATGACTAAATTAAGACATGCTTGTTTAGCATATGAAGTCATAAAAAGGTGTAGTAGGTGCTAGATGAATTCCAAATGGAAATTATGTTTCTTGTGGAGGGTGGTTTGTTTGTTTGGTGGTTCTGTTTTTGTTTAAAGACTGAATTTACTGAATGAGCATTATATTTTTAGTTAGTTGGAGTCTGTAACCAAAATTGAATACCCTTTTAAGCAGGAAATCCTGGAACTGATGGAATTAGTGGGAGAATCCTGTAGCTTGTGTTATGCAGGAGGTTAGAGTGTCTCTTGGAACGGATCATTACTATTCTTAATATTTTAAGCATCTGTTAATTTTGTCTGATAGAGTCTGCATGCAGCTATGCAGTGTTTTACAGGATTGCCATAATCTGCTATAAATCAAGGCTGCTGCTGAGAGGGCAGTCTCTAGTGAGCATGCTCTACCTCTAAGCTGGTATACGTATTTATGGAGCTGCAGGGCGAGCTGGTTCAGGAAACTGATCCATAAAAATAAACTTCTGTTGTTGTGCTAGGTTTTCAGCTGAATCAGTTCCTTGATCTGGTTTGCTACCTGCCTATTTGAATGCTGCTGTGGCTGCAAGGGAGGGGTGGCAGCAAGTGGTTGATATGGGACAGGAGAATGGGACCTACCCTTGCTATGGGTGTGTGAGCAGATGCTGGAAAGAAGAGTTAGTGCAACTACAGCCTTATTTGCAGCTCTGCAGTAATTTGCCTGTAATATTTGAAGGGACTTCACACAGAGCAGCAGGGAAATGAAGAATTTAAAAATAGTTAGAAAAAGTGACTGTCTAAACACTAATTGATGAGAGACAGAGGAGGCGTTTGTATTTAAATTCTAAATCATTTCCACTCTCCAGGTTTCAAGATTGTAGTAAACCCTTAAAGCTAATAAGCACAATTGTGCTAATAAGCACAGTAGCAGATCTGCCGTTGGACATAGGTTACTCATGGTTAAAACACATGTTACAGTGTTTTGAGGATGAATCTGCGTGTCAGGAGCTCTTGAATTTTTGTCAGCTTTTCAAGTGCTGACTTCCTTCTGGCCCTAATCATGTCACTTAATGTGTTTTTTCAGTCTCTTTGTTCATAAGAGGGAAATGAAATTTCAGACAGTGCAAAGTTGACATTTACTATGCCTTCTAAAGGTATGTGTTATGGCTCATAAAACTGTTTTCTAAAATCATTTACAGCTATTCTGTTTTCCTGGTAGAATCAGGAGTATATAGATTAGAAGCTTGTGGAAGATGAACAGCTAGACAGCTGGCACTGCGGACTCATGAGACCTGGTATAGTGATGGGGATGTGGGGCATGGTGGGAGCAGGATGCAGGCCAGTGCCTAGAAAGGAGGAGGGTACAGTAAGGACAGGGGAAAAACAGATCCTGTCTGGAGAAGGATGGAAAAAAGGGACCTAGGACCGTACATACTGGTGCTTGGTTCTTGGCTGAGCACAAGGTGCAATAATCCACTCCTGGATGAGCTCTGATGGCGGGGGGTGGGGGTGATCTCTCCCTCTTGCTTGAAGATGCAGGCAGGAAAAGCTGTACTGTTGCAACATCTTAAGTACAGAGATCTCTGCTATCTGTGATTGATAAATGCCAGTTGGTCAGCCACTGGGATGTTTGAAATTGTAGCCTCAACTTGCCATACTGGATTACAGCTGAACCAACCATCCGAGAAGGCTTGGTTGGTTGTTTTGCCTGTAGTGGGGCTTCACGTAAGGGACGCTCTGACCCTTGAAGTACAGCCAGTTGCCTTTGGATATGGCCTACTATCCTAGTTGCAGAGTTTTGCTAAGGGTCAAATATACGAGCAACATGTTTGTTATAGGTGCTGAAGCACTGTTATGGTAAATGAGATTATTTGAACAGAAACAGCTTTGTACCTGGGTTAATTTTCAGCTGATTCAGTAAATGCAGGGGAAGGATGGGATCTGTTTTGGATCCATTTAAATTGACTGTAAAACTCTGTCCTGAAGATCTATATTTTATTTGACATTTACTGACACTGGTGAGTCACAGTCTTATGTCTCAGAGGCATTGACACGGTCAGTTGGAATTTGTGTGCACATAACTTCACCTTTTGAGAGTGCATGGAGGAAGTTGATAGTTAAGGAAGTTAAGGAAGATGTGGTTGGCACAGCATGAAGTAGGGATGAGAACTCTGCAAGGAGGAATTAAGTAGAGTCTGGAGGGTAAAGACCAGAAGATTGACGAGAAATTGCAAGACAAAGTAGCCAAGAAAGATTTAGAAAAGGGATAATCTCATGGCTACGAGACAGCAATGCAGAAAATGCAAAGTGCAGTTAGGCAGAAGAAACAGCACTTTTTCTGATTTGCTTAGCAGTTCTCTGTGCCAGTGTTCTGCTCCTGCTCTTGGGCTCAGGACAAGTATGATGCCTTGATTTGGAACATTCTATTTTTGTATGCCAAGTGTGACTTGTTTGATGTGTAAAACAAGTAGTTTCTCAAGGTAGAAAGATTTTCTTGTCTTCCTTTCTAGCTGTCTTCAAACACAGGGATCCTTGCTTGTCATGTTAACAGCCAGTAGTTTGGCTTATGGCGTGTGTGTTCAGTGTGTCTCTAGAATTGATGTTAATGTGCGTCATCATTTTCAAAGGATGACTATGTACCCACTTTTTAACATGAGATGGAGAGAGGGAGACATTCTTGTACTTAGGACTGTAGATTGAGAAAATGGATCAGCTGTTGGAGTCTCAAGTGTAATGTAGACCCTATACAAAACTCCAGTGATTTAGTTAGTTGTAGTTTGATTGGGAACTCTTTGAGCTCAGCACTATTTATGGTAAATGCCTTGAACTTTGTTCTGATTTATGGCTGTATGCACTGTTGTAATACAGACAATAACGCATTTTTGGCTTTGAAAGAAGATGCAAACAGAAGTTTTACTGGCAGGTATGCTGGGACGTTCAATGCAAGTGTCTGCATCTCATGCATTTAACTGTTGGCCTAACTTGGTCATATCAATACATGCAGTTTTTTGGGAATTTGAGTGCTTTTAACTCAAATTAGTTCAATGTGAGGGAGAGAAGAAAAGGCATAGAACTGGGAGAAGTAGTTTGTTGGCACTTAGGGATGGATGGATGTGGACCACTTCTGTTGCATATAGGGTCAGAATTTATTCTGTCAGAATTCACCAGGAGTGAATTATTTTGTTAGGGTAGACTGACATGAGGCAAAGGACACAGAACAGAAAGGCCTGACAAAGATGCTGAGTCCAGGCCTTGTTAATATGGACAATCATGTCATAAATACCTTCCGTAAATATCTAGCATCATCTTAAAACTAGTTCAGATGTTTATTCCTACTGGGGAGAGAGGCTGCTCTAGTAATTCCCTTTCATGGATAGAAACTTCTAATGGATTTATTCATCAACAGTTTATGTTTATTTGCTCTTGTGCCACCATTGATTTTTATCTTAACTGAGGAATACAATTGTGATGTAGCATCCAAGAATAGTAGTATTCTCCAGTTTTTCTTTGGAAAATTGAAGTCTTCCATAATGACAAAGTTTCTGTTTCTAATTATGTCTGTAAATAATATTGTAGAGGTGCTTACCTGTATCTTAAATCAACCTAGGAGCTTGAGGTGACTTCTAGTATTTTTTCCCTGAAGCAGTTGATTCATCCAGTCCTACTTGTCTGTCTTACTCAGTCTTAAATGTCATTAGTGTGCAAAGCTACCACACTATCTTTCTTTTTTGTGGCTGTGCTTTCTGAGCACACTGCTGTGTCCCACCATACCTGCTAGTCTGTCACGGTGCTTATGGTTTTGCTGTTCAAGCTCCTTGTATTAGTAAACAGACATTATTTCTCCCTGACATCTGACTTCTGAGCTAGGTTATTGGATACAGGCATTTTCCTTGTCTTACTGCATGCCTTCACTGTCACTCAGAAAGACCAGTGTTGCCTTTTTTCTGGATGTTCACTTCCCCAGTCTTTGTCCTTTACCCATGAACATACCCTCATTTACTTATGACGCTGTCTGATAAAGGGGTAGCAAGAGGAGAAGTCACTGCTCTCTTTCAGTTGGTAGCAGCTCCTTTCAAATTTTTATCCAGTGACTGCATAACTGTTACTTAGGGTTTATGGCTCCTTGTGGTTTCTTTTTACAGCTCCTCTGCCCATGGAGCATATTGAAAAGATGGCTGCAGAGTGTATGAAGGACCTGAATGAAGATGAGGAGGAAGAAGCAGATGATGAAGACTTGGAGAAAGATACAGACCTGTTGGTATGCATAACTTTTTTAGCAAAAAGTTTTAGTATGTCTTAGGTGGGTTTTTTTTTTCTTGGTTGGTTGTTTTTTTTTAAACAGAACTGCATTTAGCAAAAATGTCTGTTAACTTTCTGGTGAAAAGCTAAAATATTGCAAAAGCATTCTATTAGATACAGGGTTTTGCAGTATCCAACCGCTGCACACCAGAGTGTTTCCTAGCTAACATTCCTATGTGTGAGAGTCTTAGAGAAGTGGGGGGGGAACAGTGGGAATTCCATTCCATGTCAGCTGGTGAAATACAACCAGAGAGATTCTCCTTAAAGTAATGTCTGTCACCATTTTGCTACTGCTTCAAATAGTGCTTGGCCTGAGAGAATATCTCCCAAGAAATTCTTTGTCATTTCAGTGAGTGATCTAGTTGGCAGGGTTTAGGGAAGGAGTGTTAAGCAGTGGTTTTGACTGCCATTGTTAATAGATGCTTTTTGGAAATTTCAAATTTGGGTTTGAATGATCTTTATGAAAGTGCTTCTCTGAACTTCTCCAGCTTTAGATCTCTAACCACAAACTTGTGTGGTAATCCTGGAGCTGCAGTGAGGCTTTTGAGTGGTATCTGGCTTCCTGTTGTGAATACAGGTGGAACTGGATTGATTTAAAAATAAAAAATAAAATTTAAAAAAAATGACCAGAATATAAGATGTTTAGACTCTCTGTTTGGGTTCAAGGTCCATCCAAAGCTTTTGGAGCTTGAGACTTGATTTTATTTTGTCTTTTGAGGAAATAGAAGATTTTGAGGAAAAGCCTTTTGTTGGATTTCATTTCTCCTTTAGGCAGAATTGCAAGAAGTTCTGGGGGTGGAAGGTGAGACAGGAAGCTGTGAGGATGAAATGACAGCAATGGAGCCATCCACAGCTGAACCAGAAAATGAGCAACCTGACCTGCAACCACAGGTAGGAAAGAGCTTCATGTTCCTGACTGTTTTGCTGAATCACTGTTGTCATGCAGCTTATACAAGAGTCACAAACAAGGATCTAGAGAGGTCTTCTTGTCCTCCAAGGAAGGAAGAACTACACTATTGCCGTCTTCTCTGTGGAAACTAATGCTGTGTGGACATACGTGAATTTTTTGCTTTGTTCAGAGGATGAGTTTGAATGTTAGCATAGAATTGAGGAGGTAAACAGTTGGAATCAAGCATGTCTTGTCCCTCATTATACATATGAGCATGCAGTCTGCAGTTCAGGCTTCCAGAGTTCGTATCTTCCCCCTCAGAGTATTGAGTGGTGTGCTGAAATTGAGACTTGTTATAACTCAGCATCCTTGACATCTGTGTGGAATTTTTCTCAGTAGCATTAGCTTTCTCAGCTTAATTTGTCAATCCTCATGCAGTCAAATCCGTTATTCAGTTACTGCCATGTTTCTGTTGTGTGCTACAGATTCCAGTGCCCTTGTGCATTGGGCCCATTAATAAATGGGTCTGAGAGCGTTTCTATAGAGATAATGGCAATAATTACATCAGTAGCCATCTGAAAGGTCTCTGTAGCTGTGGAGTGTTTCTAAGTAACTACTCATAACTTTGCTTAGGCTGCTTTTGGCACTGAACTAATTCCAGGCTGTAGGAGGAGGAAAAAGAGCTGTTGTAGTAAAACCAGGCTGAAGAACCCCAGAAGGGAGTAAAGTAGCATGTTTTAAAAATAAGAAAAAGTCAAGATTTGTGCCAAAATACCTCTTCACTCCCTCTGTTGTTCAGTGTTTGAGAGACTTTACTGTTTTCTTCACCTACTCCCTAACCACATGGCTCCAATTACCCTGTGACTGTGAGTTTTCTAAATGTCTCCACCCTTTCTTCTCTATTACGCCTTTGAGAGAAAGCCCAGAGGTGGATCCAGGGAGCGTTAGCATAGTACAAGTGCTCCTCTGTTTTAGAGACTGTTTCGTCCTTGCGCTCTTGATTAACGGGAGTGTGTGTAGAAGAGGAGTATTTGTTTTTCAGTGCTGTGGGAAAACTTGTGTAGTTGGATGAAATAAGTTTTCTTGATTTGTTTTATTGTTTTTTCTGAGACCACCTCACTTCCTGCTGTTACCAGTGAGCTGCAACAGATGGTAGAGAAGAGAATTGCTAACTATAGGACAGCAATTTCTAATGCAAAGGAGTTGGGTGAGAGTGCCAAAATACGCCGATACGAAAGAGGCCTTAAGGTAGGTTGGGTTCATCAGGTATGTGAATGAGGGGGAGGCAAACTCAGTTCTCTAAAGTGTAGTTCGGAGTCTTTCCAGATGCATGAATTTGTTGAAAGGGGAGAGAAATTCTAATATGCTGCCTTGAGTTACTTTAAAAACATTTCTTGTTACTTACTACCAATCTGATGTAGCAAATACACAGATAAAGTGTAGCTTCAAATGCCTTTTGTGCATCAGCTTTGTTTCTGTTGAATGTGGCTAGTGATAGCTGGAGGCAGGGTTTGTGGTAAACGCTGATGTTAAATCCACCCATCTAGATCTGAATTTGACCTGTCATGACTGTTCAGTGTTACCTTAAAGCAAAGGTTAGGAGCTTTCCTAGCACATATACCTTCCAGTTCATCACTGATGCCTTCCCTTAGATACTAACCTTCCACTCAGTTCTGTGAGACACAGGAAGGTGATATCTTGCCCTGAGTGTGTTGGCTGTGCTTGAAGATGAATAGAACAGGATTTTTCATTAATGCAATTAAAAATTGCATCAAGGAGTGATTTCTTCAGCTTTGCATCTTTTCAGCCAGGTGGCGTGCTTGTAGTTAGTTGATAGTGCTTGGTGATTTACCGCTGTGCAGAGTGCCTTTATTTCCCTGTTTGCTTTCATCTGGTCTCCTGCATCATCTCAGACA
The DNA here is from genome assembly GCF_030463565.1 of Pelecanus crispus. Classification (NCBI taxonomy): domain Eukaryota; kingdom Metazoa; phylum Chordata; class Aves; order Pelecaniformes; family Pelecanidae; genus Pelecanus; species Pelecanus crispus. The sequence continues at coordinate 67,434,543 of NC_134647.1, forward strand.
CCAGCCAGCTCTGTCTTCTTGAGCAAAGCTTTATAGCTCAGCACTGTTCGCTGAGGGAAGAATGTAATGTCTCACTAGCTACCAGGTGGCTTAGGGACAAAGGGAACAACTGAGGCCAAACCCAGGGGAGGAAATGCACATAAAGGAGATGTCTGTATGTGTCCACTGCCTGCTAGCTCTGAAAGGAATGTACCTGAAACCACCTGACCTTTCAGACAGCAAAAGCGACAGGCAAAACAGCTTATTTCATCCAATAACAAAGCTTAGTGCGCTGTTTGCCACTTCCTTTATTTTTCAAGGTAGGGAGTTTCCCAGTGTAGCTAAGGATAATAGACTAGATCTCATTTCACAGCTCACAGTTCCTTAATTACCAAAATGACATGCCAACAAATGGTGTACAGTTATCTCTTGTATGTAGTTCTTGGAACTGTGAACTTTAATCTCAGCTTTTAATTCCATTTCTAGTCAGTCTGCCATCCCACATGTGGAGAAGAGACAGCTGTGTGTGGGTTGCTGTACTGGTTTGAACCCCAATCTCACATACAGTCAGACCAAAGTATCTCTACCACTGTTGCTTAATAGGTCAAATAATGTCATGGCTAACCAAAAATAGCAGTGATTCTGGCACTGATGAGATTTTATTATTGTTGTCTTTCTGTACTTCCATTTCAGTTTCTGTGGAAGATGAAAGAAGTAAACTTTTGTTTTGGCTTAAAGTGCATGGTGGTCTCTTGTCTGAACCTTAAATAAAAAAAATACTGAGGGGGGTAATATTTGTGGTGGAGGAAGGGTTTTAAAAAGATGAGTAGCAGTTAACCCATGTTACAGATGGTGAGAGCTTCTTGCCATAGGTCACCAGCTGAAGCTCCATTTCCTTTGTTAGTATTTAATGGCTTTTCTCGTTGCATTAAATAGGTATGCAGACTCCTTCTTTCCCTGAATCCACATAGGCAGTGACATTTCAGAGTAGTGTATTTTATTTTTTTGCAAAGACATAAAATGCATCTACAGTTGGTATAAAAGGGTTCCTTGGTGACTTTCTGTGACAAAGCTGAGTGGACCACATCAGCTATCCAATAATTCTAGGTGTTGAGGTACTTGCAGTTCTGTAGTTTGGGTAACAAGTCCTTTGCATTGTGTTGCTCTAATAATTGGACACCTTTCACTAGCGCTGAGGTTGGCCTTGCAGAAAAAGAGAGAGCTAAAGTGCAGCAGTCTGTAGTGGTGTGCATAAGAGATCCCATCACAAAGAAGGGAATGAATTTGTGTTTTAATGATTTTATGCTAGTAATATGTTTGATGAAAATGCCTATTGACTTTGCTGTTCCATCTCTGCCAGACACTGGAAACCATGCTGGCTGCAGTGAAGAAAGGCAAAAAAATCAATGAGGAAGAAATGCCACCTCCTGTTGCAACAGGAAGGAGTTCTCACTTATCTCAAGCCACGGGAGTGGAGTCAGAGAATTCAGGAGATTCAGTCAGTGTCCTACCAGAGAATAAAGCTGAGTCTGCTGCAGATAGTGAGCAGAAGACCTCTCATGAGGCAGTGCAGCATCTGGAATCAGAGTCTCTGCAGGGTCATGCTGCTTCTAGTCCTATTGTGGAAACAGGTACCTTGATGTGAGAGGATAAGCAGTTGCAACACTGTTTTAATGCTACATTTTTCTTGATATTTGTATTGTGTAGCAAAGCATTGCTTATGTTGGAAGTTCCCTGCTGAATGTTTCAGATAGTTGTCAGTGGGATGCTGAATTTCTGGCAGTGGAATCAGTTATTTTTATAGAGCTCTTCTATGCGCTGTATCAGTATCTTTCACTTAACTTTTCCTGTTTTCCTCAGTTTCTGCATCAATATTGTGACACGTGGAATTCCAAGCTTTAAAGAGTTTTGAGATACTGACTAAAAGACTTTTTTTTTTAAATTGGGAAAAGTGGGATTGTTATGTCTGGTAGAACTTCTGGAGACTGGGGGAAAAAGGACTTTTGTACAAAGGCTGTTTGTGTGATTCAGAGCAAAAGAGAACTAATGCAGGTTTGATTAGATGGACATAGCAAGGGATGCATATTTTGCATGCTCTGTGTAAGTCTCAGCATTGTTTCATTCTCACAGATCTCCAGAACAGCAGCACACGAGCAATACTACTTATGAGGCAGAAGGAGTATAAATTAGCAGCTCTAAAAGCCAAGCAGCAAGGGGACCTGGAGAAAGCGAAGGAATACATGAAGGCAGGCAAGGTATGCATACAAGAAATCCTGAATGCTAAACATACCCTATACTGTACCCACATGCACTGAGTGTCAAGTATTGATTGTGGCAGCTAGCAAGTCTTGGACATACTAGTATAAATCTCCTGTTTTGTTTTTTCTGCATTAGAAATTTAATGTGATCTTGGAAGCTTTGGATAGTGGGCAGCCAGTAGACCTCCAGAATATGCCTCCATCTCCTCCGGGTAAGGCTCATCTTACAAAAACCCTTTTAGAAGTCTCTCTATCCTGTAATGGAATGATTCTGAATTTGATTGCAAAACTGTAAGAAGAATTGAAGATCACTTCGGTCTGAGGCTTACTGCATATTCAAATTCTAATCAAGACCAACGAACAAAAATGAGGTATCATTATTTAAACTGAAGTTACTCTCTGTGAATTAAAAGTTCAAGTAGGTATTGATGTCTAATATTCCTATTTTTATAACTTTAGATAATAACAGCCAGTATGTGAAGTGGAAGGTAAAGAAGGGTAATGGCATGTTCTTAAAGTTTACTGTAGTATTTGATGGTGTTATATGTTTCAACTGAAGTTCAGAATGTTGAGATTTAACAGATTGCAGTGCAGTAAAGTCTAAATCTTAAAGCAAGTCACCAATATTAAAGATACTTCTATCCTTGTAAGACAGTGGGTGTTTTGTGGTTTTTGCGGGGGGGGGGGGGGGGGGGGGTGTGTTTGGTTTTTTTTTAAATAGGTCTAGTATCACCACCACCAATTAATATTTGGTCTCTGCAACTTGGTGTTTTAAACAGTTTACTTTAGTAGATTATTTTATTCTAAGAAACTAAATGATAGATTATTTTATTTCAATAAATCATGAGACTTATGACTCCTTAAGTTATAAACTGATCACCAAATGACATGAGAGAGAAACTTCACTCATGATATCATCTTGCCTTAAAAAGTGCAAGATTTTTGGAGCAGATATTTTTGTAGTTTTCTGAAATAACCACTGTTACACAATGCCAGAAACTTGGGTGTCTGAATAGATGGTATTACTTGCTTCTTTTTTTCAGCACATCTTTTGTTACTAGGATATTTTAGTCAATTAGCAATCTTGTTCACTCTCTCCATCTGCCAAGATACCAAGTTATATTTTGGGGAGAGAATTCTTAGAATACTTGAACTGGTTTTACTTTTTTTTTTTTAACCCCTCTTTTCCCTCAAGCAGCACTAACCTAAATTAAATCAGCATTTGAGGTTTTCTATTACAAAGTATTCTCTCTGAACAATGGGAACCTTAGACTTACCTAGCCACGCAGGTATTGTTTTGAAACCAAAAAGCTTTCAGGGAGATGATGTGATCAAATTGATGGTTTTCTGAGTAACATGGGTTGACTTTCTGTTTATGGAACATGCTGTGAAACTTCCTGCTTTCCTTGCTTTGCAGATCTTGAAAGCCTAGGAACTGTACAAGATCCATCCAAGCAAAAGGTACCAGCTCCAGTGGGAAGTTCCCAGGATGTTGCAGCACCTGAACCTCAGACCCAAGAAGCTTCAGGTAGGACTTTTGGATTTCTGTTGCAAAACATGAAAGTAGCAGGGCCGGAAGCACTTTAAGGTCTTCCCTATCCCACTGAACTGCAACAGGATTGAGTAAACCTAGCTAATATTCCTGAATATTGTTTGCTGCTGATCCCATCTGTACTTTTTTTCTGGATCAGTAATGGAAGTAGAAGTTAATAAACTTTCTTTAGTAGAATTGTATTCATAGTAAGACCTTGCAATGATGGTTTTGTCTCTGCAGAAGGTAAGGAAGGGGAGGAAAAAGGCAGCTTGTAAGTTTTGAAATCTGAATCATGTGGCGTTTCGTCTTTCTTATTTCAAGCTTCCCTGCAGCAGCCCAAAACAGTGCTGGAAGCGTTGCAGCAGAGGCTTGAGAAGTACAAGTCGGCAGCAGCACAGGCTAAAGCGAGTGGGGATGATCGGAAAGGCAGGATGCACGAGAGGATAGCCAAGGTAAAATGAAAGTATAGCAAGCTGCTTGCATCCAGCAAAGGCATTTGAATTAGTTCTCTTGCTGAAGACTTTTTCAAGGCTGAAATAACTTGTGTATTGTCCTATTTGAAAAGAGCTCCAGTAGGGAAGCTGTGAAGCATTCAGAGGAAGGAGAAATAGAGACAATACATATGTTATAGCAAAATGCTGTGTATTCTGCAATATTTATGCTGGTTAAATACAGGTGATTGCTAATTTATAGTCAACTTCGTCTCACTGAGTGCCTTTGATTACAGCAATACCAGGATGCCATAAGAGCCCATAAAGCAGGGAGAAAAGTGAATTTTTCTGACCTACCTGTTCCTCCTGGTAAGTGTGAATATAAAATGTCCTAATACCAACTTTTGTATATCTGCTGGGCTCTTGAAGAAGGTGTGCAGATATTGTCTCCTCATCCTCTGGAACAACTCCTCCTTTTTCTCAGTGAGTAGGTTGGCCTTGCTGTTTGATGTTATTGTGAAACTGCTTATTAATATGCTCCCAAACTTTCACATTGGTGAATGTTCCTGACTACTGACTGCCTGTTTGACAGCATCGGAACTTGAAACTGGCCCTATTTGAAAAGTTAAACAACTTAACCATGGGCAGGTATTGAAAATGTCACCTGTCCTCTGTGCTGGCCCTCCTAGAGGAAAGAGTAAACTGGAGTTTACTGGAAGTTTTTTGAAACTGAAAAAATTTACCTGATGTTTTCCATTCTATTGATTCCCAGCAGGAGCCTCAGAACTCTATATTTAATTAATCACCTTCTTGCAAGACCTCACAAGTCAAATCAGTATTGCAGCTCTCATGACTAGTAAAAGTAGTCTACTGAGACAAAGCAAATTGTGCCCATGGTCACACTGAGACAGTGACAGAGGCAGAAACCGAACCTGCTTCTTGAGACGCACTGTGTCCTTTTTCTGTTCTTCAGAATGTACAGTGCTGTGTTTGTAAAAGTTTGGGCAAGGTCACCTATGAACGCTCCACCTCTGATTTGCGTGACACTGTTTCTCCCCTAGGAAGCATCATTCCTTTTATCTTGTGCCTGATGTGTTCATCTGAAAAGATACACTTAGCTCTGCAAAATGGTGCCTAGATTTTTTTAAGTTAGAAAAGGGACACGGACCTTGTGGTGCTTTTGTCACTGTCAAATGTGGCAATGGCAAGCACTGTAGTAGTAGTAGTAGTAGTAGTAAAGTAGGCAGTGCCAGCTGTGTCAGGTCATGTACTGCTTTGAAGGGTCCCTGCTTTGAAGCTGTCCCTGAAAAGCAGTTTAGCATCCCTTGTTCTAGAATGTGATTCATTTCTTGGTAAATATCAGTTGCTGTAAGAGTGAGGTCCTCCACATTTACATCTCTGAAAATATACATAACTCAGTTTCCTTAGGTGTTAGCTGCATGTTTTTCAGCCATCATTTAGAGGCCATATGATTTACATTGAAGACAACCGTTAGGTAGTCGCTGGAACCAGCAATGAGATTATAGTGGACTGGCAGTGCATTTTGTTGCATCTGGATGATGATAAGTACCAGCCTTGACCTCCTTGGAGACAGAAATGCTGCTGAGTAATGGATCAAATGTCGTGTGGGGGCAGCAGCATAGGGTTCTGTGTTCTGCCTGTCTGTGTACCTCAAACTTGTTCTGTCCCCATAGCAGCCATCTTTAGGTTAGAAGCAGTTTAGTCGTTATTTCTTGGCACTTCTAATGAGACTGGCAGGAAGAATACTTGCTACATATTAATGAGATAAATCTTATTAACAGACATTTTATAGTAGTGGCTCTGGGTCTCTGTTGTTAGAAGCTGACATTGAACTGGTAGTGTGGAAGTGAGAGTTTCTTCCATCATCAAGCCTTCCTCCCGTCCTTAAAAGGGTAATAAAATAATGAAAAGGATCGTTCTTCATATATTTCACATTTAACTACTGTGATTCGGCCTTACTTTGCAACCTCTGCATTGCAGTAGATTTTCAGCAGAGGCTTAGTGTGTTATCCAGATGTCAGCAATGTATTGTTTATTACTCTATGGGGTAGCACCGATTTTTCTGCTGGACTGTGTACCAACTAAGGTGAGGCAGCAGTGAGAGGGCAAAAAAGAGCCAGCAACTTTTTGTGCAATCCATTTCCCTTTTGTGCAAAGGAGAGAGACTAAATTCTTTGCTGGTTCTGGAGGCATCTCTGTTACCAAAGTCTTGAGGTTGTGAGGTTCCTTGGCTGGCTGCCAGTTGGTCAGCTTAGAAAACTATGCTCAGTTATTACATTATTTTAGCATCATCCCTTTAAGCCTGTATATCTGTGATAGATCTGATCTTAAGCCCACCACTCAGACTTTACCAAGCAAGGCTTTGTGGCCTCACCCTCAATCTAGTTATGCTGAATTCTGAAAGATCTTAGATAATAGATACTTGGATAGAAATAGCTTTACAGAAAAGAAGAAACATGGAAGACAGAACATAGGTCTTATGCAACTCTTTACTTCTGTATTCCTTTCCTCCTCAGGATTTCCCCCTCTTCCTGGTGTTGCAGCAACGGATGGTGACAGCACAATAGCTGCTGTTCTGGAAAGTGCCAGCAAGCTGGCAAACATGGAGGAGAATGATGAAGAGGAGGAGGTTAGTATTTCTTAGTAGGATGTGTAAAAGTTAAAATGCTGTCTCTTGTGGTGTGCGGAGATGAGGCCATTGGATTTCTAGTCAAGCAAGGGTACACTGAGTTGAAATACGTTTCCCAGAAGTCTGAAGAGTACAGGATCTGAGTAGTAATTTCAGTTTGCATTATATTGTAGAGGGGGAGAGAGAGAGATGAGATGTTATTACAGTCAGTACCTACAGAGCCTATGAGTCCAGAGTTTGGCTCTTTCATAGCTGTCTTGTATGTGGGTTTTATTTTCAGAGCAAACACTTCAGACCCTGGCCACTCCTTTACATTGTTCTAGAGTACTTAAATATTTACTTTCATCCTGCATCCCAGTAGCTCCTATTGTGCTTTCCCAGGATGTTCAACACTTACTGCTTTTTGTCAGGCAGCACCAGCCTTTAGACTTTGGTTTGATTTCTTTATCTCTCTGGATTTGGTTGCTGATTGTTTGTGCTTTCAACTGGAGAGCTTTTAATGGAGAGAATTCCTGGATGATGTTTTTTCTGCATGCATCTGCTTTTTTTTGAAGTCACTGTCTTGCTGAACATTCCTTTTGTCCCTTCTATAGTGGAGGTTTGACGCTTGCATAGGTCAACTACCTGCTGGTGTGGCATGGCTCATAAACCTCCAGAAGTTAAAATTTGCTGTCTGGAATGTTATGCTCCCCTCAAAAGTGATACCAGAAGGCTGATATAATAATAACCGTGGTTGTTGATGCTTGAGGTGCTGTCCTCAACTCTGGAATAGATTTTATGCATTTAATATGAAATTCTTTATGTTACGCTAGAATGAACCTCTGACACAGGCCCCAGTTGCCAAGAAGCCTGCTCAGCTGCCTGGAAAGCCAACTCAAGTTGTTAAGCCAATTACAGTGCCATCTGCTGTAGCTGAGGAGAGCTCTCCTGAGCATGTGAAACGGGCTACATCACCCTCCACCCTGGACAAGGCAGAGTCAATGGATCATCTCCCTCCAGCTGGTAAGGTGAAGGGATCATCATTCCCAGCGATCCATGTGCAAGTTGTTTGCACTACTTCAGTTTAATACCTTGGTAAAGACTTCTTTTCATTATATTTTAGATATAAGCCTATGAATGTGTGGCATAGATTTCTTCTGCCAGGAGCCTCAATATATGTGTCTGCTGGAGGGCAGATCCAGACCAGCCATGCAGCTTTATTTCACAGAGGCAGCATGTGTAATTATAAGGGTGATTGGGTTTTTAATTAATTTTGATGTAACAAGTGTATTGATTCATAATGTTTAACTCTGCTCACAGCTGAACTCTACACATACTCTCATTAAAGTGGACGGCTTGCCAGTGTGAATTATTCATTGATCTAATGCAGCTTCCTACATCAAACAGTGTTTTCTGCCTAGTGCTTCATCCAAGGATCTCAAACTGGCGTATAAGCTATCTTGTAGTTCATGAATCTCTAGTCCTCCTGTTGCTAAGGTCACTAAACAGTTGTCTGTACAAGATTAATTGTACAGATAGTAAGGGACAGCCATCACCTCACGGTGTGATTTGGGCACACACCAGCCGTGTTCAGGCTCTCACTGAATCTGTTGTCATGCCTTGACTGTAATCCCATCCTTCTTCCATTCTGCCCTGGGTAGTTCCCTCAAGACAAAGCAGAACTGCCTAGTTGGCTGATGCAAGTTCTTTTGCAGAGTGCAAAGGCATTTCACAGGGCCACTGTGATTAGCTCATAACTCTTCTGTCTAGAAGATTCCAGGACTTGTTTTATAAAGACCACTAAAATATAGTAGTTGTCCATTTTGGCTTTGAAAATCTCTGAATCCTCAGGAGTTTTGTTTTTTGCAATTTTAGCTGACATATTAATCTCTTGAGTGAATTGCCCTAGACTTATGCTGTGAAGGAATTGATAATACCTGGTCTCTGGTGTTACAGTAATCTCTCCTGGGTATTTCAGGTATTTTAAAATAAGACCAGTAGGTGCAACAAGAACCTGGACAGATTCATACTGACATGATTTTCACACCAAAATCTCAGTACTTCACTATTGTAAAGCTATATTTCAGTAGCCAAAGTGCATTCTGTGATCCAAATGTTACCTCCTTCCCCTCAGAATTACGAAATGCAGCTTACAGGTGCCTGTAGCTGATAAATCAACTCTAAAAAAACTGTCTTTTTCTTGTCAGAGAGCGCAAGGCATAGGGAGGTGTGGGAGTGGAGTGGATCAGTTGCACTTAAGGCCTATACCAGGAAAGTCAAGGAGCCAAGATCAGTTGGGTTAATGGCTTTGCTCAGTCCATTCTCCACAGGCTTTCTTTGAAAATACCTGTGCTCTGTGTCTCAGCCTCACGGAGCACACTGGGTTTTGTCTCAGAGGAATCTGGGCTAGCTACATTGTCTAATTAGTTTGGTTTTGGCTGATTGGGCAAATTGCTCACAGCAGCAGGACAGCAGGCCCTTTTGCAAGGATGGGAATAAGCTGACCATCATCTGACAGCAGTGAACATAGTGTGAGAGTCCTTGGTATATTTATTTGCTAAGACAGGCACCTCTTGCAAGTGGTGTTTAGCTCATGTAATCACGAATAGAGTGCAGTGGTGAATACAATACGAGTATCTTTGGAAATGGCTGTAATCAGCTCATGCTGTACCATTTCCTAAGTGAGGTATAAGAAGAGGCAGGATGCACTGACATGGTACCATGTAAAGCAATCTTTTCTGACTTGTGTGGTTGTCCTTACTGTTTTGGGAAGGAAAGAGGAGACCCAAGAATTAATAAGAAGCTAAGATGGCAAGGAATTACAAATTAGCAGAGGTGATATTTCTGAATGTGCCTGCACATTGGTTCATCTGGGTCTTTTTCTGACAGATCAGGGTAGAGGGAAGAAATGAGTACAGAAGATGCTCAAAATATTCACTGTCTTTTAGAAGTTAATATGTCAAGCTGAAAGTTTGAATTCAGCTTCTTTGGACCAATCAGCTGTACTGGTCTGTCTCCTGCTTGCAAATAAGGGGCTGTAATTACTATTGTGACACTTGTGAAGTGCTATGAGGTTTTTTTGATGAAGGATGACATGATAGAAGGAAGCTTGTTTCTTATTCTGATACTCCAAATTGAAACTGTCCAAGAAACAATTAAGTGCAGTAAGGAAATGTCCTTATTTGGTGTCTGTACTTTTACTGACCTTTTTCTGGCTATAAACTGAACATGATAAACCTGTTTGAGGGGCATGGCAGTGTCAGATGAGTGAGTGTTTTTATACAACTGTTTTTCAGCTAGGGAGCAGCTGGAATTTCTGGAGAACAGAAAGAAGCAATACATGAAGGCAGCCGTCAAAGCAAAGAAGGAAAATAACCTTGAACAGGCTAAGATGTATCTCAGAACAGCTAAGAGCTTTGACCTAAAGATTGAGCAAGCAAAATGTGGCAAACCTGTTGATATTTCCAAGGTTAGTAGGACTGTTAGTATTCTGCTTTGCTTCATATTCTTGGACATCTAAGTGCTTACTTCAAACAGTGAATGATGTAACAAGTATTTCTTGACACGAGTTAGTTTGCTCAAGTGACAAATCTGGATACTGAGCCCTGAAATTCCCCCGTATTTTTTGTTTTAGTTTTTGTTTCGTTTTATTTCCTCTGCTGCTCCTTGAATGTGCCAGATTTTGAGAAAATTTAGTCTCCATGACCCATCTGCTCCTTGATTTACAGTGGCACACCTAAATCCTGCAGCTTGGAAGTGTTCACTGGGCTTAGGGTGTTGAGTACATCTTAGCTGTGTCCTAACTCCATTTTGGGATGAGGATCAGGTGCATGTGATACAGTGCTTTCTCTTGATATTTGGGTAGATGGGGAAGCCAAATTGCACTCTAATAGCTCTCCTGACCTGAATAATCAGGGAACTAGGCCTGTAAGACATTTTGCAGGGTTTTATGACTTAAGCAGTTGTCAGGCAATGGTGTAAGTAGTGGTTGGGTTGGAATTGCCTTGAGAAGAAAAACAACCTGTCTCCCTTCACTGACTTTTCCATACATTCTGACTGCTTTTTGTCTACTTTGTTTTTGACTATAAGGGCTCTGAAATGTGGTGTTCTTGTGTTGCAGCTGCCATCACCCCCTACAGATGATGAGGGTGATTTTATCTTCATACACCATGAAGATGTCAGACTGTCTCAGAAAGCAGATGAAGTATATGCACAGCTCATAAAACTGCTGAAGGACCAACATGAGGTGACTGATAGTTTTTAGAAATGTTTTGGGTTTTTTTTACATTTCTCTAGGTTTTCTTAATATTATAATCCCATCATTGTTTCTGTGGGGTCTTTTTGTTTTTCTTTTAAAATACTTTTGATTTTTGTGTGTCATAAAGTAGAAAATTTTCGGAGTTAGATTCTCTACTAGTTGAAGTCAGAGGGTGTGCTTGGAGGCTTGGGACTATCAAATTATCACTATTAAATATGAGCACTCAAGTTTGAAAATAGTACCTGAATGATTAAGAGTAGCCCTTGGGTGGACCTCATATCTAGAAATTAAGTGATTAAAAAGTAATAGGGCCGAACAGCTCAAACAAATGCTGTGCTCAACTTCAGGTTTGAAGGACTGGGGGGGTGGATGTTGTTGGGTGACTTGGGAAAACTCTTGGCTTTTCTTAAATTAGGTTGTCATCAACCTCAAAACTCTCTGCCAGTCATGAATCTGTGTGTAAGGATCACTGAGTGCATCTGTATTTGTTTGGTTTTGTTTCTGCTGACAGAGGTGTTTGCAGTATTCCAAGCAATTCATGCATCTGGGAAATGTAGCAGAAACGACTCGGTAAGACCCACTGCCCGCTGTTAATCATCCCACAATGTGGTCATTTCAGGCCTGAGTCTCCCTGATCCCGCTAAAGATGATGGGGGTTCAGGTTGGTAAGCTTCTCGTTATGTGAAAGGGTCAGTAACTGTGAGGCCTGCATCTCCAAGTTCCTCTCAGACCTCTGGTCTGAGGCTTGCTCTGTGGCCTGTATCTGGCAGAATGCTCTGTTTGATGTTTCAGCGTGTGTAGCTTTTCTGTTGTCTGTTTGCCTTTTCTACAGGTTTGAGAAACTGGCACAAGGTTGTAAAAAGGACATGGACATCCTACAGCTTGCACGAGCGCAAGGAATGGATCCTCCAAGCCATCACTTTGAGGAAAGAACCTTTAAAATGATAAGGTGTGGAAAAACAAAGGGATTACTCGGGCAGGCTGGAATGAGTTTTCTGGTTTCTAGCTCTTGTTTAGGGAATTGTGGGCTTCAGCAAACTCTGGTGGCACCTAGGGTTAGGCTCAGCATTCCTGAAAGGACACTCAACAACTTAAATACAAAGAAGTTGTTCTCTGACTTCTCTTCTGGGTTCTTTTGTTTTCAAAATATCTCCAGCTTCATCTCTTACATTCTGGTACTGCAGCCAGTCTTCCTTCCTCTGTATTTCTCCCTCAGTCTTGTTGCCTTTGGGCTTTGTTTGTGGCACTTTTTGCTGTACCTCAGAGATGTTTTTATCTTGGTTTGTGCTCTTTCCTTGCTCTTTTGTAATTTATGAAGATGATCTATGTAGGAGTGCACTGTTGAAAAAGGTCTGACATACCAGTGGCATCCCGGTCTGGCAGTGGATCCAGGTCGTGGTGGGCTACTGGGATGAATATGCTTTTTTTGTCTTTATTTTTTTCACAGGATATTTTCTGAGCTCAACAGCACAGAAATGCACCTTCTTATTGTCAGGGGGATAAACCTACCAGCTCCGCCAGGTATGTATTCGACAGGGCATGTGGGCTTTTTCTTCTGAGTAGGTAAGGAAGGTAGTGGGGAATGAGGTTTTCCTACGTTGAAGACCACTTCAAGAGTCAAGACCTTTGTAGCCAGCACTCATTAAAACAAAATAACCAGGTTACAGGCTCAAGCCCCCAAAAAAGCTTTAAACAGTATTTAAAAAAACCACACAAAAAACCCCAGAAGAATAAAGATAATCTGGGTTCCATCTGGACAGAGGGAAGAACTTTAAGTTGTCCTGGGTTCGCTCATAACTGGGTCATAGTTTAAGTTTCATGTTTATCTCCTATTTTGTTATGAGTGCCTGCCTTAACTCTGCACTGCCTTAATGTGTATTGGCCCTTCAGTAGACAGGAGTCGTTCCTGCCATTACTGCTTTTAGTCCCTTGCCTCTGGGAGCCTGTAAACCATCTGTGCTAGACTGTCTCAGGACTAACAGCAGCATTAAGAAAAGTAGATGTTTTCCTTTGGATGCCAGCTTTCTACGGATTTTGGGTTGATGGATTTTGGGTTTTTCAGCTGTCAAGAGACAGGTCACAAGTCCTACAAAAATCAGTTAGGTGCTCTCGAAAATCCTGCTCAACATTACAGATGTAACAAAAATATCTGTATTGGCTGTTTGGATTGGCTGGTTGTTGTCTCATTCAGGTGTATCGCCAAGAGATTTGGATGCATTTGTGAAGTTTGAATTTCAGTACCCGAGTGCGGTGAGTATGTGTCCTGGCTTTTCTGTTCCTCAGCGTGTGTGACCCTTGCCACTGTATTAGCTTGTGAGGGCTTCAAGGAGGAAATGCAGGTTTTCTTCTAGAAAGGGAAGGCACTTCTAGGCATATTGCCTGAATTTATTTTTAAAACAGAAACTTTTTCTGAGAAACAGACCTGCTGAATCTGTTTCCTGCAGATTTGAGCTTTGCTGCATCTTTCTCTTGATGTTCTCCACACCTTACACTTGGCGGTGTGGTGCCTGCTTCAGGCTTGCATGTTCCCTGGCTGGCTGACCACCAGCTTACTGCTAAACAGCATTCACGGTGCTAAGCCATGCCCGCCTTTCCCGCCTGAAGACACTAATCAGACTGTTTCCAGTGTTTGCAAAATTTGTAGACGTTTCTTTCTTTTAGGGGTGCAAATGCACTGCTAACTTCAACCAAACACAAGGGCATGCAAAGTTGTGACTAGGGGAGAGGGGTCACCTTAGATGTGATCTCCCTCTAAGCCCCATTCCTTTAAGAAAACAAGCTTTTAAAGGCATTGCTTTTGGACATCTCTTATAATTATATAAATGGATTGAAAAGGTTAATCTTTATCATCAAATAAATGCATGTAACTCCTGGTGATTTAATTAGCAAATATATATGTGCATATCTGGAGAAAGGACTTAGGCCAAACAAATTTCTTCACCTTACTAATTAATACTTATGTGTATGTGCATGTGTATATGTGCATATATATGTGTATGTATATAAAAAATACATATACATATATATCTTGCTTCTTTCCTTGAAACTCTCCAGTGTCATCCTGTTCCCTGCCCCTTTAAAAGCAGTCTCTGGTCTGAAAAATACTGAAACCATTGAGCTAGAAGGGCTTCTAAGAGGGGCTGTCTAGTCTTACTATCAGTAGAAGTGCTGGGGCTTCTGCTGCTTTCTCTGTAGGACAAAACCAATCTTTGCTCTTACAGGATTAATACTTAGCCCTGTGAGAGTGCAGAGCCTAGATTTTTACCTCCTCATAAATTTTGCAGCAATTCCACTAAAATAAATCCAATTACCTGTGGGAAATTTTGGTGATGGTCAGAGCAGGTTTGTGCTTAGGTTTAACGTGAGGCCTTAATGGAGGAGCCCTCCACCATTAGGGTGGCTTAAAACAGCATTGGTCTGTATGAATAATTTTCTGGGCAATAAGTAAGAATCAGCGTAGTTGCTTTTAATCTTTTTTTGTTTGTTTGTTTTTAAAAAAGCCAGATCTTTACTGCTTAGCCAACAGTCAAATACACCACCTTTCTTCTTCATAGCCAAAATTGGTTTTGCAAGTAGCTGCAATAATTAGGTCACGTTGTCCTTGTTCAGTCCCCAGAGATTTAGTTTGTACTCCGCTTTAGGTTAAAAGTTAATTCATTTTGGTGGCAGATTGATTGTCAGGCAAAATAATAGTAGGGCAATTCCCTGAATGATTTGTGATGAATTCCTTGTGTAGCTTATTATTCTAACTAATGCAGAAGGAACAGAATTACTGTGTCGTGGAACGTGCGCAGTTTATCATGTAGTTTAACAGCCGCAGTCGGTAACTTCATGATGATTGGATTGAATTGAGTGTGATCACATAGCTTATCTGTGGCTCTTACATTTCATGTAATGTTTTGGGTTATTCTTTATCTAGTATTATACTTGTTACCGCAATGAAATCCAAATATTTTAGTCTTGAATGTACCATGACTCTTTTTATCATTCAGATAACTCCCTAAGCCTCATGTTTCTTGTATAGGTATAAAAAGAGCTGGTAATAAAAATGGTTACTATTCTGTATTTTGAAACAATATCTGATGGTTTTATGTAATATGTGTCTCTCTTAATAGGAGCAACCTCAAAAGAGTAAAACACCTGTAATTAACAATAACAATTCTCCAGGTTAGTACTTTTTCTGGGACAGAGGGAAAAACATTGCACCTTAGGAATCACTGGAGAGTGCAGGCTAATCTCATACTGTGAATCAGGCCAGAGGGCCTCCCAGGAGGGTGAAGTCCAGCTGCGTTGGCAATTTCTTCACCCTCATCCCAATATCAGTGATAGTTATTGTGTTACGACTTAGTGAAATCGAGTTACCAGTCATGCTCCAGCTGCTGCTGTCAACCCTGCTGGGAGATGGGCCAGATAAATAAGTCTGCTTTATTAAATAAGTTAAATTATTAATTTCAGTATCTCCATGGATCAGATCTTTTTCAGTCAGATTTTGTGTCCTGTGAGATTCTGTCATGATTTTTGCTAATCAGCTAACATTTCTAAACCTGACAAAGCATCATTGCAGAAATAGATTTTTTTTTTTTTTTTTTTTTGTTAAGACAATGTGTCTTGAAACCTACTAAAATACTTTCTTTGTACCTTTTGAAAAATACTCTGTTGTACCTAGCCATTGAATACCGGTATTAGACTCAACATGCATTTTAGAATTAATCATCTTGCACTCTGAGTTTGGTTTATTGCTACATTATTTTTTCAATTCTTGCAGTAAGCAGCCATCTAGTATCAAAACAACTTTGAATTCAGTATCCAAATTACTTGTTGTGAATTTATCTCAAAAGATATAGACATATATAATATCTTTTGAGTTTATATATATTTTCTGTTAAGAGTAGAAGTCCTGAAGCTCTGATACCGAGAGCTGCATTCCAAGTCTTCCAATAACTTGATCTGCACTTGCTGAACAGCCACTTAGCATTAGTGTTTTGGGTTCCCAGGCTGGCAAGCAGAGGTGAGTGTTCCTGGGTAGCACAGCAGATCAGTCTTTGAACATTAGTTGTACAATGTTGTGAGACTTTCTGATGAAAAGGTATCCTGTGGCATAGTTCTTGTCATGCTCATTAATGAAACTGGTGTTAAAACAGTATTATTTACATTATCAAAACACTCCTTCCCAGTTGTTCCAACCTTCCTATGCTTTTTCCTTATTATTTTGTACCTTTTTCTTAGGCACAGACACTCTGTTTAATTGCTGAAAGATCTAGATTCTCCACAGTTTTGGCTCTCCAGTAACTTGCTGTCACCTCCTCATGATGACAGTTTGGTTTCTGTCCCTGTAAAGTGGGGATGACAGAGATGAACTGTTGCACAGGGACACTAACTTGTTAATGACTGAAATAAGCTCCTGAGAAGGAGGTTCATATGGATGTGAAGTGTCTTTCACAAATGGGCCAAACTGAGATAAACAGAGGTCTGAGTACGTGCATGTAATAGGGCACTGCACATAGTTTGACCTTCACAGCTTTCTTTCATTTTTCTATATCTTAACTGTAGAATATAACCAGTTGTTCAAGTTGAACATCAACCGAAATCACAGAGGTTTCCGACGAGCAATTCGGTCCAAAGGAATTAAATTTGAAGTATTTCATAAAGGGTAAGTCTACAGTTTGCTCCCCCCTCGTTGCTTCTCTAGTAGCAGTTGAAAAGAGTGTTGTAGCTGAAATCTATGAAGCACAATCTTTAAGCTAGCAATAAAGTGTTGTCTAGTTCTCATGTCTGAGAACTCCTTTCAACATGTGCCAAGCTCTCTATCTTTCCCGGTGGGGGTGAAAAAAAGGCAGAAGTTCAGTGAAGTTGGTTCATAACTGGCAGATATAAGAGGAATTGATGACACTGAGAAGGTAATGATTCAGCTTCAAATTGTTTTGATTCTTATCCAGTCTGGTTTTAGTCATCTGGACTAGAAGATTTAAATGTTATACGGGATAATTTTGTAGAATAGTGAAGTACAAGTGGCAGCAAAACATTAACAGCAGTAAAGCAGATGACAGATGATGGCAGAACTAGTGTTATGTTTTTCTATTTATCTTCATGCTGAGGATCTTACAATATTTACCGAACACTGCTAGCAAACTGTTAGACTATCTTGAGAGAGACGGACTCCCTTCATCTCAGAGATCAAGATGATGAGATGGATGTTAACAGTTGGTAAAGTTCAGGGAAATCGTCCTACATCTAGGCTCATTACTGATTTATTCAAAATCAGTGGCCTGTATTCACTAATCCCCGAGTTGGTTGTGACCCATGACTTGGATGGGATGTTAGATAACCTGGTTTTTGCCTCGGTGGCAGTTTGTGCTGTTTGTTTCTGTTGCTGGGACGTGCAGAAATGATCCATAGGTTCTCCGAGATGGTTTTCAAGTTGTAGATGTTTTAATTTTTGAGATAAAGTCCAGATCTTCCATTTGCACCTCCATTGAAGCAAAAGCTCATTTTCTTACTCTTTCAATCCTGACTGCTCCGCTGCTCTGTTGTTCAAGATTTCATCATTAGAGATCCTACCTCTCTTGCATAGAACTGTTAAGTGTTTACAGTTGTTTAAAACATTTTCTCCCTATCTTTTGCATACCATTGTCCATATGGGGCATATCCTGTTCTCTTACCAGCTGGAACTGTGTTTGTTTTTAAGGTCTGAGTTAGGCTCAGGCTTAAGTTCACCCATTAGGAAACACTCTCCAGTGATTAATGAGTTGTATGCCAGCTCCAGATTGTCATCTTTTGAAGCCTTTTCGAAGATTAGCAAAAAAATCTGTGCGGGTTGTCTCTTTTCTGCTTCTGACATATTTTTTTGTTCTTAGAACAGGAATCTAACAAGTTAAATATATGCTTGTTTCTGGATTGGGGTGGAGGGGTGGCAGTTCCCCATGGCAAATAGCAACAGGGAAGCAGAAAAAGAAGGAATTCCCACTGATCACCTTCCCTGGCCACCTTCTCAGGAGAAAGGAGAGGATTAAGTGATCCAGGCTCTTTTTCTAAAGACTGTCTACTCCCTGTCTGTCTTCAAGACTATAATAAATGAATAATACTTTCAGAAATGCTTGTAGATGTTGTAGTTTTGGGGTCTCTGATAGCTCTTTGACCATCTCCCAAGAATTATTTTGTCTCGGTGAGCAAAGGAGACTTGTTTCAGGTCATACGTATTAAACTTCAGTTTAAAAAACACTTTCAAGTAAAAACCCAGCAATGTATTTTTCCAACGGAAAACTTTCTCCATACACCTCTCCTAAAAGCTTCTGAAGATAAAAGGAGATTTCCCCAGAGCTGTTTCTGAAGCCATGGCCTAGAGCAAGTTCACATTCTTCACTGCAAACCCCTTAGAACTGATCAGGGATGAACCAGTCTTTATTGTTTCTTGAATTATGAAATGGAAAAATGCTTTTAAAAAAATTCAGCTAGAAGAATTGCTGATTCTCTTTTTAAGTTTATGAACAAAGTGTCCAACTCACTGCAGTACAATTATGTAATCCTTCATTTTAAGGTGCTTGTGAAGTAAAGGAAGTATTCTAGCATGTAAGCTAATAAATTCTGAACTTTTCTAAATGATTTTGTGAGTCTACTGTAGTCTCATTGATGGAAGGCTTTCTGTCCACAAAATTCATAGGCATAGTGTTTGGAGGCAGCGCTATCAGCCCTTGAGGTACCTTGTGACATTTTTCTTTACTACAGCAATTTGTGTTGAGATGCACAAACTGCCAAATAAGCAATCTGAACAACTGAGCTGGAGTCTTTCAAGTCCTTCAGCAACAGGTTTTTGGAAGAGATGTACTTCCTAAGAGTGACTTGCTGCATGTCCCAGTGCATTCAGAGTAGTAGTGGTCTTGCACTCTCTATCCCATGTAGAAGTGTCTGAGCTCCCTACTGTGAGCTCGCTATGGCCTGGGCTAATGGTACCAGACCATTGTCCTCCTGACCTAGAGAGACTTAGGTGCTGCATGAGCCAAAGTATTTCTGACGCTATTTCTGAACCTGCAAGCCAGAAAGTGAGGTTAAAGTCTGGATGACAGGTTTCTTACACTGTGCTTGATTATGAACTATTTGGAGACTATGTGAATGAAGCAATCGTTGAGGCAGTGGATGTGAAGAAACAACCTTACTCCTTTTCCAGTCGGAGACTTTAGACAATCAGGTTCACGGATGCTCACCTGGAAATTGTAGGCACTGATGGCAGGATCAGGTCTGTGTATGAATATACTGGTTACTGTTACTGGTGATTACATGATCTTGAGGCTCCATATAATAATCTTCAGAGTTTTCATTGCATATGTCAAGTCTTGCTTGATAATATCTTAATATCTCTTAATGATAATAGGAAGAAGGGTGGATGTTTTGGGATTGGGTTTTTTTTTGTTTCTTTGTTGGTTTGCTTGCTTGGTTTTTTTCCTAAATAGAATGGCATTAAAAAAGGAAGCTTCTGAATTCTGGGCAGATTTCCTGTCTAAAACACAACAGGCATGGCTGGTTGGCTTTCCTACCTGCAGAATCTCTAGATTTTAGTTGTTTATCAATCCTTTTGGAGACTGATTCAGGGAAATGCTTGGATGCAGGCAAAGAAATCCAGTGCTTTGAGCTGCACACTTCTGTGGAATTAGTGTGTTTTAGTCTTAGCTGTTGCCTTTTGGAGGAGTTTGTCTAGATAAGGATTGCATCACCTGTCTCTGTTAAGGTAAAGATGGATCACTTGCTGATAAAAGTCTTAAACAGAAGTGACTGTAGCAGAGAAAAGTTGATTGTTTTCATTGCAGGATAAAAATGCTCTGTGTTTAATTTCTAGTCTAAAATTAGTTAAAATTAATTTTAGTGTTCTAAAAAACCTTACTCATTCCACTAAGGAAGATTTCTTTGAAACAGGTCCTTCTTCAGAAGTGACAAGCAGGTGGGGACAGCACACTTGAAACTGGACAAGCTGGAATCGGAATGTGAAGTTAGAGAGATCATCGAGGTATGTTTTCTGGATGAGGTGTGTTCTTCTAGTAAGTAGTACTTGAATATTCACATTGCATAAATGTGTGTGTATATAGTTGACAGTTTTGTACTGGATGAGTTTGATGAACAATGGGCTGTTCCCTGTTTTGTAATCTCTTGAGGCTTGTCTTAGCTGTGACAGTTCTGGTACTGGGAACTCCTTGGGGACTCTTCTGCAGATTTTCTGTATCAAGATAGTTTTCTTTGTCAGGACCAGAAATTCAGGCGGTTCCCAAAAATAATTGTGTTGGTAGCTAACAGATCAAAGGGTTAAGTGAAGACTGCCAGAGTGGATAGAGAGCTGCTGTAAGATCCAGTAGGAGGTCACTAAGTGGAGCCTTAAAAAAAAAAAAAAAAAAAAAAAGCCTTGGGGTGCATCACAGACATGTTCAGGAGACTGCTGGCCATAGGGTCCTCCGAGCTGCCCGTGGATGCCACTTGTACTTCGGCGGCTTGGTGCACGGCAGGCAGAGGTAGCACAGCCACTGGTGCAGCTGCCCCGCACAGGTTGCATGGGGACCTGCTCTGCTGAATTATCAATCCGGGGAAGCACGCGGCTGCGACACCTCCCGGCATTGCAGTCACCTGCAGGTGATCTCTGTCATCTTTTAGTCGTGGTGCAATATAGTCAGTGGTTGCCTGAGGCACCCTAATTTGACATTATCATTCATACGTGCGCTAACTGCTCTTCTTTTTGTGGTTCTTTCAGATTTTTGATGGCAGAAAGCCCACTGGAGGGAAACTGGAGGTAAAAGTGAGACTCAGGGAGCCCCTCAGTGGTCAAGATCTTCAAACAGTTACAGAAAACTGGCTGGTCCTTGAACATTAGCTCTATCTGAGGTACGAATGCTGCGTCTAAAGATGGTCTGGCCAGAACTCGACAGGGCTGCAGATAAACTCTGCTTGAATAATGTCTTTTGTTGACATTGACCCAATTACATAGCTCTGGCTTTGATACCGTTCATCTTTATATTTGTAGTGGTGAGTTGACATAACTTCAGAAATGAGGTTACAGAATGTCTGATTAGTTTGTGTATCAAAGATGCTATTTCACAATCACTTGAAATACAGGGAATGCTTCTAGCATCACCTTTATTTAGAATAACATTTAGAAAATAAGATTTATGAGTCCTTTCTAGGAGGGGGAGAGCTTTCTGTCCATCCTTATCGTTAGCAAAAAAAGTTTAGTTAGCAAGGACCCTTCTTCCCCTGCCAGAAGCTAGAGAAGGGCATTTGTTTGTCCCATGAAAGTCTGCTTGACTTCATGTGAAAGGGAAACTGTTGGAGATAGGCTTTCTTCGGGATACTTGAGACTTCTCAGCAGGGAGAGACTGCACAGTTGAATGCAGGCTACCTGAAGAAGCGTGCCTGGTGCCCACTGTGCTCACAGCAAGTACAGAAGAGGAGCTGTGTGCTGCCAAAGCGGCTGTATGTTAGGATGAAAAAGAGGTGGGCTGCTGCTTCTTGCCAGCCTCTACAGAAACTGCTTGGGTTTGGAGCTTGTCTTCCTTTCTCATACTCTGCCTTTCAGGTTTCACAAATCCTCCCTTCTTAAAAAAAACAAAAGCAAGTAAATACCAAAACTTCTGGTGTCTTTTTTTTTAAAGTGATTTTCTACATAAAGTTCCTGAAAGATAAGTACCAGAAGTCTGTCTGCCTGTGGAATCTCTAATTCAGCCTACTTTTATGTATGTGTCTGATGTTTGAAAGAAATTCAGATTAGTTGGGCACAATCCCCGATAACCTGAAACTTAGCTGTGGGAGAAGTGAGGACCTAATGTTCATAAAACCACGGAGTGGACGCCGACTCGCTAGGGGCAGTCGGTGCGCGTGCAAATTGCAGCCACAGGGTGTTATTGGCGGGGGGGTGACCGTGCTCATCCCCTCTGAGCAGGCATTTCTCGTGCTGTGGTGGCATGTCGAGTCCTCCTCTTGGACCGTGACCTTGCTGTACGAGCATGGAACAAACCTTACCTTTTCTCATGGAAAACGGATGATGTATAAATACAAAGTTTCTAACAAGTAATCCCTCTTCCGTTGCCTGAGCTCCTGAAGTCTCTGTGCTCCCTCTTCCTTAACGTATTGTTTTGCTTTGCCATTTATAAATGGCAGTTAAGAGACTATTCATCAGCTTCACAGCAACGTCACCTGTTTGCCACACCTTTCCTTCCAAATTGTGTTAGATTTTAGATTGAGAGGTCTTGTTTCAATACCTGGGCCTGAATTTGTAGCACCAAAGGGACTTTGTCTAGCGATTTCTTCCTCACAGCCAAGGAGGTCAGCAAGCTGCCCGTGAGCTTCGCAGTTAGGCTGTGAGGGACACGTTTGATGGCCGTATCTGAAGTAGCAACTTGGCCTTGTGCCGTGACTGGACATCTAAGCACTTTCAATCACTACAGCTTAATAATTTTGCCCCACTGATTTCTCTAGTTGATCATCCAGAAAATTCATGTCAGCATTTTACATATAATGTGACCTTGAATTATGAACCTCTGTTAAGTACTGCATCAAGTAATTTTGTTGGGTTTTTGTTTGGTTTTTTTTCCTCCCCCCCCAGATCCGTTGGAATGTTAAAAGATGTGGGATGAACGTACGTAGAAAGACGCTGCTAGCTGCAAGCACCAAAGATGTTGAATGCACTACTGAACCTAATGTCTATTTTGATAACAGCCATAATGCTTATTCATAACTTCAAGGCAAATGTAAGGCTCTGGGAATGTGCTGCTGCAGGGGATTGTTACTAGTCTACACAAAATAGACAGAATTGCCTTAATGTGGGACTACTGATGTAGCACCAGGATGAATGTTACATTAACTATGCATAGTGGTGTGTGAAGAGTTTAGCCCCTTAAAAATGCCCTGAGGCAGTGCAAAAACTTCTCAGTCAAGTCACAGGTAAGACCTTTACTAGAATTAATTTTTTCAAGTGTACAAGCAGCCAGCATGGTACGGTGAACAGCCTGCTACCGCTTTTTCTGTTCTCTTTATCAAGGCCTGCTTGGGTGTTTGGGGTTTTTTTTTTGTTTCCTAAAATAGAGGAGAGAGAGCTCGGGCAGCAATCTAGCAGCGGTGCGTCCCTCCTCTGTGCATGCCACTGCAGCATGACGTTCAATCGGATGTTGCCTTTCAGAAGAAAAGAATGCAAGACTTCTTAGCAGCAGGTGTTAACAGATCTGCGTTTTTGTTCTGGCTACCACTTGTCTGCCATGCTTGCTGTGCTGCTTGTTCAGTGCAGCCCGGGTACCGTGCCTTCATCCTTTTTCTTTGGTTTTTGTTTTTGGGGTTTTTTTTAAATATAAAAATGGAGGGGGAAAAAAAAGTACGCTAGACTCTGCTGTTTCCCAAATGTTCCTTGTATTTTTACAAAAAATAGGCTTTTACAGTTCTTCCAGGTGATGGGGAAAATAGCCACTCTTTGACATGTAGAAAACTGGATTATGACTATTTTCAGGAATGCTTTTGATCAGCAGCATACAAAAAAATGGTACCAAATATGTTTGTGTTTTTAAATCTCTGTGAGCTAACGGAAAGGCCTGATCTCAAAGGAGAGGCTGTGCCTGCACGGGGGAGTCGGAGCGCTCCCGCACCAGCTGTTCAGGTAGGGCAAGTTTGTAGACAGAAAAAGAGTCCAGACAAGTAAGGCAGCACCGCCTCTGTCTTCCTGAGCAGATGAAGACAATACAGTGTTCAGTTTTTAATTTCAATAAATTTAATATACAAAACTACATGTTGAAAATAAAAATATAATATGCAGTTTTTTGCAGTGTTAACTAACTGAATTGTAAAAGTACAATTTTCTTCTAAAACAAGTACTCGTTTCTTAACAACATGGTAATTAAGGTCATTTAAAAGGCTATGGTTGAAGCAAACATGTCAGTCACCAGTTGATAGTGTTTTGCACAAACATAATCCAAACCTAAAAGACTTCTGGGGCAAAGGAAGAGAAGATAAAGATTTTTCACCTCTTTTACTGCATTATTAAGCATAACAATGCAACTGAAGTAACTGGAAAGCCGCTGCTGTGGCAAAGCTGGAGTGCAGGCTCTAGAAGGAAGATTATTACTTAGTTTCTGGAACGCTCTTCCAGATACTGAATCTTGCCTACACCGTGTAGTGCTGCGCCGTGTCCCAATGTGTGCAAAAACAGCATGCAGAGGGGAGGCTGGACGTACCCGTAGTCCCGCTCCGCTGCACAAATACACAGGAGGGCTAGTGGTTGTGTAATAGCTGAAGGTTTGTCCGTCGTGAAATGTTAAGCAAGCCGCATTAAGCCAGCCACCTTTTCCCAAATGCCAGAGGTAAGGTTTCACTCTGATGTAACACTTACCCCTTTAAGTGTAGTAGCGTGCTACCTCTTGCTGGCCAGCTTTTATTTCTGGAGTTGGACCCCAGTTCTCTGGCCTGCCTTTGCCAAGTGCTGGGTGGTGACAGCTGTAATTTGCAATATTGGATTTGTCAGACTTTGCTTTTTTTTAAAAAGCAGTAGCCATTTATTCACAAATGCACTCTGTACATATACTGTGCTGTCTTTACATAAAATACATTGCTACGTGTACAGTTACCTTTTCCTTTGCCCAGCTAATGCTGTGTATTTGTTTAAAAAACATAGCATCGGTCTCACAGTAGCCTTGCACTTCCCTTTATAGTTGAAAGGACGCCTGTGTTACTCGCATACAGCAAAACCAAAATAATCCCCGCTGCATCCACCAGAACTGACTGTGAGTAGGGACGATGCAATGTCTGAGATACTGCATCCACCATAAATTAGCCCCTCTCTTCCCAAACTCATTTTCTGTACAGACAGGAGCAGAAACCTTCTCCCCCCTTCCTGGGAGGGACTCGCAGCAGCTGCTGTGCATGGCTATGGCTAAACAAACCAAAGCCTTCCCCTGTGTTCAGCCCTTTCCGCTGGTTAGCAGCTTTCCATGGGGACAGTAACAGTGTGGAACCACGTTTCCTCCGGCTGATTCTCAATTCCAGCAGGCGTGAGCAGCTGCTTTCCTTCCTAAAGCCCTCTCAGGTGAGACCAAGAGCGCTGGGCCAAGTGCAAGTGCTTGGAGCTGACCAGAAAGCCTTTTTCAGCAGAACATGCAAAAACAGCCACTCTTTACTTTTATCACAGGTAAGCTTTTACGTGGTGCTGCTAATATGAAGTGCAAGCTGTCTTGTATTACATGACGCTAGCGTTACGCTACAGCATACAGCAAGGAGGAGACTTAAAGCTGCCCTGGGTGTTACTTTTCTTTAAAAAGCAGGACCTACTGGGGAAGAGGAGTGAGAGATAACTGCACTTTAGGGCTAATATTTCCTCTGCTTCACACAGATTTGTAAACAACGTACAGAATAGCAGAGTTGTTCTAGGAGATTATAGAAATCTGCCGAGGTGACGGGTTTTTATAGTAAATAGAGGAAAAAAGTAAACTAGCCTATTACACACACAAAACTGCAGTTTACATAATACCGCTTTCAGAGATGCCTGCCCTTCTGCTCATTTGGACACATATACAAATGTAGTTATGGCTAGGTAAGCTTTCCATAGCTCTCGAGGGCTACTCCAAACCTATTTCAACCAATAATCTGGTCAAAATAATGTAAACGTTACTTAATGTCTACAGGATAACCACAAACGGCATTATGATGAGGTCAGAATGGAGGTCTTGATTGTTGTTTCTTATGTGTCCATCTACAAACAGTACAAGATTGGAGTTTCACTTTTTATTTACGCCCCAGTGATCTTTGCACCCGTTTGAGCATTTAGAGTACATGACTGTAAGTCTTTAAACATGAGCATTTTTCTAAACAGTAACAGAATTGTATTAGCTGCAAGGATAGCATAGCCATGTTGTAGTATAGAAGCTGCCCTGATCCTCTGTTTGTTGACAATGCATAGAAGATTTAGAATTATGGAACAACTGTCCCTCCCTCCTCCCCCCCCTCCCCCAATAGTGTTAACAAAAGCTTAATTTTCCAGTTTTAAAGTGCAAATGATTCAGATACAACTGCTGCTGGAACAGGTCTGAACAGAAAATGAAGTCCTCTTATGAGATGTTTTCCAGAATATAAAAGATGAGCTCCATTATGACTGGCCCCTCACTCAACTGACATGCCCCGCCATGAATCACTGGAACTAAGGCACTGTCCAGGTCATTCATGTATTGAGAGGGCAGTGGCTGTCCATTACTCCCAGCTTGATAACCAACCTAAAAAATACAAAGTTAAGAGTGGGTTTTACAGAGAACGGGACACCAGGCTGCGATTCAGTGGGCAGTAAGAGGGAAGTGCTGTGGAGGAGGATGAGCTGTGTGAGGTGCTGCGGTCTGCCTGGGGAAGTCGGGCACTTGAACAGGATCTGTAGCAGGCACTAAAGCAGCTTTTCCACTTGTTTTTGTTCTTCTGTATGTTGCCAGTGGCTGCCCAGACAAAAGTAGCCTCTCTTTTTCTGCTTTGTCAAAGCAGACCGTTCAGATCAGCAGGAACCGCAGCCTGCATTATCAGATTAAGTGACGCAGTATTTAAAAGCCGGTTGATACTAAGAACACGTCCACTCCAAGGCAAGGCCAGCTGTCTTGCCAGCAGACCCTTATCTCTGCTTGTAGCTTTTGCTGTGGAGCACTCTCGAGGGGACCTTCCATCTGTTTCTCTGCCTCCTATGCAGTGTGATCTTTTAAGAACAGCCATGCTTGTGAACAATGTTCGGCTCACCCAAGAATACATTCAGTGCACTCCTGTCTTTAACTTGTGGTGAAAAGGCCAATTTAGAGTCTCCCCTGAGCATGTGGCAGGGCTGTTCCCAGGTCTCTGACTACAGAGCAGGTGCTGCTAGTGGCATATGGGGGTCAAGCCTGGTGTTAATTCGGGCTAGGCACTAGCTTTCCAATTCTAACAGATGGCCCAAAACACCGAACAACAGTCAGCACCACTAGATTAGCATCTGATACTGCTACTCCTTTAACCAAGAGCATGGTTGAAGTGTTCTATTTCCTTTTGGGGGAACGAGCAAGGGAACAATCCCCCAGTTAAACCAAAACGAATTATTCAAGACTTACTTGATCCGAGTCGAGTGTAACACGCAGACCTAGCTTAGTCATTCCGTCTTCTTTCAACAATTTAAGATGAGGACAGAGCGCTAAACAGAAAGCCTTTGCCACGTTTTCAGTCAATCTGCTGTGATCGGCTGGGTCACTCAGACCATTATGTTGCTCATCATTTTCCAGGAAAAACACCTGAAGGAAAGAGTTAACGCAACACTTGGCTTTTCTAGAAAATAAGGTTACAGAGGTGCCACTTAAACTTTTCACAAATGCAGATTTCTTCTTTAAGCAGGGAAGACCAGCAAAAGACCCTGAAGATGCCACCTTGGGGCGGGGGGACCAAACTTCAAAAGAAAGATTTAAATAGTCATGTTCTCAAAAAACTTTCAGTTCTGCTCAAAAGCCACATTATGGGAATTCACTATGTATTGCACGTAGTTTTTAATAAAAACCTGCTTATAAACAGATGTTAATTTCAAAAAATTCACATTTTTCGTAGAAGCCATCCCAGCCTGAAGATTTGTACTACTGTTGTCACTGAATTTGTCTCTGTTGAGCCCAGCTAACCTGGGAAAAAAGGTGTAAAGCTGCAGAGTGATTAACTTGGTTCCTCCTGGGCAGGTTAAGTGGAATACCTGAAGAAATCTTTTAACACTAGCATTTGTGTGCCGGCAGAGTCACAGCTAACATTACCTATGCAAGCAGTTCCTGCAAGTGATTTATGCCACAGCACTTTCATTTTAACTTGTAGCGTTTTAGAGAAGGTGGCTCAAAATACCATTTATAGAAAATAATTACTAAGATTTGTCTCCATTTAAAAAGGTAGTTTTTAACACAAATGCAGATGAAACCAACTGTTACCTTGGGTAACACAGTGAGCAAGTATTTTTCTGGCTTCCCCCCATGTTCAACAACCGTATGTGAGAAGAGTTGGCCAGCGCAGAGTAGGCTGTAGGGGGTGGCTGTGATAGCAGCCTGAGCTGCGCATCAGTGACAGGATATTTTACTCTGCACGATGCCGTCCTGAACCTTTCCTTGCAGGTAAGAAAGGTAACACAGGTTTGTTCTGAAAAATTTGCTGCTTTAATTTTGGTGAGTAGAGAGAGCAGGTTGAAAGAAGACTAGGCTGTAGTTGCAATCCCAAAATGCCAAGTGTTGGTTTACATGCAGCTCAATTTGACTGACTTACCTCTGTCCACCGAATGACCTTTCCGTTTGCCTTGTACTCTGAGCCATGAAATATCTTCACGCTTGTTATGGACTCCATTGATTTGCCATCAATAGGGCTTACAACACTGTAAAAGGGAGGGAAAAGCAGAAGACATGAGCTGAACAGAGAACAGTGCAAAAGAGAACTACATCGGGATCAAAGGGCAGCTCCTCTGCTACACCTGAACCCTCCAACTGCCTCGCTTGTAGGTTTTTTCATAACTGAAGGCTCTGCAATTTGAACTGCTATTACACAGCGCCTTACAACGTCAGCTTAATGGGGCATAGATCAAAATTCCCTCAGAGGGGAACTCCCCAAAGGCTTCTCTCAGGGTGTCAAAACCAGTGATCTTGAATGAAACTGCCAAATGTGACGATGGTGCTAGGCCTGGAGCTTCATAGTGACCAGCCTTTCTGGGATGGGCTCCTAGGGGGCTGAGCAAGAGGGAAGAGCCGAGAGGCAGCATGCTCCCTGCCGTCCCCCGCAGCTCCTGCCCTGACACCCGCCCTGGTCAGTAAGCACAAACCAGCTGCAGGAAGGGCCTTCCTGAAGGTTCTCAACAAAGCTTTGCACCAGAGCTGAGATCTCATAAGGTGCTAACACAGCAATGAGGCATTTCACACAGATTTGATTTTTATTCATTTGTAACCTCAGTGTAGGCCAGCAATACTTGAAACACTACTTACACACCCCAGAATTTAATTACAGAACCTAAGACCGACCCAGAGAGCCTGAAACTACAGCAATAGCCGCCTTTCTAGATGCTGAGTCCTTAAACATTGTACCCATCACAACAGCACTTCAATGTCATAAATACTGAGCTGCCATCTACACCTTTTGGCTTAACTATCAAGAGTCCAAATATACTGTTGCTGTTCAGCAACGTTATTTCCAGCACTACTTAATGCAAACTAAGCACCAAGAGAGAAAAGTGACCACAATATGCAGGGTTCAGTGCTGAGTGTTGGAGACAGATTAGTGGTGTTCAATAACTGGGTATTAGCAATGGCAAAATATCCATAGATTGACAACTTTCTAAATAGATGCCCCAAAGCTCTGGTATCTCAATTCCATTTTCATTACATTTAATTGCATCTTATCACTCAAAATAGAGGCACAGACTTGTAATTCCTATTGATTTGAAGACTCATGCACCTTAGAAGATCAACTAAAATTTTTAACAAATACAGTCAGACAGTCACCATTCAATGTCAAGCGCTTGCTCCTCTACTTACCCCTTACTAAAGTTTTTATCATCTTCTACCCACTGAATATGAACATGTTCCTGAGGATCTTCAGCATCTACTTTGCCACAAGTGATGGTGAAGTCTTTCATCTCTCTCAAGGCCTGCCTCAAGGAGTCCATGCTCTCAGCCGTTATCTGAACCATTACTCCATCTATAGGGAACCAAGAAATCCTCATAAGCCAAGATAAGCCACATGAACTGAGCCTATATTAAGAAAAAGAAATAAACATCCTTCCTCTTTTTGCAACAGAAAGGTTAAACATCTATTTTTAAGAGTCATAGGCAGCAATGCTACATGAGACTGTTTCTGAACTCTCAGATTCCTAAAATGCAGCACTGATGAGCATTGACTAGCGAAACCACAAGGATAATGTGAAGTCCATCTACCAGGTAAAGTCAGCTATAGCAATGGCCACATTAGTTTCCCTCAAAACTTGACACCTGCTTGCGGCATCCCTCAGAAACCCTGTGTGACCCGCCCTCCCGCTGCATTCAGCTGTCACCACTGTTGGCACTGGAAGCAGCACTCCAGTGATGACAGTTTTTTGGGAAGTCAGTGCTTGCCTGACAGTGGCAAAAGAGACAGAATTTGGATTGGATCAGTGTAAATTACTGCAGAAATAACTTAGGAATGATACACTTCCCCAATGTACCTTAGATATATCCAATGGATTCCTTGCCTGAATCCACCTGTACCTCTGTCTTGCGCTAAACCACCAGTTTAGACACAGAAAATGGTATAATGACCTACATATACCTGACCTACAGTGAGATGGCTGCTTTTCAGCCCTGGGTGACCACTCACCCATGGACTGCATGCTCACACAGCTGCGAGCTCTCAAGTTGGTGCAGCTTAAGGAGTTCCTGCTAGTCAGTGCAGCTGTGCTAACTGACTGCACGCATGGGCTTCTTGCATACATCACTCACAAACTGTAAGGAGCACACTTAAACCCTACTGTCTGCACTGTCACATCTGCAGTGAGGTCACACTACAAAGTTCCGTAGCTCAGCTAACAAGCAATAACGGCTTTCAATCTAGTGTACACAGTCGGCATTTATTTCTGTGATATGACAACTGGTAAAAGAAGAACAAACCAAATCAGGGGGGTACCAGCTCAACAATCTGGAGTTGTCATGTTCTCATCTGCCCACATACAAGAATATGAACAATGCACATTCATAATCTTGCATAATGCAGAGCTATTTGGGAACAGAGTAAGTTTAGCAGCGCTTCCGCTCCTGGTTGGGGGATTACACATTCCACATTTCTTAGGCTCACAATTTCCTCATTCAACCCAAACCTGTAAACTGGTCACAGGCTCACAAGCCAGGTATTTCATATCTTACCCTCATTTTCTCGTGTCCCTGTTCTACAGCATCTGGACAAGTTCCTCCTCATTAAAGGAAACGGGGGGGGGGGTTGGCTAAAAAGTAGGATAAAGCTGAAACAGCAGCATGATTCAAATGCCCAAGGCATAACAGCAGAGCCCTGCTAACTACAGAGTTGAGCCATGTTAAGAGGGAAACTGTGTTTTAAGCAAGCAGTTCAGGTCTTACCTTCTACTATACTGGATTTGGCAAGGTAGCCTGAAGAGGATTTTAAAGCTCCACTGAACACAAAGAAGCTGGCACCAGTCACTGCAACAACAGGAGTGATTTAGTGAGGCTTTCATCAAAACAATGCCTTACACAAGAATCAGGTATCGCAGCTCTACCATCCAGAGAGGTGATCAATCTAAATCAGGACAAATGCTGTTTAGAATTATGGTGACTTTAATGCATGTCAGAGGCTTGGATATGGAAGGGCAAATCACACACTTATCTTCTAAACTGGACAACAGTTTTTGTCAACCTTCATGAATGCTCACTCTCCCTCTCCCCTTACACACCTCTAAGCTTCAGGACTACTAATTTAGGGTAACCAAGTACATAATTAACTTCTAAATGTTCCCACACAGCTGGCAAAGATTGTGAGCGACCTGTTTAGGGATCACACTGTAACTCCAACCCACTGGCAAGGCCACAGCTCAAAGCCACCTGATTTAAAGTAAAATTCTCTTAAATGACCACTAAGCATCAGGAAATTATTCCTGCTGGAAATCCCTCTTCTTGTCCCATATGCAAAATGAACAGAAGTCAGATAAGACCATCAGTCCTGAACAACATCCCATGCCCGTATACTGTTGCATTAGAGATGCAAAGCATAAAAGGTCTTGATTGTTCTCATTTGGAGATAGTATAAATGTCTTTCCCCAAAACCACAAAATTTAAATTCTCAGCACACTGCTGCTGCAGCCTTTCAGCCTACTCTAACAAAAATAAAGCCTGGAAATTAAATGGTCTAATTGAGGTGAACACAAGGAGTTTCTTGAAGATGCATTACTAAAATGCTGCTGTTGTTGGTTACTCCTATTTACCTTTCTCTCATACTAAGTCTAATCTTCCTCCTTTCACATAGTATAGGTCAAGCACAGGCAACCACAACCTCACCTGTAGTCTCCAATAATGCCAAAGACAGCTCTCATTATTAAAGTAGAGATGTTGCCTAAGCCAGTTACAGCACTGTGACCTCTGGAGCACCGCAAGTCCTGAGCTGTATTGTGCAAGCAGCGTTACCATATTTACAAGGCAGCAAGCTGTTAGGTGCTTTAATTTATGTCTGCTTGATCTATGAAGTTGCTAGAACACCTCTCTCTCAGACAAATTCATAACAGCACCATTGACCTAGAGAAGCGTGATGTGGACTGTACACAGGATGCAAACTGCACAGCATGGCCCTTGACAACCGAGAGCATGGATTCTGCAAGGGGAGTAACACACCAAGGGGGTAAGGGGCAGATAGAGCAACGTGCTCCTTGTGTTGCATGTCTAACTCACAAAGCTGCCCATTCAGTAACACCAGCAACCAGAATGACCTTCTGCGAACATCTAGCACAAACTCAGTGAAATGCAGGCAAAGCCAGTTCTGACCGATTCACAAAGCCACATGCTGGAACAGTAACACAAATGGCAAAGAAGTCATGCAGAGCGCCAGGAGGGAACGGCCTCCTCCTGAACCCCCGTTCTCACCCTTCCTCGGCTGATTATGGATGCTGATGGCCTGTGTCTGGTAATTCCCGTCATCATTCTGAACACACACCAGATGTGAGTCTGCTTTCTCATTGAAGCACGCTCCCCCTGCTAGAACATGCTCGTTGGATTTGTTCATGGCTTTCATCATCTGCAAACAAAAAGGTTTACCATTTCCACCTTGTTCATCAAGCACTACCATAAATAGGTGATTCTTGGAACAGTTTAATCAGACAGAGCAAGCTTCTCAACAGTGCTCATATTCTCATGTCAGATTTTAGCACTCAGAACCATAAACTGCTTTTGAAAAGAGGGTTCAGGTCTTATACCGCCTAGATGCTTTAAAGTGCCACCTTTTATGTAATTAAGATAAATGGTATAAGGGATAGCTGAGCAAAAGCTATTATCTCTAGCTGTTTTTAAAAAATAAATTCACAGGAAAAAAAATTAGAAAAACATTGGGAGGAAATACCTGCCTTGTTTACAGAACTACAGTTGCTTATGACATAAATCATAAATGCTGCCTCCACAGTTCAGTGCTAGACCAGCGCTCAGACTTGTGACATTTAATCCTGGTTCTGCCATGACCAGACATCACAGCTTTAGTGTGTCTCTGCTTCACCTGCATGAACTGGTGGAACTGGGATCAATGTTCCCAATTTGAAGACCTTTAAAAAAGATCTGAATCATAGACATCCAGAAATAATTTTCATTCTCTGCAAAGGAGACCTCCAAAAAGCATCCAAAAACATTTGTGATATATCTGTACTTCAGTTCTGCTGATTATCATCTAACATACATGTCTTGACAAAATATTCTTGTAAATTATATAGCGTCTTTCCTTTTTTCCTCTCTTCCTCTTCATGGAGGCTCAGCCTATGAGATATTTGATCTAAAAGAAAACTGAGGGAGTCACCTATCTCTGGAACTTGTTTCAAAACCAAAAAGTGTATGTTTGCTTAAAAAAAAAAAAAAAGGCAAATTAAATTAGACACCCCCCAGGGAAAACCCTGATGAGAAGGAAAATGCTGAATTATTTGACATCTCTTAACAGCCCTCATACTCCCATCCTCTGCTCCCTGTAGCTGATAAGCACGCACACTACACACAACAGATTTGTCTCTCTCAAACATAAAACCTTAATTATAGTGTCAGGAACATTAGCTGATGCTCACTACTGACAAATGTGCACAGGTGTAATGTTTGGGGAGGAAACTTAATTAAGATTTTGCATCAGACAACAGTGTATTTCATTATCTAGTTTATCACATCATGCTCCAGAAACAAGATTTTAGCTCAACAGCAGCCATCTTTATGGAGCCCAGTAGTTGCCATTAGCATAACAAGAAACAACTGGACACAGCAGCTGTACTTTTTAACAAGGCAACTGGTTAAAAAATGACAGTCACCTTTGCTGCGGGACTAAACAGGCAACTAAGTATCGCTAGAAGTTGTAGAAAGTTTAAATAATTTTGAAGATAAAAATATGTATTTAATAATAAAACTATATATTAACATTTGTTAACTACAGTCTGAATTCTCCACATTTAATCCATCCATGAGATTTAAAACAAGATTTTTCACTTTCTAGATAGTTTGGGTGACACTCTTTTCTAATTAAAGACTGCTTTACATGAGAAAAAAGTAAAGGTCTTGTGGTTTAATTCATCTTAATTCAAACTATACTCAGATGAAAAATCTCTAGTAATTCAATCTTTCAACTGGATTGCAAGCAATAATGTTAAATAAATAACACTTTCTCCATTTAAAAAGCTGAATCCTTGCTTCACACCGGAAAAAGGACCCAAACACAATGCAGAGACTTTGCTAAGCTGTGTAACACAGGGATTTCCTCACAGCCCAGCTTAATGCGATGTCTAACACAGAACTGAAGCTAACACACTTGCGAATGCCAGGCAGTTAACACTTAGAAAACTGAATCTCATGTGACAATCCGTATTTAATTCATGCAAACTTTACTGACCTTTTCCATTTTCTCACAACTGCATCAAGAATTAATATACTTTTTAACAGACTCCGTATCTTCTTGCTTCATCAGTTTCAGCTTTTTCAAACTTCACATAAGAACACTTTTTCCATTTAAAATTTCTTTCTCACTATTATTTTACTCAAATGCTTGCTCTTGAGATAACGCTGTATTCTGCTTCGATATTACAAGAAAGCTTACAAATACTGTTTTGCCCAGGTTTGCTCTCACCCCAACTGCTGATTGGTTTCAAAATACCAAGTTACCCCCTCCTCTTCAGAGAGAACATGAAATCAATCACCTTCTCCATTGCTCTCTCTCATTATTGTTCAAATATCATCTCCCCCAGCTTTCTCAATAGCACTAAATCCTAAAGATGCTGATTCATTTTCTCACATCAGAAACCAAGTATAAAATGTAGATGTTGAGAGAAATTTTACATAAAATAAACAGCAACCCAGAAAATACTAATAAATGCTTCAAGTATGCACACACAACATAGATGAGAAAAGCTAATGCACTTTTTCCTCCCAGTTTACCTTAAGTGTAAAGTTTGTCAACTTATTTGTTCAAATCAAACCAGTATTTTCTATTATGTACAATTACACTTTATATATAAACAGTTAAAACACCTGAAGAAAAAGAGTTTAAGAGTTTAGTTAATACTAAATTGCATTGCATTCTTTCTGTGGAGCTACCCTCACTCACTCTCAAAACGTACGCGTCATGCATTTATCATTTACTTTTGAGGCAGTTTTCCCTAGTGGTAGTGAAGAAAATAAAATTCCTTTAGATCCCAGGTCCTCCAACCACAAAGAAACCGTACACAAATGTATTTCTTACAAGCGTTACCTCATTGTATCTGTTGCTAGGAATTTTGATGCTGGTTTTTCTGACTTCCATATCAACCACTAAACCTTGGACCACAGGCAGCGTGTACTGGTAATTTCTGAAGTCCTGGTAATTAAAACAAGTTTTTAAAAGTTAGGCATGATGATCATCATTAACACCACAGGCTTCATAACTATCCTAGTGACTACGAGTTAGCCCATTAAAATAATTGTAATCAGTGACTGAAAGGCAGGGAGGAAGGGAGACATCACAGCTTGGAACCTACATAATCGAAGTACACAAATGAAAAAACATCATGACTGTTAGCCATTTCACTGATTTTCTTACATCAAAATTAATATTCTCCAGCTTTGAATGTCATCACTGTATGTAAGAAAATTTGCTCTCTATGTTCTGTTACATTACTGGATAGAGTTATTAGTCTTTCTAGCAGTGAGATTAAGTCCTGCATCAAAGAGAATTTTCTATATTGAAAATATTAGCAAAGGAGGAAGAGCTAATAACTTCACTTCAGTTGAAGCACTGTATAATCAGAGAGCTGTGACTGCACACTGTGATGACCTAGCACTTCTGAGGAAGGAATCTGAGCAACTAATGCACTTGTTTCAAGATCGAAACATTCTCAGGTGGCCAGGTTTTGGGTGTTGATTTGGGTACCTTTTTACAATTCACTCTGTTGTTGAAAGCTAACACCCAATATCAGTAACAGCAGGTAAATTCACCCAAATGCCCACTATTTCCTCTTGCCCCCTTCTGAACATGCCAGCTACTATGTACAACAGGAGTACAGTTCTCCCCACATTTATCCATTCACAACGATGGAGCGTGCAAACTTTGTCTCAGCACTTACTGCAAGAAGGTTCATAATTGTGTGTCCAGTCTCTCCAAACAAAGGCTTACGAAATCTGACACTAAAAAGTGGGCATGGATAAACTAGGATAAAATAAAACAGAAAAGGTCAGATTGAAGTCCACATACTGAGATTCTGCAAAACCAGACTCAAATACAATCTCCTCAGTTGAATATGGTAAGCAGCAGCAGCAAAAGAAGAGACTGGAAAGAAGGCCAGAGTTTCAAAAGCAAAAGGGAAGAACGGTTTAACATTACAATGCACCTTACACGTGTGTCATGGCTCCTTGCCCTCCACGCTAGAAACAAGAAGAAGAATTATGTGGAATGCTTACAAGTGGCGCACTGCAAGACTGAACCTAGTAATCTGGACACTGATTGCAAAGATGACCTTTCTAAATGCTTTTCTCAGGCTACTTCTTGGAAATGGCTTCTTCCTTTCTTATGACCACCCTGCTGCTCTCCACTATAGCATCATAAGCCTTTAGCTTCTGTGGCTGACATGTGTGACATTCAAGTGATAATACAGATTATTTCATTTTTTGTTTCCAGGATTTCATAAGAACGTGGTAAATTCTCTAGAGGAGTATGTCAAAAACAACTAAAAGGACATTTATGGTATGTCAGCAATGCAAAATATCTGCATTCCTTGGCTGACTTAGCCACACTTGTAAAACATCTATGATGCAATTCAAAGTGTAGTGTATGGATCTGGCTGCGTCACATTATATTGCAGCAGAAGCCATAACAGTGCTTGAAACATGACTCATGCAGTAGTATGTAATGCCAAGGTTTTCTAAACGCATGTTTGAAGGAAGGTTCCTAAACTATCCCCAGGCAAACACTCAGCCTGATTTCCCAAAATGCCACACATCTTCACAGTTCCCAGCGTAGTCAGAAGGGGCTGCAAAATGCTCAGCAGGTTTGAATAACATCATCAGGATTTCCTGGTAGAAATAAGCTCCAGCTTCTGCACACTGATGCAGTATCTGGAAAGCATCACAGCTCCTACACATGCACCATACAGCTGACCAACTCATGAACAGTGACCTGAGGCACCAAGAAGTGTTGATTGCCCATGTCTGCCACCCTGGCTGCACACAGCAGCTCAGCTATGTCCCAGATGCGCTGAATTCCCTCTGCTTGAGCTGTACGGTTGATCTGCAGATGCTCAGCAGGTGTTTTCTGGACATCTAGCAACCGAGAGCGACTCCTGCATCTGATCCGCTGCGCATTCAGCAGCGCTGGACAAATGGTCAAAATCTGACAATTCTGCCACAAAAGAGGATGTATCCAAGGAAATCTGGGACGCAAATGCACCCCTTCCGAGAGGGGATTGAGGAAGTAATCTGCAGCCACAGCACAAGTGAATACGCCTATATCCGAACCACAGCTATAGAAGTGATTCAAACCCCAGCTTCTCAACATACTCAGAGCAGGTACTTCTGTCTGTGAATACCAAAACATTTGTTTCTGTGCTCAAAACCAGATGTCACATCCAAAATATGAGCATCTTTCTTTGTTTTTCTAAATGTTGATGGGAATAAATACACTACTTAAAAACCTCATGGATACACACAAAAACTTACACACATCTAACATTAATGTTTCTTTGGACAAGTTTAACCTGCAGTCCTCATCCGCAGAAAGAAAATTTTGAAGATTTTCTTCTCTCCAGTAACATATGTATTTTATGAAAAATTCCCAATGTTCCCTAAACATCACAAGTTAAATTTACAAATCCCTACAAAGCATATTCTAAAACTTATTTTGTTAAAAAGTTTTGAAAAAAAAATTAACAGACCATTTTCATAGTAATTCAGGTTTACCACTTTGCCAATTAAAACAGCAGATGAGCAAGACAGCAAATTTTTGGCCCATCATGGTGGACAGACTTCCAATAATCTCTTTGATCCAACAATGGCAAGTGTCTTTTGAAAAAGATTTTATCCTAACTTTATGCTAATTTCATGCTAACTGCTAAGACTTTGTTCAGCTGAAACTCTCTCTCCAGCTTATTTGTTACTAGTTGCAACAGAATTTTTGCAACAAATTGCCACGTCAGTTGCCCCTGCATACATATTGTCATTCTCTGGAAAATGAGTGTGGTTTTAAAAACCTAAAAGCAAATGCTCTTCCATTTCAGCATGGAAAGAGCTTAACATCTCAAAGGTTCTCCCTTGTCCTAACTACACCAGCTCAATCAGACTTGTTCTGCACATAACTCTATCTCAGGTCACCAAGTGAATTACAAACAGCTGCTCAGAACTAGATTTGTCTCCACAAAAATCTCCCTGATCAACTAGTACTGTTGTAAAAGGCTGTAGGTCATATCACAACCTCAGTACTGCTGTGCTGTTAGTTTGATGCAATGTGGGTATAAAATATAATTTTTACTTGCCTGTTCAAGCTTGCGTGGCTTTTACTGGTAACAATTTAGGGCTCTGTGTGTGTGCTCTAAACTGGAATATATTCTCCTGCAGAAATAATTGCAGCTAAAAGAATGCATGTTACTTACGTCTGTATTCAGCTCCAAGTCTCAACATCAACCGAATGGGGAACACTTTAGCCCAGGGAGTCTCCCATTTCTGAATGAGGATGCCAAACAAGTATGGTGGGGTTGGGAGCACCAGGTCTTGCAGGGACTGATACGTGGCTGCAACGTACAAGAACCCTCCATGTTCTTTGCTTCCAAGGAAGCTCTGGCTGAAAAAGGAATGTCCCAGGTTGCCAACAACATTACCTACGAACAAAAATGCTTGTTACTTCACTAGATTGAGAGCTATAGCAAGAATTTAAAGAGTTTTTCGGAAGGGGAAAAAAAGATCCATATTAAACTCCCTTTGCTTCCTGAAGCACTAATGTCTATTAATCACACAAGAAACAATGATTTGTGTCACACGGGGGCTCAGGTTACCTCCTGTGCAAAAGTGCATAATCCGTTATGGAATAACTGCTGTAGACTAGAGCCACCAAAGCCATGGTACCTCCGGCTGATCCACCTTTGGTGACAGATGTACTCAGTGACTATCACTGGTAGGAAGTCAGTTTTGTAGGAACACACACATGCCTTCATTTCTGCACCTGACTGACTAAGCCATGCCTGCAAGTGTTACCAGGACAGTACATACAACCACAGACCTATCGCCCCTCCTGGGGGAGCAGGGAGGGGACTAGCCTCAACCATTTCTGTGATCTGCCTGTTTCATGGAGATCTGCCTGTTTCAAGCAGTAGAG
Source organism: Pelecanus crispus (assembly GCF_030463565.1). Taxonomy (NCBI): domain Eukaryota; kingdom Metazoa; phylum Chordata; class Aves; order Pelecaniformes; family Pelecanidae; genus Pelecanus; species Pelecanus crispus. The sequence continues at coordinate 67,474,132 of NC_134647.1, forward strand.
GCAGTGTAATGGAAAGGATGATGCATCCCAGGGATAGCCAGGGAAGAGGAAGAATAGCTCAGGCCAGTATTGCTGCTAAGGAAGTGGTACCTGCAACCTCCCCCTAGCACTACAAAAGCACCCAAAGAAAGCCCGTTACCAGTGTCTTCCAGATATTCAAGGGGTTTCCATTGCAGAAGCTGCTGTTGACTGAACTAAACTTTTAGAACTGGCTGCAAATAAAGGAGAGATGTGCACCTGGTCAAAGAATTAATGCCCACTGGTTGTCCTTCCATTTAGGCAACCCACTGGGGTGCCTGCTCACACATATTGAAGATCTGCGTCTTTTTAAGAATTACACAAAAGAGTGTTTATTTAATTAGTATACTTAGTATGAAATGCAACTGAGAGAGACCCAGGGGAGAAACATTACTAATTTTTACTCACATTTTTATTCTTTGATGCTGTTAATTTCAAAAAATGTTTACACTGGAATGGCTGAATGAATCTGAATGTTGATTAGATTATTATAGCATCCAACGCAGCATTTAACATTGAAGCAAAGAACCATGGTGTGATTCCTTTTATCAAATGACAACAACAGCATGCAAATAATGTACAGAACAGCTGATCACAATTCTCCATAGGAAGACGTGAATATTAATAGTGCTGATTTGCTCTCAAAGAAAAACACAAGTAGTTTCAGAGAGCACGGTGTGGTTGATCACACCACTCGTGAAGAATCACATGGGTTTGAGGCACTCATGCAGGCCTCCTGGGCTTCTGCAGTAATCCCAGGCTTTCCCACCTGCAGACAGAGAGACTGCTAAGCAGCAGTTTCTGCTCTTTCTCCACCACCTCATAATGGAGTATTTGTATTTGAACGCAAGGCAGTGATGTGCCTGTTGGAGACATGCACATCAACTAGACAGTAACTGGAGGGTTTCTCCCTTTTATGCACAGGAGACACACAGAGAAACACAAACACCAGGTTTCAAGTAAGTAAAAACATGAGTTACAGAAGTGCAACTTTGACATCCTTGTAATACAAGTGTGATCTTCAAGTCAAGCCTTCCCTATTTTTATACTGCAAAACAGCCTAAAAATCATACACAAGCATTTACAAATGCAAGAAAAATAAATACAGTAGGTACGGTTTTGGCCAGCAAAGGAAAGGTTAACCAATGAGTCCTTTCAAGCCTGTCCTTTACGCTGAACCCCTATGAAAGTCCCAAGTCATAGCAACTCCCCATGAAGCCAGCACCAGCATGAGAACAATACAGCTATTCCTGCCCTCACCCTGGAGATGTGGCCATGCTACTTTGCATCCCTCCAGACCACCCTGGCACAATCACCACCGAGTATTGCTTCCTTCACATGATCTTGTTGGGACCTCCAGCTTTAAATATAGCTACTGGCAGGTCTGTAAACAAAAGGGTCCATTTACACTCTGACTAGTAAGTTCATATTCATAAGTTCAATAACAAATAAGTTCAGGGGTTTCCTTGCTATTCAAATTTATAGGCATCTCAGTGGACTTTTTTTTTTTTTCTGTACCCACAAGGTGCTGCACATACTAAGCTCTCAAGTTCTCTGTTAAAAGGCAACAGGCTTTGGCAGCCCAGGCACCGCATGGCAGGGTGCAGCTTGGACGTAGTTTGCCACCATCCTGTGAAGCTGATTTGTAATTTTACAGATACACACAAGCCAGAGCTGACACCAGTAACCCAGATGAAATTCCAGAACTCTTACAGTGGCTACAATTTCTGTAATGCTCAGCTAAGCATACTTGATGAGAAGTAGCTACTGGTCAAACTGAAGAACTAACATGATTAATAGAGCCACATCAAATGGTGTCAGCTGCTGAAAATCATCGATCCTGCCCATGTGCAAATGCATTTCTCTGTCAGCCTGTGCCGTGACACTATTGCCTGCTCAGCGAATACACTGCTAACGCACCAACTCAGGCATCTTGCTAGTGAGTGCAAACCAATGTATCAATTGGTGTTCATGAAAAAGATTTTCACTTATCTAAAATAGCTGCTGGTACCTTTCTATCTCAACTCCACCCGTTTACTTTTGCAGTTCCCACCTACCCTCACTAACCTCCTCTTCTTCATTTATACTTCCTTTTTCCCTTCCCATCTGTTCTCACCCAAATAGAAGCTACAGGCCTGATAGTAAAATTACTTGGTGAGGTTCTCAGTTCCAACATGACTGTAATAATCCTTTCTAACCTTAAAATGTATGAAGTGTATGAACTGCTAAACTGAATTGAATTCTGCACCCTTTTCTTTAGGATTTTTTGTGTGAAAGAGGCTAAGCAAAGTGAAGCTGAACAATACTATATAGTTTTGAGACGTGCATTACTGCCCACTGGGATGACAAAGCAGACATTTCCACTTGTCACTGATGCCAAGTGCTGCAGCAGAAGGGGACGACTACTTATTTTTTCCATTTTAGGAGATGGAGCTTCAAGGCTCACACGCTTGGGATGCCTTAACAAGAATTTTTTCAGCCAACAGAAACATGAAAAAAACCCTCACAGTGGAATCTGCAACTCAGCTGTTCAGCACTTTGCTACCATAAGCCACAGCATTATAAATTACTCCCTTTGACACAAGCAGCTTACACACTGCAAGCTCCGATAGGTTACCACTATTAAGAGGACAAACTATTGGTATCAGGTAGTTGTGCTGCAATTCATTATTTGTAAGAGCATGCAAGACCCTGCTATGTGGAGAGCATGGGAAGAATCAAGCAAGTGTTTTCCCACACACTTCTCTAGTGCCCTTGTCAACCAGCACACCCAAGTCAAAAAGCCTATTTGGGCTTTGGGCTTGTCCCATGAACATGTCTGCACTGACCAGCGGCTGTCAGCCTTCCCTGCCACGTCTTTGAAGGTGGTTCCAAGTGATTACCCCACTGATAAGTTGCTGTTGCCAGCTCGACATGGTCAAACTCAACCCACTGCACCGTTACACATTTTAAGCATAGAACTGTGTTTCAGAAGCTTGTAGAGAAAGTGTAACTGCCAGAAAAACCTTCAAAAAAGCGATCCTTCTCAAAAGCATGTAATTTAATTTACAAAATATCACAACTTCCTTTCTAAAGAGGTAATCTCAGACTTGAACAGAAAGGTGCCTTCCCTTATATTAAGTTCCAGCACCTGACATCAGACAACTGACATTATTTCAGAAGTGCCTTAAGTGTGCATGATGCATCTAAAGCAGCTCTGCACGAGGTCAGTACTTACTCTCTTCTCAATTATGCTGGGTTACCCTTGACTTTAAATCCTAAGCAGGTCTATAAGTCCTTTAAAAAACCATGCTTTTATCCACTGATGTGACTTTCTCTTCAGTCACGGTCCATGCTGGTTTGAATTCTTCACTTAGGTATCTTCCTCTGATGAACAATGTACTTTGTGTATCAGTTTGGCAATCCCTTCTGGGGATTAGTTTATATAGTTTATAATAGTTTATACCAGGAAAGGTAAAGAAAAAAAGATTCCTGCATTTGTTTATTGCCCTCAATATGTGGTGAAGCCAGCTAGGTGCTTTTACCAAAACCCATGACGTTAAATTCCTAATGTATGCTTCATATCTTTTAGTTAATCCCAGGTCAAAAAGCCGGTATTAGCATCCAGTCTCAGGGAAGGCAGACATATGTGGCTTGGGGAAGTCAGCTGCATCTGTCTGGCCTCACTCCACTGTCTTCAGTAACAACCAAGAACTGCCAAGTTCCAAACACCATGCCAGCATCCTGAAAACCCTGGCATCCCAGTTCTGTAGCAAGAGATGCAAAGCAACATTCACTTGGGAACAATCTGGCCAGATGGATTTTCTTAAAGAGCAAATGAGCCCATACTCTTTGGAAAACCAGTACAAACCCCGTCACTACCACACCAAGAGCCACAAAGAGACACAGAAGAGACAAGACCGTGAATGCAACTTGATGGCACAACACATCTGCAGCAGTTACCAACATTGAGAAAAAACATAGGAAATGCAACATTCAAAGTTCTGACCATACTCAGCATCTTTTTATTGAAACGCATCAGCAAGTAATTTGGAAAGAACTTACTCATATTGGCAAGGGACACAATGCTTCACTTACTATCACCGTGAGTAGCAGTAACCAGCACCCAAAACTTCCTCAGACTAGTCTGTGGCAGTCTTCCGATCACTCACTCTCACACCTTATATGATGTTTGATTTTGTATCCATCTTTCCACATTATACTTGCAGGGGTGTATTATTCACTCAGTTAACCTGTTCTCTGTTCAGAACATCTACATGGGCTTCTCTGTAGATCTACTCTGTATGATCTACCACCTTATTTAATTAAAACCAGGCGGGGTTAAAAATACACAAAACTGTGACTGGGATAGGTCCACCCTCACCCAGAATATCCCCCCAACCAGGGCCATCACAAAGCCATTTCAAGCAGTTGCCAGATTTGCATTTTCACTACAAAACTAACAGTGGCATTTATTGTATTCCACCAAAGAGCTGATGTACTAGGGCATATCTGGCAGCTCTATATTAACACATCCAACTGCTTCAAAGTACCCATTCAGACAGACAGAAGTTCTCATTTTTCCATTCACTAGACCTCCTGCCAGGCTTATAGCCAACAGACAAGGATAATCATGGGATTACTACTATAACAGTACAACTACTACAGACACAACAGAAATCATTAGCTTTCAATTTCAAAACAAGAAAAGCAACACAGCAGGGAGCTTGGTGACAGAGGGGCCAGGGGAAAAATAAAGTGATGGAAACTGAACAGCAATTAATACTTGCCTTAATTAACAACTTTACAATTTATTATAACTCATATGCATACAACCTATAGTGAAAAACGCCATTTTTCCTTCAAAATCTCTCCGTTGTTTTACAATTATAAAGTCTTAATACCAGACCATAGCTTGAGGCTGAGGACTTCCCATAAAAAAACTAATGAAGGTTCAGGGCAGTGTCACACCTGACAGACACCCAATGCGACTGACAGTTGCAGTAGAGTGACATCTAATCCATGCTGAAGCAGGAGATGAATCTGAAGGACAAAGTGCAAAGCACTGAGTGTACAGACTAAGCGCTCCTGCCTGCAGGTCTGAGGCCTGGGCTCTGCTGGCGCTGCTTGCACATGCTAGAACCATACTCTGCAATCCTCAGCTGAGAGTAATACCTCACACAGAGGACAGGACTCAGCCTCAAGAAACAAGTTATCCTCTGAGGAAAGCAGAAACATCTGGGAATAGGCATGAGTACATATAAGTTTGTGCTTCTAGGCTTGATCTCAGAACTCAAACTTGAGCAAGAAGAGCTAGTAAATAAATGTGGCTCATGAAAATAAAAATCACTATAGATATGGGGTTTAATTAAATAAACAAAAGGGGAAAGCTGTATTTTTCAGCTGAAAACAAAAACAAGAAACCCAGAATCACTCCAAAATGAAACCAACATCACTAAACATAATTCTTGTTTCCACTTCAATAAAAAATACTATGTATCTTTTTATTTTATGACTGTTTTTAAGAAAACATTTACTAAAGGAGATAAATAAAAAACATCCACAGAATTTATTTCAGTTTCCTGATGGCAAAGTAAATTTAAACCAATATATTATATAATGAAAAATGAAACTGTGAGGCAGGGTTTTAAATAGTCTCTAACTTCTAGTGGGAATTCTCATTTACTCTAAATGTCTATCATCTAATCACCAGGAGAGGTGCAGTACCTCTGAAATGAACAACTGCGGAAGCGTGGCTCCATCTACAACAGCATGCAAACTGCTAACCACTTCCAAGGGATTACAACCACCAACCTGAAACCCCTACAGCATCATATGCTGTCTCTCTGGCTGAATAACATTTAAAACAGCCGGAGTTGCAAATATGCTAATATATACTTCTACCTCTCAAACACACATGACTTGGAAAGAAAAAAGGATGGATATTGAGACAGTGCATTACAAAATGCTACATTCTACAAAAACTTCAGTGCAGTTTGGTAATATATAGCAACTCAACGTGTCCGTCTACTTCTACTACATGTCTGAAATACAACACAGAGCAAATCCTACCAAAAGAACATTAAACAATGGAATTCTTAAACAGTGAAATTTGGTTTCTGATTAAGAATTGTACAATAGTAAGCAGCTCTGTGCACCAGTGCAATTGTAGGGTATCAAATTACTACCACTAGAGCACTAAAAAAAGAATTCCAAATACATTATGTGGGAGTTATAAATTATGTATTTCTGTAGTGTAATTATACAGAACTTCATTGCAATACACACACCAAGCTGGATTTATATCTGCAATATATATATACATACACATACACACGCAATTTTTCATAGCTATCTCCCTCTGAATAACATCATAATTAGAAGATAAAGCACTGCAAATGAGGTGAGGTTTGGAAAGGTATTTGTTTCCAGTGCACAACAGATCCATTAAGACATGTGATAATAGTACATTCTGAACCTGGCAACCTCTCTGGACAAGCTGACCTTTGTTGTATCAAGACATCTCAGGAAACAAAGATTTTTTTCATTATGTTATTAAAGTGTTGGATTCAGTCACACCAAAGGCATTGCAAATGATACACAGAACCCTTCATAAATGTATTTTCAGTATATAACCTTAATGTGATGCAATTTCACCTCTAGAAAACTAGCTTTATTTTCTAATCAGTTGAACCAAATACTTGCATTTTTCCTTATGCAGCAATTTTTTAATTCTAAGGTCCAACAATAGCTAAAAGTGGAAGCCCATTTACTTAGCAAATGTAAAATGCATAAAGGTTTACATAATACAATCTTGCGATTGAGATACTAAAATTCAAAAGTCAGGGATAATTTCTGCCATGCCCTACAATTCATTCCAGGCACACATTACATATATATTTGTATTACTTTATAATAGAAATAGTATTTCCATAATGTGGCAACAGACACACACACTGTGGGAATCAAATTGCTGAACTACCTGGTCTGGGAATATTTAGGATACTATCTACAAGGATTCTCAAAATTTTCTTTCTGTATCTTTAAAAAAGCTACCCTGACTTCAAGCTGAAAAAAAAAATTATTAGAAGCAATGTCATTAGTGTACCCATGAGCCCTGCTGAGTATCCTGCTACACTTACTGCTAAATGAAGTACAGTGCTAATTTCAGATATGTTAGTTGTATTCAGATTCTCAACCCAACACCTAGCAGAAGCAGCCAGAGCAGTCAGCCAGCAATGGCTGCTGAACACAAAGTTGTCACAGGCAGAGTCCTCCTGCTCCATTGCTGTAATAAGTCTATACATGGCCTTTATAGCCCAAACTTCTTTGTTCTGCTGGCACCCAGAGGAAGGCTGGAAGATCTTTGGAGCATCTCCCCAGGTTACCAGCACCTCATTAATACTTTTATTTGGTGAGATGAATATAACACTGGATACTAATAACCAATAACAACTCAGGCCCCTATCAGCTTTGATCCTTATTCTCTTTTTATATTCTCTTTATACAAAAATAGTCATTTGCTAAATGACAAAAATGTGAGTATCTGACCCAGTACCATCATCTATCCAAACCATTTTTAATAGAGAGCATTCCTACCTGCTAAGGCATCCCGGTAAAGTTGCACAAAATGGTTAAAGATATCCTTAGGCAAACATTTCTCATCAGGCAAACACTGCAAGAGAATTACTATCTCTGACTGCCCCACTGCATGCATGCCTTTTGTGGTGAAGCACCAGCACTTCCTGTTCACATCTGCAGAGAGGAAAACATGTATCAGAACAGAAGATGAGAATTTCATAAAATAGGCCTGAATTTCACTACAGGAAGATAGCTCTTTCAAGAATCAGTTTTACAGCATGTTTGGTTGTGGTATCTGTCACACAGACAAATTAGGTTCTAAATCTGTTACCTTGCAAGCAAGCACATCCAAAACAAAAGCAGCTCAGTAATTCCCAGTGTACAGCTAAGGAAGAGCCAGAACATTACAGCTCTCAGTCAGATCTTGGGATTAACACCACAGAGCGGACTTTCAGGAGTTTCTGTATCCAAATTAAAGGACAGGATTTAAATGGGAATGAAGGAACCTGGGAAAAGGCCACACTGTTGGTTATGCATATAATGATCCTGTCAGGATCAACCAGTTTCAGACAGCGCTCTCTCTCTCTTAAGATGGGTAGCTGGGTGTCAGGTGTTTTCATGAGACGTCACTGTGTTGTTCTGCTTCACGTGAATGTCAGTGACGACACATGTTCTAAGCTTCACAATTCATTTGTTGAGAATACTAAGTTATTGAAATGAAATCTTTCATCTATTATGTGTGTATATATATGCATACTAATGGCGTTTTTATATATATGTAAAAAATTGTACTGCTATCTAACTAGATGCTGAAAGGTTTATAAACATCATCTTAATTTATTGTATTAACTTTTCACAGAACCAAAACGTTTTACTGCAAAACTGTCCTTCTCAATTTCTCAAATAATCATAGACTCATAGAATCATTTAGGTTGGAAAAGACCTTAAAGATCATCCAGTCCAACCATTAACCTAACACTACCAAGTCCACCACTAAACCAATTAAGGGCAGAGAAGTAATTTCATGTTTCCTGGCTTGGTGGCTGGATTATTTTTTAATGAAAGTAAAACTAGGAATCATTAAGGTTGGAAAGCACCTCTAAGATCATCAGTCCAACCATCAACCCAACACCACCATGCCTACTAAACATGTCCCAAAGTGCCACGTCTACACTTTTTTTGAACACCTCCAGGGATGGGGACTCCACCACCTCTCTGGGCAGCCTGTTCTAATACCTGACAACTCTTTCTGTGAAGAAATTTTTCCTAACATCCAATCTAAACCTCCCCTGATGCAACTTGAGGCCATTTCCTCTCGTCCTATCACTAACTACCTGGGAGAAGAGACCAACACCCACCTCACTACAACCTCCTTTCAGGTAGTTGTAGAGAGCAACGAGGTCTCCCCTCAGCCTCCTCTTCTCCAGGCTAAACAACCCCAGTTCCCTCAGCCGCTCCTCATAGGACTTTTTCTCTAGACCCTTCACCAGCTTCGTTGCCCTCCTCTGGACACACTCTAGCAACTCAATGTCTTTCATGTAGTGAGGGGCCCAAAACTGAACACAGTATTCCAGGTGCAGGCTCACCAGTGCCGAGTACAGGGGGACAATCACTTCCCTGCTCCTGCTGGCCACACTATTCCTGATACAGGCCAGGATGCTGTTGGCCTTCTTGGCCACCTGGGCACACTGCTGACTCATGATCAGCCAGTAATGTTTCCTTAACCAGCAGAGATCAACTGAGTTACTAACATGAGAAGCCATCTGTATGCCTCCCCATTCATTGCTCCCTCCCTCAGCACGTTACACACACACAAGCACATACGCACAGTATAGAAAAGGATGGAAGAGGTGCACAGTGGAGTGGAACCTGAGTATTACTATGGGATCCTATCTGCTTTTTCCAGAATGGGATGACAGGGAAATGAGTTAAGCAACCAAAGGAAGAATGAGTGATAAAATACTTTGCCCTACCAAGTTGGACAGGAGATGCTGATCTCCGAACCTGAGACCGGCAGCTCTATCAGTCTAGTTTATATTTTCTACACAAAATTATCTGTATTGATGTCTAAATCACTGGAAAAGAGCCCTTTGTAATTTAACTTAATATGGCTAAGTACAAAGTTTTCAAACCATGCACATTTTCAGAGACCATCCTAACAAATTAAAATGCTTGCTGTTCCTACTAATAATATATATAACATTTCCCCTCTCATACCACAAGCCTTATTTAATAATAAAAACTTACAATTTACTATTTTTACCATGGACAGCAAATTAGCATTTAAAACAAATACAAGAGGGTCAGGGCCACCATCCTCCAGCTGCTGCATGACAGAGATCTGAGAAGGTCTCTCTTCTACAGCATAGTCTATGAAAGAAACAAGTAAACAGACAGTGAAGTTCTTCAATTACTGGTACAGTACTCTGCATTATAATCAGACAACCCCGATTCTGATGCTTTTTGCTTTTTTGACCTTTTAAAAAAAACCCTTATTTAAGTATTAGTGGTTTGATTGGTTGTTTCCTAGCCTGGTATTTTCAAACTTCAATAGCATTTATGTGCATAATCCCTGTACAACCTTTAGAAAACTGCAGCTTGTTTCATAAATCAACTTTTTGTTGATATCAACTGGAGGAGAAAATGGAAATCAAATTGAGAAACGTGTCATGGTGTCAACTGAAATCCCAAATGACAAAGAAGTTAACAATTCTTATTTATATCACAGTAAAGCACAAGAGCATCAGTCCTGGACTACAAACACCAACACATGGTCTATCCGTATGTCACATAACTTACACTTTCTGTGCATTAGCTACTAGGAAGATAACAGAGGGGAACACTATATAAACCAACATTTTTTATATATCATAGAAGGTCTAAATCCAGTGTAAAATGGATCCCAACATGAAACTTCAAAGATGTCTGTAGTGTCCCTCTATGATTAGACCCAGACAACTAGCAAATCAAAATTTTTCATCCATATGATTATAATCTACTCTGCATTTAAGCTTTAACAACAAATAGTTACACTGATAAAAACAGATTTTGAAAGAAATGTATTACCTTTCCAGCTAAAATTATCTAGAAAGAAAGGTAATTTTGCTTTCTAATGTGAAAAATGTTTTCGGAATCTTTTTAAATAGAATTAGACTATGAGAAGTAAAATGCTGCAAAGAAAATCCAGTATGTGACAGCATATGAAACAACATCAATTTAGCATACCAAATACAATTTATGCGAGGTTATCTATATAAAAGCTGAAAAGTATAATGTAGTTTCACTCCTTTTTTGTGGAGGAGACTGAATAATCAGGCACCCATATGAACAGCTAACACAGGATGGAACAGATTTGTTTTGAAATTTAATGCTGCTCACATTTTGGTTTTGACACTAGCCTGCAAAAAAAGGTTACTTCCAGCTTAACATTAGAAATGCACTCTATCAGCAAAATATTTAATAGGAATAAAAAAATCAAAGATGAAAAAATAAGTTAATCCCAGGAATGTATTAAAGGATGTCATAAATCACACTGTGGAAAGCAATTGTCAGATAAACAAATACATACATTTTTTTAATCTTTTAAAAATTATTTTTTAATTTTCTCAATCCTCCCCCATTTGCATACTCTGGAAGGGGACATCACAATTACTAAAAGCTTCACTGTGGGCCAAGATGTGCAATAGTGCTGTTGAATGCAGTGCTCAGGGATGCCTCAGAGCGGATGTTCCAAGAGAATTTCAGAGAAGGGAAGCATGAATATTCATAAGGCTAATTAAAATGTATCTCTGTGTGAAACATTCCCCACAGTCCGATTAGTGAAGAAATTAGCACATATTTCTGGACTGAAGTTAATTTTCTTTTTGCTTTGTGTTTTACTTCTTACAGTAATTTCATTGCAAGATGGGGTTCTTCCTGGATGCTAATAAAGATCAGTGGTGTAAATGAGTGTCACAACATTGGCCACAAGTACTTACTGTGAATTTCTTCAAATATTCAGCGTATTGCCAGCATCTTATTTTCAAAATAAACACAGTAACTATTAGGTTAATTGCAACTGGTAAGCATAAAAGCTAGCTGCCAAATTGTACCCTCACCTCCTTTTACTCCAGTGGAGATGAGAATTGGAGGAAGACCATCTTCAGGAATTAGATTCATTGCACTGCCAACAGGACTGCCAACCTGAGTTATATTTCCCGAGAATACAGAAGCATTATCAGTCTACAAGAAGCAAACAACAAGAAAGGACAACATTACAGAAGTAATAATGATAAAACGTAAGAGCTGGCTGACTAGATTACTAGATGTAGGCGAAGGAGTCTGGGTCTGCTGGAGAAGCAGAAGCACCAAGTAATTTGGCTCTTTAATAATAGATAATCATGTGATGACTCCTGTATGTGAACTATTACTAAAAGGCCTGTGTAGACAGAGACTGCATCTCCCTTCTCTAGCACCACACATACCCATTTCTTTACAAAATCTAAATGTACCTATGCCCATCTGAACGTTTTGCAAAGTCTCAATTCCACTCACATGGGGTATGGTGGATTTAACATTGTTAGAGTACACTTGCACTTTACTGAATACATCATTTTATGAGAAGTGTCAAACAAAGTATTTTTCTGCTTTGTGCTATGACAATCTCGTTGTTTCAAACTCCTTACCGACCATGACTCAGCTTTTTTAAAACATGCGTTACACAAATGTCCTTCACACACAGGCTGTAGAGCCAAACACTTGGAAGCCACCTAGCACACAGACTTCAAACCTTGCTAAGTGCTCTGCCCCGTAATAGTTCGTTTCAGTTCAAAATATATGGTTGTTTCAGCACTCTGCAAACATTAAAATAAGTGAGGACACTTGCTATACAACATACCAAGACAAGCCTCAACAGATTTCCTAGATCAGTCTTACTGAAATCACCACAGAAGCTAATACACTACTCAGACCAAAGCAAGCATGGTATTTTGAGCGGTGAATAGTGTAACGCTTCCCTACTTCTGCTGATGAAGTGTTGTTGGTCACAGGCTTTGATGGATCATGCGACACTGCTAAGGTTCCTGTGGAAGTTGTCCCAGCCACTGTCAGTTTTGCTGCATCGGCAACTTCTCCATTGGGTAATATTCCATCAGCAAACCAAACACGCCTTTGTTCTCTAGGTTGAGCCACTAGAGAGAACATTAAAAAAATTAGGATTTAAGATCTTACAGCAACATTGACTGGAAAATTTGAGTACAGAAGAGGAAAACTGAAAAAAATTAATAAATAGAGAAATGTGCACTGGAAGGGACTTAAGACATCATCTAGTGCATTTTGTATGGCAGCATCATGTATAAACACATCTGCTGAGAATAGTTTACTTGTCCTTAAAAAACTGATGTCTCTACTGAGGGCAGGAATATCACTACTGGCATTAGCTAGAGTATTTAGAATGAAGTGCAGATATTCTTTCCAAATTCTTACTACAGGTAAATTGAAAGAAAAAATAAGTACTCTTACCTTCTGCTCCAGGATGCTTTAAAACTCCCACAGGTACCATAACAGTGGGAGGTGGAGAGCTCAGGGCACCTGAGGCCTGAGCCTGTTGCAAAGGAGGGATAGTAGAACAGTATTCAGCGGGATTGTTAGGGTTAGGACTCTGGCTTGAGGCACTCATCATGTTCTCCCAGGCTTGAGCTAAAGCAAACAAAGAACAAGACACATGAACACAGAGGAAGGTATCTAACAGTCCAAAACACTGTGTTAAGTTCTCAGCCAGAGTAGGTATGGACCCTGCCACCTTCCAAAGATGATCTCTCTTCCTTTATTTAAAAGGCCAGGAGACTGTAATTAAGCAAGCAAATCCACAGCAGGACAAGAAACAGCACTGGTCACGTGCAATAAAAGTATCAGTTCACATAGAAACATTTTCTGAAAATTATAACAATAGACTTTGACCTGAATGATGCTTATTTCCTCATGCTTCATTTTGTTTCCTCTTCAAAGATTTAACTGAAAACACTCAATTCTTATACATATGTATTTTTATCACACTGTATGGGCAGATGAACATTCCTATTACAAATGTTTTATAACCTACAGGACACTTGAGCAGATTTATCTTTTGTATATGAGAAAAAGCACCTTGCATTTCTTTATATCCAGGGCAGATCAGTACAGATCAACACCTTATAATCTTAACTATAAAAAAACCTTATGCTATTAATTCTGAAGGCATGACTTGAGCCTTAATTCAACTGCCCAAACAATAACACATAAAACTTCTTTGTAACAACATCCATCACAGGGAAATCTCTCCTCTAGCTAGTGAAACCGACTGTATCTCCACAGTACTACTTCTTTTTCATCTGTAAGGAAGGCTTGGAGCTATGCAAGGTACCAGAGAATTCATACGTGTGCTTGCACCTTCAACCATACTAGTATTTACAAATAAATGCATTCCTCTAGTCAGACATAAATATCATGCCACCTAAGCTCTCAGAGCAGCTATAAAGCCTGAATAACTCTTGTACATCTTCGGGTTCCTTTGGCTATGAATTGTCAGAAAACAAAGGTAAAAATAACCAGACCATAAAAACCCAAACAGAACACAACAGAACATAAACCCCCTCCTGCTTCCTCCCATCAACCTGCAAAACCAATAGAGTGAAATGCCTGCCAATGGTAAAGGTATTGACATTTCCATTTGAGAAGATTAAATGGAAGTATCTTTTTTAACAGCAATTCTGTATTCATTTGGAGTATGGGTCCTGAAAGAAGGAAGTGTTAAAAATGCATGAAGAAAAGTTACATCTCTAGCATCCCTTTATTAGAAAAATCATAGCATGGTAAAAGAACATTTTTAAAGCCTTCTCTAAGTCAAGCAAAGTACCAACTCAGCATGTCTACCAATTGAATATATAGTAAAAATATCATTGGAAACTTATTAAACACATAGTCTGGCCATGGAAAAGTGCCAGAAAACAAACAACCCTCCTCCCACACCCCAGTGAAACACAAACCAGATACCGAGCAACCAAATTAAATAACTACTTTTAGTGTGACTCCTATCCCCAGTTCCAAGACTGTGCAAAGATTAATGCTTAACCTGCTGCACTGAGTGGAAAAAAACCAAAACCTGTACCGACAAAGAAACTGCAAGGATCAGGAGGGATCAGATAGAATCAGGCCACAGGTTAACTAACCAGTAACCAAAAGCATCATCACAAAGCACTGCAACAGGGATAGAAACAGAGGGGTAACCTGGGGCAAGTACACCTAAGTATGCAGGCAGCACTCTCTCTATAATAAACCAAGCAGTGCTGTCACTGTTCACTGCCATTAAGGTGTATCCATCCTGGCAACAGGACAGAAAGGCTTTTAAAAGGAAATCATTATAATATGATCAATTTTATTATGCCTTTTTACAAGAACACTTCTGGTTTCAACTGAAATATTTTCAGATTCTTCCCTTCCCCCAGATGAAAACAAATCACTCACCACCAAAAGGAGCCAGCTGTCTTTTGCCAGGTGTACGTGTAATTCCTTGTTCTTGTACACCTTGAAATGTGCTAATTTCTTCATCTCAAAATGTAACATTTTAGCACCCCTCAATGTCATCATCAGGACTCGGTTTTGATTTCTAGGTATTACAACCTACAATTTCCTGTCACCTTACACATTTGGACTACAGTAAAGAATTATTAATAATTAAAACCTACCACTGCACACTGATTAATCTTTAATCTTTTTGAAACAGAAAAAAATTATTCCTGTTTAATAACAGAAACCGTCTACTAATTTTGGATGCTCATGTCAAGACTAAGCACTCAGTTACTTTCAAGTGTACCTTCATAATACTGAACTTCTTTGGAGAAAAAATAAAGCTATGAGCTTCTTAGTCCAATGCTCAACAAATTAACAGATCTTTCTGAAAACAGCAGCCGAAATAATCTACTATACATAACATGTAAAGATACCATCAAAATTACCTTGTCTGAACACTGACATAAAACAGAATTTTCCTCACTAATTCTTGGTTAAAACTACAGCAGCAATCTTTTATCAAAGTTTCCGAAGTTTAACTAAACATTTGCAGCAATGGAGATTCTATGATAACTGTTCAATAATTACCAGGATAGTTAGTTATCCCAATGGTTAAAAAATTGCATTTAGAACCTGAATTTGTCTGACTTCTCATTCTACCTACTACATGTTAAGTGCGTGCCTGTCAGATCTTCCTCTACAATTGAAGTAGCTTCTGTCATCAAGTTTCAGTTATCCAGATATATAGTTATACCCCGTGATCAAGTCACCTATTCACCTTTCCATTAATAAACCAAAGACAGAGTGCCTGGAATTTCTCATGATGAGACAGGTTTTCTCATGATTTAAGCACTCACATGGATCCTCTCTCAACCTAATCTAATTTTTCTACCTTCTCAATACAAGACATAGAAACTGAACATCAAGTCTTTCAGCAACAGCTGTCTCAGTGTCATGGAAATAAGTCAATTGGACAGCATAATCACCCAAAGGTAACTGCCAGCTCAGGAAGTTCTTGAAATTTTCAGAAGCCTCAAGATACAGTGGGAAGAATACTCTGTGTTTGCCCATATTTATACCACATATCTAAAGTGTTAATACTATAAAGGACAAAATACAAAATAGATTGCATGGCCCTTTGGTCAAAACCAAACACAGTCTTTCCTTACACCAAGCAGAAGGAATATAACTTCTTCTTTGTTCTACTTGTTAACTTCACAACTACTTGTGACCTCTCCCATACATCCCACGTTCACATCAGGCTTTTAGCCACAGCGCCATCCTGGGTTTGACAGACTCTCCAGTAATGTGCCCAAAGCAATAATCCAAACTCAGTTGTCCACATCTGTGGATAGATTTTTAGAGAAGACCTCCTACTCTAGCACCAAGGAGTTATGGAGGAAGAAGAGTTGGATTGATTTGTGGATAAATACTACTTTCCCAATTTCTTATAGTGCATATCTAGAAGAGGCACAACTGCATTACTCTTTGACATCCCATACAAAAGTGTAACAGGTTATCCACTCAGGCATCAAAGGACAGAGAGTAGGCTCCTCAATTAAATAAACCAAAAAACCACAAAAAATCACAGTTTCCGCAATCCTGGTATAGCACTCACAAATGAAAGCTTCCAAACTCTTTGTAACCTCACCATTTTTTGCCTTCTGTTAATCATATTGAGTTTAGGAATCCCCATGCTCCACAGGGATTCCACACTGATCTCTCAAGGGCCTTAGCTGTTTTAGCATACTTACCCATAAAAATAAAGTATTTTGATTTTTTCCTTTTTAAATATCATCACTGCATCTTAACACAAAGCCAGTGAAGCGCTGCATCTCAGATTCTCTTTCACTTACCATTCATTAGTACTGAATGGCAGATTACACACACTCTAGCTTCCTTTCGATCCATGTACAGCAACTTGCACTTCAGGCTACAGCATGCTGCACAAAAAACCTGGAACCAAAGGGAAAACAACTTAAGTGTCGTTCAAAAATATGTGATGAACCAATGAATTCAGACAAGATAATATCTGTAAAGCTCTAGACATGCAAAATAAGGAGGTAAAATATCAGTATTTTCCCATTAAAGCCACAGTGACTAATACCTGCCCAGCGTGCCTTTCCTACCAATCCCAATGAAGCAGTATTACATGGAACACATAAATGCACGTTGTCCTGATACTGCAGAGTGGTGTTTTTAAAATATG
Organism: Pelecanus crispus; assembly: GCF_030463565.1. NCBI lineage: Eukaryota > Metazoa > Chordata > Aves > Pelecaniformes > Pelecanidae > Pelecanus > Pelecanus crispus. Next base: position 67,491,443 of record NC_134647.1, read on the forward strand.
TTTGGCATAAATGACAATGGGTTAATAAATTCCTACCACTTTACAATTCCTCACAGAATTAACAATTTGGGAATTAATTTCAGTCTTAGAAAAAGCATGAGTAGTTTCTAGAATCAACTATGTTTAAATGCACAAGTTTTCTCTACGTAAGAGATTGCTGTGGCACAGATAATTCAAACAAGTAATTTTTATTTGCAGCAGGGCAATTAATCTATATTATCAACTCTAGCTTTTTAATCTCTTCATATATAACAAGCTATTCCTCAGTTGGGACTTAAGTGGATGTATCAAAATGTTTTAACTAATCAGTATGTAAAATGACATTTAAAATAGATGACTGACATTGGTACTGCAAGAAAATCTTGCTCCATTTATATATTAAAAAAAAAGCTCGTATTTACATGATTACAAACACTACAGCATCACAACACTAGAGAGAAATTAGGAACAGCATTTTACGCACACTGTCTGCTAAGGGGGGACCTGGTGCAAAATCCCCAGGGGGACAACCAGCTGCGGAGATGCAATTGCATTGCTAGCACTTCTCACCTGAACCAGCTCTAACAACTTCCCAGTCCTGGGCAGGAAAGAGTGTTGAGGCTTCCTCCAGACAAGCAAAACCATAAAACATGAGCATGGCTCGTGCATCAAAACAAACACTTGCATAGAGATACGATCCTACAATAGCAATTGCAATCTCAAAATCCTACAGAACAGACAAATCAGGGTGCCCTAATGATTTCTTATTTGTTTTAAAGAATAATATTTTCTTTGTTTAAAAATCCCAGTATTTCCTCAGGGTTATTATTCAGAGGACATGTGAAGATACTGATGAATACCCATTTCATGCAGAAAGGTAACATCACACTCAGGAAATCTAAAACCAGCAGCAGCTACCTAACAGATGAGTTCAGATATCAAGACAATTTCAGTTTTTAATTATAGGTGGATATTATATTCACTATGCATTATTATGATCTGTAATGCTTTCTTAATCCAAAAAATATTCCATCATCGTTTCAACAACAGTATTTCTGTAACATAGTCAAGAAACGACAGAGGATTCTCATATATAAATATTTGTAAGCCTAAATACATTTCAACCAAGTTAAAGATCACACCAAAGTACAACCACTTTGCAGCCTATTACCTTTGCAGTCTTTTAGTGGCAAGTGTTTAAAATAAGCACATAAAATAAGCCATGAGAGCTGAAAATTGAATGTGAAGAAAGAAGAGCTCACCCTGTCTCATTTCAATCAGTTTTAATGTTTCCTAATTATGTTAACTTAAACATTTCAGAAACTAAATGTAAGTGTATATACACTGGAATTTTCATGCAAAAATAAAAACAACCCTTCTGCATATGTGAAAACCTTTAAAAAAAAAAAAAAGAGCAAATGTACTTTAAAAATCTGATTTCTGCATTTACACCTCAACCCAATTTAAAAGCATTCTAGGGAACATTAATAACAACATCACAGCATATTTTAGACATTTGACATCATTTCAGTTCTCTGGAAGAAACTTCCAGTCAGAAGTTCAGTATTGAACATGGAAAAATCAATGTCTTCAACCATAAATGAAGGACCAACACAAATTAATATCTAATCTAGGACCCTTTACCAAACAATACATTATGCATTCAGCAAAGCTCCCAAGTGCAACCATCTAAATATTAAAAAAGAAAATAGAAGCAATGACAGAACATCTACACCTCCTCTCCTAGGCTGCATCAGCCTTCGAACAGTAGTAATGCAGAGGAAGAACACAATCCAGCACAACTGACAATTCAGTCTTGTTATTAACAATCACCAAGTCATTATCTCAGTATATCATGCTATAAAAAAATAACATAGCAATGTCAAAGCAAGTTTTTATGTTACTAGGGTTTTCAGGTTCACTGGGAGTTGTTAAAGCATTAGTTGCTAGGGGGTTGGTGATTTTTTTATAGTTTAATGGAAAAATATAGTTTGGGTTGTCAGTAAAAAGATGACATACAAATTTTCTGGTTTTCCTATCAAGATGATTGTTTCATCTGACATTAGACAACACATAAATACATAAGGTAAAATTTATGAATGTGTTCACACTCATTCTTCACGTTCTTAATTTTAATTCAAAATTTACTGTGCTACTTTCTACCACTTCCCTGACGTTCATATCTTCCATTAATTTTGCAATTATTATCCTGGAATTAAAAACTGAGACAGACTTCCCTGGTGCCACTCAACTATTTTTAAATGCAATTTTCATTCCCAAATGAAACAGATGTATTGACCCCTACTACAATGATTTGTCATGATGTTGATAAAGGTTAAAAAGAAACTGTTGTGCTAAAGCTTGTGTTCAAAAATATTTAGTCCCATGATTTCCCCTAGAAACTATTAACTGCAAGAGCTGAAGATACTATCTTCCCAATTCTTTAAGTGAGATTCATACATTTAGCAGAAACAGTGGAAGCGATACTGTGATTCAGTAGTTACCTACACCACAGGCACATGGTCAACATGACTTGTTTTGGGGATGGTTATCTTAACCAGAAAGCAAGAGCAGACAGCTGAGAACAGCTACGTCTCAAGCCACTACAGCGAGATTCATCAGAGCTTGCCCATCAAAGCCTTTGGTCTCTTTTCACCCAGAATCATTACAGGAACTAAGTGCTGTAAAGGAATTTGCAGTAAGTGCCAAGTATTATTTGACCTATACTGATTCTTAATATTTATTAATGTCCTTTTTTAAGAGGAAAAAACATAAGAAGGCTTAAAATACCAGAATTTTCTGGCACATCTTTTGACTGCGTGTGTGCAGATTTGGCCCAGACAACATTAGCTAACAAAAGCTTCTAGAAGGAAGCCATTCTGAGGATTATTCTACCACTCTGAGAACATGAAATACTAGCGTGATGTATTTTTCATATCTGAGAAACAAGTTTGTCTACAGAGCAGAGGGACTTTTTCTTTTATCCATTCCCCCATATCATCCAAAACAATGCTGGTTGTTCTTCTCAAGGCTTGTCTTCAGTAGTTTTTTAAAAAAAAAAAAAAAAAAGGAAAAAAAACCCGCATTACATTTTTTGACCTTGCTCTATCTCTGTGTGTTTTATCCATTTTGTTTACAGATATTTTCATTTTCTGCTTCTCGTTTGTGCAATTCAGGGCTTCAGACATTACAGGGAAGTAATTAAATCCAAGCAATGAACTTGTTTAAAACACAAAAATAAGTACAAAACATTACTGTAAATTAAAATTGTAGTCATATTTGTTAAACTCATAAAAAACCAAAAGAATTACCTAAATAACTGACACTATAAGTTAATATAGCAAAGCTAAAATTTTGGACATTCCTTTAACCTAGGTGCCTTACAGATTCTCCTTAACTGCAATGAGAAAAAGATCAAGCCCTTTGATATTAACTGAAAGATACACAAAAGGTAGGCATGTATCTCATATGATGCTTACTGATCTCCTGTGGTTACTAGCTCCACATCAGGACTCCCACTGCAACCAACCTGCAAGAGGATGGGCAGAAGCAAGCAATTGCAAGTCCTAGACCAGTGCACAGTGAATATCTGCTTAGCTTTTGAAAGTGTCCTGGGAAAGACTTTTCAGCATGCCTCAAAATCAAATTTGAATAAAATCTACTTATCTGGTGTTGCACTGAAGAGACTGAGTCCTATGTATTTTGGTTACTAAAGGGACAAGTGGCACACATACGTAGTCCTTTACAGAGGAGCAAGCCTGGGTTTTCTGCTAGGCTCCTTCCAGAATCAGGTGGTATAAGGGTTTGAGCTTTCCAGATACAGTTGCTTCTTTTAGGTCCTTTGTTCAAGTCATTCTGCTTCCCTGCACTCCTCTGGTAGCTAAAGATCTCGCCCATAGCAGTCAGGAGGTCTTTCAATCAACTTCAGAAACTTTTGGATAGGGCCTAAATGAACCAAAGTTACTTTTACTCTAGTTTTTCGTGAGTTTGAATATTTCTTTTCATCTTAAAAATATTCATTAATATCTACTTGACAAGAATGTTAGTTTACCACTTTTGAATCATCTTTTTTTTTCCTAAGTTCCTACTGCCCATGTGCCACTGACTTTTATTTCAGTAACAAGATATTTGGAAATACTTTACAAGCTAATAATTTACCACAAACTTGCCACATAAGAATTTGTGTTGACCTAGATGGCACATATATAAAACTTGAAAAAAAGAAGTCAACAATATTTCTTACACAACACAAAATGATACAGAAATTATGTTTTAGTTGTCTTCGTTACAAAATTTCTCACCATGTGTACATACATCAGGTGACAGATAACTTACTATATTTTTTTCCAGAAGCAAATGTATATTCTTTAAAATAATGTAAACAATACAAGAAAGGTTAGGAAAGAAGACTTAAAAGAACAGAGTTGATCAGCCATCTAAAATAGCACAAACGCCAGCAATTCAGCAGCACACTTCCAATTCCCATCAATGTTTCAGTATCTTTAATGGGATTATTGATGCAGTAATTTCTGCAAACTAGTTTCCTGAGCTTAGCCATTTTATAGCAGTTCTACATGAATCCAATGATGTCAATTGTTGCAATCAACAAATACACTGCTCATACAGGCTAATATTCTTTCAGTTATAGATAATTAGTTATTCTCTATTAGAACCCTAAATAGATTAGAGCTTAGAAACTCCTTTTTTTCTTTCACAAAATCAAACACGGCTTTCTAGGAAGAGATGTCACAGTAACTATAGCCAGTGGCTTAGAAGTCCTCTGATTTGATTTTATGTAGTGTCAGCAAAAAAAGGGTGCTTTGAGCCTACTCACAAAATACAAACTTACCTTCCCACAAGCTCTGCAATGATGCCTTCTCTTTGTGAATGTAAATCTGGCCTCACATTTCATACAGTTTGGTGCTTGAGAATCTGGAACCCAAACGGGAGCCACCTCACCCAAAGTCGTAAAAGGCTTTCTGGCTGGAGCTCCAAACTGACCAGCTCTGAGATCATTATCTGGACTATCTGGGGCTACTGCAAGGCACGGACTACTAGAGACTCCAGATTCATACTCTTCCAAATGTTCCCCATTAGTATCAGTAACAGAGGCATTTAAAGATGTTTCACCAGGAAACGCATCTGCTGTATCCCCTAATTGTGTTTTACCAAAGACATTTTTGTTTTTACTACTACCTCCACAATTTGGGGGAACAAGGTCATTTTGTAAGTGGTCCGATAATGGCTTCGGAATCTGCAGTTTAAGATTTGTAGGTTGTTTAGGTCTTGCACCACCAAAAGGAACACTGATAGATTGCAGATTAGTCACTGGTTTTGGTGAAGTTTGCCCTTGCATGGATGAAACCTGACTACAAAGATTGTGTAAATAATTTTTCTTTATGTGGTCACCAGTGCTGTTTAAAATAAGACTGCTCCCTTCTGTGGTCTCACTTCCTCTCTGTTCATAAACATTAGCGTAACATTCTGACTTGCTCTCCTCTACCTCCTTTTCCTCTGTTACTGAGTCTTCCTTGGAGGGTAAAGTCTTTGGAACATGAGGAACAACTGGGTTCTGCATTCCATAGGAATCACAACCATTAGACAGAGAGCTTGCTGCTGATGTAGCCACCACATCAGAGAGACTGGACCCTTCAAGCTCATCTATACCAGTTCCTTTTAAGTCTGTGCCCGCCTCCATCATCCCATCTCCACCTTCTTTACTATTACTACATGCCTCATCAGGCTGTTTTGTCTGCAAAAGTCTTTCATTCTCTCCCAGAGTTTGCTTATTATTCATCTCATTCAACTTAGTCAGTTCCCAATTAGTCATCTCCTGAGATTCAGGGTAACACTCCACCATGCTGAGCAATTCCGTTGTGCCAAGATTTTTATCACATTCAATGACTTCACTTTCAGTGGCACTAACATCCTCAGGGGCAAAATGTTCTGCAACACATTCCTTGTAATTGCCACTTCCAGCCACATTAGGTTGACAAGTTTCAGTGAGCCCAGATAGCCTAGACTGTAACTGTTGGGTTGTTTCCTGTTCTACGATTAAGCTTCCATTACTTGAACCAGAAGAAGAGTTTTTAGCTTCTAGATCCGTTCTCTGAGGAATGGCTTTACTAGTAAAATTTTCAACTGATACACAATTTTCTTGCATTTTAACAGTACCATCAACTGGTCTCTGTAAGAGAGTCACTGCATTAATCCCTGCAGTTGTAGCTTCTGAAAACAGTGAATCTTTACTCATATTAAAATCATCCTTTAATCGAGAGGAGGGGCATGCAATGGTCAGGCTTTCAGATGAAGCATTAATCAAATGATTTATAGAGTCATCTTCAGTGCACAGCCGATTTACTTGCTTTTCTGTATCTATATCTTTTTCCGTGGATCCATTTACAGTAACACTAAACTGATCACTCTGTCGGTTTTCATTATCCAGTGTAAAGCTAATAGTGTCCATTAGGGATTGACTGTTGTAATTTTTACAATCCAGCAAATCGCCACTTTGTAGTGTTCTTCTGTCACAGTTATGCATGACTGCCACTACTAGTACATTTTTCTCCTCTGGTAAGCAAGCTATATTTCCACATTTCTTTTCTCCTGTTTCCACAGTGTTACACTGATCATCCCGATTACTGTTTCTTTTAATCAATTGATCGTCTGCTGTTGCCTGATCATCAATCCACATGACTGGGGTCTCTGGGCTTATGCTAAAATCCTTTCCATTAGCACAGTGATCCCCTCCTCCTGTTGGTGTAGTCACTGAATGAGACAAGGAGAAAGACTTTAATCTCTGTTGACATTCATTAGGAGTTGTAGCTTCATTCACATTGGCCACGGTCGGGTTAAATGACAGACGACGAGAAGGCGGATCTAGAATCTGATTCCACTTTGCACCCAATAGCGTAGGTGAAACAGCGGCATCTGAAAAAGTATTTAAATAAGAGAACTTACTGTCCTATTAAAGCTACAGGTTCTATTAACTCTGTCGCATTAGAATGCCCCAAATATAAATGTAGAGATGTTCAAATACAGGCACAACAGTAAAACACATCTGCCATAACTAACATCCTTGATCAACCATGAGTAGTGTAATTGCATAATGTTTCTGGAACTCAGTAAGTTTAGAGCTACAGCAATTACGATCAGGTTGAATTTGCACAAGCAACTTTAAACTATTGATTAATATATTTTAGACAGCTAGAAATGCCTAGAAAGATTCCCACTCCCATAAAATGTTCAACTTCCCTGACAGCACAGAAGTAGCAATTAGACTAAGCAAAGAATTTAATACTTCAAATGTGATAACTTTCATTATATGATTTATGTGACCTAATAAAACATTTCTATGCTTGAGTCTCCCAAAACTGCAAAAGAAGCTTAAAATAAGTTTTGCCTGATTTGTTTAAAATAAATTATTAAAATATTGCCACTGACATTAAGCTTCACAAAACCTTTCTTTAAAAAGTGTACAGAAGATTTTCTATTAAAAGAGTGAGAAATTTTTAAAAAGTAAACAAGATTAATGGAAACAGAAGAGAATACTACTAACAAAAACTGAAGACACACCATGCAAAATTAACAGATTTTCTTTTGCAAGTTCTGAGATTACTTTGCAACTCAAAACCAAAAAGGGTATCACAGAGCTCTCCCTCTTCAACGGTGTTCTCTGTAGAATACATCTAATGTGCATCTACGGTCTTGTTCAAAATGACTCACCTTCGTTTTGCTCAAATTCGTCTAAAACCTTATCGAGGTTATATGCCTCTGCTTGGAAATAGTTCTCCATTTGTCAGGGAAAGACCACCAGATTCTTGTCTGAACCTGCCAGAGAACAAATTACAACCAGATATGTAACTGTCAGTCAGCAGTTTCCACTACATATTGCCCTGATTTAAGGGGAAAAGAAGTCCTTTGTAAATCAAATTTTACATACATCACATGCATAAATCAAAAGTATTTTCCAGGAATAAAAATTATTTGTGTGCTTAAACTTGCTTAATTCAGAGTAACAACCTCCCCAAACTTGTTTTGGATTTTATTACCTCCAGTCTCCCACATTACTGTGTCTAACCATTAGGATCACCATAATGGTAAGAGGAGAACTGCTCCGACACCTAATGGTAAGAGGAGAACTGCTCCAACACCAGTCAGAAAATAACAGTCTAGAGAACCAGAGGCCACCTAACCATCTGAAGATCCAGCTTTCAGTTCTGTGCTACCACCGACTAGCTCATGTGGCTTTGAACAAGAAGTTTAAACTCTCTGTGCTTCTGATTTTTTAATGTATACTAAGCTAGCAGTATTCTGTGTCACTCCTCATTTCCCAGAGATGCTTCAAAGATTCATACTTGTAAAAGTTGTTAAAGGACTTAACGGGTGTTACTTGAATTGTGCTAGCTCTTAAAATGCCTGCTTTAGTAATCCTTGTTTCCCTGAAAGGCAGGCACTGGAAACCTAGCAAAATGCACAGAAGTAAATAGTCTCATCAAAAGATAATACTCGCAGGCTAGAAAGGAAGAGGACAAGGGAGAAATGAAAAAAACAACAACCCTAAATCATTAAATTACTTTCTACACTTCACATAATAAATAACATTTTTGCCCTAACAGTAGGAACATGGTCTTGCTACCAAAGGCTGGTAGCAACAAGACACCATGATTCATTTTTTAAAAACATTCACTACCAGCAAAGACATTTTCACTGAGAAATGTGTGCCATAACCTATATACCATAAAGAGAGACCTTGATTTGATCTGTTCTCTGAACATCATTCCAAACAGTCTTATTCTCTTCAGAGTTGGCTTTCAGTGTTGTGAAATAAGGAAATGGAGGAGGAGAGGGTGAGAACCTTGTTTTGCAGTAAGAAACAGTGTTAGACCTGACAGCTAGATTCCAGCTCAATTAAAAACCTGCTCTTTTACGCTAGAGGTACAACAGACACAAGAAAAACATCAGAGGATGCTTCCAATTTAAAACTATACTTTAACATTACTCCCATAGTATCCAGATTTGAGGAAAACATCAACCAGTTTTATTCCAATTACTACAACATTAAATACAGGTTTGTATTTACTGTGGGCAACAGCTACAATTAGGTTATTGGTACAAAAAGATCATGCTTTAAAATATCACAAAATGCAGAGTTCAAGTTTTTAAGGTTGACCTTAAATTTGACAGGTGGTGTTTTTAAAAGATGATCATGTTACAACATAAATACATTGCTTTTTAATATAATAAGATTAAATCATGTTTTAAAGATACATACAAAAGCCAATTTTAAAGAAAATTAGTGTAATGGCAACTTAGAAATTGCAATAAGCATCACCCAAAAAAAGACCATTTTGCAAAGAAATTCAGAGATAAACTAGACTTGTCACCTTACAAACTCCCAGATTTGTCCTCTGTTCTGGGGTTTTAGATTAACTCCTTCTGCAAGGAAAATAGATAACTGGCCATATCACTTACTGTACACAGATGCACAGATTATAACATAAGCAATGGAAAAGCTGACCACCTTGATCAAAGGTTGCATTTCAGAAGTCTAAAAAAGCTCGACACTTTACATTCTCTACCAAAAGCCAGGCTGTGACCTCTAACTGTGATGGAGTGTACTCTTTGATCCCTTAGACACCCAATATAAGATCTTCCTGAGTCATGCCCACCAAGTCATTGTATTAAAAATCTTTCATGCCATTTTAACTGAAACAACTACATTTACTACACACATTTCAGTTAAACCAAAATAATTTTAAAAAGCAAATGCTTCTCCTTAGACATACAAATACTAAATTCACTCAAACTACATCCAAACTGCAAGAGTCTGGAGGTTCTCTTGCACCCTTCTCTCCACCTCATTTCAACTCCTTAATAGGAAGCATCTTTACCAGCTGAGTAAATATCAAATATTGAAAAGTTAATTAGAATCTGTCCCAATGGATATTTTGCTTGAAATTTTTTTCCATTCAAAGTTCTAAACATCAACCCAAATTAACTCACTATAGTAAGACCATTTTGTACAAAACACCATATACTTTCACATCCATTTATAATGTATTTAATTTACATTATAATGACAACATTCCAGTCTAGCAAACAAGTGATGAAGATGTAAGTAAGTATTCCTAAGCAAAGTCCTACTACTAAGGTCAGTGATGCAAAGAGTACCTGTCAGTGAAGCACTGCAAGAGTGAAAAGTGTCATACAAAATTTTTGTGTTCAGGAGTTAAACTGTGACACTGTCTGAAGCCACTGCACTCAGATTTCCACGCACTTTCATAGTGAAAAAGGACATCTAGTTAAGGCATTCGCTAGGACATAAACACAAACTCTGCAATATGGGCGGCCCCAAAGAAATAGGCTACAAGCATTGATTTTTTTTGTTTTGCTTATTTTAGAGAAGATAATGATTACTGACAAGCAAATTGATAGAGAAGGAATGCTATGCTGATTACATAGTTGCTGAAAACATGTTTTTAAGTAACTCTATGAACAACTGCTTTTTGATTCTGTGTTACTTTCAAATGTTTAGAAAAATTCAGGCCTGTCCATTCATACAACTTCAAAACCTGACTGAAAGCCTGATCAAATTACTTCAGAACTAATTCAAATTTATGCTCATTGGAGTAAGTAGAATATAAGCCACATTTGTCCCTAAAATTTAGTCCTATATAAGGTGGTTTTTTTCATTGTCATATAAATCAGGAACAAGATATGCCTAGCCAAAGAAAGCAGTGTTAGAAGTTCATAATAGTCTTTTTTTTTTACTTTAGTCAGGGTTTGGCTTTTAAATTTTATATTAAGTGTGATTTTATAACATTAGAAAAATGCAAATATTCAGACTTAGGAGACAACATATTTAAAAATAACCAGGGCGTATAAAGAAGACTTACAGTCCCAAGGAGGTTAAATGTGGTTAATACTTCATAGCATCTCTGTGCAATTATTAACATCTGTATTATCTAATATTAAATATCTAATATTTGTGAATTTAAATTTGGTCCAATATGACAGAGGGATTTTTTCTGTATTTTAAAAAATTCTAAGTAGAGAGAACTATGTGTAAACAAATATGTGTAATCATGTAAATTCTGAAGCTCAAATACTGGTGCACAAACATGCAATGAGCCAAAATCCAGACTGATGGATGCTCATAGTCCAAACTGAAGAGAGAAGAGACCTTTTATATCATTATTGTTATTTCACTTACTGATGTACCAGGATGTATGGAGAATCTTTTATTTTTAAACTCACAGTCACTAAGCTGACAGCCGCTGATTGTCTATGCAAATAGGTACTTCTCAGAAAAGGTCAGCTCCAAATCTTCAGGTCTAACACATAAAATTATTATTATATAAAAGAATGCAACAACCCCCCCAAACTTTTCCAGAAGTTTCTGTCCAAGGGCAAAACACACTGCCAAACCCACAAGAGTCCTTACTGCCCTCTTCCTGACAGAAAAGGAAGACAAGTACTCATGTTCTTCACAAATACCTGCAACTCTTCTTGACCAATACATTGTCAGCAACTCATATTTTTGCCAGTTTAAGATCTAATACTTCAACTCTGCATCGCCAGCAACTCAAGATCAAAACAGAAAACACAAAGTGCTCTAACACAGCATGCGATAATAACCGGGTAGCTGTTTTCCCGGTGGTTTAGAATTTAATTTTATTTTGAATATTTTTATGAAATATCCAACATAAATAAAAAGAAACATATTCCTTTACAGGTCTTTGGAAACTTTGTAACTCACAGGTACCACTATAACAGTTTGGAACAGTTTTAGAATTATTCTAGTCCCAAACTTCTTCCTAATATAAAGGCTAAAATTACATTTTTAAAGGATCCTTGATAGTTGTGAAAGTCTTTAGTATTCTCAACTATTCCAAGCCATGGCATGGAGAGAAGCCATCGAGCAAACACACAACTTAAACTCTGGAAAAGTGACAATAAGAACATAAGCAAACCAGGAAGAAATTTCAATGGCAATTCTAGCTGTATGCTGCCAAAAAGGAGACACTTCCTAAATTAGTATATATTGGGATGAATGATATGAAGAAGAGGATATTGTGCCAGTGCAAGGAAAAGGAGACATAAATCACCAATCCCATGAAAAGCATAAGATGGTTTTTCAAAAATACAGTCCTCCATGCAAAGATTTGGCAGAAAAGACTAATTATAGGCAAAAAGCCCCCATTAAATAGCAAAATATTTTTTTTTATTCTGTTTTTAAAAAAAGAAAAAAAGAAGAATACAATGGCTACCATCCACTGGTACAGTAAGTCCAGAACCCAAGATCACTTGTTACCTATTGCAGAGTCATCTCCTGTCTTTCATGGCAAAAAGCTAATGAAAACATTCAGCCTGTCAATCAGATTATCTGCAAGCTCCTGTTGGATCACAGATCACGCGTAATTCAGAAACTCCGTGTTTTACTTATCAATTTCTTCATACAACCACATGGACTTATCATCATCTTCATCTCTCAAACTTAAGAACTTATGTTTTATCAAGCTTACATGCTCTATTCTCTCCTAATGTCTAAATAAAAAGGCACATGTACCAGATTGTCTGTGTCATATGTATCCAGAATTACTATGCTAGTCATCATAGCATTTAGACATAAGACAAACTTTAGTTGATTAGTGGGGAGGGAAGGAGACAGAAGTAAGGGACAGAAAAACCTTCCTTAAAATTAGATGGTATTCTGAACAAGCTTAACCTTGGAGACTGCCTTTCAAGACAGCTCAGACATCCCACGTGCCGGCTTCTTCTTGGGAAATGAACTGTACAAAGAGATAGGCCTTGTGGTATACCTGCAAAGTGGCAAGACTCGTATTTGTTTTGGTGTCTATGATAAGGAATTATGTAACCCCAGATCCTCTGCACCACACATCCTTAATTACCCTCAAGATTTTTTCACCAGCGGAACTGAAAGCCTTAAGTCTTTCAAATCTTCTTGACTCTAACAGTGGACGACCAGCACACAATCACGTTAAAACACTGTAATAAAAAAATGCACCAAAAGGAAATAATACCAACATACAACTATCAGCCTCATAGCAAAGGCCTAAAAATCAGAGAGTACGTAAAGAACCAGAATAAGATCTCCGGACTTTCTATCATGCTGCCCTGTGTAGACTACTCTTTCAATATGAAACTGTGAACATACACATTTCAGTAAACTCTTACTAAACAAAATACTCATCGTTTATTATAGTCCTCACCAAAAATATATATAAAAGACTCCTAAGATGAAAGTCACAAGGAGCATGATCAAACTGAAGCCAAACATTGCTCATTCATCCTGATAAAAATCAGACATCCACAAAATGTCATTTTCCCACAGCATGACAACATGGAATTACATATCAACTGGACAAATTAATTTATTAGATCTAGTGCTCCTGAGGACCTCCATCAACCCCAATAAACAATAGTCAAGTCCACATATTGTTCCAGCTCCCTTTAGTGATTTTTGTATTATTTGCCCCTGGGAGGAAGAAGTCAAGCACCTTTGCTGTAATGAACAGCTTGTTCAGAGCATTCAGCAATAGCTGTATTTTTAACTGATGAGATCTGCCTACAGCACAGACTGAGGAAGAAAGACTTTGCCCACTTCCCCCCTTCTCCAAACAAAATAAGACACATCTTTGCTCTAAAACAAGGCAATTACTCTCATTAAAAACCAAAACAACAAAATGCTAAAAATACTCCATCATCTTCTATACAAGATATATATCCATATAGAGGTGTATGTACATAAATATATATCCATAAGCATACACAAAAATACATGCATTTCAAGTACATACCCCTGAATCATTACATTCTAAAGCAGAACTTGCCTCTTACCTTTTTCTTTTATACATATGTTAAGAAACGAATGACCCTGTGCCTACTCATGATGACTGCAGCACAACCAGCCAGTTCTGCTGAATCAGAGTGTTCTACTTGATCCTAGAAAGAAAATATAAACATGTATTTTATGATTGGTAATTCTGCCACAAACCATGTTTTTTCAACATGACTCCAGCTAGCACAGGCACATTTGGCAAATGCTGCAAGCCTTCAAATGATTTGGATTACATTTGCAGCTTTAAATTCAGGGATCTATGCACTATGCCACTATTGCACTCCAACATTGTGATGAAAAAAGCTGCTAATAAAAAACACATTGCTACCTACCTACTATTATTCTTCATTTAACCGTAAACCCACAGAGCAAGGCAGCAACTCTAACTGTCCTTGTATTCCTGATGACCTTGACTGTAGCGCTTAATTTCTAAAACTAGCCTCTGAAGTTAATTATATTACACTACAATAGGCCTTCCAAAAATAAAGAGCTAGTAGCTTTGATACTCAACAAAAATTCACAGCCCTCTGAATTCTGTAAAGTGTATTCATCAGCTTCCCACTGATTTTGTTACAACTAAACAACTGGGTTTATCTTCAAATTATTCCCCCTACAATCTTAGGCTCCTATCACTTCCTAAATGCTTCTTCTCTCAAAAACCACAATGGCATCAACCTTCAAAAAAAAAGAAAAAAAAAAAGAGTCTTCAGAAGAAACTGTTTTGTTCTCCTAACTACAGCATTTCTATAGGTCAGGTGGTCATTTTCGCAGGCTGCATCTTAATAGTCAACACAGGTCAAAAATCCAACACAGCCATAAGCAAAGAAAAGAGACTAGTTTATGACAAACAGTGCAACAAGAACAAGGAGTGAGATAAGGTAAATTCATGTTTTAAGGTTTGCTGGTGCTGGTATTTGACCTGTTAGGTAGTTGAAATATTTGTTACTGCTCTGATGAAGCAGCAGCATATGTTAGAAAAAAAAATCTTAAAACTCCAGGAAAATGAACAGAGCTAAAAAAAAAAATCAGTTCTCCATGCATTAAAGCAATATTCAGTACTATAATACAATTTTTCCAGGGTTGTTTATTATTCTTTTCAGAAATAAGCTACAGTAATAATTCCAGGAAACTAATGAACTGAACAGTAGCACTCTTAGTAGTACTGTTTCAAACTCAAAATAAAATCCCACAGCTTTGTATGCCAACAGAACTGTTCCTGTATGCAAGTAAAATTTCTGATGCCATGTATATTTCTATCTCTATAAGCTAAGATGAATTTTGGATATTTGGGAAACAGTACAAATTATTATATTACAAAGTTCTTCAGATAGACTTCATATGCATGCAGAAATGGAGGTGAGGGAAATTTAATTCCACTGAAAGGCTTTAGAATGCTAAGCTTTTTCAAAGGGATATGAAATACATGTGGCAGCAGGGCAAGGTTATCTGTACCACCAGCATGGACCCTCCTGGCCTGTAGGTGGAGGAAAATGATTCCGTTTTCATGACCCCTTTGAAAAGATGGATCAATTAATGACAATTCTGTTTGTGATTTATGACAAGGCCTGTCAACTGCATCATGAACATCAAACACATTTCACATGAACCAGTCAGTCACACATTAACTACAGAGTTCAATCTTTACCAATCAGAAATGGATCACACCTAGCAACCTACAGCTGAAAACGTGCTGTGCTGTTACTAGTGCTCTAAGCCAACAAGCCTTCTAGGCAAGCGATATTCAGGGCAACAGTACAGCTTTATCATTCATTGTTTTTATTCTGATCCACTTTACTTGTTCCATTCTTCCCAGGTAATAACTTTTTTGTCTGTAACCATTCAACACAGAAGAACACAGATCCAATCAACTGATACCAGCTTTGAAGAGATATTACCTGGAGGTCCTAGAGCTTTTTGTTTATAACTCAACATTTACTCTCAGCAGCCATTTCCCCTTACAAAGATCAATGCAAAAATCAAAGCATGCTTACAGATATGACTGTAATACATTTAAACAAAAAGCAATTAAAAAAAAGTAAATTATAAGGTTTGGATTTCCTGAAAAAATGCACAAGTTGGCAACAGAGCCAAATTCTTTTCCAATAAGAAGTTAATGTAAGAGAACTATATTAAAATAAAAATCAAGGACAAAAAGAATAACTACAAAGGACAGTCAAGAATATTCACAACAATGTATAACCTAGTGATTATTAGGTTTTTCACAAATCATACACACTGCTAAAAAAGGGTTCCATCACACTTGAAAAAAATACATACATTTCCACCTAAAAATTGTGTGCCTACTGAGACCTAAGATCATTACAAATGAAGGAGGCCCAGTGTCTCTGCTGTTCCAGTTTGCTTACTTTGAGCATTTCACAGTTTCTTATCTCTTCTGCTGATGGTTGGCTGAACTCTTCTGTCTCCTGCCCTACAGTGGTATCACTCAGGTGCTGCTTTGGTTATACCCTACATGTATGATTTCCCTCAGGAGCTCCAAGAGGGCAACTGCCAATTACTGCAAAAACAAAACAGAAATTGAAGAGAAATTTGACAAGCAGAGACGTGCCCAGAATAAAGAGAGGACGAAGAATAGGAAAAAGGAGCTCTATAAATATAAAATTAGAAGTATCTTCCACAAATAAGAATGTAAAAAATGTTTACAACATCAAATGGAAGTAATCTCAACTATCACAAATTGGAATAGCTTATAATAAATGGAAGGAGACTGAAAAAGAAGCAATTTTGGTACTATGTTAAAAAAATGCCGAAAAAGCTCAAAGCACGAAGAGATGCTAAAAAATGCTTCCATCTACTGGCAAGGATCCAACTCTTAACTACACTACAGATCCTCTATAATGTGCTACCAGTGAGAAGATGTCTTTGAGTAGGCAGGAATACATTTGCAGCCATTTTAAGGCACTTTATTGCTAGAGCAGTTGAACTAGGGATTATCTTAAATGCAAACCCAGATTTCAGTGCTGGTATCTTAACTTCCTAGCTTGTCTACACTCTGGAACTATCAGATGGCAGACTCAGAGAGACTACAGACAGGGGATGTATTCAGGTCCCAACTTTGCAAGAATAAAAACTACAAGAAGAAATACTATAGCAGGGGGTTACATTAGTAGGTAAACAGTGTACTTAAACTAGGGGAAACAGCAGGTTTCAGGATACACATCAGTTACACAATATGAATTGTTTTATCTGATCAGTTAATCTGGAAGCTAAATCTTCATAAGTGGAAAAGGTGGGGTTTCTTCACTCAAGTGATGAAATGCTTGGAATAATTTACCATGTGCTCAACAGTTTGTCACTTCATAATGGTTCCTTCCTGGCCTCTCTCAAATGAAGCAGCAACTTTCAGTCAAGTTTCACATGAACGTGTGTTTGTATTATTTTTTAAGAATTAATGTAAGTAGAATGACTTACTACTATGCAGGAATGCTCCTCCCGCAAAGGCAGTCCTCCAGCCCTGTCTCAGGATACACTGTCACAACAGTACCCGGAGTCTATGTGGACAGTGTATGTCCATACTAACTGAAGGAAGCAAGCTTCATTCTCCACTGCTGTTATCTTTCATGAACACATCAAACAGCTATTCATTCTGTACAAAGTACAGGGCTCTTTCTACCTAGTGTGTGCCAAATAAAAGAAAGGGCGGGAATTATAAAATGTTTGTGACACAGCAGTAGCAATACCTGTGTCACGCACATGAAAATGCCTGCAATGGCAAGGACTTCAGATTAGGCCCCAAATTAAACATTTCAACATGAATTGTTCTATTAATAAATTAAACTAGCAGCCATGCAATGCAACCAGGAAAAAAAAAAAAAAAAAAATTTAAAAAATCTAATTTATTAAAGGAGACTCAGCAATAACAACAGAATTTTTAAAAAACACCTTGTCTAAGAAACAGTTCAGGATTAGAAGATCCCATTAAAACTTGCCATAAGTCCATTTAATAAGAAATACTAAAAACAGCAGCAAGAGATTAAATGTAACAAATATAAACAAGATACAGTCACTGCTAATCCTTTTCCTGCACCAAAAGCTCAAGATGACCAAGTATCCTTTGGTTGTATTTCCCATAATTTGCTGATGTTCCTACTACTCCATGTAAATTAACCAAAGAGTAGACTGGGGCATGGCAGGCTATTTCTGTGTAATGCAACACTTTGTACCAGCTCACTACCCATGAATGCTGACAAAAGATAAACTATTTCAATGTTGCATTGGTTTGTCTTTTTTTCCAATCAACTGCACAAACAGAGATGGACAACGCCTAAAGCAGAATACAGTCTCTCTAATCATTTCACTAATATTTGCATCTTTTCCCTTGACTTTTCCCCATGCCATTTTAAAGCTATTATTTTCACTTTTGTCTCCAGCCAAGTTTCCATAAGGAGACATTCACGCATGCCAGAGCAGCAGTAAGGCAGTCAAAAGAGCAACAACTTCAAAGAAGCGTTATAGAAAGTAGCACCGTCAAAAGTAACAGGGAGACAAGCAAAATTACAGCAGCGTTATCAACCTTTGTCCTCCAGTAAGTAAGAGAAAGCAGCCCAACTGAAAAGGACACCTGCTTTGTAACAGTTTACAGTAGAAAATAAATTCCATCTCCTACCCTTTTTACTATTTCAAGGAGAAAGAAATTGATTTATTTGCTTGACACAAAAACCAGCCTTGCCAAAAAGCCCGTACCTCCTCGGCACGCGGCAGAGGCAGGGCCCTCAGCACCTGGAGACAGGAACTACGCGTCCTTCTTACATAACTGCTTTTGAATGCCTTGAAATGCATCCATCCCCGGCTCCTTGGAAGAACAAATAGATAGGTTTACACTGCAGTGATGCCTTCAATGCAAGTTTTTCCAGAGGAACACAGTTGGAAGAAAAAAGAGAAAAATCCTTTCCTGAGCTTACTCATATGCTCATAGAGCTCACTTCAAAATTTAGTGGTTTATAAATCTAATGTTTTATAACACTTCGTTTCATACAACTCCCAAGTTTAAAATACTGTAAACCACAAAAAAATGAATCCACAGTGTATTAAACATAAATTTAGTATGAAATCATGGTTCTTAATTTGTGCATGGATTCCATGTAATGTCATCAATGTAACAATGTGCTTTTTAAAAAAATCAATACATTTAACATACTGAACTGAAGCTGTTATTTAACTTTATTCAAATGCAAACTAAAGTAAACCATACAGAATAAATAGGTTTATTTGGGGGGTGTTATTTTTTTTATGTTTCTGTATTTGAGAAACAAGGTTTTGAGTATTAGAAGTTAATGTTTAACAGATTTGAAGAACAAAATTATTTAAAGTCACATGCTATGTATCTCAGAGTGAATTATTCCTGTATTCTAATACTTTACAAGTTTTTCTTCTTTCTTTCTAATGTAGGGTAGAAACAAGAATGAATCCCAAATATACTGGTCATTGTTTCAGATGTTTCTTAGATTTGGGCAATATGGGAAAAACTGACTAAGGTCCCCTAGAATTGCTAATTAAATGCCTACAACTGCCAAGGCACTGGCCTTTTTATAAAACCCACAAGGGGCCAATACTTGCAGGTGCTGTGAGCAAAATCCGTATCTGATAATAAAAGCCAGAATTGCCACGCAACCAGAGTGGGACAGGTGAAAAGGACAACGGGCAAAGAGGGAAACTGCTTTGCTACCATTTACTAGCCCATCAATTCTGCGTTATACCCACTGGGGAGAGAAGCTGCTAGAAGCGACACAATTTATGCACTCAGACGCTCTTTAGAGAAAGGACAATCTGTACAGACAAAGTCTGAAAGTCTACAGTCACTTTCTACTGAAGCACAGTCAATCAGCTACTAAAGCTCTCTTTATCAACACACTTGGATATATCCTCTTTCCAACTCTTCTGTGGTCATTTTTACTCATTTGATAGCTATGTAACATTAACAGTGTTATAAAATCTTCCACACACACACTTTTAGTAAGAAATACCATAGTTATAGACAGCAAACAGTTACTATTTCTCAAATCCTATGTTATGTAGAGTTGGATTACCGTGCGTTCCTGAAAATAAATTCAGAGATCTATGAATTTTTATCTCATACTCCATTCAACCTGAAATTATCTCAAAGGAAGTAACTTTTAATTTCCATTAGCAATTTTATTTTTCCTATTGTGTTGACCTTTCTACTCATATCACGCCAAGATTAAACTTATATATACACACACACGATACTAACACATTATAAAATACTGTTGTCTTGTCAAGTGTAGCGAAGTTCATTCCCACGTTTGTGACCATGATCTAACTACATTGCTGATGCTCACGGTGCATTATGTGTCAAATCATCTGCAACTAGTAACTCACTCAATACAACTCGATACATCCATGGCAACAGTGTGTACTGAAACTGCGATTTCTGAGTATGATTCTCATTTATGCTGCGGTCCATTAACATGTTTTTAACAGTGCTGAAGGGACTAAGCGCTAACCAACAGAAATGGTGAGTAACTTGTATTCAGATTTGCTGTAAAGTTTTTTTTCATTGCTTCAGTGGTGCAATATACCAATCAGGACATTTACTGAAAATTTATGTAAAACTCAGAAAAGTTTTAGTTATAAAACTAAGTGTCCATAATTCTGTATCATTGTTGGCAGTCACAGGAAATAAAGGCATAACATACAAAACCAAAAAAACCTGAAAGCATTAATTATTAATGTGTAAAAATACAGTTTTCAGAAATCTTATGGAGCTCCAGGAACACTAAATCTTCCTAAACTCAGATGCAACATTTCTCAGATAGTCCAAAACTGAGAAAACTCAGCCACTTCTTTTGTCCACTGATAGGGTGGTTTATTCTGCTCAGCCATGAATCCCTACCTCTTTTCTTTACCTCTCCTTCTTAGACTGTAGTATACTCTTGTGTTCCATTTTCTTCATCTGTTAGTCTTTTCCCCTCTCAAACACATTCCTTCCTCATTCATTTCTTCCTGCATACATTTTCTTTCTCCCTACCCATGCTTCCTTTCTCCTCTGACAAAAAAATGAGAAACCCCATATGTTTCAACATCACTGTTCAGATCCACTAGCATAAACCAGTTGTAAACGACCTTATTAACCACACGATATTATTCCTCACTTCTAGGAATGGTGGGAACAAACCCAATAGCAATAGTGATGTGTCCACTTTGCAAACATAAATGAAAGTCTGTAGACAAAACGGCCATTGAAAAAGAAAAAAAAACACGTGGCCAAAATAACAGTCAAAACATAAGACATCATTGTAACTGTGAACCTGCCTTCTACCTATCCTCATCATTATTTACTGTCACCATGGCTCCTTCATGAATTCATTTAAACCCTCAGCCTTTTAGACTGTGAAATACAATTTTTGACACGCACACACACACTGGGTATTCAACATCCAGGATCAGCACAGCTACCTGCTTCCCTCAAGCATCTATGTATTTGAAACCTCTTGTTAAGACAAGTTTTACTAACTACATAGGAGCCACTATTTACACATTTCCTCAAAGTGGAAGAAGATACAACTGCATCTACATGCCATTTGTACAGAAATGAAGCTTAATGGCAAAAAAGAGAGAAAATATAACCCCAAAGGCCATTATAGGGAACAAAATCACTACATCACTACACATCACATACCTATCTATTGCCCATGAGTCTCAAGAAACAATTTCTAATTCCTGTCGTAATAAAACCCATGTTCATTCTACAGGAGTATACAAAAAAATCTATGTGCAAATTCCCGCGATAGGTTAAAATGCATTTTACAGGTGACTTGTTAACTAAAACTAAGGTAAATACAATATAGAGGCTATTATGCCAGTACACTAACATAATTACTTGAAAGCACAAAAGTACATGCATAGACTGATGCTTAAGGTTAAGTAATGACCTTTTAAAGTTACATTTATAAAAGCATCAAGAACGACCTGTGAAATAGATGAAGTATACTGGGGTTTTAGTCAGCCTTCATCATTTATACAAAAATACAGTATGAAATTCCTACAATCAATGCAATTGAATTGATGTTTCAGTTAAGAGGCTGTTTCTGTATATATATGCTATTTAAAGCAATCTGTTAATAATATAACCTAAGAAGTGAGCTTTGCACATACTTTCAAGTTCACCAAATACGAGATCATTAAAATACTCACTTTGAATTAACCAATATAGCAGTCACAATTGTGCTGGTTTTGGCTGCGATCGAGTTAATTTTCTTCATAGCTGCTAGTATGGGGCTATGTTTTGGATTTGTGCTGGAAACAGTGTTGATAATACAGAGATGTTTTACGTTACTGCTGAGCAGTGCTTGCACAGAGTCAAGGCCTTTTCTGCTTCCCACCCCACCCCACCTCACCAACAAGCAGGCTGGGGGTGCACAAGAAGCTGGGAGGGGACACAGCTGGGACAGCTGACCCCACCTGACCAAAGGGATGTTCCATACCATATGGCATCATGCTCAGTATATAAAGCTGGTGGAAGAAGAAGGAAGCGGGGGGAATGTTCGGAGTTATGGCATTTGTCTACCCAACTAATCATTACACATGATGGAGCCCTGCTTGCCTGCCGATGGGAATTACTGAATGAATTCCTTGTTTTGCTTTGCGTGCATGTGTGGCTTTTGCTTTACCTATTAAACTGTCATTATCTCAACCCACAAGTTTTCTCACTTTTGCTCTTCCGATTCTCTCCCCCATCCCACCATGGGGGAATGAGTGAGCAGCTGTGTGGGGCTTAGTTGCTGGCTGGGGTTAAACCATGACAACACTGTCACTTTGTAACATGAAGACAACCAATATGCTCTGCTGAACTATCAAACTGGCCAGCAAACAGAAACAGTAGCTAAATACTGAAGTATAAACCCCAAAACAGGTACAGATCAGATACCTGTGCCTTTCTCTACAAAGCACAAGTCTCAGATGCAAACAATAGCATGTATTTCCACAGTACTGCAGAAGAACATGCAATTTCAAAAAGACTGCTAGATAAATGAAAAAAAAAAAATTACAGGCAAAGAGGGAACTTTCCTCTTACGCGATCTCAATTCATATTAAATGTTCATTTATCTGCATTACAGTGCAGATAGGGAATAAAGAACTACATTGACATGATTGGTTTGCTGAGTATATTTTAACCATGTAACTTTTGTGTCTTCTCCACCCTACAAAGAAAACTCAGTATTCACAGCCTCAATAAAACAACTAAGAAGCGGACTTACGTACTGGTAAGCGTTCAGTTACCATCACTTTTCAAGTGTTGTATCTTTAATCTGATCTCCTACAGAAATGAAGATTATGGGATCATATTGTTCACTTACTATTTTTTATGCTCATCTTTTAAAAAAAAAAAAAAATCTAAGTTCATGAAAATTAGTATCTGCACAGTAAAAACAAATTCAAATGACTGTCCTCTGAGGGAAAAGCAAGCTGCTATATGTATTTTTGGCAGCAACCTGCTGGGCAATCAATACCCACACAGCTCTGGAAAAAACAGAATTATGGTGTTATGTGAGAAAGCTGGGGTTACTTGCAGAGGGGGAAGGAATAGAAGAGATACTAAGGGGCAAAAAGGATTTAAATCTACAGAAAAACAAGCTTTTTTCATTCCACTGACAGTAGAATATGCTTACCAATAAAGTATCTCAAAGGACTTGGGTACATATAACATCAGATTCAGTTTACACTATAAAACTCATTCAACACATCTTCTAATTCAAAATAAAACATAGTTCTCTCCATCTCCAGATCCTGTAAGAATTTCCCTGCTACTTACAAAGTCTTTCATAAATTCTAAAGAATAGTAAGTCCTAGCCATCAGAAACAAATCTGGATTTAGATTCCCACTGTTTCAGCTAGAGTGATGGGAGCTGCTTTGTCACTGGACCAGCACAGTGCACTGACTCAACCCAAGAACCACTAAGCTCTTTTGAACATCAGCTTAAACAAGCCCAGTTCTCCGTTCTCAGTCTTGCATGCCATCAGGCAACATGCTCCACATGCCCCCTGGATCTCTGATATCCTAAAAAGTCAGGTAAGCATCATCCCCATTCAACAGTTACTGGAACTGACACACATAGAGATCCAAGATACATGCTCTTCTCTTTCATATCATGCTTATTTAAGAAATCACCAACACCAGATAGCCACCCCTCTTCTGCGATAGATTACTGAGGCACACTTGCTTTTCCTTCTCTACAACACGAGCAGAAAAAGCAAATGTGCTACATCTTCAGCCACTGCATTTCCCAATCTGGTGCAGAAACAAAATTAATTTGATTTTGTTTAAATTGATATGCAAAGCTCAGAGCTGCAGAACTTGAAGAGGGTATACAAATTTAATTCTGCCAGGCATCTTCAGCAGATGACTGGGGCAGGGATTACCTAAGTCACCCCTACACAGATCACCAAAGTCCACCTCAGAGATACTGGATGTGCAGCACACCCAAGATCAGAATGCACAACACAGACCAGAGGAATCTAGATCAACAGAAACCAGGCCCCGTATTTTACTGCTAATGACACCATTCTTAAACCTTCCTCTTAAAATCCAACAATTCAAAAAAAAAGAGAGAGGAAAAAAAAAATCAAAGCTGTTGAAGAAGAAAAGGAAACAGATAAGAGAACAGTTTCATTGTCCGGGTTAAAAGAAATGTAAGAAAAGTGCAGTAAATGATACCTAAGAAACAAAAACCTCACAGATCTGAAAATACCTGCAATTTTGTCCTGTAGTATCTCCCAAAATTCCAATAATCTGACTGGCCAACCAATCAAGCAATAAATTTTATGTGTAATCACATGATTTGCCAATTCTTCTTGAATTTATAACAACTATACACACTATAAATTCATAGTTTCAAATGGCTTGGCTTTTATTTTAGTGATCCTAAACCAATCTTCTAGATCACACTTGGAGTGCAAACAGGTAAGTCAACATGTACGCTGAGTTCAAAGCAGAGTTTTGACACTACAAAACTGAATCTGGGAACAGAAAAGCTCCTCTAATAGTAAGTGTCATTCACAGATAAAGAAGCTGTTATGCAATTTAGAAAGCTCTTTGATCTGCTTCTTACACTGAACGTTACCCGCTCCTTTTAAGTTCATCAGACTACTTTTTAGAAAAAACGTACCAGTGTATGTTCCTCCACTGTTAATCTTTTATGAATTTTTTAATGTATTTCACCGGCATTACCTCCCCAAATAAAATTTTAAACTTAGAGTGAAATATAAATGTTGTATTCAGAGCACATGTGTAAAGATTGCGTTCTATTATTTATAAAAAAAGACTTCAGTGTATCATAGAAGTAAACAAAAACTTTCCTATTACAGTAATTTTAAACATTGCAAGAATCCAGAAGTAAGGCTGGTAAGTATTACTAGGGCAGCTACAGCACTTCTGTAATTGACAGAGCACATGTCAATCTCTTGACATAAGTATGGCCTAATTTCAAATTATCACCTGATAGGAAATGACTGCTGGATTCTTTGTATGCTGGGAAGAGGGAAGGACAGGTTCCTCCCAGCTACCACTTCACTAACAAAAAAAAAAGGCACGGAACTTAAGACATATACTAAACATTTTGCCTTTTTATGCAGGCCCACAACTGCTCTTTGGCAAAACTGAAGTATAAGAAGTCAGGAAGACTCACAATCAAACATTACCAGTAAGTATAGTCATAATTCAGTAGATAGCATTTCTTTTCTAACTCTTAACTGGAGAAGGGATTTTCTCAACAAGGCAAAGGGTCAAAACATTCCCAGCATCTACGATCATGCCTAATTCCTCTGTCACTAACGAAGAATAGCTGGGGAACAGTCCTAAAATAGTTACCAAACTGAAATCTACAACACAGGAGTATTTTCATACATAGATAATAGCAGAAAAATACAGTTCCAGCTTTGTCTACATTAGGCTTTAGTGCTTTTTTCTGACTACTGCAAACACCAGTTCAGCTCGAGCCAGGCCAAAAAACAGGAAGACACTAGCGAAGACACACTACAGCATTATTTTATATACAAAGCTACACCCTAAACCAGAATTCACCATCACTATCTAAAGTACCAGCTGATGTCTCAAGCCTTCACTAGAAAGCTTTCCACCTTTGTTACTATGTTGGAACCAAACCAGTAACAGAAATCCAACAAAACATTTTTAAGAAAAATTAACTGGCGATACCATTTCCAATTGTAAAGTCCCACTCAACTTCATTATGCAATCAATCTCTTAAAAAAATTCAATTTAAGCTTCCTGTTGCTACTAAAAGGAGGCAGGGGAAAATACAGAAAACAGAAGCAAAATACATACTAGTAGCACGCAGTACAGTTCTTGATAGAAAAACCTAGACAATCCTAGCAGAGCATACCGGAATGCTTCTGGACCTTCAGTGTATTTGCTTAAAACAATGATACTACAGTGACCCCACTGACTCATAAGGTAGATTTCTAGCTTCAGTTGCCATCATAATATCGGATACACAAGTAATATTAACATATAGCAAACAAGACAAAGATATTTATATATTCTACATACAGCACAGAGACAGAATATAGAGGGTACAGCCATTAGCATTATCTGCAAATAATTCAATATGAAGGTTAGTAATTGCTACTCAAGAGCATAGAGACAAACAAAAAAACAATCCAAGTGGAAATCCAACACTGAAGCCCATGTTTTCATTTGCCCAACATACAGTGGACACTGGGGATAGAATATGTGAAAAGCTTAATATATGGGCACCAAAACTTCAAAACATAACATATGGTCAGACCACCACATATTGACACTTCCAAATTATCAAACTAAGGCAACTATTGCCTTAGTTTATATTTACACTGAAGATAGGACGCAAGCTATTCAGAGAGCACTCTAGCTCCACATTTTCTAAAACACAGAAAATCTACAGATTGTGACTCCACACCTGTTTTTCACATAGTTTATCACTTTTCTTCCTTCCCCCCCCCCCCCCTTTTTTTTTTTTACTTTAACGGAACTACACCTGTGTAAAATTCAGCTGACTGGACTTGCTTCTTTAAGTCAGCTCCCATTTGAGCAGATCTAGATGAAAGAATACAGAAGGAACAATCTACCCAGTGTTGTCACCCTCAAGTTCCTGGCCACGCACTGTTTGTCTTTAACCTATGTTTTTAAATTAATTAGATTTCTCTAGTAACGACCATTAAAATAGTTTAAGTGACCCTTCATGGATTTCCTCTACCATTCACCATCAGCGTATTTGATGCTGATGTACTAGTTGGAGGGCTGTTATTTCTGAAAAATAAGTGTCAATATTACACATTTCTACTTATCTCTTCTATCAATTACAACAGTTATGTAACTACTGTTGTAATATTCCAGTAATAAGCAATACTGGAAAGATTCAGTGAAAGAATACATATAAACTCGCCTTACAAGTATTTTTCCTACTCCACCCATCTGCTATGGCAGTCTGAATAGTAGCTTTCCTAAATATGCCAGACTCTGCATGTGCATGATGCAAAAGGGAGAAAACATCATAAAGCACATTCAGGAAACAAATACCTGTCAAAGACAAAAGCACTGATTGCAGCATTCCATTAATTCCAATGAAAAAGTCCTGGGACCTGCAATGTTTTTTAATTCTCTCTAGAAACTACTATTTAAAAGAATGACATAGTTTAATACCCTAGGTATGACACTCACACTCATTTCTTCCCACAAACACTAGCTGAGAATTACACTCATTAAGATTTAACAGGGAACCTTAAAATCTACAAATGTTCAATGTCTAAAAAGAATCTTAACAGCTAAATTAAAAAAATTGTATTACGCTTTAGTTTCAATTAAGTGAAACCCAGCCAACAAAACAGTAAGTAGGAAAGTATTTGCCTGTAAAATTAGAATCATTTCTACCTATAAAATATATAGTAATTATTATTTATATATAAAATATATATTGTTATGTATTATGATAATGGTAATTTACTTTTATCACACTGTTTTTTAAAGTGTGCTATTCTTTTGATAACTATATAGCATGTTTTGCTCTAGTTGCTAGTCAAATAAATTTGTATGAATATGTATCCTGAATTCTAATTTAAGTAGAAACTACTATGTCAGTGAAGGATACTTGATACATCTTTTAAAACTTCCCATCCATTTACATTAATTGATGTAATTTTCCCAGTGTTGCAAGCTGTAGGCAACAGTTAAAGCCAATACAGAAGTAAAAGCTGTTTCTATCACCTAAAAATTAATACTTTAACTTACTTTCAGCCATTTACTCTTGACTATATATTTCTTATCAATATAAAAAACTTTGTAAACTTTTAGTATCATTGTACAGGCACATTTCTCAATGCTTCATAAATCAACAGGAAGGAAAACTGAGCATGTTAGTTCACTTCTCTGTTCATTTCAAAGTTCAAGTCTCATAAAGAATCACAAATAGTGCTCTAAAACAGGCCACCTTTCAATTTCTTTTGAGACTTTAATCTCTATCATATTAAAAAAAACCCAAACCAGTAGCCTTTATATAAAAGTAGTCTATGAATATACCGGTGTCTTCCAACAACGTTCTGGAAAAGATCGCCGATTCATCAGCACACAGACTAACCGTGCACTGAAACTGTTATCCCTTATCTGATTTTCTGTCAGGAAACTCACTCTTATTTAGAAGATTCTCAGCTTACTGCATCAAAAAGATTTTTCTGATTAACAAAACATGAATACACAACTTCTTCCCAAAATCTATTTCTTTCTGGCCAGCTTTTACTCAAAAGCAAAACTTCACTTTAATCCCTTTGCGGAATAATTTCCAGGTAATTTTTTATAGACAGCCTATAAACCAGCAAACCAGCAAGCTATTTTCTGCTAAAGTTGGCACAGCTAGTGGACAGGCAACAACAGACATGAAAAGCTTATCATTCTTTGGCCACAAGTTTTAATACTGCATCTTTGTTCAGTCTCTACCGTTGTTACCTAAGACAATCACAGTCAGACTTATACTAAACTAAAAAAAATGTATTTCATCTCAGTCTTAGCCCCAGGCCTCAGATCCTGAAATGTGCGTTTGAAAGTATTTCATGCCCAGCCTAATAACTGACTCAAAGCTAATGCACAAAAATAACACCCAATATCAGGACTCAGCACTGCAGTTTTGGGGTGTTTTTCTTCCTTTTTCACACACTAAAGAAGGGACCATAAAGCAATGGACAATTAGACAATCAATCTCAATGTGTCAGAACATGGTAACTTGTTAGGTGTAGATCAGGGCTTGAATTAGAGGGAGGCTTGCTTGAGATTTTAGGCCCTTATTCAGCTTCCATTTCAGATTCCCCAAACCTCTGAAGAGATTTTTAATTTTGTCTCGCTTAGGTCAAGGAGACTGTTCTTCTCATTTTGTATCACATGCCATAACTTTATAAAAAGAAATGCACTCCTGGGCTCAGGCAGTAACAAAGGATGTTGATGTTGTTTCAACCGCTGAAGGTATATCTAAAATCCGGATTCATTCCATGCAATCAAAAATGATCTGCTAATAAAAGTTAATTACAATGTTTTAAAATACTGCCTAGTCAGTAAAATCTGCCTAAAGAAAATAAAAGCTTTTATTCAAGTAGAGCATCTTTTTTTTTATTTATGTATTGTTTTACTTGTTTATACAGGGCCCTTTCCAGTTTTGGATTCAGCCTGGACCGAAATATTGAGGGTAGTTGTTATTCAGAAATTCTAATCTAATACAACCATACTTAATAAAAATATTGCTGGAATTTGAGATTCCATATTCAGTCAACTTCTAATATTTGAACTGAATGAAAATATGTGTAAAAATTAAACCCTCTGAAAAACCGCTGTCACAAAATAATCAGGAATATCTTGTCTATAAATAAACAAGATAGTTAACACGAAAACATAAAGTCTATCGATTCCCATCTGCTACTTGTTTCTCAGTCTGGTTTACAAGATAAAAACAGTTCTTCAGCCACCCGCCATCATATGCACCTATATAACCGTAACATTTATGAGCAAGGAACTAACCCTCCTCTGCAAAAAGTCTGACATGCCAGGAGTGCCAGTTATTCTTAGAGTGAGGCATGACCACAGTTTCACGTAATTAGAGATGTTATAAAACGCATCCCGCCCGCTCGCCCCATCCCCCTCCACCACTACCACCATTGCAGGAGTGACTTGTTACACATCGCGATGAGCAAGTAGCATTCCCTGCCCGGGGAGAGAGCGGAGATCTGGCCATAAAAAGGGCACGAGATGCAAACAGGGATCCTCCCCCCTCCGGGCCGGGAGCCGGGGCTGCCCGCCGGCTCCCGTGCGCACGGCGCGGCCCGGGGGCGCCGGCCGGCCCGGGGAACAACCTCGCCTTGCCCCGCGCCGGCACCGGCGGCACACGGGGGGTGGCCCGGGGGTGAGCCCCGATGGGGGACGGCAAGAGCTCTGTCCCCTTCTCCAGGATCGCCGGCGCTGGGGGAAAGGTGCCCCGGCCGCGCCCGGGAAGGGGTCACCCGGTCCAGGCACCCGGCGAGCGGCACCCGGGGACGGAGGGGAACGGCGGGGAGGGGGCTCGGAGGACCCGCGTCGCCGCCGGTGCGGGCTGAGGGGCGATCCCCGCCTTCCCTCTCAAGGTCCCTTCCAACCCAAAGCATTCTACGATTCCCCCTCGGCGGCGAGGCGCCTCTCCCTTGGCGGCGTGCGGGGGACAAGGGCGGCGGGGTGAGGGGGCACCCGCAGCCCCCGCGCCCCGGGTCGGGGCGGTGGCGGCGACACGGCAGCTCTGCTGAGGCGTCCGAGCCCTCCCCGCCCGCCCGCGGGGCCTCGCTCCGGGCGGCAGGGGCCTGGGGAGCGGGATACCCCGGCCTCCCGGGCCTGGGGGCGGAGGGCTGGGCGCCGCTCACTCACTCACCTCGGGAGGCAGCAGGCGCCGCCGGGTCTGCATGGCGAGGGGGATCTCCCGGGGCCGCGCTCCGCCGCCGCCGCCGCCGCCGCCGCTCGCTGCCGGGCGGGCCCCGCAGACCCCGCGAGCGCTGGAGAGGCCGGCGCCCGCCCTCGCCGCCTGCCAGCCGGGATCGCTCGCTGGCGCCGCGGCCAAGGCCGCCGCAGCTCCCGGCAGCCAGCGCCCCCTGGCCGGCCCCAGAGGCAGCGCACGGCACTGCGGCACCGCCGGGGAGGCAGTGCGGAGCCTGCCGCACCCCCGCCCCGCGGCGCGGGGGGCCGGGCAGGCCGCGCCGCCACCTCCGGCCCGGCCGCCTACCGCCGGGCGTCACGGGCGGAGAGCGGGAGGAGTCAGCCGGCACGGGGGGAGGCACCGCGGAGGGCGCCTGCCCGCTCACCCCCGCCGCGGCGTCCCGCCGAGCCTGCGGGCCACCGCCGCGCCCGCGCGGCCCCGCGGCCAGGGCCTCCCGCCCACGCACCCCCACCGCGCACGGAGGGCGGCACCGGGCGGGGAGCCGCAGCCCGGCGGCCCGCGGGGAGGCAGCCGGCGCTGCCCGGGCACTGCGCGACGCGGCGGCGGGCCGTCGGCCGAGAGACGGAGCCCGCAGCCGGCCGCAACTGCACCTACACGCTGTAGGCAGAAGGATGCGCGGCTGGGAGCCGTTCCTGGTTTATTTCGCCATTTCACGTGGAATACCTTCGCAATCGGAGAGGGACGTCCTATCCTGCGGGACACCCACAGCCGCCCGCGCACGCCCACACGGCCACCCTGAGGGGTGCCTGGGTGCGCAGACACGGAGCCATCCGCGCAAAGGCACGAGAACTCGGCAGCAAAGCGGGGTTCCAGAAAAACAAACAAACAAACCAACCCCACGCTCGTTCCTCACAGAAATAGTCTCAGAACTGCGACGGCAAACTGACAGGTTACGCCAAACCATAACTATGCGCCCGAAGTCTCACCGATTCTACGAGGCGGCGGCCACGGCGGCGCCCATGCCGGGAGCGGGACACCTTTCCCCGCCCGGCTGCAGGCACTCGGGAACTGGAGGAAATGTCCCCCTCCCCCGTGTGACCCGCGGCGCTGCTGCGGCTCCGGCTCCGGCGGGGCGAGGGGCGGTGAGGGGGCGGCCAGCCCCGGGCTGCCGGGCCCGGCCGCAGCGCGCACAGCCGCCCTCTGCTGGGCGGAGGGCAGCGGCCCTCAACGCCTCACGCCCCTAACGCCTCGCCCCGCGTGCGGCCTCGCCCTTCCCGCGCTCGCCGCCTCAGGAGCCCCTCGCCCCCGGAGCCCCTCGCCCCCGGAGCCCCTCGCCCCCGGAGCCCCTCGCCCCTGGAACCCCTCGCCCCTGGAACCCCTCGCCCCTGGAGCCCCTCGCCTCAGGAGCCCCTCGCCCCTGGAGCCCCTCGCCCCCGGAGCCCCTCGCCCCTGGAGCCCCTCGCCCCTGCAACCCCTCGCCCCCCTCGCCCCTCGCTCCTGCAACCCCTCGCCCCTGGAGCCCCTCGCCCCTGGAACCCCTCGCCCCTGGAACCCCTCGCCCCTGGAGCCCCTCGCCCCCGGAGCCCCTCGCCCCTGGAACCCCTCGCCCTCGGAGCCCCTCGCCCCTGGAACCCCTCGCCCCTGGAGCCCCTCGCCCCTGGAGCCCCTCACCCCTGCAACCCCTCGCCCCTGGAGCCCCTCACCCCTGCAACCCCTTGCCCCTGCAACCCCTCCCCTCGGCTCCCCCTCAGGAATGGCTCGCCCCACGCGGGGGGGAAGGCGAAGGAGCCGCCGCCCCCTCACCTTTGGACGGCGCTCTGGCCTCCTCCCAGCCGCAGTGGAGCACTATGTCACCCCGAGGAGGGAGGGAAAGGCGAGTATGGTGGCTGCTAACGCAGTTGCACTGCCATACCCCCTTCTCAGGTCTTCGCGCTTGCAGCCTATCACTGTCCAGCAGGTTAGGCTTCTCCATTAACTTACTACATACGGCAGTGAATATGGTGTAATGAGCCCAGTGATAAAATCTAGGCCTTCTTGCTCCAAGAACATCAGCCCATCCTACTTGAAATGAAAAGGAAGCACTTAATGTTTATTCATTGATTCTGGTAGAACTATCTGCTTTTCAAGCAGAAAATACAAGATACTCCCAATCAACTGAATCATCAATCCATGGGCAAAGAGCTGAGGAGATAAAAAATGCTAATCAATCATCGCTGGTAGTAGCATGTTAATGGAGATGGAATTCATTTTCTCCCATAAAGCATTCCCGGTTAACCCCAACTTGCTATCTCTTTAGCAATTAGTGGTGTCATGCTTGTAAAGCACAGATGAGGAGTTCAGATCAGTCCAATACACAATTACTATCCTCCAAACAATTCTCATTAAACACCTCAGACTGCTAAACACACAATATGCCTGACAAACAAAAAGGAAATAAATTAAAGGGTGAGCAATGTAACACTTTGTACCCTCTGGCCAAATGCATGCAAGCACATAGGTTTGCCATCTACGTATGTCTCACAAAGGCATAGCGCTACCATAATTTTGTTCTACTTTAATCCTTCTGCATACAGCCATTCATTGGACTGTTTTCTCACCAGAGTTTTTACCTGAAGGATATCCTAATGGGCTGTTTTGCAAGAAGGCCTTCTCATGAAAGCATGGAAAAAAGGAGTTGGGAGCGATGGGAAATACCTCTATGAGTTAAGGTGATGCAACATGGTCTCATGACCTGTCCCTTCTCAGTATCTATATGTATCTTGGATGCCACATGACTTGTTCCCAATGAAGATGTATCTAGAGGAGCAGGAACTCAGCAAAACTCAGGTTGCTGCTCCGGGCCGTTGTGGTGCCAGACACCTGAGCTTAAAGCAGGGAGATTGCCCATCCTGTGTTCTCAGTGTGCTCCCTCTGCTAGTGTCCAAGCAGGAAACGTTTGGGTGTGGATAGTGAGAAACACTATATACAAACTAAATTTTGATCCCAATCCCCAGCAAGGCTCTGAGACATGGACCATGAGCTGGGCACATTCAGTGCAAGTGTGAGAGTTACAAATTCTCCAAAAAGTGCCTTCAGTTCTTCCATGTACATCAGCCTCACGTCAGTGAGCCTCTACAGCACTGTCATAAGAAACCATGCCTAATAGTACCCCACATGATAGCATGGACATTTGGTATTGAGTTTGCCACCTCTTTTCCCAAGTCTTTTACCATCTTTGTCCAGGTCTAGCTAGCAAGGAAGGGGCATGAAGGAGAGCATATAGAAGAGGATACTCCAATTTGCAAAAGGCAGGGAACTGAAAAGTGGGTGAGAAGACCACAGTTAGAAAGGTGAAGGGAAGCTATGAGATGCCCTAGTTGAAGGAGGCAGCAGAGAGTTATGGGGTCAATACAAAGATTTGTGTCTGTAACGTGTGTACACTGGGAACTAGGAGTTATGGACAATTGATGGGTACATATGGGTACAGGATTCAAACTGATGCAAGAGTAATCCACGAACAACAGAGTTAAGGACAAATACGAGGATTTTTTAACTTCTTGGTGAAACTTGCAGAAACTTGGGGGAAAAGGAAGCTTAGTAATGGCTTCAGTCTCTTACTAGATGGACATAGTAGAACAGTTAACAATAATGTAGGAAAGGCAGAAGAGCTCAATAACTATTTCTGGTCTGCATTTCAGGAAGAGCCAGGTGATATACGAATATCATATGATGAAATACATTCCATTACAAAAAGCACTGAGGAGGATGTTAAACAGAAGCTAATAAAGTTGGGCATCAACAGGTCTAGGTAGCTTGCATCCAAACTTTTAAAAGCACTGGCACAGAGCATCTTTAGACCATTAATGTTGATTTTCAATAAATCTTGGAACACTGTTAAAGTTCCAGAGGACCGGATGAAATATTGTACCAATATTTTAAAAGGGTAAACAAGGTGACCAAGGTAGTTACGACCTGCCAGCCTGACAGGAATTCTGGGTAATATAATGGGACATTATCTACATTACTTGATTAAAAAAGAATTAAAGGATAGAAACACAATAAATGCAAATTACTGTTGAAAATAAATCTTGCCAAAATAATTTGATTTTTTAATGGCATTACAAGTTTGGTTGATCAAGGTAAGTAGGTCTGCGAAATACTTGTTTTGGTAACTTGCAGCATTTTAATTAAGAAGCCAGAATGATACAAACTCATCACAGCACATATTAAACTGTTCAAACTCTAGCTAACTGGCAGTTAGAAAGTGGGGAAATAAGAAGTCATCATGAAAGTGTGTTTCTGGCTCCTACAGCAATTAGCTCTACACTATATTGTATTGATATTAATGTCTCTAAGGAAAGCATAAAATCATCACTTACAAAGTTTGCAAGTGATGTAAGCAATAGGGAGTCATAAATAACAAGTCATGATGTAAAGTATCTGAGGCAGCTTGATAAAAAGTAATATGCATTTCTGTACAGCCAAATGTAAAAACATGCACCAAAGAATAAAGACAGTGATTACAGGATGAGAGAACTGGTGTTCTAACAAGCTACTGCTCAAAAACCTCGAGAGTCATCACATAAAATCAGAAGAAAATGAGCAGGTGGTGTGGCGCTGTGGCCAACAGGCTAATGCAATCCTTGGTTTTATGAACAGGAGAATATAG
Organism: Pelecanus crispus; assembly: GCF_030463565.1. Taxonomy (NCBI): domain Eukaryota; kingdom Metazoa; phylum Chordata; class Aves; order Pelecaniformes; family Pelecanidae; genus Pelecanus; species Pelecanus crispus. Next base: position 67,526,847 of record NC_134647.1, read on the forward strand.
AAAGATATCTTTATCTATTTTTCTGGTACTAGTCCAACTGCTCCAGAAGTCTGATAGCCAAATTCCTTAATTCCTTAATAGAAGTGGTTCAGAGAAGACCAATAAGAATGATTTAGATTGAAAGTGAAAATGTTCGATCTATTTCAGTGTCAAAAAAGAGGGTGAAGGGGTGACTCAATCACAGGTTTTAAGTACTTCCAAAATTCCATGACTGTATGCTAAAGGCAGTTGTATACAGCTTCCTGGTGAGGTCTTCTACCAGTGAAGGTAATTGATCACTGAGACACTTTAGGGAGGAACAAGTTAGCTTTCCCAGCACTGGAAATGTCAAAATCAAAACCAGGTGCTTTTAAAAACTGTATTTTCACACAAGCAGGAGTTCAGTGCTATAAGTCTATTAGCTATGAGATACAACTATGTGACCATAGCTTTGGATCCTGCTTACTAGTCTATGCAGAAGTCGATTTCCTTGGGCACAAGGAAGTAACAACCTGTCGTTTCAGTGTCATCTGACACGGATCATGTGTTCTTGAGCACATGACCATCATGCAGCCGGTAATGTTTGGTAATGGTGATGGTAATGTTTACATTGGTTGAAGGCATGGGTGGACTTCTTCACAGAAGGCAAATCCTTTGAAGCATAGTGCGTACAAAGATAACTTTTCTCACTCAAGAACTCTGAGACATACATTGCTGGAAGCTGGGAGGTTACTCCCGAAAAGTGTGACTATATGATTATTCTGCTACTAAACTCTTCCTCTGGCATCTGCTTCTGGCCACTGTCACAGGCAGGATACTGATCTTTCTCATGCCAAGCAGTCTCTTAGGTCCATACCAAAGTTGACCCACCCCTGATCTCTGAACAGTGAAGTGGGAGTTTTAGTGGGAGCAGAGAATAGATGCTTGGTAATAAATAGGCATAGGCACAGGAGAGGGCAGGAACCAGGGGAGAGAACAACAGAAACACTTAATATTAGGACATCAAAGACTGGCTTGGGTAGGGGATTGTACATGAGGCTCTGGACCTCTCCGGAATCTGGCATTGACTGAAACATTCGGGAGTCTCCCGGTCTGATCTGGTATCATCAAACAGGAAACCTTGCAGCAAAATGTTCATTACTTTCCCAATGTAGTTCCTGATACAAATACTCAGCCTTCTACTGATATGCAAGATCTCAAGTAGGAAAGGCTTGTGCTGTCAACCTAAGCGTCCAAACCTCTTGGGTGACTGAAGCTTTTATTCACGGTTCCATATATGTTGGCTTTTTTCCATACAGTTGCTAGTAACTGCTTGCATATCACACTGACAGAAACAATACTCTAAATGTTCATTACTACTACCACTGCTAGTAGAGTTCTCAGTGATCATTGAACCAGTTTCTGTTGTGAAAAAACAATACTCTGATTACACCCTTCCAAAGACGCCAAGAGACCTGCTATGAAGGTTACAATGTCGCGATTTTGCCCTCTAGTGGCTGAGTGACTAGTCCAGCTCCTGTGGGGTCTGTTTTACTACATCTTTATTACCTCATCAGCCCTGAATCTTTGATTTTTCTAAATTTTGTGCAGGCTTCATCCATTATACTCAAGTGCTACCTGCACCAGAACGATCTGAATCAATAAAAATGCTTGGCTAAACATCCTCAGAATCCTATATTAAGGCTAACTCAGTATTTAGTGAGTCATACAATAAAACCACTAATACATGGGCACTTAATTAATCTATGATGCATTTTCTACCACATATGGCTTAATCTCGGGAAAATAAAAAGACCTGCTAGGTCACTATCTCGATGCATGGGTCAATTTAGAGTCATTCCATGCTGAATACCTATTTATATTTTGTCCAGTTTAAATTTTAAACATGTCATGTATTCTTAGCAGTAAAAGAACAGATGGAATTTTAATCCTTTCCAACAGTAAACTCACAAAGGTTATGTATTTAAAAGGGAACATAACTGCTTTACTGTCTATGCTGGCTGTATCTTGAAACATCCATCACTTTTCTCTCCATATTCCAGACACTGGCCTAGAGGCTCTGAAAGATCTGTGTCTGTATCTGTGCTAAACTTATGTGTAAGCTTGAGCAAAGGGCTTTGGACTTTAATGACATCCTGATTTTTTTCTTTTTCTCTCCCTCTGGCACCCATTTTAGCTTATTAGCCCAAGCTAATAATATGGAAACAACACTTATTCAATTAAATTGTTTGTCTTTCTCTTCCCCTCCCTCCTTCCCATATCTTTAGGATCTCTCAGCCAATTTCCGCCACAGCTGAAAAAGTGGTAGGTCTCAAAGGAAATGAAGTTCTTACAAGTTTTGTGGCAACCCATGGCCAGACACAGAGGGGGTGAGCCAAAGCAAGTCCAACTCAGCTGGTACATATTCAGCATGGCAGCAGCCAGTTAGTGAATCAGTGCGTGCTCTGGCTGCCCAGGCAGCATGCGTGCACCGCCACATTACTCCCGGTATATGCTGTTTTGGCCTGGGAGTGTTGCAGGGAATGTAGAGGAAGATGAGGTCATTGTGGTAGGAGGGTCATCATGGACGTGGCAAGGCTAGGGTTATTGCAAGGAAGAGATCAGAGGGTGAAGACATAAAATCAATGTGCAAACATGGGCTATTTTTCCAATACTCACAGGTCAACTTTTCAAGGGTTGTTATTTGGACTTGGTATTTGAGACTGAGATGTGACACTTAGGTAATTTGAAAACTTCTACTAAGCAGGAATTCAAATTACAGGATTTAGTAGTCCCTATTAACAAGAAAACAATAAACATTTGGATCATTTCATTCTTACTGTTTATTTTGCTATTCATGTGTATTTGGAAGCCCTGGAAATGCTTGACTACCGTTCTGATTACATTCCTGGTAGGAGGAAGCTGGAAATGCCTTTCATGAATACCCATGGGGTTCGAGTATTTGTGAGGGCGTTCCAGATGAACACGTCTGTGCTCAGTAACAAAAAACCCGCCAGGACTTGGAATCGGGAGAAACAGGTTCTTGCTCAACTGTTTAGCTGACTTGCTGAGTGACATTTAACCCATCTGATCCTCTCTCCTCGTGTGTACAGTAAAAGTAGTTATATTTACAGCATGAGTAAGTACTATGAAGGTCTGTGAAACCACTTTGAGAGTCTTCTATGAAAAGTGTTATTATGATGATTACATGAAAAACTATCATTTGGAAGATATGAAATCATCACCTAAATATGTGCTTTCTGGTTCACTGAAACAAAAGACCTTTGAGATTCAAAAATGAATAGGAGTTTGAAAATTAGCTCCATCTACAGAGCTTCATCTTCCTAAAATGCTGAGAAATATGCATTTTCCATTTGATGATCTAAAAGTACTTTACAGAAACAGTTGAAAGCTTTTAGTCCCCCTGTGAGGATTAAGCAACCTGCTCTGTATCACTCAAAAAAATGCATTTAAGAGTTTGGACTAGAATCATAGCTGATTTTACATCCTATCCCATGGATATCGGGATATCACTTGGCTGTGATATTATTTAATTTCCTCAATCATATAAAACCTTCTGTCTTTCAAAGATGATAGTACTCCAGGAATAATGTTGGAGCTGTGCCAGAGGATGGCGGAAGGTAGGAGAATTGAGATTCTCATTGTTTGGATAAAAGTCATAATTCATGCCAGTTTGGTCTAAAAAATCTGCCTTAAGTATGATATATTGGTGAGGAGGGAGGGACCAAAACTTCTCACAAGATCTCACAACTTCTAGAAGGAAGTTTCTGCGTTGTTAATAGCCCTTTCTAAAAAGCCATATGCACTTTCCCACACATGCCACCACCATATCTACACTTCATGGCTAATAGGAAGCACAACGGTGAAGAACAGGTGATTTTTAAACAGAGATTCTCCCAAACTAGACCAGATACAGGCCTACAAGAGAGCTTACAAGCTCATAAAGTAGGTCTACATAAATAACAGTCTCGGGCATTTGTGTGGGCTTCAGTGAACGTACTCAGCGCTTGATGCGCTCGTAGAGGCAAGACTTATTCAATATGCTGGCTGAGAACAAACAGCATCAGACACTTGAGAAAGGAATTCCACCAGCAAACAGTAGCACAGAGGATGTTTTGTGGAGGATTTTTGAATGACTGTTTTTGTGAACAGAAACCCACTCCCTTGAATGTCAACATGTCAGATGCAAGGAAAATTCTAACAGAACAATTTTAGAGAAATCAAAACACTACAATTCAAACTTGACTCAATTTTAATTGTGTATAGTGCAAAATGAAAAATCATATCAACTTAGGTATTATTAAATAACCCATTATTAAGAATGTTGAAATGATATCTTTTGATGTGAGAGTCTTTTCTTTTGCTTCTTTGAACATAACTATATTCTATGACCAAAAAAGCTGTCAGATTTTTTTACAGATTCAGTATACAAATTAAATAAATCAGTTCATTGCTGTACTTATCTAATATAAATGGACATACATTTATACAGAAAAAAATAATCCTTTTTAAAACCTGTTTTAATCTGTGATGTCTTGTAACAGTGAGTTCCATGCACTAGTTGTGGTACTTTAAAAGTATTTTTTTCATCAACTGTAAATGCTCTACTGCACAATTTAACTTAATACCCTTCTTTCCTCATATAGAAACAATCAGTTTTACTTTATATAATCCCCTATTCAGTTTATTTCCAGTACGTTCCTTCTGATTCACCTTTCTTCTGAAAAAATTATGACTTTTTCAAGTTCTCTTTTAATCACAAGTTTCTCTTGTGATTGCTCTCCTCTTTCATCTTCATATGGTATCATTTTCAGCTTTTAGATCCTCAGTTATAACCTTATTAACAGGCTGAGGGCGATGGCCAGAGCTGAGAGGGCCATGTCACCTAGTTAGAGAAGCACTGTCATAGCCTTGGTGTTACTGCCCTCTCTTTTGGGCAGATAACAGTTATACAACAACAAGCAGATCTATCCACACGTACAGTAGACCAGCTGAAAAAACAGTTTTTCTTCTTGGATGGTCAAACCTAAAGGTTAACACATCCTTCTGGAACAACCCTGGACAGCTTTAACTTGCTTTTGTCAAAAACATTTAACATTCTGAAAATTCACCTTAAACATAAGAAAAAAAATCTCTACAGTGAGGGTGGCCAAATACTGTCACATGTTTCCCATAGAGGTTGTGGAGGCTCCACCCTTGGAGGCATTCAAAACCCTACTGGACATGGTCCTGGGAAACCTGCTCTAGCTGACCCTGCTTGAGCAGAGAGTTAGAGACCTCCAGAGATCCCTTCCCAGTTCAACCATTCTATGATTATATGAAAGGCTCCTAAATATAAATCAAAGACCAAGGTGGGAACACAGACAAGGAAGAGAGATTAAGGTCAGAAACTACTACTTCTGACTTCTTATATAGTATATGCTGTAAGAGCAGCACCTAACAGCGATGCATCCCATCTCTGTGTGCCGTACAGACATTAGTGTGGAGCACTGGGGCCCTGAGGAGGAGTGCTACAATATAGTTTTTTCTCAGTACCTTCCTCCATCACCAATTCCTCCAGATCTGCAGGTCTGTGAACCTGAGGGAGGAGAGAGAAAGCTGCCAGTCTCAGTAGAAGGGAGGACACAGAGGAAAGGAGCCCATTGAGTCCTTGGGCATAGGAAGTCAGAAGATGAGGGACAGCAGGAGCAGTGAGAGCACACATCTTGCATGAAGCTCATAGCTTCTGGTTGAGGCAGGAAATACATTTCAGAAAAAGTCTTCAAGTGTAGTGTTGTCAACATGTCTATGAACATACAGTTACATATTGGTTTTGTTGTTTGAGGGTTTTTTTTTTTTGAGGATGTAAGTAAACAGAATTATAAACCTTTATCTAGAATACCTTTTTTTTCTTTCAATATTTATGTGAAGGAGTTGATCTAATAAGTATATATGAATTCATGCTTTAGGTCTTTCTGGATTCAAAGGAAGAGCTGGGTTTTCTTTAGAAAGGAAAACAACTGAAACTTAACTTGAAAGGATGTGGTAGATGTCATTGGCTGACTGTTATCTTAAGCATTTCCCTTCTTTGTTTTGCTGGAGATAAATGAATAGCTGCTATGCATGGACATACATGACTCTCAAGCTCTGGTTCATGATTTTTTGTAATTAAATCATTCAATGCATGATAGAGTCAAACTCCAGCAAAAGGGATTTTATTCTTGAAGGAATCTGGCAGGCACCACTTTAGCAACACTGCCTTCGGTCATCTGCTGTTGTCATGCTGATCTTTTCCACCTTACTTCTCCTTAATGCCAGTGGGTGCGGTGGGCATCAAAACCACCATCCTTTGTGCATAATTTTTTTTTAAGCTAAGTCTTTTAAAGAAGAAAGGCTCACACATCTGTGCTACAGATGCAGGTACATCTTCCTCTCCCTTTGAAGAATTTAGGAATATGTTGCTCAAGTTCAACCACACTTGAAAGAGGAAACTGGTGACTGCTATAGGAGGAAGTTGCAAATGACTGCCACTACCGAGGGCACAGCAGAGGGAAGGTAGCCACTGTAGCAGCTTTCAGCAGCAGGAGGCTTGTCAGTCAGCCACACGTAGGTCTGGACTTCTTTGTATGCTTATATCTCCCCTATCAGAACTACCACAGGGAACACAGCGCCCGTATCTCAGGGGAAAGGTGCAATGGAGGACAGGTGGAGAAGGAGATGGTTAAAAAAAAATGGGCTCCCCCTGCTTTCATTAGTTCTTTGAACAGTGAAACTGTTCACACACACATAAAGATTTAAGTACACCCTAAAATATTCAAGGCATTAACGAAAATCCAAAGCATCTTGTTCACTTCAATTGCTTCTCCACCCACATTCTTCATTGAATTAAAGGATATCCTACACGTGCTTTTGTTTCACTTATTCCCCAAAGATTGTTTCATCACACAGTAAGTAAGGATCTTCAGCATATTCACAGTAGTGTCTCAGTCGTGGCATTCAGCATTATGATGCTCCTGGCACAAGGGATGTTATTAAGGGATTGAAGAGATGAATCGACGGCAGATTTCCCCAGAGCAGCACATCAGAAAACGGACATCAAAAGAACCTGGCTCAAAATGCAGTTGGTATTACTGGCTTCTGGCAAATCCCACTCATTTCTGAACAGTAACACTGTCAGGCTGTGTTAGGGATACGTCCATCCTGGAATACCTCCGTAACACTATGTTTGCTTACCCAGTAAAGGCATTCTCATTTCAACACCCACCCCTCTAGTTGAAGACAGCATAATCTTAATTAATCAAAAATATATTGGGCCAAATCCAATCTTACTCAAATCTTTAGCAATATCCCAAAGCAAACATGGCACAGGCTCTGTAGCCATCAAAATTACCTTTCTTTTCTCCAGTCATTTTTCAGAAACCCAACTGGATTGTCCTAGAAAACCTGAAGGTCTCTGAATGTGTGAATATCTCTTACAGGATGTGTAGGATGTCATGTTACACGTCATCTTCACAGGCCCCAACAGGATAACAGGACACAGTCTGTGACAGGAAATTTTTTAAATTTCTATTTCCTCTTTCACCAAGAACTCGTTGGAATTTATTTTCTTAAAGCTATTTTGAACCACGAGCAACAATTCTTGAGTAGGCATTAAGGAAGGAGAAACATATATACTGACATTATGTCACCACCTGAGTTATTATGCTAGGATATAAAAATACTATGAAAAGCAGCATGGCCAAAATTACCGTATCATTTAATTACAACCTACTTTCATGACAACCCATCAGTTAATTAGGAGTGTCAAAATGCTGAATTGCCTCTAGCTTCTACATGCTTTGCAAATGACATGGAAGTAATCTTTTTAAATAGCAACAGTTTAACTGAAAATGTAAAACCCATAGTGAAACGCTTTGAAAAATGAGGCAGTCAGCTGAACTGGCACAAAGTTCCCCGCACCATAAATTCACTAGGGAAGACAGTTATAACCCATTTAATTTGCTCTCTGAAGATCGTATTCACATGATTTTTTTTGTGTGTGTGTGTGTTCAGAACTATTTTTCTGAAATTGATATAATTTTAAAGGAGTTCTAAAAAAGGAGCCTTAAGTGACTGTGGTCTGTGCAGCTATGCACATGGCCTGGCTCCAGCACTGGCACCTTCCCTCCAGACTGCTACAGCATAGGGAAACATAAAGCAGGAAAAGGCCTAGAGAAAGGGGTTTTTTGGTTTGGTTTTTTTTTTTTTTTCAGAAATAAGTTGCCTTCACTGATTCTCAAGTAGCACATATGACACTGGAGAAAAATCTCTGTAGATGGAATGATGTTTGAATAAACTTAGAAAATTATGGAATCATTTTACCCATTTGTTATACTTGGCACCAAATCCATTATTTTCTTTATAGGACAGTCTTTTTAAAGAAGTGATTTTGTCCAAATTATATAAGATAAGTTTGATATAAATTATAGCAAAGCGAAAGAATAATACAGTGGAAAGCACATTGGATAGAAAACTCATGCCTGAACCAACCATCAAAGAATAAGAACAGCGCCCAAATGCAGAATTAAGCCAAACATCTTGAAACCAAAATGAAAACAGTGCAGTCCCTCTCCCTCATTCTCTTTGGTAACAAGGTCATCCTTTTGTTGGACAGGCAGAAGGAAAAGTTTTTGGTTTTGTTTTTTTCCCCAAGGAAAATGAGTGCTTAACACTGAAAAAAAACTGATGAGCAAACATCTCCCCCTATAGTTTGCAAAAAGCTGAGCACCTTAACAATAATGAAGAAAATCCTGTCTCTTGGCTGAATACGGGAACCAAACTAAAACAGAGCCAGAACTTTATGTGGTAGGGAAACATGGAAATGCCTACCCTGGGGAGAGTGCTTGAATACAAAAGGATAAGGCTGCAAGAAAGCAATCTGAGAATTCAGCAGAATTGTTGCAGGCTCAGACCTTCACTGGACTGTGGCAATGTCCAGGTGATTAACAAATTAGGGGTTGGAGGAGAAGATAAGAGACAGAATTTCAAGATAATTTAGGTGTGGGACTAAGGAGTTTGTTAGGCCTGTAAAACAGGCAAAGGACTTCAAATACTAGAAAGAAATGAATGAGCTTCCAAAGCTGAGTGTTCTTTATTACTAAAGACTTTGATCAAGGAAATATTTGAGCTCAGTCAAAATGCCATTTAGTGTAACAGGCCATGAAAATGAAAGGTGACCAGTAAACAAGAATGATTCACTTTGCCAGGATAAGAAATATCTCAAAGCAATTTTCACAAAATTGTGATTATTCAACAATTTTATGTTTATTTCAAAGGGAATATGTGTTGGACAGATCCTGTTAGCAGTGTCCTCTCGTGCTAGGACACGATTGCTGTTTCTGTAAGGAGGAAGCCCCAAGCCCTGTAAATGCATTTTACTGCCATTTACAATTACTGAAAACCAGTTGTCATTAATTTGACTATATCTTAAATGATAAGCTGTACAGAGAAAGGGCCATCTTTTATTCTCAGTTTTTATAGAAAACAGTATAACAAGGAGTTAGTATCCAGCAAAGCCGATTATGCAGTAAGATGACGCAACATTAATTGCACACTGCGTTCTCCCCTGAACAGTACTTTCAGCATTTAACAGACCATCCTTGAGATCCAAGCATTAGCCCAACAGTGGCTGGAATGGCATTGGCTATACCCATTTCCACTAGTGGTGGAAAATATCCCAGTAGTGGCAGCTGCACTGGCTCATGCTTCGGGTATCAGCCTGTGCTAGCTTCCTTATTCATGAAAACATACCTAAAATTCCCATTTGCCAGGTGTGGTGGTGAACATGGGCTAGATGAGTCTGGAACCCCACAGGTATTGACATATAGATACTAAACCACATAAAAATTGAGTGAAAGCAGCAATAACATCACTAGTGTTATGTAAAGATCTTAGTGAATACAAGGCACTAATTATTCCAGGCAGGTTGTGCCCTCTTCCCCATCGGTTCATTTCTCTCTCGCTAGTACATATGGTGGGGGGAAAGCCAGACACACGCTCATCTTGATCATGTCCTTTATTAAAGTCAGCAGTGATGGCAAACAGCGAATCATTCAGTCTTACCATCACAGACAAACCCCAGCACTAAATCCCATGGAAGCATACACATGAGAGAACATGAGAGAACATGTTCTCTCTACATGAGAGAACAGGGTCACAAGTACACACACTCCTCCCACTTATCCTATGAACTTGATGGCTCTGCTTGAAACCTTCCTGTTCTCCTAGCAATGTTTTGACTTCACAGCAGTGTGGCAACTCCCTGCTCAAGCAAAAGGGCATTGCTCCACTGGGCGTAATTAAGCCTATTTGGTTTTGGGGGGTTTTGGGGGGTTTTTTGTTGTTTTTTTCTTTTTTTTTTTAACAGGCTTATTTATGCCTTGCTAAATCACATGATTGAGATTTTGTGGAGTGCTGTGAGTCAGAGCACTTGGGAAGCCCTGACTAGCTACTTCCTCAACATTTCAATGAGAGATGTCTGTAAGTTGTTCAGGTTTGTAACTCAAAACTCAGTCAGCACAACATTTTGAGTTTTCTAGAAATGGTTGGTACCCCATTTCAAACTGCCAGAACCCTTACAAAACAATTTTGACTAAGACACAGGATTAAGCACAATGTTAGCCAACAGAAAAGGGCACAGTAAATAATAGTACATACAGCAGGGAGCTGCTTTCTTGAGGAAGGGGGTGAGGGGAGAACCCAAACAGAAAAAAGGTCTTAGGCATCTTTGACATCTGTGCTTTATTTTGCTTTTACCAAATCAAAGAGACATTCTCAGTATAAAACCTGCAGATGTTTTTGCTTTAACAGGATTACTTAACTATGGTAGTAACAACTGTTAAAGCTTGTTTTTATTGTGCAAGTAGACAATGCATGTAATACCTCCCACAGCAATTTTTCATGGGACTGCTTACGAGGGTAAGACTAATTAAGGACAAGTATTTAATCACCTCTCTCTTATCTCGGCTTATCTAAGAGTTAACGTAGAAGGACAAGAATTGAACCAAGGCACATCTCATACAAATCTGAACACAGATTAATGTCTCAGCAGAGAAACTAACAATAAAAAGAATTTCTCATCATGTTTATTCAGTGTAAATAAAGTCTTGTTCTGAAGAGCTACTAGTTCATTTGTTCTTTCCTGACAAATGCTGGCCACCCCAAACCATAATGAACCTTGAGTGCCCAAGCAGTTTGAAAATATTAGCATACTGCGATGTCAGGCAGCCCAAATTCAACAGCTCTCTTTCTCAGACAATACTCACAACAGCTATAGAGAAAGGAAGACAACAAAACTAGCAGTCACAAAGGAAGATGCACTCGGTATACATTCCTGGTGATGGTACTGTAAGCCATTGAGGAAATGTGGGTATAAGACATCTAAACCTTTTATTACAGCAAACTCATACAGTGCTTGTGCAGATTAAAACCATAAAAGCGTATGCATTTTTCATGGAAAAGTTTCCATCAATTAAGATGCTGATGATGTACCTCTGCTTGTTCCCAAAGAACAAGCAATCCTGTTCAAAGAAGTCACCAAGTTCTCAGTGACCCAGACTGCGCTACAAAAATCCTCTATAATTTAACAAAATCACCAGGATTGAACACACATACGACTAGAAACAATAGCTAGATTATCCCTTCAAATTTGACTATAACCTTTAAAAGAAAAAGAATGGATGGAATATTTTTATGGAAAACCCATTTCAAGGTTCTCAGGAGAACTGAGCTGGAAAATCACCGTGTAATGTGATAAACTATTACAATTTCAGGGCTGGAAGTGGCCAACATGATTTCTCAGTGCACGCTACCAATGAAAGCAACTCTGCAACTCAAAGGGCAGAAGAATAGAGAGAGGTAATAATACCCCTGTGTTCAAAAGGTAATAATTTACTACAACACAGAAATCGTGGCTGAGAGAAAGGTGACGTAGAAAAGACTAGAAAATGTAACACATTCCCTGGTTTTCAGAAAACTGACATAATTTTTGTGTCAAAATAGAAATCTCAGCAAAATACTCAAATATCCAGCAGCAGATTATAAGAAAACCTGGTGTCTTTCAGTCAAACTGAGAAAGCAGGCTCTGGGAAACTTAGGGGAAGAAATCCTTATTCAGAGTAAAAATTATTTGAGGCCCTATTTGCTTTCTTTCAGAAACATGCAAAAATGCAAGCCATCACTAATTACAAGTGCCAGTCACACAGAGCAGTCCAGAGTCTTCAGCAATAGAGCAAACGTTTCAAAATGAACAGAGAAGAAACTTTGGTTGCATCATTACTCCCTGGAGACTCTAAAAAAAGCTGTAAGTTACAGCTATTTTCAACTAAACACCGTGTGTCAGAAATCATTTGAAACCAGGTCTTGTCACAAAAATGGAAATTCCTTATTCAAGTTCACTTTAAGTTATTTACTGAGATTTTCAGTGAACAAGAGCCTGCAGCATGAATCAAAACTTCAACAGCTTGCCCAAAAAAATCACTGTTCATCTGAAGAGAGACAGGCAAAATGGGCTTACGGGGGAAGGCTGTGTTCGGGTGCCATGCAGCTGCAGAGCAGTGGGATGGCTAGGTCAGAGGGTGGCTGTGGTAACAGCACACTGGGGTCACATGCCACAGCTTATCAGCTCACAGCACAGGCAATACCTATGCCTTACAAGACATAGTGAGCTCTACTGAACCCCTATTTCACAATTAGAAGTTTAAAAACAAACTGCAAGTTGCAGTATCTGACCAGATCAGTCACCCAAGGCATCAATACGGAAATTCCTTCCCTTCTTCCCAAACTCAGTATGACTCTGGCAGCAGCACCGCAAGTTCCCCCACACTGTCTTTCCAAGACAAGCCTCGAAAGCAGAGCAAGAAGCAGCAGCAGGGTTAAAATGCTAGTTCAGTCTGCGAGGATGATTTGCTTGATGGTTGTCTCTACCAAGCCTGCCCAAAAGGACTGCATGCAAACGCTTTCCTTTTGAAGCGAGGTTACCATTTATTTCCCAGAAATTTAAAGCTAGCTAGCAGGTGGTAAGGCAAAGACAACCAACATGGGCCCCAAAGCTACAGCTTCCTCCGCAGGCACCCACTTACACAGAACGAACTGTGGGACCTACAGGTTCAAATACAGCCACCATGGCTCAGGATGCAGTTTCACAAGCTGGCTAAGCCAACCAAAGCAAGCTGTCAGGAAGAGGAATGGTTGAGCTTTTAGCACATGCCAGTACTACTATGGAGAACTGCATGGTTGGACTTCACAGTAAGGTGAGCTGAAACTATCTGAAAACTAACTTTTTTTTTTTAAAGTCATCTACAACCAGTTGAGCAAGTTGATCCAGTAGACCTCAGACATTAGCTACTACTGCTGGCGCTTGGGAAAGCAAAGGAAGGGAAGACTTTCTCCCTAGGTGGCAGAGAAGTCTGAGATTGGTGAAGGCCTTTCAGGGAACTTCACTCTTGGTGTGCAAAGGTCTGGTATCCTGCTGACAATCTGTTGAGATTTTCAGTCTTCACTTACCTATGTCTAGCAATAAATTTGCTTCAAAATTTCCAGCTTCACACATGGCCTCAAAATCAGATCTGATGTTCTCAAAATGTAGTTTGTGCCACATTTCCCAATGTCTGCAGAGAGCTGGTCACACGGTGCTGGCTCTTCTTTGCCAGCTAAGTTGCATTAGACAGAATCTAAAAATACAGTAAATACTTTCTAATATTACTTTTTGACATAAGCCGTTACTATAGCTGCTGCAAGGATGTTGCAAGAAAGGGCAAGAGGTCACATAACTTTTTATTTAGCTGGGATATGTGCACTGAAAGGTCAAAAGGCCTTGGAATATAATTTTTTGTTTCAGTGTTTGCCTTGGCATTGATACTTTATCAAAAGTATCAGAAACAACTTCAAGAACTCAAATGAGCAGATAATCTCCTTTTACTCCAAGGAGGTAACTAATTTAGCATAGTTACAAAATCCATCTGCAATGCGAAGTTCAAGGAAATGCCGCCTAATATTTGAGAATCTGACAGATACCAGGTTGCCAAGAAAAAATTGCATCTGAGCAAGCTGTAGGTCTGTTGTTTAGTGAGAGTGTGTTTAATAGTACTGAAAGCCCACCAAATAGTATGTGTTTATCATGTGGAAGTAAAGTAGCTTTTTATACCATTTGCACAGATGTAGCTCTTTTCTCTCAAGAAGCATCCAGGTTTTGTGTTCATTAATTTACATACCACATACTTATAGGAGGTAGAGCAGTACTCCTGAAATAAAGGCAAACAAGGAACTGGAAGATGTACAAGCTTGGTTTTTCTTGCCAAATACACAGTGCCAGAGTCTGAAATGAAAGCCCAGTTCCCAATAATCCTGCTCTAGATATCAACCCAGACTTCCACCCAAACATACCAAGACAACTGATTTTAGAATTAGTCTCTCCATTTGCTCTGCTTGGCTACCTGAATCCTTGATTAACACTGCAGCCCCCATGTTTTGGAATAAATCCATGAAGTTCTTCAGTGTCTGCAAACTGGGGGGGGATTAAAGAAAAAAGTTATTGATGGGAAAGCAAACAGTTGAACATGAATAACCATTCCCTGTATTGCTGTCACTTACATAAAGTTGCTATGGCTAGTGTTGTGATGTGCTCCTGCTCTGCATCACTTCATTTGCTCAAGTACAAAACATGGACCATTTAATTAACCTTCATCTCCAGAACAATCAGTCTGTTCACTTTGCTGAACAAACCAGCACTGTCTTAAAGTAATAAAAGGAGACTAATCTTAAGGGCTGGTGGAGGAATTCACTCACTTGCCTTCCCCTACGGGGCAGTTTGCTCCAACCCCTCTACATCCCTACTGTTGGGGCAGCACAGTCTGATTCCAGGGAAACTTAGGAGAAGCCTTCCTGGGACATCTTACATAGAGCAGATTTACTGTGCTGTTTTAACTTCTTCAGTTCTTCCTGTTAACAGCAATAGACTGGGCAATCAATACACTGCTCAGTAATTAAATCATCTGCAAGACCTCCAGTGCTTGTTTTGTACACACCAAATCCAAAACATTATTTGTGAAGATCCTGGCAGAAAGGAGTTCATAGCAACTCCTAGTTCCCATGGGAAGCTGACAGATACTAGGGAATTGTCAACATATGTCAGTAAACTTCAGTAGTTCTAAATTAATCCTTACCATTCTTGTGCACTCTCCAAATATTCCTACATAACACAAGCTGGAGAAGAAAATTCACCTGAACTCTGTTTTTCCTCAAGGTCTGTATTGTATGTTAAATATTCTTTCTAGATCAACTCCTTCCACCTCACCAACGCTGTTGGTTCCAAACTTGTTTTCTTACCAAGTGCTGCACAAGATACCTCTTACCAGCACTCAGTACCAAGTCACCAACGTCACTGGCTGTACTGTAATCTCTGCCATCCATCATACATGAGCTTTTTTTTTTTCCCTCCCATAGAGCAAATGCACCACAACTGCAGGTTTTTACAGACTTGCTCTCCTGCCCAAACAAGCCAGCCAGTCCCAGCTTCCCCATCCATAAACTAGGGAACTCCACAAATCTACTAGCAGCCAGGGCAGGAAGACTAGCATTTGCCAAGTTCTTGATTCTTTGGTCTTCACTGATTCAGCTTTGATTGTCTCACATACAATCCAAGAGATGTTTCAACTTACTTTCTGCTCTATCTTCCTATTTTCAAATCACTGCTAAGTTCTTTAGTATGTCAATATCTTTAATATGTCAGCAGTGTTTAAGTAGTGAGCAATTAAGCACAAGAGTTTCAGAAGTACAGTGGTTATTCTGCTTTGAGCCAAGCAAAGAACATTATAATGACCACCTTCACGTGGGGAGTTTTTATTGTACCAACACTCCCCAAAACTACTTTTACTAACTTTGCATTTCCATCAGCATGTACAAACACTGTTTGAGTTATACCATGAATAAATACAAAGAAAAAGAGCTTTTCCCACAACAGCCTTGATGGGTTACTTTTAATTAAAATCAGTTTAATGATTGATAAGCTCTAGTATTTCCAGCAGCAAATCATAAGTGGTTGACTGTTTCCAGATACAGTGAAAAAACTGAAGATAATATAACTACATAAGCTAGCATATTTAGTTAAGTTTACTGGTTGCCAAACATAGGAAAAAGTGAGGGTTTAACATGTAAATTGTCATGACCAAGAACAAAAAATTAAATTAGTATTTTGTAGGAATTAAAGTTCAACTAGATAAACTTATGGAATTGTTGCTTCCAATACTTAATCTCTCACAAAATTACTTTTGACATACTTCCTACATCAGAAACCAATGAGCACAAATTTTCAGTATCTGATTAGTATTTAGGGGGAGGGGATGTCCCATACATAAACTCAGTACAGTTGCTACTTTGAAAGGTTCTTCACTCATGCCCCTTAAGCAAATGGAAGAACACTGCAAATACCTGTTTCCTAGTATCCTTCATTTGCTTTTTGAGCTTACAGAGGCAGCAAAATGCAACAGTGTGCCCGTGCACACATTACTGAAGTCATCTCTTCCTTATAAACAGAATAAATGCATCTGCAGCTGATTTAAGATTAGCCATACAACAAACCAGTTTCATTCAATGCCACAGGGAAACAGGAGAGTGGGTATATGGGAGTGTGAAATCCTAAAGCTCTAACAGCATCCTCCCTAGTCCTGCACATATCCTCAGTCGCTGTCAGCAAGGATGCAGTGCTGTCTGAAACAGCTGCTGCATCCACCTGTCCTTCCTCAGCTAGTACTGGTGGGAGGAAGAGGAGACAACACACAAGAGGGAGCATTTCCTCTTTTGTACTGTTATTTTATTTTGTAGTAAGATCCATGTAGTATATAAAATGTAACAGGGAAAACTGAACAAAGCCTATAAAATAAATGGAGAAGTTCAGATGACGAACCGCTACAGCTCTGCTTTCATGGTTTATGATGTCACCAGAACCCATGTACTGTTTACCTTGTACTTTTACAGTTCTCTAGCATATGAACCTACATAAAAAGCTGATATGTTCCAATTAAGCCATAGTTAAGTGTATGTATAGATGCAGAGGAAAAAAATGGCTTTCTTAAGCCACAGCTGCCCTTGACACAGGTTACAATGATGTCTAACTATACTGTAACGCACATTACATCAAGAACCTTGAAAGAGCCTCTGAGAAAATGGGTTCACATTAAGCAAAGGTCATAAATACTGCACTGTACCAACAGTACCTCCCAATGTCCTCCTTATGCCCGAGGAGCATTTGTGGTTTTTAAGAAGCTACTACATAGATGACACCAAACCTAGAGGTAGGTTATAGGCAAAGGTAAGTTACAGGCAAAAAAAAAAATACCCCTTTAGAGCCAGTCATTGTACAAACTGCCCAGCAGGAGGCAAGGCAAAATGTCAAAAACTCTTTCCTCCCACCTTAAACATTGCTCACATGGTGCATTTAATTCCTAGTGCCCTAAGAATGACAGTGGATCATCAGCTGCTAGTAAATGCAGTCATGCCAAGAGAACAGCTTGAAGTTATTCAAGCAAAAATCTGTTAGTGTGCAAAACTGGTGCACTGGACTGTTACCAACTAGACCTCCAAGTTTAGGAGGTGACCTGATGGTAGAGAACCAAGGTGTTTGTTTTCCTTTTGACATGGGAAATACTCTACGTAATCAACAGGAGAACATACTGCTAAGCCTACATGGAAGGAGTCAAACAACAGCTTGTCTCAAGGTTAGAGAGACAAGGGGAGGGGGGGAAGAAAAAAACCCAAAAAGTAGGGAAAGGTTGGGCGGGGGGGGGGGGGGGAAGCACACTCTTCTGAGACCAAGTTTTCTTTTTTTAAAAGTTACTGTACCAAACAAGCCGGTAAAACAGCTCACCTTCGGTATCATCTGGGATCAACATAAGGTTGATAACAATTATCATGTGTACATTCCAACAGGGATGAGAAACACATCTGCAAGTACAACAGTTAACAGCAAATTAAACCCAAGTTTTAATGGTGTAATTCCTCCAGGTCACAAAATGTGGACAAAATTTTAATCTTAACTACCTTCTGTGCACTATTTGGTGATAATCAGAAAGTAACAATGCTGAAGATTCATTTTATTTCTACTTCCAAAGGAAAAGGGGAAAAGGTTAAATAAGTGTTCTCCAATTTGTTCTCCACTATATGTACACCCACACACATACACACACGCACATGCACACACCCCTCAAACTGCACTGACATTTCTTTTTGACCAAAAGAGTAGATCCTGGGAGTAAGTGCAAAATGCAAAATCAACTGACAGAAAATGCTGAACAAACAGCATCATAAAAATACAAAATATTTATATTACTGAACTATTAACAGATGATGTTCTCTGTTTCTTTAAAACTTTGGAACCACATAGCTGATTTCTTAAATCTAGTCCATGCCAGCTTCCAGAACTATTAATGGTTTAGTTAGCTTCATTCTTTGATGCTTCATCAAAGTTTTCTACGAGATCTGAAAGAGATGAAGATATTTAATACAGTAATGCCCAGTAACATTATCTTCATAAGTTTAATGAAAATGCATATATTATAGGAAGTAGTTCTTAACTACACTTATGTACACCATTTTTTATGTACAGATTTCAAAGGGCTTTGGAAAATAGGGCCTGTTTCAACATACACAAAGAACTAGACATACAGGAACACTGGGAAGAGTCGAAGTTCTAACATGAAGTGATTAAATGCCGATTTTCAGAGGTGCTCTACTAGTTGCAGTTGAGACTTGAGCCATCAGCATTCTTTAAAGAATGCCTGAAGTTAGGCACCCATTAACTGTTGCACTCCAGGAAACAGAAAACTTTAGTGAACTGAATTTTTATGCAAGGTCATGAATATATAAAGCAGCGCCAAAGCATGAGGAATTGAACCTCTGAGTCCACCAGTTTATTGTTTTAGCTAATACACCATACTGATGGATACAGAAGAATGTGGTGATTGATGGACAAACATTTATTTATTGAGAAACTTTCAGACACTGACATAAGCTTTGTTTCTGCTACTAGAGAAATAAAAATCCCTACCCCAGACTCTGATTTAAAGACAACCCAATGACTAAGCCAATCATGTCATTTTGCAGCCCTAAAACCCTATTTGGATATTTAGATCACCTGTTCAACCTCCCTGAAAAGTGTTTTAACCTATTTTCACTTAAGAATTAAGCAATTTGCACAAGGTAAACCTTTTTTTGAAAGCTGGAATCCAAAGTCATCAATGTTGTAATGCTGCCCTTAGCAAGTGGGAAGGATAAACACATCAAGAGCTAAATATTTAAATGCATGAGCTAAAATATTTATACGTTAAATGGACAATACATGTGTATGTACCTACCTGGGACATCATCATCTTCTTCATCAATATCTTCAGATTTTGGTGCTTTACTATCCAACACTATAAAAAGAAAGTTGGTGCTGAGTTCTCATTATAAAGAATTAAGGACAATCACACAACAAAACAAAAAACATAGGGATAAAAAAAAAAAGAACGCGTTTCCCCAACCCCCAATAGTGACAAACACACAAGTGACTGGGTATCACCAGTAATCAGCATGACCACAAGGTCTACTTGTGAACATTCTTATACCAAAGTATCAGCACAGCCATTTTCAAATGCTTTGGGGTATTAAGGCAGAGCTAGTGAAAGATCAAATGATACAGAAAAAACACAGTGTGACTAAACTTTCTAACTTAAGTCATGTGTTTCAATGCAACAATAATGTGGTACCAATCAAGGACCGACATATCATACGATTTAGTTACCACGGGGCCACAACTGTAGGAAAAATTATTTCCATATCAAGGGTCCTACACCAAACCTAGTCTTCTGTAAGTCATGGAAGTTGGAACATGCTACAAGTTATCTAGAGAAATGCAAGAACTTAAAAAATTAAGTATTTCTTCTCATTGGTCTGACTTCCTGTACTATGTAAAGAAAGCATAGTAAGTATCTATTGGTACCAAGGTTGTATCAAAGAAATATGCTTATGATGATCCATTTTCTGAATTTTAAAGGTTATTTTACATATTAATTTTAGCAAAGAAGGAAAAATAAACCCTTTACTTTCAATTAAACTCTGAACATGAAATACAGAAAAAATCAAAACTGATTTAGAATGAATAACTATTTGTTGAAAATATTAGAACAGGTAATGTATTTTCCAATTCCAAATACAGACAATTGCAACATGTCCAATTACAGTCTAATGGTCATAACAGTATAAACAGTATAAACATGAAAACCAAACTTTTTTGATGTCCAACTTCACCAGGGCTTGATATCAAGAACTAGTTTTAGACAATACACAATGTGAAATATGAACTCTGAGACAGCTACTTGTAATGAAAAGTGTACCTGTTCTGCAGTCTAAGAAAGCTTTTACAAATTCTTATCAAAGTCAACGGACTGATTACTTGCATGCTTTAAAGTACGTTCATGTTCTGATTTCATAACATACACCACTGAAAGAATAAATTTCCATCTATTCTTAAATTACAAACTTGCTTAGGGAGAATAGTTGAGACTTCTCCAAAACATGCTACAGTGCTTCCCCAAGGAGGGTATTACTCTAGAAAGGATTATCCCCAGACTCCATTTCTTCACTGTAAAATTACAGTAATAGTTATACCACATATATACAAGCACCCCCCCCCCCCATGCTCACATGGTTTTAAAATTAGTAGAAAAATAACGAATAACATCAAAAACTTTATTTATTTTGAATCAAACCAGTCTTGGTTTAATTCCAAATAGAATTATAGAATACAAGATAAAGAACGTGTTTCTTCTCTATAGCCACAATAGAAATATGTTTTGTATGAATAAAGAAAACAGAATCGATTCCCTGACAAAAAGAACCTGCTGAGTTTTTCCCAGTAAAAACTTGAACCTGCTTTCCTCAGTATTTTGTCATACACAGTTGTACACCTGGAATCACAGCATGCCTGACTCACCAGATTTTTTTTTTTTTTTTAAATCAGGGCCTGCCTATACAGAATCTTGAATCAACAAGGAAAAAAAAAGATTTTTTTCTTTTTTCCCCACCACTATATTTCCACAACAGTGGCAAATAAATAAAAGCACATCTGCTTTTGATCACTTTTTAAGTCACACATGCTACTGTTAAATGTGGGTTAAAATTTTTAGTAGCTCATATGTTCTTTAAATCAGTGATGAAAGATTCCAAAGAGACCTACCTTGTCTTGGGAATTGTTCAGCTAACTTCCTGAGACTTGTTAAGCTGTCAGCACCAAGCTGGCTTAAGATGCCTGGAAGCATTTCTGTGATCGGTTTAGCCTCTGCATGACCAGTAATTGCAAAAGTGTTAGCAGAGAGGGAAGCTTGAACCTTGGGGTTGTTGAAGTGAATAACTGTTCCATCATCTTTTATCATGTTCACCTGTTTAAACATATTAATAACTTTTATCAAAATGATGCAGCACCTTGTTGAACAAGCATGATAAATTACCAATTCATATTTAGATTTAAAATAATGTAAAAAAAAAAAATCACAAAACTAGTACTCCTCCTAGACAATAATTAACAATGATAAAAGCATCTGGAATTAACATCGCCTAAACTGGAAGTAAAATATAGGTTAATGGAAAATATGGATTCAGACATACTATATGAAAATGCAGAATTCAAGAGCTATGGTTCCTTCATAAAATACACTTATCTAAATATGAAGTAATAAATACGCATGGATTATATGTTATCATACAGTTCATGTATATTTTTAACAAAGGCAAAAAACATACATAGGTTAATAGATTGTAAGACATAAATGAGTTAATATCAGGCATGTTGGAGGGGGTGGGGTGGAAAAACCACCAAAGCCTTCAGCTCTGTGGTAACTCTTTACAAACTAAAAACACTAACAGAAAAGCCCTGCCACACCAGTTTAAGACATGGCCATTCACAGCTATCTGTGTCACCTATGAGGAAAACATTATTGTTTCTGCAGAGGAATTGGCAAAGGCACAAGATTCACAATCTGGCCTACTTGCTGAAGCTGCCCAAGGCAAGGATGCTTCCTGCACATACACACACAGAACTGGAGGTTCATGTAACTGCACTAGAACAGGCTTCTATGCCTTCGTAGTAAGTCTTAAAAGAGTCATCATGGAGTAAGTACATCATACAGTGATCCTGCCTTCTTCCTCTTCCTTGTTGTTCTGAATCACCAAGAATTAAGTTGTACAGCCAGTATAGCAGCCTGCTTTGCTCCTACTGTCAAAGTTTATACTGGCATATATGTATGGGGTTTACTTTGTTTTTTAACTTAAAGGAAGACAGAATGGGAAGTTAAAAAGGTTTTGCTTCTGTGCATGGCTAAACTATGGTTAAGTGGAAAATAATTTGAAAAAAACCAGTAAACAACTACCAAACAGTAGTAATAAACTTATGTCACAAAATTCTTAAGTATTATTTTTAGTGAAGTTACAGGGAGAAAACATAAATTTGGGAACTAAAGAGGAGATCTTAAAATACACAAGCATCTAAGTTACAATGTCCACACAGCAGAGTTCAAAATATGTTTTGAACAGGAAAATCAGGTGTGCTACTTTCCTGCAAAATGAAAGGATGTCCTGTCCCTTACGCATGGGGAAATGGTAAAGGCTTCAAGCACTGTCATCCTCTTACTTAAAAGCCTCTTTTAAAAACCACACAGATGAGCTACTAATGTTTGACTCAACATTACTAGCCTCCCCAAACTCTTCTATCTACACAAAGTTTATCAAGGTCAACTTGTGTCCACCTGAATACAACAACATACTGCAATTATGTACCTAGCTACGCAGCTAGAAGCATACTGCATGATCTTCCTTCACATCAAGACATTTAAAATCCTTAGTAACTGCACCTGAATAAAGATCTTATGCTGGGGAGGGTGGTGGTGGTGGTGGCGGCAGTGGGCGAAGAACAAGCCCCACAAAAAACACCAAACAGAACAAGAACTGTCTTTCTTTGGGTTCATATAGCTCAGCATATACATATCAAGCTTCAGTAAACCGACAAATTGAATTGTTTCTGTAGCAGAGGTATGAAAACTTACACAAAAACCAGACTGCTACTCTGAATCTGTATTTGCCTTTGGAAGAGAGGTATGCACTGAGGCACCTTGCAACCCTGCTTAAATTAGTTATCACAGATTAAATATTATGTTGCTTTAACCAAGTACTACAGTAATATTGAGTTCATGATGAAGCAACACCTCCTCCTCCCACATAAGCGTCACTCTCTACAGTGTTACGGAAAATGTCAGTGTTTCAGTTCATATTTTATATATGTAAAATAGACATATTCAAGGAATATCTGAAACCTTTATATTCCTACTTACATTAACACAGAAGCTGGTTCTGTAAAGTCTTTGCCATGTTGTAAGAACTGTCATCTCCTGTGACTACCACAAACAATTCTGGTAATTTTCATGGAGTAAAAGGACCTAATTTTGATCATACAGACTTGCAAGTTCTTACTCCAGGTATTTTTAAGGTTTTCTTTATATTCTGCACCACACAACCCTTACTTTAGATGTGCCTGTGCAGTACATGTGCAATTACTGCTCTTCTCTTTAAAAGTAGGTAATCAAGTTCATGAAGTCAAGAACCAAGAGAAGTTGTGTTTTGCAATGAACACAAGACACACACACAACAGCTTACTAGCTTCTCCAATCACTATTTAGCCAGCAGAACCTTCTCCCTTCTTTCTCTAGGTATGCATGCATTAATGTAAATGAGACAACAATCAATTAAATAACTTTACCTATCAGTAACCAGACCTGTAAGTTTGAGGGGGAAAAGAAAACCATTGTTAAAAAAAAAATACCCTAAACCAAAACCACAACAAACCAACCAACCAAAACCAACCACCATGAAAACAGCACAGTGAAATTAATTTCAAACAGGAACCACTTATTTTATCACTATACCTCTTCAATGCCAGCAATGTTATTTACTGCCAGTTTTTTGAGGGAACTCTGAAGTTTTTTGTCATCAGCTGTAGCTGTTCTGTGCACCACCTTCTTCTTTCTGCGAGCTGTCCCCTGGAAAAGAATCAAGACACAGAGGTCAGCTATTCTCAATATCTCACCACACTTTTGAAAGTCATACTGCACTCTGAGCAACCTATCTGTAAGCTATCAGAAAACTCTGCAGTCAAAAATGCTTTTCATCTTACTTCCCCTTCAGCTACAGTTTTAACTGTCAGTCTCAATTTTAAGGTTTTTCTTAAGTGTAAAAGACCAAAAAGACACCGAACAGCAGCAGTATTTTTCCCTTCCCACAAGCTAGATTATAAAAATACTACTTAATAGTAAGCAATATATAAAGAGTTTCCCCAAGAACTTTATTTTTTCTAAGATGAAGCACAAATAGAGCTATTTAAGAAGGTCACACTTTTGTACCCGAGTAATTAACATTTTTAAACTGTTCCACAGACAGCAATTTTAAAAATTCCTACTCTGCAAACTTTAGTACAACCCCGCCTAGGGTTAGGAGATGAACAGCCACACTGAACAAACTACATGCCTTGTTTTGTCATATTAGCTACCTGCTGGCTCAGGGAAAAGAAACAGCTCAGTGCAGTCAGATAAGCCCTGGAGCTGACACAAACTGCCCAACAGGCAGAAGAGAAAGGCAGAACTGGAACAACCAACAGGTAAGCTTAGCTTGAGCGTTCACAGGTCACAACAAGTCACTGAATTAAAAAGAAAGCTTACACACTGAGGAAACTACTCGTCCAGCAGTTGTGAACCGAAAGAAAAATCGCATTTCAGGTAGCAGTACTACGACCCAGATCACATAAAAATTGTATTTTTCAGGCCTCAAATATATGTATTTTTTTTCCTCCCTCCCGTGAACTAAAGCCTATGTTCCGAAAAACAAATTTCGGAGATGTTTCTCCTTCAACCTGTAAATTACAGGAAACAGTGCATCTCTGATGGTTTTCTTACCTTTCCTCCTATTCGGACCTGTGCTTGAAGCTTGGCCAGTTTTTCTTGGTTCATAGTGCTGCGTCTAAAGAATAAGAATGAGCTACAAATACACATTAACTATCAAAATACTAAAAAAAAAAAGTTTTCCACAGTCCACTTTAAAAGTAGTCTTAAAATTGCAGCGAGTTTTTAAACTTGTAGAAAATTCACCAAAACAGCATATCAAATAGACATAAACAAAAAGCTTTAAAGCCACACCACCTAAATAACACAAAGTGGCCCACCACTGCTGTCTGCTTAGCTAAGTGTCTGTACCACGATGAGCCAAATCAAGAGGACATTTGATTTTGCCTGTCTGAGGTACTAACAGTGAATTTTCAAGTATGCTAGTTTACTCTTGGAACCATTTGACTTAACTACTGACTCAGAACAGACCCAAATCAGCACGTACAGCACGAGTGCTTCTCGGAAAACACCTTTAGCTTTAACAGAGCCCAGGGAGAGACTCATCACTACGCTACTTTGAATACTATCTCCAAATAATTAATCTCTGATACTTTTTAACTAATAAGCCAGCTCCAAACTCAGTGAAGTTCACGTCTTGACAGATCTCCTATACGAATCTCTGGCAGCTATTCATCCAATTCAATGACTAGGAAAATAGTCAAGTTGCTTCTCCAACGAGTCAGGTGGGACCTTTAAAGACTGGAACACCTGAAAATCTGTAATGGGTGAAAAAACACCTCAAGCCTTCCAACACAAGGAAGGTATTTCGCTGCTCTGCCCTAAGAAGCCATCAGCGACTCCCTAAATGAAGGGGAAACCCCTCTCTGCATTTGCATTGTGCCGGGGAAGCGACGGGATTGCCGCGGGCGAGCAGGGACCCAGCGAGGCCCCAGCACGGCCGGGAAGATCACCACAGGGACAGGGACTGCGCCGGGGAGGCGGGAGAAGGGACTCGGGCCGGCAGGGCGGCTCGCTAGCCACCCCCAAAGCACGGGGAGCGGGAGGAGACAAAGGCCCCGTCCCTCTGAGCCAGGGCAACCGCGGTCCCAGGGGAGACTCGCGGGCCACCCGAGCCAGGGCAGACCCCACCACGCCGCGTCCCGGCGCACGGCCTCGCTCCTCTCCTCGGGGAAGGGCCGGCGCCCGCAGCCCCGCCACGGCCCAGCGCGGCGGACGGGACGGCGCCGAGCTACCGCGGCGCCGCGCCCCGCCCGCGCCGCGGCGGGAGGAGGCAGGGGCAGAGGGGGCCGCGCCGGCGGAGCGGTGCCGGCGGGCGCGGGGAAGGTCTCACCTGAGCGCGGCGGAGCCTCCGCAGCCCAACACGCGGTGAGAACAAGATGGCGGCCAAGGAAGGAAAGAGAGGCGCACAGAGAAAGGAAGCTTCGCGCCACGTGACAGCGCCAGCCCGCCCGCGGATTGGCGGCGCCGCGGAGCGACATTTGCATAGCGGCGGGGGCGAGGGGGCGGGGAGGCATGCGCGCGGCGCGCGATGCTTTCTGGGAGTTGTAGTCCCCGGGGGCGGGCAGGACCCCGCGCCTCAGGGCCGGGACCGGCCCGGGAAACCCAAACCCGGGGCGCGGCGGCTCCAAACGCGTCACCACCCACTTGCCGGCGCGCTCTCCCCCTTGGCGAACCCTCCTTCACACACGAGCGCTTGCGCTCGGTTTTACCTTCCCAACCAGCTGGGCAGCTCTTGAGAGCAGTGGGACAAAAGGGTTGATTTGGGAGGAGAAAATAAAACCGGACACCCCCCCCCCCCCCGCCCGCCTCCGCTGCCTGCTTCCCCCCTTGCCGTCTGCTCCTGCCAGGGTAACTCTTGATTTTGTTCAGGGGAGTAACCAGAGGCTTGGGGAGCCGGCGTGACTGATGTACTCCCGCCCAGAGGCCTCGGCTCTCTGCACGCTGCTCTGACCGGGCGGGAAACAGGTGACCGCCCCCCGCTCCCCCCGAGGGCCGGGGAGAGACCTCCCCTCCGCAGCGCTCTCCCTCCGCGCCGGGAGCTGAGGGCGGCGCACCGCCCACATCCGCCTCACATCACTTCCTGGCCTTTAAAAAACGGGGAAAAAACGGGGGGGAAAAAAAAAAAATCACCTAAGCTGGTCCCGTCCCGTCTCGGAGGTCTAGGGGCCGTACCCGGGGTGCCGCTGCTGCCCGCGCCGACACCATGAGGGCTGAGCCCGCGGCAGCCTCCATCTTCTGCCTGTGCCTGGTGCTGGCGGCCTCCGCAGCCTCCGCCGCGGAAGGGCTCGGAAAGGGTCAGGCAAACGTTTTCTTCGGGCTTTCCTCTCAACTTCTGCCGTTGCCGTGAATGGGTGCGCCGGGGCCGGGCCGGTTCCCACAGCCCGCGGCGGCGAAGGGGGCGCGGGGGGCGGGGGTGGCCTGGCCTGGTGCTGCCGTGGCGGGTTAGGGGGAGGCCGCCGCCTTTTGACTTTTTAAAGATGAGGGGGTCTTTAAGCGGTCTTTGCCGTCGTGGTTCTGTTCCGGCTAAACCCCGAAGAGCTTGCCTTTCGAGGGGCCCCGCTTTTACGTGGCGAAGGCCTGGGGGGGCGGGGGGGGACGCAGCCCCTCGGTGCCCCCCGCCCTGCCTGGGGCTGAGGTGCCCGGCCCGCCCTGCCCAGCCTCCGCCGGCCCCTTCTGCTGGCGCTTGGCAGGCGATGAATGGCTCTTCCCTCCCGCCCTCGGCTTCCCTTTTCCTTCGTGACTGCTCCTCACCTCTCCTCTGGCTCGCCGAGGCCGCCTTCTGTCATTGCCATGTCGAATAGCCTGGCTCTGCCAGGGTACGCCAGGGCCCTGAGCTTCACCCCAGGTGGTGGCTTTAGCCTGTCTTAGAGATAAATCTCCTCTTCAACTGTGTCCAGGTTTGGGCCCCTCAATACAAGAAAGACATTGAGGTGCTGGAGCGTGTTCAGAAAAGGGCAACAAGGCTGGTGAAGGGTCTGGAGCACAGGCCTTATGAGGAGCAGCTGAGGGAACTGGGATTGTTTAGCCTGGAGAAGAGGGCTGAGGGGAGACCTTATCGCTCTCTACAACTACCTGAAAGGAGGTTGTAGTGAGGTGGGTGTTGGTCTCTTCTCCCAAGTAGTTAGCGATAGGACAAGAGGAAATGGGCTTAAGCTGCGCCAGGGGAGGTTTAGGTTGGAAATTAGGAAAAATTTCTTTACGGAAAGGGTAGTCAAGCATTGGAACAGGCTGCCCAGAGAGGTGGTGGAGTCACCATCCCTGGAAGTGTTCAAAAAATGGGTAGACATGGCACTTTGGGACATGGTTTAGTCTAGTCTACCCTTGATTGGTTTAGTGTGGACTTGGCAGTGCTAGGTTAATGGTTGGACTGGATGATCTTAAAGGTCTTTTCCAACCTAGACGATTCCATGATTCTATGATTCTATGATTCAAGGCTGGTAGTAGCACAGCTTGGTCAATGACAGCAAAGCTTCATGGTGTGGATCCCAGACATTCCCCTTTTGTTTTACAGTTAATTCCTCAGATGACTTTCATTCAAAAGAAACACTCCGTAATGTGTTGTATAATGCTTTTAAAAACATACTGAAGCTAACCACAAAGTGGGGTTTAGCTGAAAAAAAGAAAAGCTTTCAAAAAGTATTCCTAGTTAGAACAATAGAAGGTTTTCCCTGTTTTAACATGTTGGCCTTTGAATGAAATAGCTGACGTGTCAATATTCTGAGTAGACACGACTTCTGCTAATCCAGCTGTTTTTTTGCTCTGCTACGTTCAGCTGGTGCAAACATAGCCTTGTGTCTGAAGCTGCCTCTGTAGCTGATACGTGTGTGTGATTGGACATGGACAAGTCATCCCCACCTTACTGCTAGCACAATTAAATATTTGATGTGTTGCATCATATATGTTCATATCAGGAGAGAAGATAAGGTAATAAAAATACTGTGCCAACTGTTCCAACCTCCCAGATGCTGACCTAGGGTGCCATGAGGTTTCGCTGACCCTGTTCTTGGCTTTCTCCAGGTTCTTTGCCATAGCTGTCTACTGGAGACAATGTCCACTTTTCCCTGTGTCAGCACTGGGCAGCCTGTGGCTCCTGACCCCTGTGTAGCTCCCAAAATCTGCCCCCCTCAGCACCCTGGGCACTGAGGGTTGCTGACTAATCCAAACCCTCGGCATTGGGAAGGGGCAAGCCAAGGCTGATGTTTGGTCATCCAGCAGAGCCCTGCGTTACTGGAGCGATGAGACCTCTGAGGAGGTCTTCCAAGGGAGTTCCCCTACAAACAGTTCCCAGATCTCTTTCATGTCAGCTCTCCACATGGCTCAGCCATGTGAGTTGAGGGTAGTGCTGTGTTGGCCACAGGGTCAAAAAAAAATGGCAGCCTGTGCTTTGCAGTTGTTAAACATACGTTCACTCACTCTCTTCTCAACCGACATAGCAAGACTTGTTATCTGGGTATGGGATAAAATACTTCCTGCATTGTTCAGTCACTGTAACATCCAGAAACCCGGGTAATGGTGTTCTTTCTCACTCTTCGATGCTAATTGTCATCAGCAGTAATACTCAGCATAATAGTTTTAGGGCAATTAATGATCATATGCTTAAGTTTTGCTTTAGTTCACGTTCAGTGGGATTTAGGAAGCCAAATGCTGACATGTTTAATTTGTCACTAATCAGTTAATAAATGTTCACAGATTGAAAAAGAATGGGCAATAATCAGCAGGCTCTTCAATTTTAATCTCTGTTTGGGGGATTTTGGTGTCATTTGCATATATATAAAAATATTCATGAGTGTGGTATGGTTTTGTTAATTAATTTCAGTGGGATTCCTCATAAGACTATGTAGGTTGTAAGTATTTGCAGAAGTCTTTCCAGGACTGGGATTATAGTTGGCTTTAAAAAAAAAAGAATGTAAAATGAGTTGAAAATATTCTTAAGGGTTGGACTGTTTTCATCTGTTAGTTGACATGCTGAATTATACACCATTTATAAACCCTTCTCTCTGGCAGGTTTTGGAGATCATATTCATTGGAGAACGCTAGAAGATGGGAAGAAAGAGGCAGCAGCCAGGTATGTTACCTAGCTTTAAAGACAGAAAAGTGTGTTTAAAAACATTCACAAAGATTTTGTATCGATCCTAAACTTAAGTGCAGAAAATAGTAATTAACGAACATGAAGGTGGTTTAGGAGACTGTTCAGATCCCTGTAGCTTATTAGAGAGAAAATACAGCATTTTGTTAACTGTGCTGAGGCATCACCTAGGTTTAATGATTGAAGTTCTAGCATGTCTTTGAAGTGAGAAGAAAATATTTTTTGACTATTTATCATAGTAAAGAAGGATACAATCTCAAACCCACAAATGCATGTTTAAGCAGCACTTAATCCCCTCGAACTCAGCAGTGCTAATAGCTTCTGTAAAATTCAATGTGCCTGTATGGATGAGGCCTCAGTGTGAGATGAGTTATTTTGTAACCATCTGCAGAAAAAGTCTGAAAGTTTCAAACTGTAGTGAACTGATAAGTTGTTCAGGTAGACAACCCAGAACCTTTCTGGGTTAAGCTTAAACTCTGAAAAAGAAGATTGCCTCTATGAAAAGGCAAAAAATGACATCTTGACACATTTTTTTTCAGAATTTCTTCTGTTTCTTGTTAAAATGCGAGAAGGAAAATTGTATGCTTATAAATTCTATCTGTATTTCTAAAATTATAACCTAGATCTGACAATGCTGACGTTAGTAGAAATTCATTATGCCTTCCAGGTTTGCTGTTCAACTGAATTTTGCTCTCAAACTGATCCATCTGGTGAGTTCTACACTTTAGTGTAGACACCAAATTAACCCAGATAGTACAGTTCAGAAGTCTTACAAGTGTTTATAACTGGATATTTTAGCATTTATTTGATATACCTGTCCAAAAAAAATAGACAGTTTCACTATTCGCAGGAATGGTTGTAGCATTACTTTGCAATGAAGCAGAGGAAATTTTAAAATGAGGCAGAGGAGGGAGGGAGGGTGAGCTCTCAGGTTTAGGCAGTGTGAGTGTTTCAGCACAGAAACAGCCCCAGAGCAAGGAACAGGTGTAATGCACGCTCTCTCCTTTTGTGGCCAAAACCACAGACCTGCTCACTGATTTGAGTTCAGCAGCATTTAAGTGTTAGTGAATTGAAGAATTGGGAGAAACCACCAGCAAAACAAAGATAAGCAAACCTAAAAAGCAGATTTTTGTGCTGACCTTAGGTCAGGAGATGAAAAATTATACGAAATTATCTGTTATGCAGCGAGTGAGATGCATCAGAGCCGGCGGTCAAGGAAGTTTTTCAAGACTTTAAATCGATTTCCGTTCTGTAAACCGAAGCTGGATGTGTCGGAGACGCTGGAGACTGCTTGGTTTTGAGTTCCCTGTAGGCAAGGGTGCATACGGTTACGGGCGTCTGGTTCTGGGGCAGCCACAGTGCGGTCGCGCTTCTCGGCAGGACGGCGTCCCCGTGCCAGCCGCGCCCTGCAGCGCGGCGATTCCCCGCAGCCCCGGGCGCCGGCCGCCCTCGGGGCCGCCTGCGGCGCTCGCCGTGGGGCTGCGCGGGGGCGGCCGTGGCGAGCCGCTGCGCCGCGCCCTGCCCCGAGCCCGGGGAGGAGCGGAGGGCGCGGGGCTGCGAGGCGGCGGGGTCGGGGGGGGCTCCAGGCGAGGCCGCCGCTGCCCGGCGGGGCCTCCCGCCGTGGCGGCTCCGGCGCAGGCCGCGGTTGCCCGGGCGACCGCGGGGGCGGGCGTGTGGGCGTGAGTGACCCGAGCGGAAGCGGTCGCCGTCGCCGTCCGGGTCAGAATGGCGGCGGGGCGGGCGCGGCGGGGAGGATGCCGCTGGTGGTGCTGTGCGGGCGGCCGGGCAGCGGTAAGAGCCGGCGGGCCGCGGAGCTGCGGGCGGCGCTGGGCGGCCCGGAGCGGCAGGCGCACGTCGTGGCCGAGGCGGAGGGCGGCCGGGCGGCGCTGCGGGCCGAGGTGGAGCGGCGGCTGAGCCGGCGGGACGTGGTGATCGTGGACGCGGGCAACGAGCTGCGGAGCATCCGCTACGAGCTGTACTGCGCGGCGCGGCAGGCGGGCACGGCGCGCTGCCTCCTGCACTGCGCGGGCGGCGCCGACGAGCCGCCCTTCGAGGCCCCCGACCCGCGGAACCGCTGGGACCGGCCGCTCTTCACGGTGCACGGGGAGGAGCCGCTGCCGCTGGCCGCCATCCGCGCCGCCCTCTTCGAGAGCGCCCCGCCGCCGCCGCACCGCGCCACCCGCACCCAGCCCCTGCAGTCCAGCAGCTTCCTCCACCACCTCGACCGCGTCACCCAGGAGGTGCTGGCCGCCGTCATGGCCGCCCAGAGGAGCGGCGCGCAGCCCGGGGAGCTGGTCCGCGTCCCCGGCGTCGCCGAGGGGCTGGTGCTGAACCGGCCCGTGAGCATGGCCGAGCTGAGCCGCCTGCGGAGGCAGTTCATCAGCTACACCAAGATGCAGCCCAGTGACGAAAACTTGTCCCAGTTGGCCAGCATGTTCCTGCAGTACCTGAGCCGCAGTATCCAGTGAACCCTGTCACCTGTGCCGTGCACAGCGGTGGCCGCGGTCCGGTCCCAAAGTACTTGCAACAGTAAGAACATGCCTTCCAGCCACAGACCCTGCAGAGCTTGGGCCACACCCGTTGCATATCAGATCTTAGAATCATAGAATGTCTCAAGGTGGAAGGACCCGTAAGGATCATCAAGTCCAACTCACATGGCAATAGCAGCTCTGGGAAGACGGATGCCATGCCCCTGCAGCAGCTGAGCAAGCTATACTGCTAAGAGGACCTGTAGGGAAGCTGTTCTTCCACCCCCACACTCTCCCCACTTGCATCCTTCAAGAAGGAGACCTACTGTTGCATCCCCAAGCAAGTGAAGTCTCCTATGGAGACCTAAACCCCAGTAATCAAGTAATGTCTGAACATGAAAACGCAAAAGCTGGTGGCCATAGGGAAAACTTTTCCCCTCCACATTGGCATGCGTATGTCTTGAATAAGAAGATAGTTTTTGCAAGGCTGTCTCCAGATAATGTCAAACTGCAGAACACACTTTGGGTCTAGAACTGGAGCAGGCTGTATTTTTAGGATCTGACTGTTTCAGAAAATCTTACCGAAAACTAAGAGATAGATTTGCAAACTGCGCAACAGAAGGGTGCTGGCTTAGCAAACTCAAAACTTCTCCGTTTCGGGTTTAACAATAAAATGTGTGCCTTAAATGGAGTAAAGTCTTAATTTACCTGCAGGACTATTTTATTGAAATAATTTGCGATGTCTTTTCTCTGCAAGGTCATCATTAAACACCTTTAAAACCACTAATTGTTTATGAATGAGTGCTCTCATAGGAAAAATGAGCTAAAATGACAGTGTCTGTTCTGGGTGGAACTCTCCCATAAGTCTGTACCAGCTGTGATGGGTAACTTAGTTTTGTGCTTAGTTTCAACTAATTTCGGTCTTTGCTATACCACGTATATAGCTTAGATAAACTTCATCCCTCATTTTAATAAATTGTGGCTTTAGGTTTTAATTGTATGTGTAGTGCTGCCTGGGAGGAAATGCTAAAGTGGGGCAGGAAGGGTTAATTCAGTTACAGTGGCTGTTTATCTGACATACCAGCTGCTAGGTGGATTTACACATTGCAGAACCGAGAAATGACTACAAAAATGTTTTGATGTAAATAAGTTCATTTTCCCAGTCAAAGAGAGTAAGGCTGAGAAAATACATTCAGTATCTTTAAAACTTCTGTGAGTTCTCACTGGCTAAGTGTTGGCATTTCAGGACTGTGAGCACTTCCATTTAAAATCTGCTTTGAAAAAATCTCTCTTAACTTTAAAAAAAAAAAAAGTGTGCTGCAGTACTGTTTACCAGGTGATTGAACTCTTCTGACATGAAGCACTGATCCTTGATGATAAGAACAATGTGTATTTTCCAGACTTAAATCAACCTCTCCTCAAGAAAGAGGCAAAATCATGTTGGACTGTATGGAAACAATGAAAAAAAAAGTGGGTTTTCATCATCAGGGAGAGGACGCTGATGCAATACAAGCTTTACTAGGGAAACGTGTATTCTTGCTCCTTACTGCAGAGTCCTATGTAAGGATTGTAACATATTGGTTAGTTATAAATGGGAGACTTCTGTTTGAACTACTCTAAATGTTAACTGCTTCCTCTCCACCCTTTCCTGGTTCTGAAGGCCAAAACTGAATGCTGCTAAGTAGAGATTTCCTTTTATATCTATCTACAGCTAAAAAACTTGTACTTCAGTTCTGCTAGTAATTAATTTAGTTGCCGTCATGTGCAAAGGTGTTTGTAATTTCTCAGTCTGTGAGAAATTTGCTTCATTTTTAACCCCCAAAATGGTAACAGAGTTTACAATAGCAGAAAGCTCAAACTTTGCTTTGCTTGGCATATCCTGGAAGAAGTATCCATGTAGTATGTTCTCTGTGTGTCTGTCTTGATTCCTTCTTTTCCTTCATCTAGTTTTAGGCTGTTCTTACTGTTCTGGAAGCTATATCATTATTACTAGCTTCCCTTAAATACTCTGTCATAGCTTAAGGGGTTTACTGGTAAGAGAAAAGGGATGAGATACCCAGTTCTTAGTCTTTCTTAGTTTATTGCCCTAGTCAGCTTTCACCAGTTCAGCTGTTGGATGGTAGAAACAATTAAAGTGTTAGTAAGGCCTTCCGTATGCAGAAAGCACGGAGGTAAGTGTTGTACTACCTGGGTGTGCTCAAGAGCAACAAAAGTCACCTGTAGTTGTAGCGTTTTTCTTGTTAGAAAGGTAAAATTGATGCAAAATAGTCAGGAGCAGTGAAGTGGTGGATTAATTGGATCACCAGCACTAACAACAGGAAATATGTGAAATTTGTAGTGTCTTTAAGGCCTCTGTCTAATCATGTAACGCAGCCTGAATATATTATGAAGGAGCTTAGAGAAATTGAACTTGGTAAGCTTGACTTTGTCAGAAGGTAAAATGCTAAAGAGATTTTTGAAGAGCAGGGTTAAATAAAACATACCTCAGGGCGATGGAAACTTAACCTCTGGGTAGTTGTTGTGGTTTAACCCCAGCCAGCAACTAAGCACCACGCAGCCACTTGCTCACTCCCCCTGCCCCGCTGGGATTGGGGAGAGAATCAGAAGAGTAAGAGTGAGAAACACTCCTGGGTGTAGATAAGAACAGTTTAATAATTGAAATAAAATAAAGTAAAATAGCAGTAGTAATAATAACAGTAATAATAATATACAAAGCAAGTGATGCACAGTGCAATTGCTCGCCACCTGCTGACTGATACCCAGCCAGTTCCCAAGCAGCGATTGCTGCCCCCCGGCCAACTCCCCGCAGCTTATATACTGAGCATGACGTCATATGGTATGGAATAGCCCTTTGGTTAGTTTGGATCAACTATTCTGGCTGTGCCCCCTCCCAGTTTCTTGTGCACCTGGCAGAGCATGGGAAGCTGAAAAGTCCTTGACTAGCATAAGCAGTACTTAGCAACAACTAAACATCAGTGTCTTACCAGCGTTATTCTGATACTAAATCCAAAACACAGCACTATGCCAGCTACTGGGAGGAAAATTAACTCTATCCCAGCCGAAACAAAGACAGTAGTATAGGTAGTAAAGGTCAAGTGAATTATTTGGGAAGAGAGAGAGAATAATAAAGAATAGCTTTGGTCCTTTTGCATTGCACTTTATTTAGGCTGGAGGTCCACACAGGCCCCCCCTCCTCCTCAGTCCTGGCACTTGTCACGTTTGTCACAGATTTGTTTCAGCATACCAACATGTAGGAAACTAGCCTGGCAGCCAGAGGGTTTGCCAGGTTACTGTGTTTGATTATTGCTCAGCGGAGAGTCTTAGTCACAGGAGGTGGCTGAAACATACAGATCGTAGTGGGGAGCGGGATGGGTGTATGCCTGTCATCCACTGGAGTGCGTTAAGCAGCCACAAAAATCCATCCTGAGATCTCTCAAGCTAAACAAGGTGTTAGTAACCACTCCAGTAAAAAACTGCATGACCAGTTGTGTATCTGAGCAAATCTAAACTAATAAGAGCAAACTTTCCAAAGAGAAAGTCTCCTCCTCTACAAGACCAGTTACTGGGTGGCAGTTATAATAAATTATTACTATACATGTTTTAAGACTGGAAAACTTTGCAAGACAACCTTCAAACACAGCAGAATCTCTTTACATCTCTCTTACTTTCCGTTATATTTAGCCTTTGTAGAAGTCTTGACTGTTAAAACATACATGTAATAGAATTTGGATTCTT
The DNA here is from genome assembly GCF_030463565.1 of Pelecanus crispus. NCBI lineage: Eukaryota > Metazoa > Chordata > Aves > Pelecaniformes > Pelecanidae > Pelecanus > Pelecanus crispus. The sequence continues at coordinate 67,563,050 of NC_134647.1, forward strand.
TGACAATTTTTTTTTTTTTTCAGTGGTTTGCCTCTTATGGTTATCATCCACAAGTCCTGGTGTGGAGCTTGCAAAGGTAAAGTGTGTTTAATACTAGAGCTCACTGAAATTTCTAATGAACTTTTGTATACAAATCATGTAACCATGAGAAACATGAACTTCACATTCAAAATGTAGCTAAAGGTATTTGTATTCCATTTAGAGCAGTGTAATACCACACCGCTTTACCTGTTAGCACTGCCAAAAGCCATCCATGCTTAAAGGCCAGCAAACTAACAGCTGTAATGCTGCGCTTCTGTAGGGGCTGCAATTTCTCCTGCACTTGGCTATAAAAAATGGAACAGAATAAATGATCTTCAAGAATTAAGTGTAAATTGCCTTACTTGCAGCTGGTGGTTCTTTGAATGTGAGGCTTTGTCTCCTTCACTATCACAAACAAAAAGCTGGGCATAATGGCTAAGCTTAAAGGATGAGCTGGTTGAGTGAGAACCGGTGGTTTACAGCAAGCTTTTTGTTTCTGTCGCATTGGTTCAAATATGACCGCGTATGTCTGTTGGCCAGGCTTCATCATATGGCGGCCCAGCAAGGAGTGCTTCAGTTACCTGCTGTTCTGAGCCTGGCTTGAATGGTTTGATACATATATTCCATATACTCACTGCTTATTGAAAAGTACCAGCTCTCTGCAGGGAGGAATGAAGTTGAGATTTTGATGCTGACCTGAAAACCTGAAATCTTTTCCACTGTCTTTATTCATCTCTCTTTTTTTTTTTTTTTTCCCCCGCCTTAATTAGCTTTAAAGCCAAAGTTTGCTGAATCCAAGGAGATCTCTGAACTTGCCCATAATTTTGTTATGGTCAACCTTGAGGTAGGCTGCCCTCTGATTTGTATCCATGTTACTGCCTAGTAATTAAGCATTTGAAATCTTACTTAACTGGTTGTGTCCTGTTTTGTGTACATCCTAAATCATGCACTCCTGAATAGGTATTCAGCATTGATTGATATAGCTGATTGTTTTAAAAAGAATTTTCTTCAGTCTGGTTATTTTAATTGTGTTTATAAACCTGGCTCTCTGCCATTGGCTCTTTAACAGTTTACACCTTGTATCATACTGTTGCTGCAGTAAAGGAATTTACATTCATTCTCTCATGACATATCAAACATTCCTACACCAAAGTGGAGCGTTTAATGCAAGTTGACAGAACAAAAAAAAAAATATTATTTTCACAAATGTTACTTGTGTAGGTAAATACAACTTTCTTTCCTTTCAGAGTGGAAGATACTGCGGTTACCTAGTGTCTGTTCAAGATGTAAATTGCTCAGTGTAAATGGAATCTGAAGGCAATAGCTTGTTTCTTTAAAATGAGTGCTGTGTTTTGTTAGTTACCTTGCTAATATGTTCCCTGTCTTCTGTCTTGCTTTGGTAGGATGATGAAGAGCCAAAGGATGAAGCCTTTAGTCCTGATGGAGGTTACATTCCCAGAATCCTTTTCATGGGTAGGGCATCCACAGCTGTTGTATCCACTCACAGGACTATGTTCTCACTGTTACCACCTAAATTTCCTGTCTGATTTCTTGTTTCATAGACCCTAGTGGAAAAGTCCACCCAGAAATCATAAATGAGAAAGGAAACCCCAGCTACAAGTATTTCTATACCAATGCTGATCAAGGTATGTGCGAAGTAGTTTGAAGTGCATTTTTAGTGAGATGGAACTCTGGGTGTGTCCTGAGTGAAGGACACACCTTCACTTTTGAGTGGAGAAAAATGATGATACTTTACAGCATTAACTGGGAGCTGTGGCTGAGTGAGTGGCGCTCTTATGCCTTGAGGAACCATGTTCAGAATCATGATTCACCTTAATACCTACTATAATGTCTATAAGACCTAAACTTTGTCTCCAGTTCTGGCATGGAAAATCATGCAGTTCGCATGATCCAACTACAAATAGTTGGGAAGAGGGCACAGGACTGGGTATTTTTTTTCCACGGGTTAATTTGTAGATCTACATTCTGTAACTGTGTTATTTTAAAACACTTTCATTACCGGGCCACCTTGATGTTTTCATCTTGAGATTAATAGTTGCTGTCTCTCTGTCTAATCTTTCAGTTGTCCAAGGGATGAAGGAGGCCCAGGAGAAGCTCACAGGTGATGCTTTCAAACGAAAACACCTGGGAGATGAACTATAATGAATACACTGAATGATGCTTTTCATCACTTCAAAACTCTAAAGGAAATGATTAAACAGACCACGAATGTAGATGCACTGGAGGGACATAATTCTCCTGTCAACAATGTTAGGTTAAACCCTGTCTGGAGTTCACACACATACATCAGTTACAGTGTTATCTCCTCCTCTGCCTGGCAGTTTGTACTGTAATGGTTATTTGCAAGTAGGTAATGTGCAAACACATCAGTTTGTGTGTTTGAGCAACCACTAATATTTGGTGTTAAAAGGGAAGTGTGTAGGGCAAAACATTTGAGGACAAACAGTGTGATTGGAGTAACTAGAAGTAGCCATCAGTTTGACGCTTAATCAGGGTTGGATCCCCCTTTTTTCACTGGTATTATGTGATCCCATTGTTTTTACTGGGAATTCCTATGAATGGGGCATGTTCCTGGGCCAGGTGTTTTCTAGACATCCCAAACCATTAATTCTGCCACTAAGCCAAGTAGAATAAATTTCATGAATGTCCAAGTAGCATGTGAAATTATTAGCTCTGCAAACATATTTTTGTGTAAAACTGTGTGTGATTCATCTTTATTTGCCTTTGGGCAGAAATTTAACTTTTCCCTTGTGCACTCACCTTTTGATTGTTCTATCAAGTGAGGGTGGGTTATGTTGAAGCTTTACGGGGGTTCCCCTTTTATTCTTTGAATGTTTTTTGGCGAATGCCTTGCCATCACATTGTACTGTATTTTTGTACCAGGGTGAAAATTAAACCTTTTTAAACATAAGCATGGGGACAGTGTTTTGTGGTAAGGGGCATAGCTTTCCATTCTTAAGGATGGGGAAATATATTTTTGTTTGTATTGCAGTGATTATTAATGTTGAATGTCACAGCTGAAGAAGATTTCTCCTTTTTATAATTAAAAAACAACAGTTGCTTTTCATGTAATTATAATTCAGCCATTCTTACACTACCTATACTGTTGAGGGCAGGGTAATAACTAGTGTTTATCTACTGGAGCTGGAACAAAAAAGAGGGGAAAAAAGTCACCTCTCTTGATCTGCTGGTAGTGCTTTTCCTAATGCAGCCCAGGATGCTGTTGGCTGCTTTTGCGACAGGGGCGCGTTGCTGGCTCATGGTCAACTTGTTCTTCACCTGGACTTCCACATCCTCCTCTGCAAAGCTGCTTTCCAGCCTGTCAGCCTGGGCTGGGGCCTGTACTGGTGCACAGGTTATTCCACCCCAGGTGAAAGACTTTGCATTTCCCTTTGTTGAACTTCTGACAACCGTCTCTGCCCATTTCTCCAGCCTGTTGAGGTCCTAAATGGCAGCACAACCATCTGGTTATCAACTACTCTCCTCAGTTTTGTATCATCTGCCAGTTTGCTCACGGTGGACTCTCTGTTCATCCAGGTTGTTAATGAAGACGTTAAAGTGTCGACCCCAGGGGTACTTCACTAGTGACTAGCCCCTTTCAGCCCAGCAGTTCTGCCAGTTTTCCATCTACCTCACTGCCCATTTATTTAAGTTGTACTTCTTCAGTTTGTCTATGAGGATGCTATGGGAGACAGCGTCAAAAGCCTTAGTAAAGCCAAAACAACACCTACTGCTCTCCCCTCATCCACCAAACTATTCACCCAAAGGAAAAAATCCTGTCCAAAAGGTACTTGCCGTAACTTCCCATAACAAACACAGAGAGATAATTTTCTACGCATAACTTTTGAAGAGCTATCTGAGGACATCAGTTGGGGAAAACTGTTGTATACAATAAACCAAACTTGTCTACTGAGTCCATTTTTACTGTTCAGTAGTGTAATGAATTTTACTTTCCCAACCAGTCTGCCTTTAAGGGATTTAGACACCAAAACTCAATTGGGTACTAAAAGACAAGGACTCAGTAGAAATAATGGGATTATTGCACATTACAGTTACCCTGCTCAGCTACTAGAAGTTATTCTACAGGTTTTATCCTCTGCTTCTCTTGCAAATTATCTAATAAATTAACCATGAAATTGAACTCGGCAACTATTCCTAAGTTGTATCAAAGTAAATAATTTTATGTAAGTCCTGAAAAAGGATTTGTGTTTTGCAAAATTGTCTTTTTTCCCCGGCTGTATCAGTTGACCTAATAAAGATAGGTCCTGTCTGATGCTCTTTATTTCATTTATAGCCTTAGACTGACATGACTGTAAAAAATCATTGATACTTCTTTTTTACTTGCCACCAGGGGGAGGTCTCTGCTTGTTCATCTGGGATATGATTCAACAAATAATAATTAAAAAAACAATCTCTGATGCAAAATAGCAGGGTGCACCTCTGCGATTTTCCAGGCACGCTTTCGCAGCAGCTCTGCCCTTGTCTAGTCTCTGCAGTGAAATTATAGCCTGTGACATGTACGTCATTTGTCCCAAAGCCTTGCTTTGCAAAATGCTGATGTCAGAAGCAACATGGCCTCAAAGTAATTTTAAAAAGTTCTCCATCTAGGGAGATCTCCCTTCAGTGACAGATGTGGGAAGTGTGCTTCATCCTTTACTTTAAGACCATTCTGATTCAAAATTACACTGCTTCACCTCTTCTCTGATGCATCTCCTTCAGCACTTTCTGCCTTACTACTTACAAAGGACAAACACTCCATAGTCCTTTTTCCTTTGTTATTTGGCTGCCTCATTTCTTTCTGATCCTTTCTACCCTGTCAATGTTCAGACCTGGTGAGCTGGTACAGCTTCCCCACCCTCCCTTCTACTTGCTCTTTTCTAGACCATGCTTTTGTCCTTTGTAGCAAGATGGACCTTGGCACTTGCTAGCCTGCTTGGCATTTAGCTGGGGTCTCAGCAGAATATGACGTACATGCTACCACAGCTTGATTGCTAGGGGCAGCTAGTTAACAAGTGTAAAAGCTGTTTCACATCTCTGCATTGCAGCATAAATTTAATTTTGATCTGTTACTTAAATAGTTTTCTCTTTCTACCTGTTCATTTTATACCTGGACATTTTAGTTGCTAACTCCTAATGCAGATTCTTTACAGCTTTCTGCTTTTTAATCCAGATCAGGTGAGAAATGCTGGCTGGCATTTTCTTCTGTGCAGAGGGATATACATCTTGAACCTTTACATCCAACAGTTGCTTTATGTGCGTTAATGTAACTTTTGCAGGCAACCCCACAGGGTTTAAGAGGAGCTGCTTACAGGTCAGTGTTTGTTGTAGTTGCTTTTAAAGTTAATTACACATTGCAGCAGCTCAACAGTGCGCAGTAACCAAGGCTTCAGATTAGTTTGCCCTCATCAGCTTTGTTTTTGTGTGCTGCCCATCTGCATATGACTTGCAATAAACCTGCATACTTACATATCTTCTTTAGATGCATCCTAGAAATCCCCTTGGATTGTCAGCTTCTACTCCTTTTGTGGTGATAACAAAACCCAAAGACACTTCAAAATTCTTTGTATAGTCCCAGGGAACTGCCAGGCCAAATCAATCTCATGTAAACAAACATGCTGTCAGCTCCCTTTCTCCCAGAAACAACCTAGAGAGGAAAAAAAATCCAAAGTTAATTAAAGAGTGACTGGATTGCAGCTAGCCATCTGGCTGCCTGGGAGCAGAGGTTGCTTTGTGCACCTGGAGCTGAGCAGGCTTTAAGGAAGCGTCAGCTAGAGACTCAGGAAACATTTCCTTTGCCATGCTTAGCAGCAGGGAACAAAAGTACAACAACCAAGAACGCCAGCACGGCCAGAGTGTCCCGTCCATCATCCTGGCATGCTGAGTTTAGGAGTCACCTACTTCAAATGAACTTTTGTCCCTATGGCTGTTTGTCTGCCATCGTATCTAGCCTGTATCAAACTGCTAATGAGCTTCATTCATTGTCCTCACTTACAGCTTGCGTAATGAATAGCTCTGAAGTGAGATATTATTAAACCCGTATGAATGCAAGGTCATATATCCTTGGAGATGACGAAACTTTTCCTAACTTTTGGCAAGAGAAAAGGCATTGGCATTTGCATTATGCTGTGATACTTACTTGCAGCTGACCCGGTATTATGCCTGATTGGGTTTGCCCGACCAGGAGAACCACTCCAGGGCTATTCCTTCACAACCGTGGCTATAGGTGGATGAAAAATTGGGACCTGAGGATGGAGATTTAGAAAGCAATAAAGGTGGAATTACACCGAGCAGAACTCTGTCCAGAGAGCGGGATAAAAAGGGGAACTTCACTGCAAGCTCGTGCTCGTCTCAAAGAAAGCAAAGCCAAAGGGTGAAGTTGATCTAAAAGGTTGCATCCTACTTGCAGACAGCTGTGTAAGTTGTCTTTGGGGCTAACTGGACAGGGAAGCTTGCTGCTTGGAGGAAACCAGGAAACAATCATGAAGGTCTGTCAAAATGGGAAAAGTCACTTCGTCTCAAAACTCTTTGGCATATTAACTCATTTCCCCTTTCTTCGTCCAAGAAACAGATGCTGACTTGTTAAGCAGCTCAGTCAAATAAACTCAGTTTGCTTTTCCTTTCAAAGTTTGTCTAGCGTAAGGAGTGGCTGCATACAGTTCCCAGGCCTGCCATTGTCTGGGGAGCACCGCTCCTACCTCCTGCGAGAGGTGGTGATTCCCTTGCGCAGCGCCAGCCCAGTGCCACCACGTCAGCGTGCCCCGGGGAGGAGGAATCTCCACCGACAGCTGCCAGCCGGTTCCTGTGGCCTGTCACAGCCAGTGGGGACGGGTTCCAAGACTTGAGTGATCCTCTCCAGGCTGTGACAAATGTCATGGCACAATTTTGTAATGGCTAAATCTGCGGTAGGTTTCTTCGATTAGGGGCCAAATTAAAGAGAGAGAGACCCCAAACTTCTCCATTCATAACTATTCTGGAAGCAGGGACTGGCTGAGCTGTGCTTACAGCGTTCCAGGTTCTGGCTGAGAGCAGCAAGAGAGGCTGTTACACACCACCTCGTGCCGGTGCTCGTCCCAGGCTGGGGCAGAGCAGCCCATCAGGCAAGGTGCGGGGAGCAGGCAGGGTACGTCCCAGGCAAGGGATCACCGGGTGGGTGGGTGCTGTAAAAACAATCGAGCGTTTCTGAGCTGCTCCCATGTTCTTCTTTCCTCCGATCAGCACAGGTGTCTCCTCCTCCATTTCCTGGGTCCCTGCCATGATGTGGGGGATGAAGGGGAGACAACTTCCTAGAGTTTCCCCCATCTCAAAAGGGCATGATCCCATTGCTGCCACCCCAAGCCAGGGCAAGGGAGTGAAGGCCCACGGGAGCTGCGGGAGGAGCCGGGGCAGGGCTGGAAGGGTAGGGCAGTCTGGACTGAATTTAGCTAAGGCCGGAGGTAACTGGTTGCTGGTTAGAGATCATTTGTCGGTATATGCTCATTTTTGGACCATTTTGAACAACATGGCGTAGGTAGACGTGCTACAGAAATATTAATTGATAAGAACTGCAGATGTCCTCCCCGCTTTCTGAGTGTGTTTCAGGACAGAACATAACATGCTGTGCACAAAAGAAGCTGCATTGGCAGCATAGTCAAATTTTGATGTCACTTTCTTGTGCTGTTTCTAACATTATGAAGAGTTTTCAAAATCCCATTTGTAAGGATTTTGGTGCATTAGCCCTGTTAAGGAGATTGAAATTCGCACACGTCCTGGGGACACAGCACGGGGCATACATGCTGTTTATTCCACACTGAAGTGAAGAAGCGCCTGGGTGAGTGCTACCTATTCAAATAAGGAGGATTTTGCTTTCTCCTTGAGGTTGGCATGTTTTCACCTAGCTTCCCCCGACAACAGCTGGTAATGAGCTGAAACCACTGTTCTGTGTGCAGACTGTGCTTCTTTGGGATACAATTTGGTCTATGTACACCCAATGCTTAGACAATGAGTCTTTTAGACTCAGGGTCATCACTATTACTACTACTTACAGCATCACACATAGCAGATCATCATCCTTGATTTAAGTGCTGTAGTACTGCTCTTGCTGCAGTAATAAATAAAGCAATAAATAAAATACTGTTTTTAGAAAAGAGGGAACTGAAAAGATTAACATTGTTTCCTTAGGTCAACTGCACTGTGTGAGGATTCAGTAACTTGAATTAGAAGTGTTGGGAGAGTATAGAGTATGCATATTGTGCTTGATAAATGTGCTCGCATGGCTGCTGTGAGAATCAGACAGATCCACATATCAGAAAACAAGATAAAGCATAACATCTGCTCTTCCTTTCCACCTCCGTGGGCTTGTGGGAGTTCTCTCCTGTTCCCTCATTTGCCCATCTATAAATCTAAAATACTACAGACCTCCCTTACTGGAATTGTGTAAGCAACTCATGACCGTACAATGTTAAACCCTGGACAGGAAGTGCACTAGGAGAGCTAACAATATTCACTCCATAAATTATAGAAAAATGGTTAAACAGAATGATAGACAGAAAGAATCACTATGAATTCCCCTGTCTCCTAGTTACCTGGGTGCATCCCTTCTCTTGGTTAGCCCTGACTGAGAGAGGGCTTTTATAATGCTCCAGTGCAGCTGGGTATAAACACTGGCATTTCAGGGATGGTGTGAAACCTGGAAGTGCCTTTGGAAGGCACTGGCTCTGTGCTTGTCACGGGATGTTCAATCAGGCGATCACTATGCAGATGCCCAAGTGAGCCTAAGTTATAACATGCCCTTTGCATCAAAGGTGTAGGTATCGGCCCATGACCACTTTCCTTCCATGCTGGTGCTTTATAGGGCTGTTGGCTCGCAGTGCTTTTCTAGATTGAGCATCAGTCAGCAGGCAGAGGGAAAAGCATTATCAGCATCACCGCAGACACTGTGTTGGGTAGAGTGGAAGTTGGGTTTTGGAAAAGGCAGAAAGCACATTTCCCAGAGCAATGAGAGGATCGCAAGGAGCTAAAAAGACTTTTGTAGGTGTCAAGCCTGTTAGGCTGTCTTTGAAATAACTATTGTAATGAGTCTGGGATTTTGTTACAGTATCTATTATTTTTATTTTATTTCAAGTTGCCTGCACAAAGCTGATACCTTGCTTAAGGCTTAAATCAGGGCCTGGCTTATATAACCATTCCTTTTTCTTGGGGTCTCGATGGCAAATAAACATTGTAATTCTAGATGAGGGTAGAAAATCACTCCAATGCTGGGTAGAATTGTCCCCTGGGCTGCCGGGCAGATAGCTCTGACTTGAATAAAATGGAGCAGCTGTATGGCATCTCCGATCTGCAGTGAGGTGTTCCTCAAAGCTTCTCTACGATTCTCCTGTGGTTGGTCCTAAAATGCAGAACTTGGCTATGCACTAGTTATATAGCACTGCCACACTCTGGATTTCTACATTCTCACAGTACTGTTAACTAGTCAACTACCCTGGGGAAAATGTGGCAATAAAAGCAATTTACAGACTCCTTTAAAGTGGCTGAACTGTTACAAAGCCTAAGTTTGTCTCAGGGCTGGCTGACCTACAAGCCAGTACAAATACGGTTACTGAAGATCACCAGATGTGCAAAAAGCTTTTACAAGTAGACAAAGCAATCTCCGTCCTGTCTGGGCAGTGTCTGAGCTGAGTCAAAGTGCTGCACATCAAACACCACGGCACACCACGATGAGTCTGGGCAGGAAGGGAACGGCGCTCTGAGGGATGCGGCAGGGCACAGAGGCACCCGCACTCCCCAATTTTAGAGCCCTGAGTTCAGAGGTGGTCCCTGGAGGCTGCTTAGCTAGTCAACGAGAGAAGACAGGAACTCTGCAACTCCAGTCTCTTTAGATGGCTCCTGCTCCAGCCTCTCATTGCAAGAAGCCACTCTCTCCGGGGCCGATCAAGAACCTTGTCTTTGTGCTTAGGCACTTGCTTAAAGCCCAGCAGTGGGAAAACAGGCTGCCATCTTTGCTGGCTGTTGGGGAAGCACCTCATTAGTTATGTCAGAAACATGTTTAAAATGCCCACGATTTTGTTCGCTTTCTCTAGGGGATCATCGCTGAAAGCCGTTTTGGCTTCACCAGCAAGGGATAGGCCACAATCAGGTCTCCGATTTTGAATTTGAGGTCTGTCTGTAGGATTTTAAAGCCAAGAGGGTCTGCTCTAATGACTTCATCAGACCTCCTTCAGACAGGCAATTTAGAGAGATCACTGCCTCATTTGTTTTGTCTTCTCACCCGTAGAGATGTAGGTCCTGATGCCGCAGCCACCATCACTAGGCTTCAGAGTTAACAGTTCTCCTGAAGTGAATTCCAGACCGTCTAGAGAGTGCGACGAGAACGACAAGTTAGGGTCGCACCTGGGACGGCGTTCCCTGCCACCGGCGCTCCAGGAACGCCTGAGCTGATTCACGTCCCCGGGGGCGGGGGCGGAGGGCGCGCACCGGGACGGGGCCCCCGGCGGGCTGGGGCCGCCTGCCTGCCTTTCTGCCCTCCTTCCCCCGGCGGCTGCCGCCCGCTCGGAGCGGGGACACCCCCTCAGCCCCCGCCGGGGCTCCCGCGCTCCAGCCGCGCCGTTCCCCACCGGGCACCGCACCGCACGCCCCGGCCCGCCGCGGCTCCGCCCCCGGGGCCGCCCCAGGTGCCGGCGGGGGGGCGGCTCCCGCCACGCGAGCAGCGGCCGCGGGACCCGCTCGGCTCGGCTCGGCTCGGCTCGGCTCGGCTCGGCTCGGCGCTGCCGCTCCTCCGCCTCAGGTAAGAGCCGCGGCCCCGCTCCGCGGGGGCTTCCTCCCGCGGCCGTGCGCGCCGTCGGGGCGCAGCCTTCCCCGTCGAAAGGAACGGTGAGGGGGGGCGGGCGGCGGGGCGCCGGCCCCCTCGGGCCCCCGCTGCGGGGCGGGAACGGCGCTGCGCCTCGCCGGGCCCCGAAAACTCCTCCCGCCCTGCTCTGTCCCAGGCGTCGGGGTTGTCCCCGGGCGCGGCGGGGCGGGGCAGGTGGCAGGAGGTGCCCCGGCCCCGAGGGGTCCCCCGCGGGGCGGGCGGCGGCTGCGGTGCCGGTGGGTGCCCGGGAGGCAGCGGCGGGCGGGATGGGCGCTTTGTGCCCCTGAGGCGTGGTGTGAAAGGCAGCCCCTCAGGAGCGACGGGGAGGAGGAGGCGGCAGCAGTTCTACCTCTAAAATAAATATTGATCAGCAATGAGAAGTGATATAATACTGCTTTATCTTTAAAATATCCTGAGCGGGGGGGAGGCTGGAGGCCGGGGCCTTCCCGGCTGTTTTCCAGCTGGTGTGTAACCTTTGTCAGTTCCTGTCACCCTGGGCGGTTGTTTTCTGCTCAGGGAGTTGCCGCGCTTAAAAACAAAAACTGTATGGCAGCGAAACAAACTGCTGGGAAACGCGGGGTTTTGTTGTCGCTGCTCTTCGAAGGGGAGAAACCTGCTGCTGCTGGACTGCACGGCTTCGCCCGGCGCTCGCTGCAGGACACCCACCTGCAGATTTGCTGTTTCGCCATGCAGGTGGAAGAACGGGCGTGCGGGCTGCGTGTACGTCCCGGCTGCCCTACAGCACTAGGCGGTGAGCCTGGTTCATGAAGCCGAACACATCAATCATTCTAATTTAATTCATAAAAAGTATAAACTCTCCAATTTCCCCACTTTAAGCTGTACAAAATACATGTGGTCTTTTTGCCATACGTTCTGAGACTATGCATTGTTGTTTTCCCTGTGCTTGCCAGCAGCAAGGCAGTGCCATCCGATGCGCACGGTTAACGTCCTGCTGTGGGATCGCAGGCAATATCGCTAACACCGGCGCAAGAGTTCCCACCTTTTTGCCTCCCAAGGTGCTGTCTCCATGCTGCCCTTTCCTTCTTATGGCACGAGCAGCGGTGTTTGTGCAGTGCATCAGGACCTAAATTAAGACTAACCTGACCAAAAGAAAAAAAGGGGTGGGTGGGTGGGTGGGTTAATTTTAGCTTGGATTTTCCCTTGGCCTGAGACAATTTAAGATTGTGGCCTCAGAAGTTTAATTCGTGTTTCTGTGCGCTTTCTTGGTGGTAAACCTGCTTTGTTCCTCATCGCTCACTCCTGACCCAGTGCTGCACTCTCAGTTGTGCTAATAGCAGTTTGTGAGGCTTCATAATAGCCTGGATTAGCTCTGGGTTCAAATAAACCTCCTCTTTTAAGAGTTTTTTTTTTTCTCCTCCCTCTCTCTCCCAAGGGAAAAATGTCAGTGGAACTATAGTCTTGATCTGCGTATTTGTATCTGTACCCAGAGTATGCAATAATCATGTAGGATTATAGTGGGTACAAGATTGAATCCATATGCTGCCGTATGCAAGTGTATAGCTAAAAAGCTTTTATTTCCTGTTACTTGGGCTTGCGCTATCCTGTGGTTATATGTGCTGAGGGTGATCACTGCCTTCAGGACTGTTTTATCAGGACAATTTGTAGTATAACTCAGAAGAGAGGCAAATAAACCAATCTTTAAATTGAGCTTCCTTTGCAATTTTGACAAAACTGTGCTGCCCCCTTTGCAGATCTAATACATTTTTGGGTAACGAATTGAGAATTTAGATTTTAATAGCAGTAGTTCTTGCTACACTTAGGTGTAGCAAAGCAATGCATGTAATATTCATTAGCATGCTAGTTGTCATTGTCATGCAATAGTCGTGTTAATTGACTTGCGTGTGTTTCAGATAGTTTTTCCTACTTTCATTTTCATATGATCTGATGCAGCAGCAGATCAAAATGGGCAGGTCACGGCATTGCATTTTAGGGTCTTGCATCGCACTCGCTGGTCGTAGTGCCAGAGAAGGGCACTCGTGTCCACCTAACCCTCCCCGGTAAGTCCATGTCTGTTCTCTGTTACTAGTTTGGTGGTTCTCAATGGCTAACATTTGAGAAATGTCCCAAACTGGTAATTTCAGGTATGCTTGCTGTAAAAATGTATCTTGTGCTTGAAGTTCTGCAGTAGTTAGTGAGCTCTTGTAAATGTCTGCTTAGCTTACTGCAGCACGGTAGTATTTGATCTTTGGCGTAAGCAATAAGACTTATGTTTGGAAGTATTAGCTAATTAAAACATGGGAATTGTGAGGGCGCTTGTTCTAATCCCAGTTAGCAGGGGGCTTACTGCACAGCACGGAGAACATCGTAGCACAGAGAAATGAAAGAACTTGTTCATCACAGATTTTCTGCTTGGAGGAGGAGGACAAAAGGCAGCAATTTAAACTTCTCCTGCACTGCAGAGGCATCCTGAGCTGGCCCTGTCTGTGTGGTTCTGGTTTACAGGTGGTCACTACAAGACAATACCAGTTTCCAGTCACCTGATTTGGTCAGGATAGCAGCTTGCTTTTATCTTTAAATGAAAGGTTTTAGACCTGGTGATGCAGAAAAATCTGTAACTCTGCCTTTCGCGCAGTGGTGGAGGGGTGTCCAGCTGAACCTGCATGTGTCCTGACTCTAGCTCCAGATAATACGAGTTCCATCACGTAGCTGCGCTTGCCTTATCCTCCACCACCATGGGAGGGCATGGTTACAGCTTTCTCTGTGGAGGGCTGTATCCCAATGCAGAACTTAGCTTTGCCCGGCCTTCCAGCTGGGGAAGGGTGTTACACATGTCTTGTAGCAGAGTTAGTACAGGTTCGTCTTGTGTGTTGCTCTAAGTGCTTTTATGTCAATGTAACTTCAGTGTATTCAGCAGTGAGATACTTGGAACTATTTCACGATTGCCAGTTCGTGCTTGGAGAAACCGAGGCAGAACTGCAAAGCTGGAGAGCTGATGAGAAGGGGACTGAAGTCTCTTATCTCAGCCATCGCTGCAATGTTTGTAACAGGAAGCAAGGGCTTTAATGATGGTGAGTTTTGTAACAGTGATCAACCTCTTCAGCTCACACGGTTCTCTGGAGACAGGGCTGGATTCAGGGTCAGCCTCAGCTAGCAGCTCTGTAAGTCCAGAAATTGGCTGGCTCCTGGGGTTCCCAAACTCAATGCAATATTCAGGGAACTGTGGAAATCTCTGCATCTGCTCTTTAGGGCATAAAGAGGTTGTAAATCTCTCGTTCAATGCATCCTTTGGGAGAGAGCTGAGCTGGGCGCGGTTAGTGGCTTGCCTTTAGAAGGGGAGATCTTTGTACTGTTAAGTATTTTTCTCTGTATCTTCTGGAGTAGTGTGGTTGCCAACAGGCATCGAACTATGTGATGATAAAAGAGCCGCAATGAAAACACTCATAGAAGGGAGGAAAAAAATGTGGGGACTTCTATTTCTGGACACTTTTTGCCATTGTAAAATTAGAGTGACTAATTTCTCCTTCCTGAGAGTTTTGTCGTGGCTCTAAAATGGACTTTAAGGATGTTGAACACTATGCAGGAAATGGGAGAGGCATGGTTCCAGACACAGAGCGACATCTGATTCGAGGAAATCTTTCTTAACAACAATCCCAGCCTGCTGCCTAACAAAATGTAGGTGTAAAATTAGAGAGCTGATGGGAAAAGGGTGATATCTGCAGGTTCTTGGCTTTTGTTCCACACCCAGCAAATTCTTAGAAGACTTTTTGAAGCCCGTGTTCCCAAATCTGAATGGGTAATAATAAATAACCACCTATATTGTTCAGAGGTTTTTATCCTTCAGTTGTCATGCACATATTGAACTCATCTGTAGCATGTGATTTCCGGACCAAATCCACTACAAGCATCTTCTTGCAAAGACTTCTGGACTCATTATTAATCAATTTTAGTTTTTCTGTCAAGATGAGAGGCTTACATTTTTAAAGTAATAAACACAGACTTAGTTTTCTTTCTGTTTACACTGTTGAATTTCTTTTGTTCTAGATCTATCAATTAGGTTATTTGGATGACACCTCAAAATCAAGTTCTGGACAGTACTGAAGTGTGAGCCAGAGGCTGTCACAGGGAGCAACTGTTGCAGAGAGCAGGGGTGTGAGAACAGGAGGAAATGTAACCGATACTGAAAAACGTGCAATACTTTAGGCAAGAGCAAGGTGCTGTCTTGTTGCCAAATGAGGTGATTGTCAATTGTATGGATCGTGAGAAAGGATTGTCCTTGTTTGGTCCAAATTCTGACCTGGAATAGGTGGCTGCAGCTTGTTGTTTACGTAAGCTCTGAGTTCATGCACATGTTTTGGCAGTCTCCACAAGGCAAGATAATGTAAATCAAGATGACAAATGGTGTTACCCTTGTTTACTGGAGAGGAAACACACCAGAGACAAAGTTGGCCTTTTAGATTATATTAGCCATGAAAAAGAGGACTAAACCCTGTTATATTTTTCTGCCCTAAATCTGGAATAACTATTACTTTATGGCAGTTATTTTTGTATAGATGTGCTGTAAGGGAGTTGCAGACATTTCCACATCCTATTATGGTTTGCCTTTGCAGCACAGTAGACTTACCCAGGCTTTGTGCGAAACACCAGTGTATACGGATGTATTTCAGCTGCCCCTTGGTACCATTTACTTTGCTGCCTTTCTGCAGGAAAGGTGTAATGATTCCTATCTGAGGTTTTGCATCCACTTGTAGGATTTATCTGGAACTTCTATTTTAGATTAATCTAGATAATGTCCCTTTAATAAATTTTAAACTGATGGCTCCAAATATCTGCTGTTATCTTAATATCTGTCACTAACTCAAGCACTGTTTCTGTTCTTTTTGTACGCTACAGGGCTTTCCCCTTTACCTTCAGTGAAGGAAGCTTGGATCTTTACACAGCAGTGTGTTCACAGTCTAACCTGCCTACCCATTAGTCTCTTACATAATATTCTCATTATCCATCTTTACCGTAAACATTGTAATCCTTTTGCTTCTACATCGCAGGTTCAACAGTGTGACCACTCTCTTGCTTCATATACTCACAGCAAAGCCTCCATCTGTCTCATGGATTATAGATCTAAATTGGTAACTATCACTTGCTTGCAATATTTATTAGCAGTTATGTTAATTGCTGATATTATGTTTTCTACTTCTGATAAATCTCTTTTGTAGTACTAGCATTTGTCTAAGACTCCTTAAGGTCATGGCCTTATTTCCTTTATGAGCTTTATTCTTAGGACAGTGTACATTGGCTGTAAAAAAAATTCCATTAGTTGATAGAAACCTGATTCAGTATTTAATTTAATCCTTGAAAAAGAAGAACACAATTTTTTTTTTCAGGTGACAGAGCACATAAAGGAGTGAGTTTTTATAATAGAGAATTGACATAGATGTGTAATTTGTGAACTAGAGTATTTTTAATGTAGAAGCACTTTTTAAGACTTCTGGGGGAAAAAATCCCACAAGGTATTAACTCTTTTGAAAAGAAGTTATGCTGCATGTCAGTAATGTCTCTCATGGATTGCTGCTAAACTGTAAATATTAGAGATGAAGAAATCATTTGGTTTAGCTACTTTTTTGTTTCTTCCTACCACATAACTTACAGAATAGTTTCCACAGTCCTTTAGCACCTTTAGAGCTGTCTACAATGCTCCTGTGCTGTGTAAGAGCCTTGGCAGATGTGTGATCTACTTGACTTTAGCACAATGTATGGACTTTATTACTATGTACGTGGGTTTCTTTTTTAACTTCTACTTTTATTTAGCCTCATTAGTTCTGCTTTTACTAAATGAGTGTATCTAGTAATCTCTTTTCTTCCTTCCACACTCCTCAGTGCCTATGGATAGCCAGAAGTCTAACAGGTACAGCTGTGTTTGTGACTGTGTCCCTTCTCTTGTTGCCTGCTGTTACCACTTAATTCCTTTTGGACTGATAGTCGTTAACTTCTTTCTCAGTTTTTCTCTGTTGGCTGATCTTGAGCACTGGAACTCAGGAACAATAAAATGGAAGTAAGAAAAAGGAGGTTTGGACTCTGAAATAAAGGAATGGTTTAACACTGGTAGCTCTGTATGGCAGTAAAATAGTATGTCAGGAGAAACAGCAGAGGCTCAGTTGCTGAACACACATAAAACGAGGCTGGACCCAGCCTGGAGTAGCATGCTGTCGTAAGATCTTTGACACTTAGCAATACAGAGGGGTGGTTTCACCCCCATCTTTTCATCTGCCTAGTAAAAGAAATGTGTGTGTGCTAGTGGATGATGATGAAATGGTTAAACAGTCACATTTAAATTGACACTGGTCCTATGTAACACAAAACTATCTAGTAAATTTCAGGTTTGGCTTTACAAATAAAGCAGTGACAAATAGGAAAAGAGATGTTTTTACTGTTAGAAATGCACAGAACTTGTAACATACAGAATACAGAGGTTCGTAACAAGTTGAAATTGCAGGTATGTCTTCATGTGTAGTTTGAAGTATAAGTTCCATCCGTGTGACCACATTTCATGGCTAACTGAGGTGACTGACAGCAGACAAGGAGACCCTTTTCCAAAGCCTATTCAGACTTCTTCCTCGCAATGTCATGAGAGAGAGTGGGATGTGGAAATGGCTGTGTCTGTGAACAGACCCATGTGGTTGCTAATAAACTTCCAAGGTAATGATCAGATTTCTTGTTTCTTGTCTGTGAGTGGGTAAAGAAGAACAGTCCTCCATTAGTTTGTAGCCGAACTGATAAAGGCTAGAAACACTTGAATTCAACATTACTTTTTTTCTGGAAATAAATGGATGGCAAGATATACTAGTTGATTTCTAGGCAACACCATCAGCTTTAGACAGTTAATGAACTGCTTTTCACTGAAGTTGGCTGTAGGCAGTAAATACTGCAGAACTGGGCAGCCGTGACCACTTTTATGATGTGTAAGAGCAGTAACACTCTGATGGTTTGTGTTGCACTACAAAACAGTTTGATTCTTCACCATGATGCTGGTCACAGATTAAAGAGCACAGCTGTGTGGAGCAATCTATATGACATTTCAGTGAGTACTAAAAGCAGTGAAATCTGGTTTCCCGTGGAGGTGTCTTATGGTGATAGGCTTCTTTTTTTTAAACTTCATTGGACCAAAATAGAAAATAAAGGCAGGAGAGACACCTTGACTGAGGAACATATTCTTTGGTGGCTAATAAGCTCTGATTAAGATTTTATTGCTTTAGAGCGTTTGTAGCATCCTCCTCCTATGTGGTTTCTCTGTCTAATAAAAGACAAGCTCACACTGCAGGCTTTTTCCTCAACAGGGAAATAATAAGGTATCTCATAGCTACATAAACTGCCTATTCTTGCAAAACTAGCTGGAAGTGGATGTGTTTGAGACCTTGTTCCCATTGCTAAAGCATATGGGGAAAACAGGTTGTCAATATTAGTATGCTCTTAGCTACAAAGAAGTGGGATACCCAGGTAAAGAACTAAAAGATGCAAGGTCTCATACCAAAGTGTTCTCAAGGACAATCTGATTGGCAGCTTTTTCTTCTCCTGTGTAATAGGTTTTCTGTAATGTAGCTAAATCTTTCCTGTATAGGTAATTTCTTGAAGATTATTCCAAGGCAGTCAAAACGGAAACAGTCATGAGCCTCTCTTTTGTACTCTGTGTGCCAGTCGTATTTGACTTGGTCTTCCGTAACAAAACCCTGATTAGTCTGCACGTGCTTGTAGAACAGCAGAGTTGCTGCTATTATTTGGAGTCATCCTAAGCAAAGAGCGTATGTAGTTGTGTACCCAGAGAGCAGGGGGTTAACTGCCGACTAAATGTCCTTTCAGCAAGGAGGGAATAAAATCCTCTGGGAGCGATGGCTGTGTGAGCTGTTCTGATGAGTTGGACAGGAGCTGCCTGACACGGGGTCGTTGTCACCTTTTCCCGCCGCTGCTGATGCTGAATCTCTGCCGGGTGCGGAGGGCCTGCAGGAGATGTGATTTCATGGACCTTTCTCAGTAGCATAGCAACTGCCATCGCTTCCCACCGCTCGGTCCCTGCCGCTTGGCTCCCTCAGCCGTGCTGGATCAGGAACTAAACCAACTTTGAAAACAGCCGTGCAAAACAGGAGAAGTTGTGGGAGGATTTATTTTTAACTGGGATCTCTCTGTTCTCTGAACCAGCTCTCTGCAGGGTCCTCAGGACTGGCATAACTAGGGAGTACTTGGAGCAGGGGTGGGACAACAAGTGGGAAAGAGGAAGGGAAGGAAGGAGAATTGGGAGAAAGGTCTGCTGGTTCCTGGCTTCAGGATTCAAGCACAAATTCAGGGGCAGCCCTGTGAATGCTTTCAGAGTACTGCTTCAGTAATGATCTGCAATGAGAGTAGTAATCAGTAATTAGTACGGAAGTCCTTTCAGTTTCACTCTATTGACCAGAGGAGGGGAAAGGGAAAAGTCAAATTTAAGAAAGGGGGTGGAATTTTCTTTGACGTTTTGATGCTCTGGTGCTGCCTCTAATAATTCAAGGAGCCGGCCTGCAGCATCTTCAGTGTAGCATAGTGGCACGCACAGGCCAGCGAGTGTTGTGCTTCTATGACAACAGCCCCGTGTTCTGTGCAAGTATCATTTGATCTTAGTTTCTGCATTGTGCTTCTAACAAAGCTGCTCTAGCTGGCCACATTCTGTAATTGCTTTTTTAACTGAGATCTGAAAGTTGCATTTGTAGCCAGGTACAGTTTTGATTATAGCAATTTAAGGGGTTTAATAGAAGCAGCAGTGTTTCATTTAACAGATGAGCTTGGAGTGTGTGGATGGATTCTGCAAAGGCAGGGGTGGAAAGAAGATATCGATTCCTGTATGATTAGTGGGCTACTTTTTTGTTAAAGGTCTACCTCTGAATCTTTAAATGACCAGGCTTCAAGCGATGAGGGCATCTCACTTTTTTCAAGTCTCTGTGAGCGGAATGGTGAAGTAGAGATTTTTAATTGTTTTTTTTCTTTAGTAAGTGCACATGTGTTCTGAGGAGCATTTGTGGAAGTTATAAATGTGTATGAGGAAGATAAATTACTCAAATAGAGAACAACTTACTGTCTTCCAGCTTGGTAATGGTACAAATCAACTAATCGTTTGGATTCGTAATTTTTGCAGCTGAGATTTCTAATGTTTGAACTGAGGCAGTGAGTGCATTGGCCTAGAGTGTGTGTGTCTAAGTCCGTTGGATGTTTAATTCTTCATTTTAGAAATTCCTGTTAAGAACCACAAGGAATGAGTAGGCAAGCCCTTTTCTGATACACTGGTGAGAAGAAAATTTTTACTTGGGTTTTCTGGAGTGCTTGCAAAGGACTGTAGTCTTATGGAATAGCAGCTAAAGTTCATAAGAGTATGTATCAGAATTGTGTTGTATCCTATGGAGAATCACTTGTGGGAAGGTTTTACTGCATTCAGTGCAGCTGCTGACTATTGAGCTACGGATAAAGTTCTTCAGAAACTGTCCTTGTTAATGCAGTCTGTGAACGAAATGTCTGCTGCACCAGCCCTTTTCTGTGTGAGAAAGTTGCGTGTGTTTAGTCAGAGATAAACTCATGGATATTTTACTGAAGTTTACGCTGGGTTGGTTTTGGTTTCTTTTCCCTCTGTTGGGAATTTAAGTTAAATTGTCGTCTCAATTTAAATTACTTTTGGACAGCATTTTGGTTTATAGCTGTTTAACTACAGTGAGTTTCAAACTGCTTGTTTTGTTTTTTCAGTGAGTGAGTGAAGTCCTGCATGCAGGTGAGACTTGCTAAGAAGGAAAGTATTTAGGCACATGGTAAGAGTAGACATTGGTGGGAGTTTTGTTCCCAAAGATGCCCACAAATCTGAGTTGAGGGGAAAATTAACTTATTTCTTTGGCTGCCAGGGGAAGAAGAGACTTTGGTCTCCACTCAGTGCTTTCTGACACTGCACAAAAGCAGCACATGTCTGAGTTTGGATGAGTAGCTGCTGCTGAGACCCATGCTATCATTGCCCCAGTTTGCACAACCCCCTGACTAGTTATAGGAGGAGGTGGGGGAGCCTAGACCTTTGCTTGTTTGATGTGGTGTAGATCTTGAAACAGCATTAGAGATTAAAAGTGCGATATATCTGTTAAAAGATAAAGTTTCCTTTTTTTTTTTTCTCCTCTGGAGTAATTTGGCCTGTGTAGTTGTCTTCTGCTCTGTACAAACAGAGATGAAAAGTCAGGGCCTTGCCTTCTCCCATGGAGTGTCTGAGCTGTGTACGTTAAAGCAGCCAGGGCTGTTCAGTGAGTTCCACCTGTCTTGATGTTTCAGATTCTGTGGTTGTTTTTTGGTTTCTGAATCCAGTTCAGGGTCACAAGAGAAGGAAGGATCTCTGAGGCTGCATTTTCCCCCCTCCCCACCCCACTAACGTCCCCAACTCTCACGTCCCCATAATAAAAAGTGATAATTTATTCATTCCAAATGCTGCCTGCAGCCCCACTGAGCCATGTTTTATGCAGGTGCTGTGTATTTTAATTGCAGTCTTGAGAGTAGATAGGTGTTGGATGGATTGAAATTTTTTGGCTGAAATTCCTGGTGTTTCATCTTCTCCCATTGCTTTCCCCCCCCTTCAGTAAATGTTGAGGACAGGACTTTTCTAAGGATAAAATAATGGTGTTGCATGTGCTAGAAAAGCAGATTTTTTCCCTAGCAGTCATAAAAGGAATTATTTAGGTTTACCTGCTTTGGAGGCTGCTTAATGAATTGCATAGTTGGATGCACTGTCAAAGATTTTAGTTCTTGGTTGCAGTACTCCAGTTTTTTGGAGCAACAGAAGTGGCATCCTGCCACAGGAGTAAAGAATGCTGTTTCCCCACTAGTATTTGAACAATCTGCAATAGCCATCTGTTATTCTTTCAAATGCAAAGTTGTGCAACAGGTGCATTTCTTGGGTTTGGAAATCTTACCAGTATAAGTGGATAATAGAAATTTAAAGCCAGGATTTAAAAGAAGATTTCAAGATGTGTTCCTCTTTATTCAGCAGATATAGTGGTTATGATATTAGAAAGAAGAGAGATAAGCTAAACATATGGTACACAGTTACGGAAAACAAATGCTGAACTGTTCCTAAATCTGTTCTTTTTCAATGTTTGTCATTTTCTTAGATGGCTTCAGTAACAGATGCCAGATACAGGCAGAAAGATACTTCAGATCAAAATTTTGATTACATGTTCAAACTCCTGATCATTGGCAACAGCAGCGTGGGCAAAACATCCTTCCTCTTCAGATACGCTGATGACACTTTCACACCAGCCTTCGTTAGCACAGTAGGAATTGACTTCAAAGTAAAAACAGTTTATAGGAATGACAAGCGGGTGAAACTGCAGATTTGGGTAAGTGCCAACATTTTCAAAAATGCTTTATCCCAGCAAAGATACAACGGTAAGAAATAACGGTAAGCTTGTTTGGAAGTAGGTTTTTGAATGAATGTAGATTTTGATAGTTCATAAGTTGTTTTTTGTGTGGCTGTATCATTTGTATCCCTGCAGTACAGCTGAGTAAGCTCTCTTTGTGTTGCTGTCTCACTCAACTGGTGGGACTTGTGATATGGTCTTAAGCAGCTGCTCTACGTTCTTGGGAGTCTCAGTGTACTATTAAACTGCAACAAACCCAAAGCAGGTCTAGAGCCCTTTAGTAGCACTTTGTGAGTGAGCACTAATAGGTGAAGAAATTCAGCGAGCGCTTAATGAGTGAACTCTAGGCATAGTTTCTACTGTCAGCTTATGTCCTCCAAATAAGATACTTGTATCTTCCTGCGACTTATGTGCCTGCTCAGCAGCGCCAAGCCAGCTCAGTTCATCCATCCAGGATTCCTCAGGAGGGGAAGACAGAGGTATGCTTCAAACCATTTCTGCTGACACAACTTCTTGGTAAATCAAACGGAAAGAGAAGTTGTGCAGGTAAGCTGGAGGCTCTCTCTGCTCAAACACCCAGTCATGGGACCTTTTCAGACTTTTTGAATTACAGCATCCTAGCCCACTTTAAAAAAAAAAAATGTTCCTGAGCTGCAATTGTGTCAGTAGCTCATGATGTTCCTTTTTATGGAAAGCAACTGTTTTCTTTTATTCTACTTGCTGGCAAGTGACTTAAATCCTACAGTGTGAATGCAATTTATCCTGATGGTGCGTAAACCCTCTGTGTCCCAGTGAGTTACTCAGCATGTTTAAAAAACCTAGGCTCAGATTGCTGTGTTTTAAAGTACCAGGGGGCTCCAGCTGGAATTCCCATTTGCAAGATTCTTCTCTTCTGCCTTGCATAATAAGAAAAGATCTCAAATAGAAGATACAAGGCTAATATTCTCTTAAACAATTTCAAATGAGTTAGCTCACTAACTCAAAGTAGCTGTCTACTTAGTGCTTTCTTCCACAAGTTAAGCTTCAAGTTCAGGCTTAAGGATGAGTTGAAACTGTATAGCGTTTCTACCCAAATCCTGCCCCAGCTACAAGCATAGTCTTCTAATTGATCTATATACACTTGATTTATAATTAATCTTTAATTGTGGCATTTAAATGTAATATTATAGTAATGGCATTGGGGTTTTTTTAATTTATTGTGATGATCTTGAATAGTCGCAATAAAAGAGAATCTAAAATGAGGAATTTTTTTTTTTTTAACTGCAACAGTATGATTCATTTTATTTTTGTGTTGCTGGGTACAAGATACAACAAATTATTTCATACAAGATCCTTTTGTTGCAAAATTCTGGCATTGAAACTAAGGTACATGACCTGACATGAAACTGATTTAATTTAGGATCTTGGTAATAAGAATGTTTGTACCTCAGGACCCTTAAGCAACTAAAGATGATTTCCATCCAGTTTGTCTTAATCTTGGAACATGAAATTCTCTAATAAGTTGTGTAAAAGCAAGACAGAAAGCATTTGGTTTTTTTGCAAAGATACTGGGATTAAAATAAATTAAGCAATAATCTTAAAACTGTTTGAAGGCATTGGGGGGAAAAAGGCTTTAATAACCTTAAACGACTTATGAAGAGACGTCAGGTGGATTCCTCAGAGGGTGCTATCTATAGGACCTGTAATATTGGAATTACCAACAACACTGTTGATTTAAAATTTATTTTCAAGAAAAGGTTCGTGTAAGTGTGTGACAGTTCCAGAATGACTCGTGTTCTTTTATTCTCTCCTTCTGTGCTCCTTGCATGGATCCCTGATGTGAGTTGTGATTTAAGGACCTTAACAAAAACATTCAGTGCATACCTCTCTAAAAAACACAGTATTTGAACTCGTTTACCTCCTGCCTGTCCTGAGACTAAACTTGTAATTTCAGTGTATTCTTCAGGGTACCTGTAGTAGTAGTGGGGGCCATTATCATACCAAAACTATATGTTCCTATGTTTAGGAAGGAGGAGTTTTCTTACCAACCTGTCTTCCAATTACTTTTTTTAAACGATTTACAGCTGCTGTTGAGTTTTGGTGAGAGTGGGATCCTGCAGCTCCATTGAACGCTTTGCTTTTACTTACAAGTTTTCAGTTATGTTGACTTTCTTTTTTTTTAAATTATGCTCCCCCTAAGCTTGATATTAAGTCTTACCTGAATCATGTTTAACATTAAACTAAGTGAAGAAGGAGAAGGTACAAGTGTTTAAATTAACCACTTCAAATGTCTTTATAAAATCCAGAGAGGAGCACTTCTAGGAACCTCTCGTGTTCTCTGCTCTGTGGAGCCAGGTCTCTTTCAGTTCATGGGTGCTTGTGGAGCTCTTCTTAAGTGTATGCAGCTGTGGTAGACTGGAGGTGCTCAAGGGCTATGCTCAAATAACCTTGGTTTGTGCCCTACAAATCTCAAGGCAGGGGGGAAGTTACTACTGCTGTGCTGTGATCCAGAGAGGTCAGTGATCATTGGGACTTTCTACACTGACTTTGGCCTGTGTTGAAGAGAAGAGCAGAATATTTGGGTGTAGGACCCCAGCTGCAAACAGCTCCTTAGGTTTTCTTAAAGCTAAGAGAAATGCACACCGCTTCAAGTGCCAAGCAGCTGCATGTAAAGGCTAACAGCGTGTTGCTGTCAGTAAATGTCTTTCTGACCTATCTTGTGGTTAATATCTCCAGTAGAATTTGATGAGCATTTTTAACAGATCTAGCTTTTGTGTTTGTGCTGAATTTGAGGAAGTCCGTATTTTGTGAATCAGGATTTGACAACCTGCCAGGTATAATGATCAAAAAAGAGCACTGCTCTCTTCAGTTTTGATGGCATTAGTGGGCCTCTTGCTTTGTTGACATTAACACCTCAATCACCCAAATTGATATTTTAATAAGATTCGTATCAGTTATGCTAGTCACCTAGCAGTCTGGGAAATGATCTGCTTTGAAAAGACTTGAAAGGAATATCTCTTGAGTTTGAGAGGAATGGGACACAGCAAAGACATTCATGGTGTTTTTAAGGTAGAACGATAGCTCTGCTGCTAGAGAACGAAACAGTAAAATGGTCTGGAGAGGCGTTATGTGAAATAATGGGTGTGGGGGGTGTGGGTGTGTTTCTTCATTAAAGAACTCCAAGATCAGTTGACTGTGCTTTAATTTCAAGTCTTTTCTGTCTGGTTTAGGAATGGTGGTTCTCTGTAAATTGAATAAACGACCTTTACTGAGAAAGTTGATTTTGTAATTGGATGAGATTTGGTAACTTAAACATTTCTAATTTAAAATATGACTTATGTAAATATATTCTGTAGATATTCTGATATCTACATAAATGTAATTCTTGGATTAGATTTTTTTTTTATGCCACTGCCATCTGTAATAATACTTTCATATAAAGCATCTTCCTTACGATGTATTTGTAAGGAGATGATTTATAATATTTCTCTGCATGTGGGGTGTCCATGTGGATTATTTCTTTCTTGACCAACAGTTTTGTATTCTCAAGAGTTGCTAATTACTGATTACTGAAGGAAAGCTATTATATTTTCAGCTAGGTATGGTTTTTTATTATAAATAAATCTCAAAGGTAACTTTATTATATTTTTAGCAAATGCATACAGTTAATACTCAATGCAGAGTTCAGGTTGCCTAGCAGCTAGAGAGGGCCACTTTGTCTGGATCCAGATGGAAGCAGGGTGAATGAGTAAAAGTGATTTTGGCTTTAGGTGAGAGCAATGTGAGATTTCTTTTTTTTCCTCTCTTCTGTGCGCTTGTGTGTCTCTTGGTGGTAAGTAATAATGGTGGTAAGTAGTAATAATGGCAGAACTCTTGAGCAACGTAGCATTGAGGTTAACTGCTGAGGGGCAAACTCTGGTCCTTCACACTGGCCCGGTCTAGGTTAATTTCATGAGCTCTTTGGATAGTAACACAAATTTACTGATGGAAAATCATTGGCAGTATTTAGCCAAAAACGCTTGCACACCAGAACACTTTGCAAGCCACACAATATGTGCTTTGTGTGAGGAATTTCATTGCACTTTCATTATACTTCTGTACAGCACCCTACACAGTGGAGCCTCATTTTTGTTGCACACGCTATAAACATGTATGTGATTAATAATAAAAATAATTAAATACAGGGTTTGGCAGCTGATATTACATTTGAAACTACTTTCAACCCCCTTTTTTAAAGGCAAATAGAGGTTAAATTTATCTACACATTAAAAGGCAAAAAGGATGTGATGTTCAGATGGAGACAGCATATTTAGACCACAGTATCATTTTTCTTTTAAGGTGCTGCTTATCAGATTTAAACTGCTAGGATGAGTATAGCTTTTTCTTCCCCATTAACAAAAATGTTTCCATGGCTTAACTGCTGAAACCTGTAGGGATTGAGAATAGCTGTAGTGGATGTCTGAAACACATTACAGCTTTCAGACACAGCTGGGAAGAGGGTGCAAAGCAACATCACTCTGTTTTTGTGGGAAGGATCTTTACAAACAGAAATATAACAACTGCTAATTATGCAGAGTGGCAGTTACCATTACAAAACAAAAAAAGTGTAAACCAAAATAACACCCAAGCTGCATAGCCATCCAGAAGGCAAATATGCATTGTTTTTAAAAGCTTTTCGTATCAGTTGTTGCCTGGATGACAGGATGTTACTGTGCAGTTTGCCTCATAGGGAAGAGATTCAAAGAAGTAACACTGGTAACTAAGTTAATTCTTTCATTTAAAAGAGGTAAAATTAGAACACCATCGTACTTGATTGTAAATTTTAATGTTAATTGCACACTTAACCAAAAGCTAATTATGCATTTCAGATGAGAGAATCATCTATTCCCCTGGCATCCCATTCCCATCATATTTTTGCTAAGTTCTTTACAAGCACTGACTTTAAACTTGCATGCTTGCACAAAACTGGTTTCTTAAAAAAGATAATGAGTTCTGTAATTTAATATACAGATGCAGTAGCAATGGATATCTCTAAAGATCTAATGGGCCTGATTCTGCTCAGTAGATTCACAGCTGTTGTGAAATCCTCTGATTTGCTGTTTAGACAAAGAACTAAAATGGACAAAGTCATGATGGTGAAAAGAAAAGGTTGATCCTTGTAAGAGAGGTAAGGGTTACATCTTATTTGCAGCATTGAGGACTTACTGGGTCCCAGGAATGAAAATCATCGGGGTGAGTGGGTGTAAAGCACTGCTTCTGATGTTGAAACACAATGCAGGCTATTTGACTGGAGAAGAGATACAATAACAGTGTCTGTAATTAAATTCCAAGGTCTTGGTTATATCTCAAGTAATAATACTCTTGCTTTGGGAAGAACTTGGTGCTCATGCCACTCTGAATGGTCTTTAAGATTAGAGTTGCAAGAGTGGTACAAGGGAGAAAAATAAAAAAAATAAAAACCTGTGTAGTTAGTTATCCCACTCTCTGTTGAATTTGTTTAACAGCCTAAGCTTGCTGAGCAGGGCATTCCTGTATTTGCAGTTAAACAGTTGACATGGAAGGTTTATTTCTGTTTATATTTAATCACTTCAGTCCCATTGTTATCTCATTACAACTCTACAGTGAAGGCCAAATTCAACTTTAGTCTAAACTCTGTTACTGCTGGAGTTACTCCTGCTTACAATATTGGATTTACTATCATTGCAAGGTGTAGTATCTCTTTTCATGCTACATCTTTGCAGAGTTACTAGGTATATGGAGCATTTGCTCTTGTTTGGTGCATTACAGCAAAATGAAAAAAGTTACTATATTGCATTCAGAGGTACCAGGCTGTATCCAGGAGCAGGGTTGAGTGTGTTAGTTCAGAGCTGCTGGTAGTTCAAAGGTTTGGACCTTTTCAAGAGTGAATGGGCCAATGTTAATTAGTTGCCCAATAGGGGAAAAGCTATACTTGGAAAACTTCAAGGGAAATTCTTCAGCTGATGTAGTAAGGCAGTTAAGCTTTGAAAGGACAAATGGGTTGCTGACCTCCTGACCATTTGCATTTAGTGCTTTTTACAGCACAAATTCAGAACAGATATTTTGGTACTTTCCAGTAATCATTTTACACAAGGTCTTAGACTCATGTGCCTTAAAACATTTTCAGGTTGTCCTTGTCTTATCAGAATCACCCTTACTGTGATTTTCTTTCATGGTGTTATCTTCTACATAGTGACTAGGTATATTCTATATTTATATATGCTTGGTTACACTGCGATCAGTTATGAGATAATACAGTGGGTGGAATTTATGAGTTCTCATAGTATTTGTTTCAAGTGAGCACATACTTAAACTGTGTCATAAGTTTTTGGTCAAATGAGAAAACAGAACTATTTGTTGAGCTTACTCACATTTATACCTTTCATGCATTGTGTTGTCTACTGCAGTGTCATGTTTATGCAACACTTATGAGTAGGCTGAATGGCTGATTTTAGAATCTAAATTTTTTTTTTAATCTAGAATTTTAGAATAGAGACCACAAAAACTGGTTTTCAGATGTGAGAAATTGTACCCTGTAGCACAACTGGAGTACCTGTGAGTTTAGCAGTGGGGACTTTTTATTGGGCATTAGTGGGCATTTATTTTCTGTTGTCTAGCTATTTAACCTCATCCTGATTCATTAAACAGCGTGAACTAAGCTCCCAGATGTTGAGCACTGATTTTTTTGTATTTCTGTCGGCAAGGGCTATTTTCAGTCATATTTCCTTTCAGTGGAGGGAAGGTTGTATGAGGATCTCTGAAGCACCTTTTGATTTGTTAGAAAGGCAAATGAGTGATGTTCCTTCCAGCACAGGGGTTAAATGGTGACATTATTTGGTTTTGGTGTGGGGTTTTTTTTTTTTTTTTTTTTTTTCCCTTTTAATAAACAGGTCCCCAAAATTACCTCTTACCTGGTTATTGTAGTTGAATTGTGCTGAAGGTGCAGTGTAAACACAGTGTGCTCAGAGATCCACCTCACCGCTGTGCGTAGCTGTGTCAGAGGGCAGCAGCGCTGGACTCTGTCTATGTGTATGGTGCTGACAGAAGGAAACACTGGTGACAAGCACTAGAAACTGGGCAAAAATGCAGCATGGTCCTGCAGCGTGGAGAACTGGGAGGCCTATGGCTTGCTGGCTATGTTCTGCCGTCTACAGAACAGGGTAACATTTACCAGGAGACACTGATGTCAACCTAGGTTTCTGGCGAGCTGTTTTGGCTGCCCAGCAATTAATGAGAATGGCAAAGTGGGAAACATAGCAATCCTGTTTGGGGACAAATACATCTTTCACTAGCAGCTTAGCACCTTGCATTTTATAGTCAGGGGCCGCTGCAGCCCGGAAGCGTATCCTAGGTGTCCTAGTGTGTCCTCTGCTGCTGTCACAGTCCAGGCTTTGCTGTGTTGCTAAGATGTTCCTCCTTTCAAATGGAGCTGCTGGTCCCAAGTGTTTTATTTAGCTCACACATGGCATCCTGTGCTTCTGTTGTACACTTTTATCTTGTTTGAAAAGTCCTTTGGTTTTGCTAATTCTGCTTCTGATCCATTTCTTTGCTAATCATATATCAGATACTCATTGCTTTGCTACTAATTTGTGTTAGAAACTGAAACAGAAGGAGGCAAGGGAGTTTGAAACTTGGCAGGAGCAGATAAATATACCTTGTTGTGAGCTGCTGTGCTTTATTAACTGAAATAACTTCATATGGTGTAAAACTCAAACGATTAAACTGTGTATTACTTAAAGAGGTCTCAGTGATGGTATTTTCTCAGCCAGATTCTGACTGACTAGTTGCTCTAACAAACTGATAAAGACATTTGTACCAGGGCTAGAGGATAAAGTCATGGAGAGAGAGCAGTGTGTGTTGATATGTGTGTGCACATATGCTACTGATGTCTATCAGGTGTTACTGTCTCTCTTCTTTTCTTGTAGCCAGAGCAATAAAAATAGAACATACAGGGGATCTGTGCATAGGATGTTTACTAGGCAGGATATTCACCCTAATGCTGGTTTTGCGTTTGCATGTGCTTATTCAAAAATCCACCTGCTGCTTCCTCTCCTTTGGTCCCTACATCAGTGATAACGCTATGGGAGTTCTGAAGTTACGGAGTATTCAAGTGCCATGGTAACTGCATCCTGCTCTGCTGACTGCCAGCAGGCACGGAGCCCTTCCCAGTTCTGAAAGGAAGTAAGTGCTCTCAGTGCCGAACTGTGATAGACTGGCATGAGTCAGCTTTGATAAGTCCATGGAAAGTCCTTTACCAAGTGGTCTGCAGGTGTCTGTCTCTCTCTCTCTCTTTTTTTTTTTTTTAAGAGGGAAGAAAAAGAAATAACTCCCATCAAATATATGTTGGAATTTTTTTTAACTCTAAAACTGTCCTACATTATCGAAAGGCTAAAAAATGCATTCCCATTGGAATTACCACCAAATGCTAAATTGCTTCCTTGCTGTGCATTTTAGCCTCATGTTGTACACATTTCTGTAAGGCTATGCCACTTTTCCTGTAGTTTTCTCCTGGCTCTGTGTTATGCACTCTGGCTTGCTCTTGGTGAAATCAGATAGCACCTTTGCAAACACTTTTGCATTAACTGTAAGGATAGTTCTCGCAGAGTACTGTTGTAACAGAATTTGAGTGGAGCTGTGTGTAAGAATGAACAAGAATTGCTGGGGAAAAGAGAGAAAGTCAATTTACTTGCTTCCTTTTTAGAGAAGAAATATTCTGACTATAAGATTGCATGCTGGTGCATTGATTGATTGCATGGAATAACAACACTGGAAATTTACAGCCAAGCAAGGCTAATCAAGGAATGCATTTTTGAAGTCTCTCTTGCATAAGAGTGGAATGATGGACCTCAGCATTTATGCTTTTCTTACCTTCTCTCAGCCTTTGCTGTGCTGTAGAACTACCAAAACTCTGAGGAAAATCAGACTTCACCGTGTGTGTATGTGTGTGCAGTTTCTAAAGAGACACTCTAACTCGCTTCTGGTGTTGTTATTGACTCCAGCTACGACAATGGTGACAGCCGAGGCTAAGTGTGATTCAGGGTGTGTAGTTGTGTAATGTCTTGACAACTTGGTGGACAGTACAGGTGGACAGAATCAACCCTCTCTGGAGTTGTCTCCACTGTCATCAGGTGTAAACACTTTTTTTTTTTGTCAGTGTTGCCGTAAAATACAATCTTCTTCAGCTGGAAGTCTTCTATACCTGCTCTCTGCTCCCTTTGTAGAGGTATAGCTGACTAAATGGAAGGTAACGGAGGACAGGGAAACAAGAATAGTGCTACTTAGGGGTAGGAAGGGGTGATTAAACTTCTTTTCTGTTACCCTAATTACTGCAAACTGCAGGTCCACTGCAACGCAGCATGGTGGGGTTTGTTCCAGTTCCTAATGGGATGAACACAAAGTGCTAGTTTCAGTCCTGCTACATGTCTAGTTTATTCCCATCTTATTTCTAAGGTGCCCAAGGCTGAAGGCTTGTCACATGTTGTTGGGAATGTTGTGCTATTTCAGAAATTGCTGCTTGCAGGACTGTGGAAACTTGTTTATGATTGCCAGACAGCAAGTTCTGGATGTGTGCACCCATTAGAGAGAGAAACTTGAGTGACAATTTAAGGTAAAGAAGCTGAAATGCCATTGAGCGTTTGGATTTACAGTGTTTTTTCTCCCATCTCCAATCCCAAAGACATAGTGCTAGCAGTTACCAGAAAAATAAGGAGGGTCTTTAGATGTGATTCTAATCTCTTACATTGGTGTAAACTTGGAGTATCTACAGGACGGGCTTACATCACATGTAGCGTTTAATGCTGCAGTAACCTGGCCCAATGCATCCAGCTGCTCATGCATCTGAGGGGAGATGCACTGTCTGAAAGCAGGAGCGTTGTGCTTGGTGCAGCATGGCAGGGGGCCTGCAGCAAGCCTGATTTAGCTTAAGCACAGCTTTGTGGTGACACAGCTGTGCCGTCTTCGCTTTCGGAGCTAGCTCTGTCTCTGCCAAGTGAGGGCCTATGCAGATGACTCCACTGCACAGT
Source organism: Pelecanus crispus (assembly GCF_030463565.1). Lineage (NCBI taxonomy): Eukaryota > Metazoa > Chordata > Aves > Pelecaniformes > Pelecanidae > Pelecanus > Pelecanus crispus. Next base: position 67,595,287 of record NC_134647.1, read on the forward strand.
GCTAAAGCCAGCAAGTGAGTTGAGTGAAAACTGGCACAAAACTAGAGTAGAACCAAAGCAGGACCGTGAAATGAAAAAGAGAAAAACCTCAGTGCCTTTAATGATTACATTAATTACAGTGGAAAGCAACACCAAAGAAGCAGTGCTCATGAACGCTGGCTTGCAAGCAGCAAGGAGTGGCCCCCAGCAGCGAGCCCAGGAGGGCTGGGTTCTGCAGGGATGGAACTGCTGTCACAGAAGTGTCACGTCTGCACGAACAGCATGTGGATTCCAGCCTTCCTGCAAGGTTGGTGTCTGGGCTTAGCGCTTCCTGAGATGAGGAAGGTATGCATTTGGCAAAGCTTTCAGCCTGTTTTTATATACACCCTTCCTCACCAAACCCCCTTCCTAGGTTGTTTTCCTAAGTGTGAGACATGGTTTAAAGTACAGAAGGGGACTTGAATGGGTTGGCTGATTATAGCAGCTCAGGGCTCCAGATGAACAGTATTTCTATACTGATGCTCATTCCAGCTGTTGTGCTATAATTGTGACAGCTGAAAATCCATACCTATCTAAGGCTTCATATCCTAGCTAAAATGGATCTCTTTGTATGAATGCTCTTCATCTTGAAAATTGCATGCAGGAAAATTCACTACTGCAAAGATATTAAATGAGGTAAATTTGTGAGAACTGCTTAGTACCCCCTGAGTCTTTGGGGGCTGAAAGTGTAAAATTAATAATTTCCTTTCACTTGTGCTGTCTAATGGTTTATTTAGGGAAAAACGGATTATTCCAAGGGAAGAATCTGCATAAAGTTCTGCCCCTGTGATATACTTGTTACTGTTCTGAGTTGCATATGCCCCGCTTCACAGTAGCATGTTCAAAGCTGTGGCTGGCATTCTGAAATCTTAGACGTGTTTGAAATTACTTCAGATTTCCTGCTAAAATTCTGACGTAAATATGCATAGGAGCTACTTATTATGCTATCAAGAGACTGCAAGAAATCTAAAGGGAACAAATTCAGCAAAAATCATCCACACCATTGTCATGACAAAACTGTGATTTGAATAGGCTTTCACCTAAATCTGGAAATGGTCTTAGTCTTCCAGGTGCTTACTGTTTTAATGGGAAATTTAATTGAAATTGGTGGCACTTGCAGAATCTGGCTGTAACTTAGTCACAACAGCATCTTTGCATCACTGTGTCATTGGCTTGAAGTCATGTGGTAGTTCTCCCATCTGCAGCATGGGCTGTGGAAATCCTCTCCACACACACGGCTGGGAGACTGGGAAGCACAGTAGCTCCAGTTGAGTGTCAAAACCTCATGTTGCTAAGTGATGGCAAGGTAGTCACCTGCCATACCATTTACAAAATCCAAGTGCTTAACCAGAAATGAATAGCTTTGTTTTCCAGTAACTGCATACAAGGTGTTTATTTGCTCTGGTACTGAAAGTATCAACCCTATGCATCCCTTTTACTCCAGCTGGGATCTTCAGACTTTTAAAGTTCCTGGAATGGCAGCCATTTATTCTGCCTGAGAATGTGCCCTCCAAATGTATAATATTATGTTATCCTACAACTGCGAGAGAGTCAGTGCAGTCAGTTTGACTAAAAAAAAACAGACCTTTTTTTTTTAAAAAACAAAAAACAACAAAACCCACTTTTTGTTGCCTAATACAAGGGCAGAGAAGAGGTGGTATTTCTTTTGTTGATTATAATGTCAGAATCCATGCAATGTGGCCCTCTTTTTTTCTTTTTTTTTCCCCCCAAACAATAGCCTACATGTCTGAGAAGCATCACAGCATTGTTTTCTTTTTTTAATATATTTTTCATGAAGGAAAGTGACAATAAATCCAGGCTATCATATTTGTTAACTACTCTGGGACTGTTATTAGGAAATATGAGAAGCAAGAGATTTTTCACTTCTAATTTGTCTGCTTATTTTATGGATATTAAAAAAATTGATAAAGATTCAATTGCCCTCATGCCACAGGCGAGTCATGTGTGTTCTGCTAAAATCTGTCTCAAAGGGAGGTGCTGAGTGACTTTTTCAGTCATGACTCACTGGATCATCTTTTTTTTTTTTAATGAAAAGATTCCCAAGACATGTTAATTTCAAGGTCTCATCTATTAAATTCTTGATTAATAACAATAAGAGTGTTAATTTGACAGTGTGTCAAAGCTTGAGGGATTCGTATAACTGGTGTCCTTTTTTCAGAACAGGAGGGATAGTTTGTTTTTTGTCAGAGGTGGACTTGCACAGACCCAGGTTTGGAACTAGAGACCACCATCTGAGAGAGTGGAAACACTGCAGTAGATTGTCTCCCTGTGAGGTGCAATCAGGAATGCCCTTCCCCATTTGCATGGTCTTCCCTTCATCCAGAGGATGTACGGCGCCTGTGTATCTGCAGAGGAAGGGACAGGGGTTTGCAAGAATGAAATCTGTGTTGGCATCAGTGATTACGTCCTACTTCCTACTCAGAAATGAGGTGTCCTCAAGTTTTGCAATTCTGCACAGTACAGGTTGCACTTTGACCTCAGACTTGCAATTTGGAGCTGTTTCCGGCAGGGACTTCTGGCTCTAGAGGAGCTTTCTCCCAGAGTCAGGTATGTGCATTCTGTGTAAAGAGGTGCTCTCTGTTGAGAGGCTTGATGCTTTGATGCTTTGCTTTGGTGGTCCCAAAGTATTGCTCAACTCTTGCAGGTTGCTGCATTTTGCATATTTTGCATACATTTAACATTGCTTTTATGACTGACCTCCTCTCTCACTATGAGTAATGAATGGAACAGAAAATTGTGTTTCTTTGTTTTATTGAGAAAATTGCACTTCTTTTACCGCACAACCCTTGCCAAAAATAGCACCTGACTGTATTTTCTCTGGCTCTTTTTCTTTACTATTATTTTACTATATTAAACACAGTCTTTTTTTCCTTTTGGATTTCTTTCCATCCTTGTGCCCTAAAGCTTCAAACACCAAATTTTGTGAGTCATATAAATGTTCTGAGACATCAGATTAAGTAGAAACTGGAGAATGAGTTCTCAAAAGGTTGTGAATGCTGCTGACGTCAATCTCTGATTAAAATAAGAAAGAAGATATAGCTGGCAGATCCTGTGAGCAAGACTGTAAGGGCACTTATGCTAATTCTGTTGTTGGAGCAGAAATTGTGTTTTTATAAATGGAGGCAATAGTCCCAACTGAAGATTTAACAGGCATTCATCTTAGTAACTAGATGATCTTGAGCTTTCATACTTTACGCTGAAATTTGCCTTCAGCAGATTGAAGCAAAATTGCTTGGAAGTCACTAAAATGAATGACAGCATGCTTTCTGCTTTTTCAACTTGTAATACAATTCAGTTTTCCAGCTGTACTTTTGCAGAATTCCTCCTTCAAAGTAGCATTGCAAAGTGTTTTGGTGGTTTTTTTGTTTTGGGGTTGTTTTTTTTTAAATGGACGGAAGACTATGAACCTATTTAGAGATTTTTTCTTGATTGTCTATGGGAGAGAACTGAATTTTGAAAGTAGCAAGGAGTCATGAAAGTCCGTGTGTCTTAAGAACTATTTTGATAACATGAAACATTTACCATTTAGAAAGCAGTTAGTAATACTGTTTTTGAAGTTAAATGCATGCAGTTTGCACATCCATATTGATTTGATGGTGCTATTAAAACTTCCTATAGATGTAGTGAGAAGAGTGCAAAAAGTGACTAAAGGGAAGGGAAGTTTTCCTTCTGGAATCCACAAGAAAGTAATTTGCTATTAGCTTATCCATGCAGCATGTTTTCATGTGTATGTATGTTTTGACTTAAATAAATATGGCAGTTCAAAGTTGACAGATAACCAAGATACTTGTTGACTACTTTATCCTACCTCCATTCAGACAGTTCACTGGAAGCCTGCATCTAGTTGTTAATTAATAGTGCTGCAGTGATCACTCTGTCTAGACGTGTTTTGACTGAAGGTGTGTTTCCACTGGTGAAACAGGAGTTGAAGATGTTCAGCCCTTTGTAAAATCAAACTCTATTTTGGAGAGCATCTTGCAGCAGCAGATAGAATAGTGTCAAGTTCAGAGGGACAAAAGTGAACTGAAGTGAACCCAGAGGTATTGAAGGAGCAAGGTAATGTGATTGCTGGTTAACTAGATCAGGACAGCAAAGTGAATGCTTCCATCAGGTTATCTGTATTGCTGTGCTCGGGTGCCTTTCTGATGCTCTCAAGACGACCTTTTGACAGATTTCTATGGGAGGTCAGTTTACAGACTGGTGGCATAGCATGTATTTGTGCATGAAATATTGCAGTCAAGGCCAGTATGGAAATAAACAATAAATATTGCTTAAAATGTAGATATTAAATACAGGCTGGATTTACCTGCAGGTAGCCAGTAGGAGCTCAATAGGAAAGTAATGAAGAGGGGTTGTCTAGCTGGCTACTCAGTGCAAAGGCACTTTTACTTTGAAGCCGAGAAGAGTGCAAGGGAAGAGGTTCTGGCTCTTGAAGCCTGTGTGCAGTGTTCTGTGAACAGAAATACCAGAGGAGCAACCCCAGGAGCTGGCACTGCTGCCAGCTGCAGGGGACACCAGGGTGAGCCCGTCCCAGGGCTCAGTCTCCAGCCGCAGGCTCCTTCTGGGAGGGGGACCAAACCCCATCAATTTACAGTCTTCTGTCTGCCAGAACTCCTTGGTTACCATTGAAAGGGAGAGGCAGGCAGTGATGATAGATAATTTGACTGAAAATTTATCAGCCAGTGGGATATGAGATAACTTGCCTGATGTATGTGACGACAGTGGCTTTCTAAAGGCTTAGGACCAAGAATGATCAGGGAGCATCTGGTAGTCACAGTATACAGTTTTACCAGTGAGGGAGGGACCTGTGAGGGGTGAGGTCCTTTAAATTACACCTATAGGGTTAAGAAAAAGTTTTCTATTGAGAGCATCATGTCATAAAAAGAGCCTGTGGAATTTGCCTGAATCTGCACGTTTGGCTGTACAGGCAAGGGAGGAGGAGAGGTGTCTGTTATACATGAAACGGTATTGAAAAGGAGGTCCACCACAAGCTGTTTTTTTGGTGATTGGCTTCTGAGTTAGGAAGATGTTTCCCCTGTTGGTAAAGTTTTACATAATTGTACTTCACTGCAATTTTGTATCTATTCCAGAAACATCTATTTCTGATCCCTGTTTGGATCAGAAGCTTGTGCTGTTCAGGACCAGATGCTGAAATACTTCAGTGGCTGATCGGAGATGGCATGGTGATTTCTCTACCCCATGGTGAATGAGCACAGAGGCAGAGAAGCATTTCTGTTTTCTGAAACTGCCTGTTTCTGGTTAACTAGCATAAAAATAAATATCTGCTGAACTGGTGCTTATCAGAATTCCTAAACAACTCTTCTGCCTCCGGCAGTGACTCTCGATTATGTTTCTCATTCCTAAGCCTCTTAGAGGTTTAGCATTTATGAATCTCTTATAATACTGTTTGCTTGACACATTTAGTTAGGCATATGACAGTGATCGGCTGAGAGAAAAACAAGTAGTCTCATCAAGTACAAATTGAGGCTTCTAGTAAGGAGAGTGGAAAGGCAGGCAACGATTTCCCGCTGTTTGAAATCAAGTTAGAACAGGGCTGTTAAAATAGCTGAAATGGATTTAATATAAAAATGGGCTATATGCCCACTTCCCAGCCAACTTCAGACAGTCCACTACAGCTGGTTTTGTTAGCAATTGCAGTAGAGAGGCTGAGGACTCAGTGGACTAGAGGGTGGCTCTGCTCTCAGCTAGTCCCTCATGATGCACCAGCACACTGGTGGTGTGTAATCTTACACTTGATATTGATTCTGCAGCTAAATTGTGGGATGAAGAACAAACGCGGATCTGCAAAGAGCCGTCTGCCCAGCGTCTTCCATGAATGCAAAGTAGACAGTCTAGTAGGGAGATGGCAACTGTAGCGCTGATTGGGGTGGTGGTTCCTGCAGCCCCATGGCTGGGAGTGCTTGCTGCTGATCCTCCTGGCCAGGTGCACCTCCAGCAGTGGCTGGAAGAGGTGCTGCTCAGCCAGTCTGAGTTACCTTTCTGCAGTGGCTTCACAATGAAGGCTCCTAAGCATTCCTGTAATACAAATGATGTTGATAAGTAGTTGATATTGTAAGCAGGTGCATTCCAGCTCAGTGTACCTTCAAAATTTGACAGCAGCCAGATGTTTAACTAGGTAGAGTAACTGATGACTCTAAATACCATCATATAAATCTTGCAAATGCTACTGAAGCTGAGACTCCAGATACACCTTGTGAATTGTGATTTCTCAGAGATACTGTTTGATCAGAGAGTAAACTCTTGTCTTTAACCCCTGATTGGACCCAACAGAGACAGCACATATTGTGATGGGTCACTAATGATGAATTTCAGCAAGTCAGTTAATTGATCCTCTGGAGCTACACAAGGCTGGTTGAAAATAGTTATACAAAGATTATTTTTTTCTTTAGTATTTTAATGGAAATTGACCCAATGTTGCTGTTAGATGTAGCTGCAGAAAGAAACTTCCTACAGCAGCACAGTCTTGCTTTGGTATACATTTCAGCCAGCATATGGTATACATTTTAACTGAACACATGGAGAATTAATTTGATTTAAGTTGATTGATTTTGATTACTGACATGAGGATATGCTAATGAGAAACAATCCATCATGTCTGAAAGACTGCTTCAGTTTCTAGCGCAGCTGATACATAATATTTGTATGACATGCGTGAAAAGTACAGTAAAAATGTGTTGGGCTATTTTGAAGTTTTTCTCAGTGGTTATTCCTTGATGAACAGGAGGAGACACATTATTCTGATAGCAGCTTGACAAAACATTCTTTTGTCATTACAAATTAAGACATTGAATATATGTAGCTAGGATAGATATATTTCCTTGCCTCAGGAAATTGGTAATACTGGTAGTTGTAAAAAAAACCAAACAAAAACCCCACCATCAAAACAACGAAAAACCAAACAAAAACCAGAAAACCAAAACAACCCCCCCCCAAACCCAAACAAAAAAACCTGCTAATGTGGCAGTAATACAGAGTTTGGGGGCTTATAGCTTTGCACCCCCATGCTGAGGTGTATGAAAACCCCCAGCTGCTGGATAGTAGAAGCCTTCAGCTGCTACACTTTGTGGTGGAAGAGGGTAACCCAGTGCTGCTTTTCAGCAGAACTTCTGCCTGTGCATTAAGAGGTTGCATTGGCTGGACAAAGTGCCAAAATAACATCTTGTATCTAAAATGTTTCAGAAGAAGGTTGTTCAAATGCAATACTGAACTCCCACTAATGGTGTGTGAGGTCTAGGCCCCCAGCTCAGACCAATGTCTTTTGAAATTGGTCCTTTAGCTTTTAATTTACTGGAGCCTGTTCATTTTTAGATTTTTGTGTACATGTTGCTTAGGGAGAAAAAGCGTAATATTGTAGTGGGGAATTTAAGAGAAAGCAGATTGTTGGATGCAACATCTCAAACCTGGGGCTAAAAACTTTCTAGTGACTATTCAGTTATAGGTAGGAAGCCTTCCTGTTGTATTGCGTGGTTATAAATCGGCCCAGGTATGAAGTGCTGTTCTTTGTAAAGTCACTAAAAGTGACAACTCCTTTCTTGAAGTAACTATTCCTCCTGTGCTCCCAAAAAGTCGCATCAACTTGTCTATGTTGTGATCCTATGAACGCTTAATAAACATGCTCTGCTCTAAGTATACAAGTTAGAACAACCAGCTCGACTGTTCTTACCTGTGTGAATATGGTATTGAAATAAAAATCTTTCCGAGTGGCTGGTGAATTAAGTTGTGTCATAGCAAGTCAGCTGCTCTCCTTATGGGAAACTTGGCTGACGTCTAGGCCCTAAAGTGTTTTCCACCTAGCCAAAAATACCCACTTTGTCAAGGAGGTAAAAACCTTATTTGTATAAGAACATTAAGTGATAATTCACCATATAGTCATGATAGCAACTGATCTGAGTGACTTATGCAAATAATCACTATAGACACAGCTGCTGCAGGAGGAGAAGAAAAAGAGTGGGATGTTTTACAGCTATCTCTGTGTGCTGTTTTTGATACAGCACTTGAGTAATCGCACTGCCTGTGCTACCAAGGTGAGCCATACAAATAACATTTATTTAAGTAGACAAGAGCCTCCTGTATTGAGCCTGAGCTGGAGGAAGGGAGTTCTGCTGCTTTTTCCCCCAAGTCCCTTGGTGGGGTCAAGCTTTGTGCTTGGGCAGGAAACTATCCCCCGTGGAGAAGAAACTCGCAGGTAAGAGAAGCTGGCAAGTAGTCCACAGATGGCAGAGCTGCAATTGCTTTCTCCCAGGGCGGCTCCAAGGCGAGCACGGTGCTTTTTGCACTGTTGGCAGCACAGCTGGCAGTAGTGTCAGTGAGGTTGCTCTGGGGACTCTGGAGTTGGAAAAAAATGGAGTTCTCTTGCCTTTAGGCAATGTTATGTATTGAGAGGAGGAGATGGCACTCCTGTGAAGGAGAAAGTCCCACTGACGTATGAAGTGTTGCTCCATAGCTAAGCATGGTGTTCTCCTTGGGCACAGAAGGATGAAACCTGACTTTTCTGCTTTGGCTCTATGTTTTGCAGGAGTCAGTGATGTGACGTGAGCATGGTTGCTAAGATCAGGAAGAAGTTTGCTGATATTTAATCTGCCTCTGTCAAGCAGCAGTGTGGCATCTTCTCCTGGATGTAGCAGATGACAGGCTTGATATGTTCATGAGACAGTTTGTAGATGATATTTGGAAAGTATAGCTTGTCAGTTAACATCTGTATTCATTCAGGCAATTAAGCAGACGGGCAGTAATGGCAAATGAAGTATACTCTTAATGCGAACCTGTGAAACCTAATGTTTCTCTGTGGCAAAAACAATCTGTATTTCAATATAAATGAATAGCTACCTCCAGGCTGGTGTTTCTTTTCTCTTTCTTTTTTTCTTTTTCTTTTATATATCAGCTCTTCATTCCTTGACACTGAGTTCCTGTTTTACTTTAGGAAGTACACAAAGTAGTCCTGGTCATGGCTTTGTCATACCTGTGTCTATAGATACCTGTCTCTCACAACCCCCAAATTCAGGTCTTCTCTGCAAGGACAGTTTGGGATACAAGTAGGTCTAGGGCACTAGAAGTGGCCAGAAGTAATCAATGGAGGCAGGAAGGCAATTGTATAGTTGGGAGGAAAACACTTGCTAGTAAAAGGTCAGCGAAGAGAGAAGGATCCTTGCAAAGACTCAGCAGGACTCCTAAAAGGTCGTGGTGATGTGCCCTTGTCTCCCTTGCTTTAATACCGTATGACATGATTTCTCTTCTCATTTTCTGAGCTGCCCCTCTAGCGCTGTCCATCTGGAGTGACAGGAGCAAGCTTTGTAACTGGCAGTTTTTTTGTTGCTGTTGAGCAAGTGAATAAATGGAAGATCAGCTGATAATCTCAGCTGAGATCAGACAAACCCAGAAAACTCCAGCTTCTACAGCAACACACCCGAGAACAAAATCTGGTTCAAATGCTTTGTCTGAAGTTACCTTGGAAAACTGTGTCCAGAAATTATTTCACTTTCAAATTGTGGAAACTATAATGAATTATGAATAACAAGTTGGTCACTCCTGTGAACAAAGAAATTCTGAAAAAATCCTGTGCTCATTATTGTAGCTCCCCACAGAAGAGAATGAATGAGTTTGCAGTGGTGAAAGTACAGCTCCGTGTTGCCCTTCAAGTATTCAATTTTGTGTTGAAAACGTGAAGCTGGAAGGAACAATGGTACCATGGTAACTTGTGATCTTTTTAATCTTTCTTACAAGATTGTAAAACTGTTTACCATGGCAATATCAAGTTAATGTAACACATTCTTTCTGAATTTCTTGTTTTCCCTTTTATTATAATGGTGTGTTTGAAAACTCTCTGATGCTATATACTGCTATTGAAGCTTTGCAATACCTTCAGTAAAACAAAGATGCTAATTATGAGCATTTTTGTTACTGTGCCTAGTTGATTTTTTTCCTTCACTTGTTCATTTTCTTTGTTTTAACAATCCCATTAATACCTGATAATTCTGACCTAAGCATAGTCTAATCGAGACACAATGTGAAGCCTGTAATTGAGTTTCTGTTTTCATTAGATAATTTCATTAATTGTATTTCCATCATTTGCTCCTGAAATCTGAGGATGATGTCTGAGAAGTGGTTTTTCAGTAACCACATGGACGTAGAGGTGGTGACAGCTCTGCCTCTCCAGAGTGTACTTATAATTCTCAGTGCAGTCTGTGCACTGATCTGCATTACCATGCTATGAAATTGTTCAATGTTCAGACTATGTCACAAGCTGATAAAATGGAAAAGCTCCAAGAGGATGCTGTTGCATGCTCCAAGCGTATGTCACAAGGCATCAAAGCCTGACCTGAATTTCTTGGATGCAAACAGAGCATGAACAAAACACATCTTCAACTTTGAATGTCTTGAGCATTACCAGATTTCTCCACAACTCTGTGGGTGCTGAGTTTGTCCAAACACCTGGAAGTGACAGAAGAAACTCTACACAAAGATTCAAAAAAACAAACAAGCAAACAAAAAACCCAACAACCAAAAAAAACCCACCAGCAGAAGCAGAGGTCTGTGATTACCAAATAAAATAACTGATAGAAGAGTTTGCCTCCTCCCTTGAAAATTTAAATAGTGAAATGGGCACAAGTCCTAGATCCAGTGAGATCAACACCAGTTCTTTTGCCTTATTGACTATGACAAGGATAATGTCACTTTATTGTCTTTAGTTTCTAATGTTCCTTGGGAACTGCAGAAGCAGAGTGTCATGCAAGCTCAAAGGAGAGACTGCCTGAAGACCTGGTCCCTGCTGATGTCTGGCACAGCTGAAGAAGCCTGTCCCCTGCCCAGGGAAACTGCTTGGTTTGCCTTTGCTGAAACAAGCCTTGTAACATCCTGGGATGATTGTTGTTGCTTAGCTCATCCAAACACAGCTCACCCTTCCAATGTTTTTTAATAAGCCAGTCCTTCCGTCATCTTTTTTGCTGTTCTTTTGGCGCGTTCCAGTTTGTCCCTTTTTTCTCCACCACAACGTGTCATAAGGTGTCTCCTTGCTAGTAGTGCAGTCTCTGCAGCAGATCCCATTCCCTCTGGAGAAGTCCCAGTGTATTTCTAGTATGATCCCTCCCATTTTCTTTCTTGGGCACAGAGATGAACCTCTGTGTTTGCCAGATGCACCTTTAATACCTGCTGTTTTTCTTCTCTCCACGCAAAAATGCAGCCTCTTCCATTTTCGAAGTGGCAGAGCAATGGATGTAGCGCTGAAGCAAGTGTGGGTGAGAGGTTATTCTGGCAGCTCTCATCAATAAGCTGTTTTGAAAGATAGGGCATATGTGAAGGTCATTTATGTTTACATCTCATTTCACAAGATAGACTGCAACTAGTCTGTTCATTAATTAAAAGGAAGTAAATATGTACCAGAATGTTGCCTGTTCTTATCTAAGAGATTTTATATAACATTTGCTTTCTGTTGATATAAGTGTCCTAATGAATGCAGGGCTGATTTGATATGATATCATTAGTGATGTGGAAGGACGCTTTGAGGTTAGAACCGAGTGTATATTCTTTATCATCTAATACTTATTGTCTGACTGTTTGACTCCAGGAAGAGTAAATACCGTGGATGAAACTTTGCAGCCTATTTATTTATGACCCACTTGATAAGGATAACTAGAATCTAGGAAATTTTTAGTCACTAAGCATCAGGAAGGCTGGCACAAAGCACTCTTCAGCTGTGGCAAAGACTCTTTGTTGATGATTAGATCTTAGGATTCCCTTCTCTCGGCTGCAGGTGTTGGCAGGAGATGAGCTCTGATGCTACCACATGGTCTGCCAAAAAGGCCCGGCTAAGGGTGTCTGACATTTATGGGAGCTCTCAGCTCGTGAGAGAAGATGCAGTTGCCCTCGCACATGTGCTTTGTCATTGTGCAGTGAGTGCCGGTAGGACTGGGATGAAGTCTTCTGCTTTCCCTTCAGGCTTCATATGAAGAACTAGCAAAAGGAGACATCTAAGCAAAGAGATCTGAATATTATTGTGGCTTTCATAATTTTTCAACTGAGTCAGAAGATGAAGAGAAAACCTTTGGTCGAGGGAAATTACTTTCACTTTGGTACACTGGATGGAGAAGGAAGACCTAGGTGCCATGTGAGGACAGAAGCTAGGGTTTTGGTTTTTTTTTCCAGTTATTTGTGTTCATTTTATTAATGCTTTAAATGGGGATACATTTTGTTCTCTGGACTCTGTTCTTCTGAGAATGGTGATTCTGGTATGAGTATACCAGTGAAATGGAAACTGTTTCCTGCAAGACCAGAAATCATTCTGTTCTGCAGAAAGGTCAGATACTGTTATTGCCTGAATCTTGGTATAAAGCATTAGGGTAAGGTCCAGACAGCCAACACCAAAGCTTCCCCTGCTGCTCTACAGCCTCCAAAATTGGGTCAAGTTACAATTCTTTGACTTTGGAGTAAGGCTAAATAGCGGCCGGCAGAAAGTGCAGTTCATTTAAATGTAGTTTCATAATGTTTTGAAGGAGTTATGCTGTTGCTGAAGTCATGTCCCCTTAGCGTTAAAATGTCTTTAGCTCATCGGCAGATCTAACTCTGCTCACTTACACCTTATGCTTTGCTCCAAATTTTGCTTTTGCACCCTTTCAGTCAAGGGGGGAGTGATTTGGACTGAGGTGGGACCAAGAACAAGTCCTAAGAGCCTTCTTTTTGTCTCTGTCATAGTAAATAACTTGTATTCCTCAAAACATCAAATTGTTGCACCTTCTCCAGACGAATCACACAGCTACACATGAAAGCAGAGGGGCTCAATCTGCCCAGAGGTTAGTTCTTGCTAAGGAAGCTGGTTTCATTTGATAAATATTTCAGTATGTGGTTTCCCCAAATTCATTCCTAAGCTGGGAAGTGTTTCTAAAAGTGCGATGGTAGTGGAGTATGGACTTGCCCTTTGCTGAACTGAGCCGGTGGTCCAGAGAGTCTGTTGTCAATTTTCTGCTGGCGGACAGTCTGGGTGATTTAGGAAGCAGCATATGCTTATGCATGAACCTGTGCTTGTATTGTGCCTGATACTATGACTGCTTCAATTACAGATTTGTTGATAGACCTTTGCTTGCTTGGGGTGATGCTGTGCAGTTTCCCTATTTTATGAAGCTATATTAATGTGAAATTGATACAATATAATGAAGAATGATGCCCCCATATTTTTGTTGATCTGTAAAGCATCACACGCATTTAGTGTTCTGTACAAATATGATCTCATGCTGTCCCTGTTGCAGATAGGATTTTCATTTGCTTTAAATAAGACAGTCTGGAGTTGTCATTAACAGCTCTTTTTACAGCCTTCTCTCCTTGGGCTGAGGTCTGTGTTTTGAGACACAGATCACATGGAAAATGCTGTACCTTCTTTTCCTTTTATCTAGAAACAGTCTCATGGGAGAGAAGTCAGGACCTCTGCATACACAGGATTCTTCACTGAGGTCACTGGATGCAGGCAGGACCTTACAATTCTTCAGGACTCATTTTATATCAAAGTTCAATTGCCAAATGGCATATCCCCAAATCTGGGCTGAACTGAGTGGTCCTGTTAAGTACAGGCAGTAGGCTGTGCTTGAGAGCCTGACCAAGGTCCCACTGGTGTGAATGGCTGGGGAAAGATGAACCTGGAGGCAAGCAGCAACATAGCTGCTCTCCATCAGAAGAGCAGGTAAGTGCACCATGTGGGACACCAGCAGTCCCTGTAGCACAGTCTTTTCTGCCCCATAGATCTGCCCCCGATAAAAGTAATTCTGTTGCTTTCAGTAGAAGCTTGCTCAAATCCTGTAAAAGTGTAAACAATGCTGCTGTAGCAAACCTCTGTAGCTAACATTTTCCCTGCTAGGATGATAATTCTTTGAACCTTTCCACTTGTGTACATGTGCACATATTAGCCTAGCAGCAAGTTGGGTTTGAAATGGTCTGTTGCTTTTATGCCTCACATTGCTTAATAAATCATTAGAAATATGATAGAGTTCTCCATCAGTGTTGGAGTTCTTGTCAATATTCATTCTTTATATTGGTTGACTTCAACTGTACGAGATTCACACTGGTGTGAGCATCCATTGATGCTCATTTTCCAGCTGATTATACTCAAAGGCAATGTAAGGTGGGCCCAGCAGCACCTGTCCAATGAAATCCTGATCCTCTGAAGTGCTGACATGATATTCTCATTAGTATCAGAATTGTGGACCTGCTGCAAAACATGCTGTGATTGACCCAGCTGTAGTCTGCTTGCTAAATCTGTTTGAAATGTATTCTGGCTTCTTGGGTCTTTTTCAATGAGCCAGGTCTTCAAAAAAATTTTTTTTCTTAGGTTCCCCCCCCCCACCCCCCCCCGCCTTTAGATAGGGCTTCCTTTCCTCTGTTTGCTGGGTTCCTTGGCAAAACCATTTGTCCTTGAAAAAAGGACTAGAGGAACAGATTTTGGCTTGGTTTGCTCCTAAAATGAGCTTAGGTGTGGTATCTTTAATTTAGAAGAAATGCAAAGTGATTCCTGCCAAGAAGAGCTACTAAAAGTCAGTTTTCTAAACAGCTGATGAAAGAAGTAATTGGGACATCTCAAGTAGGTAATGGTGGTAGGGAAAATCTGACTGTAGCCCCATTTGATCTTAGAGCAGGGAGAAGCAGTTCTTGATAGGTAGGGACTGAGTGGGTGAGGATTGGAACTGGGTTAGAAGTTTGTTTGAATCTCAGATAAATTCATCATATGTCCTTCCTTTTTTATGATGTCAACAACACATTTTCTTCAGCTGGGAAATCTGCTGTGGTTTTCCTCTGTCTTTCTAAAAAGGTAAATATGAAGATGTACTTTTCCTCAGTAAGATTTGAGCCACTCGGGCACTTAGTGTGTCCGCTGGCCAAAGGCTAGGAAGCAGTTACATGGCCTAGACAGAGCAGGGAGGTGTCGTGGTGATGAAGTCATTAGTACATAGTAAAAATAACAAAGAGCAAAACATCTCACATGTGTTGTCAAGAAGTATTTGCTCATGACCCTCTTTCCAAATGGAAAGGAGGTGACAGCATCACCACAAAGGTGGGTGAACTTAAAATAGCGTGCAGAAGGACCTCACACCAAGAAACCCATAGGCACTGTGACCACATGACAGCCCCAAAGGGACCTCATAGCTGCTTACTGAACTGCCTCAGGAGTGCAGTAGAGCCATCTGCAGCTGCTACACAATGAAGTTTCTAGTTTAACATCTGGACTGTGTGGTTATAATAGAAAATATTACAGTAAATAGTAGCAGATTATTTTCTTTGTCTTATGCTATTACTGAGCATCATTATGCGTATACTGTTGTGGTTGACAAAGAACTTCAATTCTAAGCCTCTATTTTAAGATGCTTATGACTACTCCAAAATAGCTGTCCTTTAGCTGAAAGTCTTCCTTTCTATTCTCAGCAGAGATGTGGGTTTACTTGGAAAGTTTCAAATTCCATTTGATTGTATTTTTACATTTTTGTGAATTTAAACAAAAACCCCTGCATGTCACCATTGAAGAACAGTACCAGATTTATTTATTGCATTGCTTTTCAAAGTGTGTGCACATTTCTATCAAATATAAACTTATGAGATAGAGGAATCTATGTTATTGCTAATTCCAGCATTTGGAAAATGTATTTCAAACTCTACTGAAATGAGATACATACCTTTTTCTTTTCCTTTTTATTTACCTTCTGATTTATGAGCTTCAGATTGATCTGGGGTTTTGTTGTCTTTAAGCTTTCATTCTACCTTCTTGAGTGCTAGAACCTTAAATGTCATTATAAGTTTGTTTAAGGCTCACCTGAATTCAGCAGTGGGGCTTTTTTCCTAATTTGATAATAAATTGGAAATTGCCTGATAAAATCTTAATTTCAACCAAATCTTGAAAAATTACACATTAAGGTTTTAAATACCTTAAAAGAATATTTCTTTTTAATTGGCATGTGGTTCTTAATACAAATTGTTTGGTTGTTTTCTTTTTGTCTTGCTGCTGCCCTTCAATTTAAAGCATGTGTTCTTGCCTCGTGGTTGTAATTTGATTTGGTATTTTAATCTTAGAAATATCATAAGCACCTTCCCAGAATTTCTGAGCACTTTGTCTTAGAATTGACCCCCTTGACATAATATCTCTAGGGGGTTCTTGTGAATTTAGCCCTAATCCACGACTAGATAAACTGAAATCTTCCCTTGATAAGAACAAGCCCTAGGAGTGATGATCGTAGCAGAGTACTAAGTTTTCTTAGAATTAGGGGTACGAACCTAACCTACTAACCTTTATGCCCCTTCCAGGCATAAAGTCATTGAGCTTCATAAACACTTTTGGACATAAACACTTGCTTTGTAAAGCAGTTAACTGAAGGTTTTGCCAAGAGTGGTGCAGCCACGGTCAGGGCTGGGTACCACTGCAGTGCTGCCGGGGGACCGGAGACGGGCAGCTGGTGCCAGCCTTGCACAGACCTGAGCAGCCCCTCTCGCTGTCTGGCTCTCTTGCTGGTTACCATGACATTTGATCACCTAGAAATAGGCTCCAGGAAGTCTGGGACTTGTTCTGCTGCTCTCGGAGCTAGGATTTGCTCTGTTTTGCTTGTGTGTGTTTGAGGGGGAGGAGGCCGGTAGTGCTATAATGCTAATTCCCTTCACCTGTCCTTGTGCCTTTCCAGATCAAAGAACCAGGCTGCTGAATTTAGGCAGATTTGTACCGCTGATCATTTAACTTCCTCCTCACAGATTTTGCATTTGTTCTTTTGGTAGCTGATTCATAATGTATTGAGATTTTCCTTTCTGCTGTACATCTCGATGGGTTAGCAGACTGCTGTTACGACCCACACAGTGGTAGCTGGACTGTTGCACGTCTATCCACTGCACTGCAGGACCATTTAGGATGTCCGTGCTTGCTCCTTCACAGCAGTGTAGTGCTGCTTCTGAAGTACTCTGGCTGTGATTAATTTATCTGCTTCTCAACAACCCTAGCTAATTAATAATGCTTATAGTGGCTAACATGGCTCAGACATCTGTGTATTGTACAGCTGTTTTTACAGTGGTTGATTAACAGAATTAAAGGATATCTATGGGACAGCTAATAAGAGCTCGCAAAACTGGCAAAATATTCTTATATAACAATGCATTCAGTGCCTAAAATGCTTCTTATTCTAGGATCTCAACCTCTTAACATTTTCTTAAATATCTTTTTATCACAGTAGTGATGGTTTTATCACTTGCCCACAGTGGATGGGCTTTCAGATGCATCATACCTCTTGAACTGAGCTGTTTATTTGCAGCTAGAGAAGTGGAAGCTGGAAGTAGGCATGTGGTGTGGATGCTACATATTTTTATTACTGCCATTTCTTTATTTTTCTATCAAGGTAACTTGATAGAAAGGAGGAATTAAAAAATATCAGACTGATCTTCATATTAATTCTAAGTAATGAAAAATAAGACTTTTCAATTCTATAAGATTTAAGAAATGTGCACAATGATCTTTGTGTGAACGTCTTCAGGTGATTTCTGTTTTGCAGCCACTGTCTTTTAAATACTCTAAGGGAGAAACTCAAACTACAAAAAGATGAGAAGAGCAGATAATGTTCATAAGCAAGCAGCCCTATTTCAGTCCTCCTTACCGTTTAACAGATCAGGAAGGGCACCTGCTGCTAATCTTCACTACAATCTCAAGGCACCTGGGAAAATGGAAATTTTTTTTTTTAACATCTTAGTAGGTCATGAGCAGTACTGTTAATCACAGTACCTTGGCCTGATTCCAGTTTGGAAATTACATTCTGCTGAGCATTTTCAGTGATTCATTTTTTGTCTTATATGGTGTGGATTTGCGAGCAAAGTTAAAGAGCTGGGACTTCCCAACCACTAGAAATGTTTTAATGGTGGATGAAGTCAAACTACACTAACTTTTCCTCCTTGTCCATCAGCTTAGTTTACAGAAGTAAACTTTCAAAAAGAAAAGTTAAGTGCAGTGCCTCACCTGAAGAGACACTCAGCCGCTGAGTTACAGGGCACAACTTCAAAAGTGCGTGTGTGTCGGGGAAGACTTGAGGCCTCTGATGACTGACCAGATACTGGTGAGCTCTTGTAGGCAGTGCATGTATTAAAAGTCTCTTCTCATAAAATTTCTGTCTCCCTGGTGGGAGCAGTTAGGATGGGAATGTTAGAGAAAACAGGGTGGTAGGAGCTTCTGTACACAGGGTAAGCAAAATAGGATGGGAAAAGTGAAGCTTCTTGCAACTGGTGGTGCTGAAATTATCCAAGGCTTTTGGTTTTACTACCTCTAAAGAGTTGAAGATAGCCATAGTGGGGAAAAGATTAAAAAACACTTTGCAAGGATAGAGCTTTTTATCAAAAAAGACAGGGGGTTTGTGGTTTGGTTTTTGGTTGTTTTTTTTTTTTTTTTTACAACAGAAATGTTTTTTGGCATGTTGCTAATACTGCTCAAATGAAACTGGCTCTCAAGGTATCTACATGTGTCTGAGTAGGTTCCAGTGACTCTTGGGCAATGGGAGCACTCAATAACAAGAGAGGGAAACATGCTTAATATGATCTGTTGAACTGGAGCATTTTAATCACAGCTGAGCTCTGAAGGAACCAGGTGTTATTTTGCTCCTGGCAGCAATTGAAACTTCATAGGCTTTTCATGACATCACGTCTTTTCCATGTCTTATCCAGTGACTCATCTTGCTTGCCTGTTTGTTCCTATTTCTAGCTGCCAGCAGGAACAGTAAGCTCAATGTTAGCATTCTCTTATTAATGGCACATACTAGTCTGCCCAAGGTCAGTCTCTTCACTCACCCTTGCAGTTCTTGGTGGGTTGTTTTTCTTCCCCCTTCCTCTTTTTCAAGGTGACAGTTGTTTAGCTGATTCTTGGTGGCTTCCACTCACAAGTCTACTTTTGCAAAGGAAATGTGTGTGTTAATGTAACATCCAAGGAGCTCTGATCGCAGGGCACAACAGCCCTTCTGCACTAAGCACTGGGCAAACACGTGGCTAAGGAATTCTCAGCCCGAGAGAGCGTGCAGTCTGAAATGCACATCCTGACATGAGAGTAGTAGGATGGGAGCATACCAGCCATCTCGCAGCAGACATCAATAATACTGACCAAAACAACTAGAACTGCTGGAGGTCATGAGAAATTTAGCACTTCACGTTGCAACAGTCCAGAAAGGTACAGAAATGCTGCTTTGTCCAGCGAGGAAGACAGAACAGGGTGGCAGCAGAGAAGGCTGCATAAACAGTTTGAGAGATCTGCCTGGAGGTGGGAGGAGAGTGGGGTGGGACAGCGGTTATGGATGGCAGAATGGCACTCTCACTGCTCACAACAGAGACTTCAGCAGAGCTCCATGTGAGCGCAAAGGTTTCCTCATCCATGTAGAAGGGAAAGTAAACACGTCTTGGATGTAAAGGGGTCAAGTATTACTGGGCCCCAGATTGGCTGCCTTCAGGACATGCCTTTATTTCTTGCTTATTCAGGTTATCTGTTGTGTAGAGAACAGGAGCTGAGGTGGCCAGTCTTGCTGAGAACTGAGCTGTGTTTGCAGAGAGTCAAATGTTTCCTGACACTTTGGTGTCTAACAACTTGCTGCCCCTATAACCACGGGGCTGTGAAGTCGATTAGTCAGCCTCGGAGACAGGATAAACTCTGAACGAGGTACAAAAAACTATAGTAGGTGTCACGATGTGACGGCTGAACAGCAAGGAGGGAAAGAGGTCTCTCCTTCACCACAGCTGATGAAGCCCCAAAACTGTGGTTGGTGCTGGTTATTTGGGTTGATGTAGCCTCTGCTCTGACTCTGAGCAGCCTAAGCAAGGACGATGTGAAGTACATGCATTTTGGTGACTCTTATTCTTACATATTCTTCTTCTTTAAAAAAAAAAAAAAATCAAACCATAATCCTTTTAAAAAGATCGAAAGGTTTATTTCTTTAGAGGCTGTTCGTCACATACACTGCTGGAACAGTCATGATGCTGAGGGGATTAAATCTGGTACAGATGAGAAGTTTCAGTGACATTTTATTTGGAACAAAGAACTTGTGGCTGGAAATCTTCACTAGAAGAACGACGGTTCAGAATCAGGGATTCTGAATTTTCAGACCTGTAGTAAAGAGCATCTGTCGTGATTTAAAAACTCGAATATGTTTCCTGTGTAAGTACCTCACTGTTTCTGTTGAGACAGCCAAGTAAATTTAAGAAAAGCTGGTTGTGCTTCTATCATGAATGTTTAGGTGATGGATCTTGTGAGTAGAGGGCACGTGCACATAATGCAAATGCATTTAGGTCTTTTTCTCCTGTGATAAACACTGAATGTGGATGGCTCATTAATACGAAACCTTCAAATTTTTGTTTCAAGCTACCAACTAATGGTCTTGTGGGGGTTTTTAATTGTTTGTATCAAGGACAGGCACATATGTAAGCTACAAAAGAACAGAGTTGTTAGCACATTAGTGTAAATATACCTCACAGATACCCTTCCGTGCTTGGTTACAACCAAGCTTTCTGATTCCTCATCAGGGACAGCCAAACAGGCTTCTGGATGCTGAAGGCTCAGGCTATTCTTCCTAGGCATTTGCTAGACTTAATTAGAGCTATACCAGGATTCTGCTGATCCCCGCCTGTGCCTCATCTACTTGTCTTCTAATGAGTTTGTGGTCTACCTGGAAATCTTGCAAACAACTTGGAGGGAGTCGGGGGGAAGCAATCTGCATCAGTTATTTTTTCCTTCATTAGATAAACATCTTGCACATAAAAACCTGAAATGCCTAATTACCTAAGGGTTTGTGGCATTTTAAACTGATGTAAGGGCAGCTACTGTAAGTGCTGAAGAAACTGAGCTCAGATTTTGCAGTTTGTTTTATTTATGTTGAAGTATGGGGGGGTGAGGGGTGCTTGCTGAAGCTAGCATAAAACATGGTGTGAGTCAAGAAAATTAAGTCAGTTTATAGCTGTCTAAGAAGCTAACATAACCTGAGGAAAAAATTCACTTCAGGGTGATATTACAAAGATTCAAATGGATTTGGAGAAATGCAACTAAAAACCTTTAAGGAGAGATGACATGCTCTGTACCTGTACAGTAAAACAGAGCGAGGAACCCATCAGTGACTCACATAGAGATGAAGTGCATCTCTGCATTGTACCACATGGCTAGCAGGGCAAGGCTATGGATAAACTTTGTGTACCACACAATACAAGATACCTTACCCCACGCACACCCTCTGATAACCCGAGAAGGCAGGCACCTAAGTATATACTAATGAATATGCAGATTACCTTCCTAATGAGGTAAGTGCAGTGTCCACCAGAGAACAGGTTATGACTGAGCAAATGCATGTAGCCCTTTGGGGTTCTATACCTCCTGCAGCCATCTCCTTGTCTCTCGCTAACGTACAAATCGGGGCCCACCCCTGCACACAGGGGTTCGCAGGCAGAATACTGAAATCACCAAACCAGAATTACTATATTTCAGAGCTTTAAGGCAATAGTACAGCTTGCCTTTAACACAGACGAACTCTGTGCGCTGAGTCCAGTTCCTCATTGAGCCGAGGCGCTGAGATGGTACCAGGGCAGGTTTTGGAAGCCACCCTGAGTCCCTTGGGGCTGCTTCCCAGGACAGCCTGGATGTACATCCTCAGACCTAACTCCTTGCTCTGAGCTATTGTCAAATTTAATTTATTTCCAAACTGTCCTGCATGTAGCTAGGCAATGTGTCTTGCAGTTGCTTACTGCCTGCTAACAGCCTCGTGCCCTAAGCAAAAATGAGTGCTAGTTAAACACAGAGCAGAAAATAGATGATGAGATTTGGGGGGTAGAAGAACTTGGGAATGCAGGTGTAAAACAATAATGCTGTGAGCATGAGAACTTTCAGCCTGACTTCCTATGGCTTGGTTTCTTTTTGTTGGTTGTAGGACCGGAGATGTTACTAATACTGATTTAGGTCTTTCTCCTAATGAGGCATGAAGAAAGCCTCTCCCCTGTGGATCCTTTGGTGTTGGAAAAGGATAAGCATTGCACTTAAGCTTTTTTACCCAGTTAAGGTATGCTTAAGGTCTCTGTTCTTCACCTCACCAACTGTTTTTGTGACATTTGTAAGAACATACCTTTGAAAGCGTTTCCCTTCAGTCAAATTTGGTCAAAAGTCAGTAGTTATAATGAGATATACATGTGCACATGTGGAGACCGATGATTTAATAAGCCTCATGTCCTTAGGAAATCAGGCTAAAATAAAGCAACTATCATGTCTCTGAATAAACAGAATGATGCTATTGCTGCTGAGACCTTTCCCACTTGAAGAAGTACAGTCAGGATCTAGCTGGCATGGCTGGTTTAGCTGTTCAGCAGCTAAGCGAGGATGCGGTGTCAGTGAATACGAGAGTGCTCCATGACAGATTTATCAATGGCAGGAGAAGAAATGGCCACTCGGGCTGTGAAGTGTAGTCCACCTCATTCTGGTACTTCTTGTCAGCAGGGAACAGGAGGACTCTTTCTGAGTCAGTGTGCAATGCCTCGCCGTGATCAGCCAATGGACTACCCTGTCTTGAAATAAATGCAGAAGTTTCAGGGAAAAATCCTTTCTTTTTCCAGAAGCGTGGTGGAGAAACAGCAAGATTCCTGCTGCATAATCTCTCCACTGGGAAATTTGTGGTGTGTTACAGCTGTGGATAGTCTCACAGTAGTGCAATAGGCAGAGCCTTTTAAGCAAGCTGCAGGGAGCTTATTTACAAGCGCTTTCCTCCTACAGAGAGCCTCTGTCATATTCTGGTGCAGAACAACAGGCGATCATCGATGTTTTCCCCTTTCATAGACTGGCTAGCATGTGTTCTGGGTGGGCCAACACTGTGTCTTGCATGCAGCAAAACCAGAGCTGCATGTATGGGAATGATGGACAGGAGGATTTTAAAGCTGAGTAGTTTCCCACCCACTGCACCTTGTGTGTTTTCTGGGGTTGTGGTGATGTGCTGTGTATGATCAGAAACTGGCTCTATACTCCTGCAAGAGTACTCTACATGGATTTATTTCACTCTTCCAACTAGCTATATGGTTGATAAGTCCTTTAGGGTCTTTTCCTCTAGAGAATAAAACTTTAATCACATTTTAAACCAGTGGCAGTAAATGCTTTCTTAAGAGTGGGTTTTGGAGGACTAAAGGACCATTCATTTCAGAACTGCTAACCCGTAAGAATAACTAGCATTCAACACCTTATGCTGAACATGTGCTTTGAAGGTAAGGCCTTTTGCCTCTCTGCAGCTGTTTCACAGAGTTGCCATTTGCCAGAAGATGGATGAAATGTGTTTGTTCAAATGATAGATTCCTCCTGAATGAGAGATACGTTAAGCACATGACTTCTTTCCTTGGTTCAGAAGGCAGGTCCAGAGGGAATGGATTGGCTGCAGGACTGCTGATTTGATGGTGAAGTATTCCTCAGTTTAAGAGCAGGCACCCAAAATGTGAGAAGTAAATGTTGTTGGCATCCAACAGATGGTAGTTGACAGGTTTTCCAGCTGTCACAAGTCTTTTGAAATTCTTCTGTTGTATATGCCAGAGTTTCACCTTTGTGCTGCGAGACTGAACGTAGAAATGACAACCACAGGTAGCGGTATTCTGCAGCAATCAATAGGTAAAGAGAATTAAGCTGAATCAACAGAAGAGGATTAGTAAATCTTGAATTAGTATGTGCACCTCAGACATCATGAGTGGGATATTCCACATTAAATTAACTTTGTAGAATAATTTTCATTGCATCAAGTCTTTAATTGTTGTCTCTCACCTCAGGCAAGGACCAAGTCACACGCAGCATCTATCTCAAGGACATTTTCCTGACCGTACGCTAAATTGCAACACGTAAACGTCTTTTGCCTGGTACAGTCCTGGACTGTTTTCTATTGCCTCTGCTTTGAAGTGTCAGCTTTCAGTGAACTCTGCTAACATTTCATTATTGAATTGAGGCTGAGGCAGAGAAGTGCAATTAAAGGGTTGACATCTTTGGTATTTTTTTAATAGTACATGTGTCAAAATGCATTTAACAAATCATAGTTGATGCAAAAACCCAATTAATGCTAAAATGTAAGTAGAGTTCACTTCAGTTGGGAGCAAATGAGAAATTTAAAACATAGAATAACAAAAAGTGGTTGCCTTATTTTAGATATAGAACTTAACTGCAACTGCTGTTTCTGAGCATTGAAGTCTTAAAGCCTAAATATTCATTTCTGTGCCAGGATACAGCTGGACAAGAAAGATACAGGACCATCACTACAGCCTACTACCGAGGAGCCATGGGCTTCATCCTCATGTATGATATCACCAGTGAAGACTCCTTCAATGCAGTACAGGATTGGTATGAAATATTGTTGGGTTTGGGTTTGTTTGGTTTTTGGTTGATTCTCTCCTAACAATTGTTTGTTGAGAACACTAGACATCCCACCCTCCACAGTGCTTTGCATGACGGTATTCTTTCCTCTTCATCTAAACTCTGGGATAGATACTTTGGTTTTTAAACTCTCCTTAGAAAAAGTTCTACAGCTTCACTTTAATGAAAAAGTTATAATTCAGATATAGTAGTGTACTATAGCAGTTGCTGCTTTTAAAAGTTCTAATTTATTGCAAAGAAATTAATCCTTTAATGCATTATTTGGGCTTATGAGGTTTCTGGCTATGCTGCTAAACCAATCCAGTTTAACAGTGGTTGGTTGAGTCAAATCTCATTTAGAATCTAATAAGGCTAAATCTTTCCAAACTGCCTTAAAAAGTTTTTTGGGTTTTTTTGTTTGTTTTTGGTTTGGGGTTTGGGGGGTTTTTTTGAACCTGCAAGTGTAGACACATGGAACAGTATTCACCTTGCCTAACTTGAGATAATTAAAAATCTAACCTTACCCTTTTAAAACTTGTGAAGTTTAAATTAGTTGTAGTAAGAGGAGGAAGAGCAAGGTCTAGGACAGAAAGCAAGCATACCCCTTGGAAGGGGCCTGTCTGTTACCACTGACTACAGAAAGCACCTGAACAACTCTGTAAGGCAGTGCTCAGTGTGGAATGGTGGGATGGGGCAGGAGGAGTTACCTATTAAATGGGAAGGGTGGGGACTTAGCCCTAAAACTAGGTATGAAATGGATTCTCAGCTGTTATAAGCTCCTCTGGCTCCACTGAATTCAGTAAAAATGCAGAAACACCAGAAAATTATTTCTGGAGTTTCTGATGATGAAAAGCCAGGAAATATTTTTGGCTTACAACGAAAAAAGAAAGCACCAGGTCGGTCACTTTAAAAACTCCATGGCAGTATCAAAACTGCATTGGTACCCAGGCTTGTCTCCCCCACATTTTGGTGTGCACCTCCCCTTCTCCACCTGGAGGCTGCCCTTGTAGCTCATGCCACCTATCCTTCTTTCTCAGGAAGAAATGTCCCATCTCACCCCACACTATGATCTGATTTTGAAAGCGGAGCTGTGACCCAGACCTTCTTCCTGCTCTCCTGCCTTCCAGAAAAGTACATGTACAGAGCAGAAAGAGTAGAGGTCTTCCCAGAAGAGCTAGAGCACATGTCATTTCTGTGGCCATGGGCAGTTCCTGCAGTTCCCTCAGTGGTAGCTGATGTGAGGTGTTTTCTCAGCAGGGACCCAGCACAGTGTCTGGGGTGAGAACATCTGAGCTGCTGCTGTGAGGTAGTGGCTGCAGGCACAGCACAGGTAAGCAGAAGGCTGGACCCTGTTGCTGGAACTCATGTTCTGACATGGCATCCTCTCAAAGGGACACCAGGCTTCATGTAGGAAATACAAGGCATGGGGAGGCAGGGGAAAGACTGTGTCTATCCTTAGAAGAGGAGCTCGGCGGCTCCCCCTCAAACGTCTTGCAGTCATTTGTACTTGTTACCCTGTTGCTGTATGCTGCAGATAGGTATGGTCAGTGTGCAAGGAAGGGCAATGTAGTGGTTTAATGTAATCTCCCAAGCCCTCATAGTCCAGGAGGAAGCAGTTAATGACCTGCTATGCTACCTGGACGCTCACAGGTCTGTGGGGCTGGATGGGATGCACCTGAGAGTACTGAGGGAGCTGGCGGAGGAGCTCGCCAAGCCACTTTCCATCATCTATCAGCAGTCCTGGTTAACAGGGGAGGTCCCTGATGACTGGAGGCTTGCGAATGTGATGCCCATCTACAAGAACGGCCAGAAGGAGGACCTGGGGAACTACAGGCCTGTCAGCCTGACCTCGGTGCCGGGAAAAATTATGTAGCGTTTCATATTGAGTGAGCTCAACAGGCATGTGCAGGTCAACTATGGGATCGGGCCCAGCCAGCATGGGTTTATGAAAGGCAGGTCCTGCTTGACCAACCTGATCTCCTTTTATGACCTGGCAACCCACCTGGTGGATGAAGGAAAGGCTGTGGATGTCATTTACCTGGACTTTAGCAAAGCCTTTGACACAGTCTCCCATAATATTCTCCTTGGGAAGCTGGCAGCTCATGGCTTGGATAGGCGTACTCTTTGCTGGGTAAAAAACTGGTTGGGTGGCCGAGCCCAGAGAGTAGTGGTAAATGGAGTTAAGTCCAGTTGGCAGCCGCTGGTCATGAGCGGTGTTTCCCAGGCCTCTGTTTTGGGGCCAGTCTTGTTCAATATCTTTATCAATGATCTGGACGAGGGGATTGAGTGCACCCTCAGTAAGTTTGCAGATGACACCAAGTTGGGTGGGAGTGTCGATCTGCTGGAGGGTAGGATGGCCCTGCAGAGGGACCTGGACCAATGGGTCGAGGCCAACTGTATGAGGTTCAACAAGGCCAGGTACCAGGTCCTGCACTTCGGTCACAATAACCCCATGCAACGCTATAGGCTTGAGGAAGAGTGGCTGGAAGGCTGCCTGGCCAAAAAGGACCTGGGGTTGCTGGTTGACAGCTGGCTGAACATGAGCCAGCAGTGTGCCCAGGTGGCCAAGAAGGCCAACAGCATCCTGGCTTGTATCAGGAACAGTGTGGCCAGCAGGAGCACAGAGGTGATTGTGCCCCTGTACTTGGCGCTGGTGAGGCCACACCTGGAATACTGTGTCCAGTTTTGGGCCCCTCAATACAAGAAAGACATTGAGGTGCTGGAGCGTGTTCAGAGAAGGGCAACAAAGCTGGTGAAGGGTCTGGAGCACAGGTCTTATGAGGAGTGGCTGAGGGAACTGGGGTTGTTTAGCCTGGAGAAGAGGAGGCTGAGGGGAGACCTTATCGCTCTCTACAACTACCTGAAAGGAGGTTGTAGTGAGGTGGGTGTTGGTCTCTTCTCCCATGTAGTTAGTGATAGGACGAGAGGAAATGGGCTTAAGCTGCGCCAGGGGAGGTTTAGGTTGGATATTAGGAAAAATTTCTTTACGGAAAGGGTAGTCAAGCATTGGAACAGGCTGCCCAGAGAGGTGGTGGAGTCACCATCCCTGGAAGAGTTCAAAAAAAGTGTAGACGTGGCACTTCGGGACATGGTTTAGTGGGCATGGTGGTGTTGGGTTGATGATTGGACTGATGATCTTAGAGGTCCTTTCCAATCTTAATGATTCCTAGTTTTTACTTTCATTATAAATGATCCAGCCACCAAGCCAGGAGGTGTGGGGTTGCTACTCTACCCTTAATTGGTTTAGTGGTGGACTTGGTAATGTTACATATGCTGGCTATGGCACTGGCTCTTAGCATCCGGCTCAGTCTGGCTTTTTGTTGAACACCTATTCTATATCCCCTAATCTAGGTTGTAACTCAAAAGCCACAACAACGCCATTTGTTGTTTCGAGTAATTTGGCCTTCCTCCAAGGCTGCCCATTATTTGTTCTCACTGTCCACTGAAGCAGTTGGTCATGATCATCACATTCACGTCTAAACATGTAGTCTCCACTTTCACCCCATCTCCAGTATCATGACACCATGCTGCAGGTGAACTGCAGCACTTTCCCTGAGCTGTCCTTCATCAACTAATGACAGAGGAATACATTTTTTCCTTGCTAGAAACACAAACCCAAAGTCTTTGCCAAAGCCAGGTTCCTCCATGTGGCACACCCTCCACCAAGCTCAGATGAAGCTGTTTCTTCAAGTGTCCGCACAGGGATTTTTTTTCCATAGAAGTACAGGCATGTGAGCTAGGGCAATATCTTTTGCTAAACTATAAATATTTTCAGGTTGGTTCCCTGCTGAAACAAGGTGTATATGACCAGTTTGTCTGTCTGTCTGTTGGTTCCTCTCTAATACGTTTTACTTATCAGTCTTGGCCAAAAAATAGCAAATCTTATCTATGGGCTGCCACTATGAGATACTATTTTAAAGTTTGCACAGGTGAAGTTTAACCTGAAGCTTTGTATTGGAAATGGTCTAACATCTGTTCCATCAAAGGCAATGGTGCAAGAGTGCAACAATTAGGAAAGATTGGCTTTGTGTATTTGACTTGAAGTCTCCCTGTACCACAGGGGCTGCATGAATAAATATCTTTGCTAACAGCACCTCATCAGCCAAAGGACAGAGGTGAACTATCACTGTTGGTTTTTACTCTGTATGTCAGGAATCTTTCCAGCCATCAGTTTTAAGCTTATGAGCCCAAATGATCTTGCGGGGCAGATAAAATCAGCCTGTGGTAGCCCATTTCCATCCTTTCTGAAGCTTGTCCACAGGAGAGGAGGTGAGGACTGTAGCAAAGCCAGCATCGCTGTGCCAGCAGAGTCCTCTAGTGGTGATGCAGCTAAGAGGTAGTTTTTTCCCAGTCTGCAAAATAGCTTTCTAGACTTCCGAAGGGACAAGAAATGGAAACAACAGCTTTTGGCTGGTGCTGCTATATCAATCAGCCTATGCCATGTGCTAGTAGAGCAAGTAGGTAGGATTTTTTGTTTGGGTCCACACACACCACCCCCCTACCCCACTCCCCATGCTGGGTGATACAGTTACGTTTCAAAAAAACAATACACTGGATCTGGTCTTCAGTCAGGAACCGTACTCTCCTTGGAAAAGTAAATGTGTCTACTACTTGAGCTCCTTTAGCTCAAAGCCTTTATCTCCATAAGCCTAGTCCCTTCTTCAGGTGAAGTGCAAGACAGCAGAAGCATGCCTAATGATAAAAACAGAGCCCTAGCAGTCCTGCGGTGCTTCTGTTTGGTGCTGGTGAGGGGATGGAGTGGCAGCAATTGAGAAGCTGCACAGGCTGCAAAGTCAGTAGCATGCCCCTGATGCTCAGCTCTGCCTTGTCTTGTCCATCACATATGGATAGGACAGCCTTCCTGCTTTGCATGCTGTACCCAAGAGGGAGGACCTCTATAAAAGTGAGAGGGCTGGACCCAGAATGTTTGAGATGTGAGACGGTCTGATGGGAGGACAAGTGTCTGAACCACCTCTTCTGCGCTAATGAAGCTGTTATCCTCAGTAATGTTGCTCCTAGATTACCAGGAAATAGCAAAGTTGCAAGATGCTTTTTACCTTGCAAGGAAGGTGTGTGGCCCAATATGTGAGTTGCCTCTCTGCTTGCAGAGGTTTAGGTGCGGCCAAAACAAACCACGCTAGTTCTAAAGACCATACTTCAACCCTCACTGAAATTAAATGGGGCATCCACCTAGAATATAGTCAGAAGCTAAGAGCAAAGCTCATCCCAACTCTTCTTACATCTTGCAAGTTTCCAGAAATTACAGCAATTAATCCTGCACATCCTTTCTCTCTTTTAAGTGTCCTGCTATCCTAGCTGGCTAGTGATGTGTTTTTCAGTGTCCAGCTACAGTAAATAAAGAATACTCTTAAGTTGAATATTTTGTCATAAATGTAGCATGATGCAGCAGATTGGCTGACCTTTTAGGCATGGAGAATAAATCAGCAGTACTCAGTTAATGTGAATTAAATCCAGTAAGGAACCTGTTAACCTTCCCAGTTATTTCTAAAATAGCGTGTGTGGATGGAATTTGAGTGTTTCTCTGGCATAAAAAGATGAGTAAGCCATCTGCCATGTGATCATAGGACTGGGTTCATAAAGCAAATACAATCAAGCTTAGGAGGACACCTCAATAAAATCATCAGCAAATAAAATATGAAGTGATGCCCCTTCCACTAACTTTTGGCTGCTTTCCATCCCAGTCCATTCTCATTGGTTGGTAATAATTTCCCACCTGAATATAATTCCTGGATCCTAAAATTGTACCCATTCACAAAACCTTGGAATGGGTCAAGTTGTACAGTAGTAATCTATGTGTTTTACAGTAGGACATTGTCCAGTCTAAAGCTTGTTCCTTCTTGCTGAGGCCCTGCCTATTGCTGTTTAGTGATGCAGGTTTTTTAAGATGCTGTGTAAGCAGGCTGTCAATATGAGTCTCAGCCCATCTCCCTGCTTTCTCTTGTACCATCTCTTCCTGCAGTTCCCTACAGAAAACAGACCAAAAGCATGAACAAACAGCTGAACTGGAGACCTAGTACTCCGAGTAAGCTCTCGCCCATGACAAACTCTTACCTTCTGTTGAGCTCATAGGGGTGTGCATAGATCTCAAAATTCATCTTCATAATTACACTGAAATTATGGGAAGGTAGCCTTCTGCAAAGTCAGCTCTCCATCAGAGAGAAGTCTTTTCCCTTCTAGACCTCTCCAACATCTTAGAGCTTATATCCTCCCTCTAGCTGGGAAATTGCCGTAGCAGGCTGTGCTCACTAGCATTACTGTTCTCCAAGCCTTTTCATGAAGCTCCAGCATCCCCTCTAAAACTGCCTCCCCTGTATGTATGGTGCAATTTACCTCTCATCTCTGGCTCATTGGCATGTGACTGTTTTAACAGCCTCCTGACCTGGCCCACAAGGGAAATGAGAATATCTTTTCCGGTCTGCCATATGATTTCTTCCTTGGGTGATCTCTTTACTGCACCCTTCTTATGGGTGGATGTCCTAAAGAGGGTTCTGGTTTGCTTTGTGTCACTCCAGAAGTACTTCTCCTAAACCAAGTAAAGGCACTCTTTCTCCTGAATGAGGAGGATCATAGCTGTATATCAAGTATTTAGACAAGATCTCGAGGTAGTATATAAATGTGAGGTACAGTCTTTCCTTCATTCACATGAATCATCCTAATTAATGATAATTATCTTAAAGCAGCTAAGAAAGAGCAAGACACACAATTTAAATGCATTTGGGAATATCTAGGACATGACCTGTTCTTTTGTTCCTTCACTGGGAAAGGTACAGCAGATTGTATGAGAAGCCTTAAAAGATTAAGCCTGAATGATTTTCCTTACTGCAGTGTGGCAAGAGTACAGTCAAGTTGTTTTAGGAGAAAAAGCATAAATGGGCAAAAGCAAAGATGGATTTTACCTGATATTTCAAAATAATTAATTATTTTCTTTGAATAAGACTTCTTTCCTGTAGGGTGTGTGAAAGGGTTAAATGAGCTTTCATGGCTTTCAGCTCAGTTTCTAGATTTTTTTAGTAGACTCCTTTGACAGTTATTACTTGACATTGGCTTGATAGTTTTGTGTGTAGAAAAATCAGTGGTTTATGCCTCATTTGAAACTGTACTGAAACTAGAAGATACTCAGCATTTGATACTGTGTAAACAAATATTATGGAAACTCTGCTTTGGACAATCTAGACAATTTCATAGAAGGGAAGAAAAAATTGGTTACATTTAACTTAGATTTAAGTGACAGCTGGGTTCACAAATCATCAGCTTTATTTATCTTTAAGGCTGATCTCCAAATTAGGCTGTTGATACATCCATGGAACTGTGAACCTGAGACTATTTTTCTTCTGAGCGTGAAGCACAAAAAACATGCTTTATCATTAATTTGGGGAATTCAGCACAAATAAGGCACAGCATTGTTATTGTGTCACAGAACTATATTTTTCCCAGTGTGTATATTGGACTGCCCTGATAGTTGTTGAAATGTCTCAATTGCACAAGCCTATTTATTTATTTATTTACCTTTACAAAAGCTTCTGGAAATTTGCTGCCTTTCTTTTTGTATGGGGATCAGGGTTTCTTTTGGACATTCTTCTTCATAACTTTTGTTTGTTTGTTTTTATTCCTAGAAAATAGTAAGTAAATGGCAGTGTTCTGCAAGAGAGGATTTTCACTAATGTGTACAAAATAAAGAAGGATGAGTTTCTGTGGGAGATCCTTCATGCTTTTTTTTCTTCTAAGTAATTCTGTTTAAATAGCTAAGATTTGGATATGTGTCCCCATATGACCCCCAGGGGCTGAAATGAATCCAGAGAGAGGAATGGGAGTCACAAGAGAAGCCTGGTTATAGGTGTGTTAGACTGAACCTGGAAAGACTTTCTTTCTCTCTGTTGCTTATAGAGGGACACGGGGGAGATTTCATCTTCCTGGGCTTTGGTTGATTTCTGAGGTCACCCCTTGCTGTGATGAGCCTTGAGAAACCCCAGAGTACTGCATAAACTCATCACAGACTCATATTAGCTCTCACAGGGCTTGTCTGCATGGAGGCACTCAGAGGAGTGAAAGTGGAGGAGCCAAACTTGGGACTGGAGTGAGTGCCTTTCCAGGAGGACACTAAGAAGAGTAAGAAGTTTCACTGCACAAAGTGCTTGATTATTTTTGCGTGTTGCAGTATGGGCCTGGGCTTGTGCAGTGAGCTTCGTTTAGGTTTATGTTTTCCAGTGCAATCCAAACAGGCTGCTGCTTAAAGGCAAGTTGCACAGTGTAATGACCCCCTTTTTCATAGATACCTGTGGAGTAACATGACTGACTGCTTTCCATGGAAAAGGCAAGCGAGCAACTCTAATTAAAAATTATCATTAGTGGATCAGAGCTGGAGGCTGCTGCTAATTCAAAAGAGAAGGAATCAAGTGCTTTATTGTTAAGGGGGTTCAAGCAAACTAAACAGAAGTAAAATCTGAGGGGACTCCTGGCTCTACTGGGAAATCAGAGGTTTGCCTGAAACTGCTGTGTCCTGTATGGAGGGGTGGGAAGTAGGGACAAAGAGTGGGGAGGTGAGTTAGGGACTGGAGGAGGGAAGAAGTGTGTCACTTCTGGCAGAACAGCCTAATTACCTTTGGGAAGGAGGGAGTCATAAAAGATAGAGCTGACTTGGTGAAGGTAAAATAGGTTGGGCCACTCTGAAAAAATGGTTGAAATTGAATGCTACCAAGCTAATACTGTTCTGCTGTTGGTTCTGTGACACCTCACCAAGGATGGTGGGAAAGGACTGGCCTCTCGGGATAAACAGAAAAAGAAAAAATCTTCTGTTTTGTCATAGAAGTACTATAAGAGACCAAATGAAAGGTCAGACTCCTGGGATCCACAGCTAGCTCCACTCCAGTTTCGGCACGTGAGCCACAGAGAGCTTCAGAGGCTTTAAGCTCATCCCAGTGCTCTTGCTTAAGCTCCCGTGCACTTGATCCCTCTGTCATTGAAGTTACCATTTGTCTGATGCTTGCGTCTGTCACTGCATCTTCTGTTCCCTGCCTTAGGTATCACTTAATCCTGCTGGGTTCAAATATTAGCTCACAGAGCCTTACCTTGATCCCATATCTTCCCAATTTGGTAAACTTCTGTTTCTCTTCAGCAATAGTTTCCACGTTTCTATGCAATTTTCAGTCTCCGTGAACCAGTTTTCCTGTTCAAGCAAAGATGACTTGATGCTTCCGTTTGACTCTCAAAACACAATTTCTTATGGTGTTACTAAAACTCTGCAGCAAATGAGCATCTTTTTTTGTCTGCTTGAATT
The DNA here is from genome assembly GCF_030463565.1 of Pelecanus crispus. Taxonomy (NCBI): domain Eukaryota; kingdom Metazoa; phylum Chordata; class Aves; order Pelecaniformes; family Pelecanidae; genus Pelecanus; species Pelecanus crispus. The sequence goes on from NC_134647.1 coordinate 67,628,961, forward strand.
ATTGTTGTTATGTGTTCTAGAAGAAGTTGTAAATCTAACATGAAGTGTGTATCTATTGTACGGCTTTCTCTATTAGGGGCAATATCCTTAAGAGGTGTAATTGATTGTCGTTCATCTGACAGATTGCAGCTGCAGGAGAATGAGATTTAGAAGAATGCTTTTTTCCCCTAGACTTCAAAAATTATTCAATTCAGCTTTTTGTCTGGATCTCATGATCTTTAAAACACTTGCAAAGTCTTAGCAAGTAACTTTATTGTCACACAAAGTTAAGGGAGTAGTAAAATAGAATGGTGCTATAAATTACATAGTCTGCATTCTTGCTTTATGTGTAAGCTTGGTCATTTGTCTTCTACCCAACATACAGTCTTGAGACGTTGTCTTTAATGGTCCTTGTTTTCATACTTAATATATGATTGTATTTTGGTACGGCTGATGGAAAGCAACAATCTTTCTTGACCTGCTGCAGGGCCACACAAATCAAGACTTACTCCTGGGACAATGCACAAGTGATCCTGGTCGGAAACAAATGTGACATGGAGGATGAAAGAATTGTTCCTGTGGAGAAGGGGAAGCTTCTGGCAGATCAGCTAGGTACATATCAAAGCTTTTCTTTCTACTCTTTTTCCTCTGCTTCTTTATACTGCGTTCCTTTTAATTTGTAAAATAAAAAGTCCTTCCAGCAGGAATACTTTAATAATAGCGTCACAACTAACAAGTGTAATATATTCTAGGTCTATATTTTACTTGCTTGGTGCTGAATACTACCTTCTTGTAGTGTTGCTGTATCTGTAAAGCTAATACCTAAGGATGTAAGGAAGATAAAGTTTGTCTGGAGAGAACAGCTTTTATTAGCTCAGCAGTATGAAAAGGTTTCATAAACTCCAGGTCTCTTAAGTATCATATAGTCATGTTCAGAATGCAAACATTGATTTTTTTGAGGAAGGAATTTTTTTTTTTCAACTAAACAATGAAAAAAGAAGTTTATAAGTCAGAACTGTAGAGTTGAGTAAAATATATTTTTAAAATGTACCAGGGTTCTCTATCCAGGCAGTGAAATTATATTATGTTATTGATGTGGGATAGAAAAAGCAAAACAGTTCCATCGAGAGGAAGCTGGGATTGTGGTGAAAATTTTAGAATGAACAGCAAAATAAACTCATCCTAATTTCTCACTTTTTTATCATTTTTCATTATATATTATAGCATATGTGATCTTTTTAATATGGAATCTGGGCTTCTGTGTTAAGATTGAACTATACTGTCATCTTCTCTTAAAGAATTCATAGTGGCAAGTAAATCCTTGTTAAAATTGAATTCAGTTAACAGTGGAGACACTTGCAGTGGGCATACTGTAAATATTTGTTAAGCTTGTAAGAGTAGAGATTCTTACCAGACCCAAAGGAATCACCATCATTCCCAATTTATAAAATCCTATGTTGTCTTCAATTCTTGAGCCGTAATTGGAGGGTGCATTGTTAAACTGGGGGTACTGGACTTCCAGTATACACTGCATACAGTGTTGTAGTTTAAAGTGTGACCTTGATCAAATTGCCAATTACGGTTAAATCTTAGATAATGAGTATTTATTAGTTGGGGGGTTGTTAGTGTTGTTTTGCTTTGTTTTTTTTTAATGAAGGGAAGGTATAGAAACCCTGCTCATAGATAAGTATGGCTTTGTGATAGGGACCTGTGTGATACAAACAAAAAGACGGTCACTGTTCCAAAGAGTTAAGAGCAATCGGATTATTTTTTCATGTTTCATGTGCCAAAAAAAAAAAGAAAAAAAGCATGTCTGCAAAGGCCTGCAGGTTTAGAGCCTTCAAGTGTAAATTCTCCATGTGCTAAGCACAAAGGGGTCCCATCCATGACTGGAGCCTTGAGGCACTGCCATCATAAACAAATAATCAGCAAATACCAAACTAAACCCTCTAAATTCCCATCATCATCATTATTATTGTAATAATAATTCTTTACATATAGGACTAGCAAAGCAAACAAAGACATGGTTAGTTTGCAAAATCAGTTATGGGCTCTTTTTTACACATGAGAATCTAATTTGCTTTTGAAAATACGAATGTGAATAAACTCGGTTGCTGGCTTGCAGTCTCAAAACCATTGTGAATGCAAGTGGGCCCACGTATTTTGCAACAGTAATTACACTGTTAGTAGTTGAAAATTTGTCCAGAATGATGTCAGAGCAAATAGAGAGTTTTACTGGAACTCCCACTCCTATTTGGACTTCTAATGTTTTTTTCCTCTCCCAGAAACTCATCTGTTTGTTTAAATACAAACCTGGCATCTAGCATCTGAATCCTTTACATATGGGACACTTCAAAACACACGTGCACAGAGTTACCATAGCAACTGACTCCATCAGCAGGAAACTGTTCTGCTGAAGAATGCCCGGTTCTGCTCCCCACCTGTCCTTGCACTCGTCCAGCTCACCCTGGAGAAACATACCCCAGTGCAGAGCAAAACAAAAGCTACTTCTTCTGTAGCCTCCCACCATACTAATGCTCTTTTTAAAAGGGCTGAAAATACACGTCTGGTTTTATCAGTCAGTTTTTCCTTATATTCGCTGTGCTAATGTGTACAGCATTATCTGAAATTACTTTGTGTGTTAGGTGGGAGGAATCTCTTTAGTTGACTGTTGACTGCTTAAACTGCTAGCTTTCATCATAATGATTCACATAAAGGTTATCTTTCAGCGTGTTTATCTAAGTTTGTATAACAACATTAACATCATTGAAATAATGTCCTAATCAGATTAAGAAACTGTTACTGGCCTGAACGTGAACTAAACCAAAGCAGCTTCAGCCACAGCAGAAGCTGAACCAGTGTTGGTCTGACAAATATCCAAGTTCAGTTCTCCAATTTCTTGTGCCTTTTATATACATTTTTAATCATCATCAAAGACAGCAAGTGGGGCAGACAGAACCCTTGCCTGATGTAGGACAGCTGTCCTTATTTAGTAACGAGGCAAACATCTCCACCATCACTTCACCCGTTGTCCCATGATTTTTAAAAAGTGTTAGAATGGGGTCTGTGTGCCGTCCCCACCTTGGCATAACTCCAGCCTTGCTGGGGATTTTTTCTTTTTTCTTCTTTTTTTCTTCTTTTTTTCTTCTTTTTTTCTTCTTTTTTTCTTCTTTTTTTCTTCTTTTTTTCTTCTTTTTTTCTTCTTTTTTTCTTCTTTTTTTCTTCCTTTTTTCTCTTTTTTTTTCTCTTTTCTCTTTTTTTTTCTTTTTTCTTTTTTCTTTTTTCTTTTTTCTTTTTTCTTTTTTCTTTTTTCTTTTTTCTTTTTTCTTTTTTCTTTTTTCTTTTTTCTTTTTTCTTTTTTCTTTTTTCTTTTTTCTTTTTTCTTTTTTCTTTTCTCTTTTTTCTTTTCTCTTTTCTCTTTTCTCTTTTCTCTTTTCTCTTTTTTCTTTTCTCTTTTCTCTTTTCTCTTTTTTCTTTTCTCTTTTTTCTTTTCTCTCTTTTCTCTTTTCTCTTTTTTCTCTTTTCTCTTTTTTCTGTTTTTCTTTTTTCTGTTTTTCTTTTTTTCTGTTTTTCTTTTTTTCTTTTTTCTTTTTTTTCTTTTTTTTCTTTTTTTCTTTTTTTCTTTTTTTTCTTTTTTTCTTTTTTTCTTTTTTTCTTTTTTCTTTTTTTCTTTTTTCTTTTTTTTCTTTTTTCTTTTTTTTCTTTTTTTTTCTTTTTCTTTTTTTTCTTTTTTTTCTTTTTTCTTTTTCTTTTTTCTTTTTTTCTTTTTTCTTTTTTCTTTTTTTTTCTTTTTTTTTCTTTTTTTTCTTTTTTTTCTTTTTTTTTCTTTTTTTTTTCTTTTTTTTTTCTTTTTTTTTCTTTTTTTTTCTTTTTTTTTTCTTTTTTTTTCTTTTTTTTTTCTTTTTTTTTCTTTTTTTTTCTTTTTTTTTCTTTTTTTTTTCTTTTTTTTTCTTTTTTTTTCTTTTTTTTTTTGTTGTTGGGGTTTTTTTTGTTTTTGTTTTTTTTTTTTAACCACAAAAGGGTCAGTGTTTGAGAATCTGTACTCATCACTGCAGCTAGGAGCTGGTGACTGGACCCTGAAATTACTCTGTAGGAGACACTCAACATTGTTTGTAATTCAGCAGTGCTGAACAGCCCTTGTCAGGATGGGTGCTCTGTCGTGACATGTGCTGTACAAGTATTAATCACCCTGAAGAGCTTTCCATTTAATCAGACAAAGAATGGGAAAAACAGAACCAAAATCATGGAGCGTTTTGCTGACAAGTGCAGAGGTTGGTCAGCAGGAAGAATACAACCATGATCTTGCTTTTCCTGCTGGTCTCTGCTCGTGCCAGCCTGCAGCAGTGGTTCGCAGAGTAAGGCTGGCCCTGTCGCAGGGGTGCGTGCAGCCCAGGAAGGCCCCTCCGTACGCTACCAATTAGTGGCGTTGGGAGAATTCGGCTCCCTTGTCCTGAGTTTATGCAGACCTCTATCATCTGCAGATGTGTTTACCAGGGCTAGGGTAGGGATCCATTTGTGCCTTTGACTCTTACTGATGCCTGATAAATTTTTAGAAGTATTTCTGCTCAGTATTCTGAGATTGTAGAAATCAGCTGAGCTTAAGAATTGTCTAATGTCTTGTTTTCTTAAGGTGAATTCTGAAAAAATTGGTTAGTATTTTAAAAACCATCTCCATTATCATCAGTCTCTATTGATTTTTTTTTTTTTCACTTTTTCTCACAGGTTTTGATTATTTTGAAGCTAGTGCCAAAGAAAACATCAATGTAAGGCAGGTGTTTGAGCGTCTCGTGGATATAATCTGTGAAAAGATGTCGGAGAGTATAGAATCAGACCCTTCCAGGGGCACTTCTGGAAGGAGCATGCGACTCACAGACAACCCACCCCCTTCGCAGCAGAATTGCTCGTGCTAGTGATTGTTCTCGCTGAGAAATGTCCTTCTCCTTTCCTGACTAAATTTTATCTTTTCATTTGTGGTGGTGCATTATCATGTAGTCCAAAGACAGAAGTCTCTGTTGTAGGAAAATGGTATGTTTGTTTAATGTGTTAATATATTTCCTCATCCAATAATTTAAAAAAACCCCAAAAACCTGACTAAATATTGTAAGTGCACCTAGTGTTTGTAAGTTATACTGAAGAAAAAGAATTGTATAGTGTTGCAAATGTTATTTCCACAGAGAATGTTGCATTTTTAATTCTAAATTCCTCTATTGCAAAAAGAGGTTTTTTGTCAAGAACAGCAGGAAACAAAAACCCATCAGAAGGGACCAGGTCTAACAGAAAATGGGGACAAAAATCTCTTATAAAGCAAGAACATGCTTTTTTTTTTTAACATTAAAAAAAAAAAAAAAATCTATCCCCAGGTATTTTGAGTCATTGTTGCTGTCCTCTAGACCTGGACCTCAGTTTTTGTATACGATGGAGCAGAAAGCAGTTTATTTGTCTGACAGTTTGAGGTCCTCCAGAGAGCTGAGAGCATGGGGGGAGGATTTTGTGTCAAGCCTTTAAATGGAGGAAGAGCACATGGAGGAATCAAAGCTGCCAGGCAGGGGAGGAGGCGGCGAAGGCCTCGCAGTCGTACCTGCTCTTGGCCAGTGCAACTTTCTCCATAGTCGCCAGTAAGGGCTTGCAGAGCGCGGGGGGGGGTTGCTGTGTTCGGCACCGTGCTGTGCGTACCTAATCGTTTCTTTCTAGAAGCACAGGAGCTCGCTGTCCTGCAGCTTTTCCCCTGCATCCTGTAGTTTTACCTCTCCAGGTTCGGATCTGCTCTGATAACTGTTTGATGGTGGATTTGTTGTGGGGTGAAGGAAAGGAGGAACTGGCTGCTGCACACTTAGTTGGAGGCAAAATCTGACACGTAAGACTTGGAACAGCACTGTCTCAGATAAAAATATCAGGAGCCAAAATGTGAGTGTTGGCAAATATTAGTGCCAATATTATTAGATTTTCTTTCTATGTTTTGTTGTTGATTTATTTTTTTAATTTTGTGCTAGACGGGTACATGAGTGGGGATAGCTTTTCTTGTTTCAGACTCAACCACAAAGTATAACTTTAAAAAAGGAAGATTGATTAATAAAACATAACTGCAGATGAAGAGTGGCAAAGACATCCTATTAAGAGTTATTCTATGGATGTTTTGTTGCATCATTCTTTGAAGGGAGGAACAATTTTTAATACTTACCATCTAAAATATTCTTATCCTTCCAACATCTCTAAAATTACAAAAATTCTACATCTGTGTGTAGAACTCTGTGTGCATTAGCCACACACAGAGCTTGTATTTCTCTGAAATATATGGAGGAACTGCTTTTGCGAATCTGTGAAATTACATATACTGTATGCCTTTATGATCACCCTCTTGTTTGCGCATCCCAGCTCCAAACAGTGATTGCAAATTGTGTCTGTAAATGTAAATTAGGTGGATATGGAGAGTTTGCTGTCTTAAGGTGAAAATTCTGACAAGTTTTATGGCTTTACCATAAGCCTATGAACTCTTCTGACCGAGGAGGCTTTCTGATGTCAGAAATTGGAGGCGAGTATCTGCCCACTGCGCTGTATTTGCTGGATCATGACACTACCGAGTGCTTTTGTAATTTTGTTCTGTTGTGTCTCAAAGTGTAATAGTTCTAAGAAAAAAGCACAATGTTCTGGAGAAAAACGCAACGATGTTGTGTAGTTTGAGCTCACTGTGCTAAAAGCTTGATCCCTTCGTTTGTATGTTGCTTTCGGAAATCTTTACTGTGACGTATTTTGGGCGTGTGTGATCTAGTACTGAAAGTGCGATTTGTGCAGTGCTAGGAACATGGTTATTGTATCTAAAGCCCTGAAACTGCAAAATAAAGAGAAATGTAGTCACTGGGTGTGGCCAGAGAGCTTGTGTGAGCTGCATTACTAGCACTAGGCAATTGTGTGCATGTATAAATAAGGTATCTTTTTAATGCTTTTAAAATACATCAAACTACATTGATCTTTTTTGACAGGGCGATGATCCTTGAGCCCAGCAATCAGGAATCACTACACAGATTTAAAACAGAGTGAAGAGAAGGATTATTTGGCCAATGCGCAGTGTTTTAATAGTAGCAGAAGCAGGTTTTAGGGCAACTTGTGTAACTAGCAAAAAAAAAAAAAAACTTCCACAGCAGGGAGCGATGATTTTGAGCTGTGCAGGTATAATGGAGTACCTCAGTGCAAATAATGATTTTTTTTTTTTTCAGCTCAGCAACTCCATGGTAAACAAAAATGGATTCAGCAGAAATGGAATTTCAATTCTTTTGTTTTACTTTTTTTTTTTCCCCTAGCAAAAAAGACCTTTCCCTTTTCTACCCAACATATGATTTTGTTTCATTGTGCTCCAGTCGAGTCAGATTTTTGGGTTTTTTGGGTTGTTTTTTTTTTTAAAGAAGAATACAAGTACATTCCAGGCCCTTCAAGCTAGGATGGGCAGAATTGGTTTCTTTTACAGCACAAGCCAGCAAGTAGCTCCATGGCAGTATAGTCCAAAGAACTGGAGAAGACAGTTACGAATTCTACCCTGCCCTGTATTGCATATGTGGAGATTTGGTGCAGAAATCCTGCAGAGTTTATTTCAAATAAGAAATCAAATCATCACAGGCAACTAACGCATCTCTCCATTAATACATATTTTATGTATCTCATCATCTTACATTTGCATGAAAAGCTGAGAATGAATACAGAGAAAGCCTTTTGCCTTAAGTGGCATGCAGCCGATTTCAATATCACCAAGTGAGTCAGTAATAATTGTTAACTTGTATTAACTTGCAAGAGGTAATGGCAGAATGCAAGACAATAATTTGTCAAGCCAAGGGAAATTACAGACTTGCTTGCACCAAAGACAAACCCAAAATGCTTGATGGGGTTTTGTATAGAGCCTTTCATTTGACTGGCTGTGGCCTAGGACAGTAGTGTTGATCAAACAGTATGGTTACAAGACCAAAAATAAAAAAAAAGGTGATTAGAATGTGACAGGAGAGAGGTGACTGCCCTTCAGAAGCTGCTCTCTATTGCTTGTACAATACAGCACTGCGTGTGCAGTTCTCCAGTTAAAGCCATACCAGCAGGCTCTGGGTTAGACGTGGGTCTTGGCTTCCATCTTGTGGAGAAATAAAGCAGCAAAATACTGGGTAGACATCCGGTCTAAATTATCTTACCTGTATTTCAGGCAGCCCCCCTTATTTCTATTAGCCTCTGACCCCTTAACTTTGCTTTCATCCTATCTTTTGCAATCAACATGGACTTACACACACATAAGTAACAGCACTGGTATTACAGTTAATAGCAGAAAACTGAACAAATGTGGAACAATGCAAAAGGGATGTCATAAATGCAACAGCAAAGTTCTTAACAGCTCTCAAAGTGTTACATGAAAAAGGGTGTTGGCAATGTACGCCATTTAGAAGTGCCAACTTCAAAGAGATGCAGGAGGAAAAGCAGCATTCCTGTTGTCAAGACTTGAACTTGCTATGACACTGCAGTTTCACAGGGAAAAGAATTACATTCACAAATTGGAAAATGCTGAGACCTACTGAACTACAAAGACTAGGCCAGGTAAACAGTCTTTTCCATTAAACAGCCATGGGTACAAACTTTAAGCTATTAAGGATACTTTTAGGGGAACAAAAAAAATTTAAAACACATCAGCAGACACCACTAAGCACGGACTGGATCTCTCAAGAGAGAAGGGGTACTGCTGGTTAAAATAAAACTGCAAACTTAACTCTAGCTCGTTTAAGTGTTGAAAAACACCAGCTGAAAGCTAGTTTCACTGTCAAATCAACAGTGTGGTCAGGCGTTTTGAACCCTAAGAACAGTCACATTTCTTTGAATTGGTTCAGTGTGGTTAGCGTTTGGCTCTCCTAATGACCGCCGAGGGGGGCTGACAACTACGATCCCGTTTTTTCGTGCCAAGTTTCGGTCTCCACTTCACCGTGTTTGGCTCGACGCAACCGCCGGATTTCACCGCCGGTCTCGGAGCTGCTGCCGGCGATGCCCGCTGGGCAGCGGGACTCGCAGACGGATCCTTGGCCGTGGACTCCACCGACTCGTTCCCCAGCGGTGCCCCGGGGACGGACGGACGGACGGCCGGACAGACGGACCGGCCGCGCCCCCGCCAGCACCGCCCGCCGGCGGGCGCAGCCCCACCCCGCGCTGAGGGGACTGCGCGTGACACCCCCTCCTCGGGGCAGCTTGCGCGAGCTGATTGGTTCTGTAAGGAGTGCGCGACAGCTAATTGGACCAATAGTTGAAGGAAATGGCAGCAGAAGGCGGGTCTCTACAGGCCGGCGGTTGGACTATTCCAACGCAAGAAAGGGGGGCCACCTAGCGCGGCAGGCGGGCATAAATGTCGGACCGCGACGGCATAGAGAGGAGGTCCCGCGATCTGGATGTATTCCTCTCTCCTTCCCTCCTCCCTCTGAGTTCTCCGTCCTCTCCGTCTGATTTCTCAAAGAGGCTGCCTGCCCCTCCGCCTCTCTCCCCATCTATGGTTTCCCCCACCCCCCCCACGCCGCCAGCATTCTCTCCACCAATCAGAGCCCCCCCCGACCAAGCGAGGGCCTCGGATTGGTCCGTTTTCCCCACCTGGCACCGCGGCGGGCGCTGACTGGTGCGGCCTGGAGCAACCGTCACCGCTACTTCCTCGTGCGGCGGAAGCTGGCCGGATCGCGGCGGGGCGGGGGCGGCCGGCGGCGGCGGCGCATGCGCGCTCTCGCGGCCGCCTTCGCACGGAGGGGCCGAGCGGCGCGGGCGGCGGCAGGGGGGGCCCGCGGCCTGGCGGGGCGCGGCCGGCCGGTGCGTGCCGCTGCCCAGCCGCTGCGGTGCGGCGCGACCGCCGCCATGCCCGGGAGGAACAAGGCGACGTCCAGCTACAGCTGCCCGGAGCTGACGGTGGGGCAGCAGGCCGGGGAGGGCGGCCGCGACGCCAGAGGCCGCTCGCCTCACGGGGAAGAGGAGGACCGCGGGGACATCGGTCCCGGCGCCAACCTCGGCGACCCCGACATCGTCAAGTCCCCCAGCGACCCCAAGCAGTACCGGTGAGGGCCGGCGGCGTCGAGCCTCCCCCCGGAGGCCGTTGGCCCGAGAAGGCTTAAGCGGGGTGGGGGGAGGAGGAGCTGCCGCCGCTGAGGCAGCCCCCGGCTGGTCTCCGGGGTAGGCTGGGGCCTCCCCTCCCCGCCCGGCCGCGGAAACCAGCCCCGGCCGGAGGGGGGAGGTGGGCGCGGGAGCGTGCGGGGCTGGGTGCCAGCCTGCCCCGCGTCCCCAGCACACCGGGCGCTGCCCCGCGGCTGCAGCCTCGGGTGCTGGACGTGGGGCTCAGCTTGGTGACCGGGGGAATTGGGGGCCTCTCAGTGAAAAATGGAGACTGGGGGTTGACGGGTGGATTTATCCTGAAGATGGGCTGTCTGGTTTGTATACAGTAACAGGCTTGGGGCTTGCATATTAAAAAAACATCAGTACTCGTTCAACGACTCTGCTGTGACACTGTTTTCGAGGCACAGCGATATTGAATCGTTAGTTTGCAGCCCTCGTCCAGGCAACTCCATTCTGAAAGCGTTAAGCTGAAGTATGAAATGCAGTTGAAGTATAACAGAGCAGATAGCAACTTAAAAAAAGGCTGTTACTCTTCCCATTTTAGGTGACCTTCCAAGTTTTAACACAAATATGTCTGTGACTTGAGACAAAAATTACTTTTATGCTGCTGTTTTGCTTGTGTTTTCATTTGCATATTTCTGAGTAGTAGCCCTGAAAGTGCTAAAAATGGTCACCTTCCCTGAGCGCAGCCCACAGCATCTGTGGCCTTCTCAGAGAGGCTCAGCTGAGAATGGCCAGTGGAAGTTGAACTCTTTGGGTGCTGCAAGACAGTCATTCTTCAAGGGATGCTATTATAACTTCTTTCTGTTAGGCAGAAGATCATTCAGCCCTTGTTAGACATGCTTTTTTTTTTATCTTTACTCTTCATGATGTCTAATCTGTGCAGCCAGTGGAGAATCTGCCTAAGCCTGGAACTGAATTTTGGATTTGCAGTGACATTGGTTGACAGTGAAATTCCCTGCTGGCTGCTTGAAGAGGACTGTGCCCATTGGCTTAGGGAGAAACTTGCTCCCTCCCTTCTTGCCCTACTTCCTTGCTGCTTCCTCTGGATCTGTGCGTGCCGCTCCTGCTGGCATTCTTACGCATGCTACTTTGCTGGAGGCCCTTCTTCCTGCAGAGTTCACAGTTACAGAGACTGTCGGCTTGGGGAACTTCTGCTTTTACGGCCTGAAGCAGCACAGTGCTGAAGCTTGGGAAATCCATTGAAAACACTCATTGGCTATCTATTTAGATACTCAGGAACCTCTTCTGTGTGTAGAGAATTGGAGAGTGTGTTTGCTTGTAGCATAGAATAACCAGATACCAACATCTTCCAGAAATCCTACTCTCTGTGCTTAACATTTTTTCAGTTGGAAACAGTGTCACATCTTTTTAGGCTGATTTCCGTTTGTGGGAAGTGACCCTTGCACAGAACAGACACAAGCATTATTAGCCTTAGGAAGGAGAACTTCGGTGTGGCTGAAAGTAAAGCATACCTGTATCCGCTAACTATATACCGAACCTCTTAAGTAAATTTAAGGGCAGGTGATTTAATGATGCATATGTAGACTTTCTCTGTTCATGCATCAGTGATGACGTATACTGCAGACCAGTCACAGTGGGCTTAAGGTGTCTGTCTCGTGACATCAGTCTTAACTTAGTGGAAGATGTTATATTTTATCTTCTCAAATACAGTGATCATAAAACCAAAAGAGTTCTGACAGATTGCAGAATGCGTTTTCAAAAGTCAGTTTGTTGGGACAGAAATAGTCATCATAATCAAAGTTGGTTTTGTTTCATTAGAGCCATGAGTGTGTAGTTGTCTTTACTGAGTTTTCTTTACCAAAATGTATGTTTTATTTTAATTTATCCATATATGGAATTTCATGAGCTTGTATTGCTTGTTTTGGGTAATTTGGGAAATTAAAACATTTCTCTAAGTGTTTACCATGCATTGATACATATTTCCACATTTACTTAACTGCTAAACAATTATCACTGATATAAGAAAAAACTTGGTGTGAAAACAGTCCTGTTGGAACTTGTCCAGGATGTTTAAAAAGTATCTTTAAGAATTTGAACTCTGTTTTATATTTAAGCCTTATTTGTATCAATGCTTGTACAGTCCTTCAAAAAAGCAATTGGACTACACTTGCTTCTGTTGCTACATTAAGTGATTGCATTTTTTGTCCTGTATTCTGCATATGAATTGATACTTATGTATTGATTACACTTGTCCTTTTCCATTGGACTGAATCATGGAAAAAGTAAAGAACACCTATGTCAGTTGGTGCCTCTGCTCAGTATAACCTAAACTGTTCTAGGTTCACCTGAAGTGAAATCTGATAGCCTTCAACAGAGGTTTAGTTCAATTGTTGCCTTGCTGCTGGGTGCTTTCTGTCCTAGTGTGTAAGACCCACAAGCCTGAAGATGAGTAATGTAGAATTAGTATCGCCTGCTCCATTAGTTTAATGGAGGTATGTGGAAAGGATCAACAAGAGCTACTGGATACACCTGGCTAAATGGCTTTATGGCAAATCATTCTTCTGAAGGAATAGCACTATGCTGTTCTCTGCTTTCCATGACTATCTGCTGATCATAAGTATTCCTTGTGGGCCGTGAAAACCTGAAGACGACAGTCGGATGCAGAGGTGAAGAGATGGTGGTTGTGCTGGACGACATGGTGTAGCAACATTGACTTGTCACTGTCTGGGGCTCTTGCTCTGAGCTCTCCAGGGGCTGAAGTGCCCGAGTGTACCGTGTGTCTGTTTTTAGGACCCCTGTTGTGCATTCAGAAGTGCTGCAGCTGCATAATGTGACATGTATATGGTGCAAACACACATATCTCTTCTGGACTTTCAGAATTGTGTGGATGATTGGATGATTAGCTTTGTACCCAGACATTACCATGGATCTAGGACCATCTGTACCTCGTACAGTTAATCATAGCCTCTCTGCAAGTTATACACTATGTGCTGTAACTTAAACGAACAAAAATGCACTTGTACTTTTGATTGGAACAAATTTGTACTGCTCAGCGATCCTGCAGCAAGCAAAACGGGTGCGTTAATGATTATGAAACCCTGGCCCAGAGTAAGTGCTATCAGTTCCCATTGGATGAGTGGTCATAATTCATAAACAACACAAATATTAAATGTTAGTTCTTTAGCTTTTTTTCATAGACTTGGTAGTCCAGGAAATGTGGTTTTTCCTTTGTCTCAGAACTGCTTAACTCTTGTCGCAATACCCCTTTACCCCTTTCCTCCAAATACGTCCCCATGAAATTCAGTTGGGAAAGAAGTACTCAGAGTAACTTGTCTCCAAGCTGGTCTGTGGTTTGCAGAACCATAGCAGGTGGCCTGCAGCTCTGGTAAAAAGTGAAACTTGCACTGACTTCATATTTTGAATTGGAGTACCAATAGCAACACATATTTTTATTGCTGGGAAACATTGAAATGGCGTGATGGTAGCCATGAATGAAATGTGAGAAATTTCTTGGGAGAAACTTGGGGAACCATGGAGTTGCAAAACACACAATGTGCCTTTCATTTTTCTTTTGGGTACTTACCACGTAGCTTGAGCTGGAAATCTGCTTTGAAATTTGTGCTGCCTAATTATAACAGTGGCCACGTTGCAAAGTTCTGATCTGGTACAAACTTGCTGTGTAACTCAGATTTTTCTGTGAGGGTGGGATGTGACCATGGGTTTGTTTTCTAACAGCAGGGTTTTTTTTGCTGGATCAGATACCGCCTGTCTATATCACACTAGTTCTTAGGCTGGGTCAAGTGTTTCCTGGGTCCAGCATTCCTTCCTTTCTGCAGCTCAAGCTCCTGGAGGGAGTGCTCTGGCTAATTCGACAAATTGTAACTGTCTATTCCTGATCTGATGTGAAACTAATACTGCTGTGAGATCTTGTAGTGCAAAGCATTGGTGTTTGCAGTCCTCAGCCTGCAAAGTTGTAGAATGGCGCTGCACAGCGGGCTTGTGGCATTTTTTTATATATATATATATGCACACACATATATAAAAAATTCTGTATACGTACACACACAGAACTCTGTATATTGCTTCTTGATAGCAACCCAACTAACTTGCTGTGACTTATTTTATTAAGCCTGCAGAGGAGATCTGTCCTTTCTAACAAATGCCTGCTACATCTGTGGACCCCATTTAATAGAAAGCATTGATAAAATCAAATAAAATGGAGTCTGTGGGGCCTATTTAGAGGCGAAGGCTAAGATCTTAATTCTGTCACATAACATATATGTTTCCAAGAGCTTGAGAAGCGTAACAAGCTGTTGAAGTTTGGGTTTGCCTATTCTGAGTACCTGAAGTTTTCTCTGAGTGGGTGCTAGTAGCTTAAATATGTCACAGAGAGAGAAATAAAAGCCCAAATCAGTGTCCCTGACCTTATGGAGAGAAGGGCTTCTGCTACTATCTTGAATTGCTTCTTTCTTATTCTTACTGCTGTTGAATAGCAGGAGAGTGTTTTTGCTTTCCCACTATAAAACCGCTCACCTTCCTAGCTACCATTAGATTTTAATTAGGAAATTTCAGTTGAAAAGCACAGAACTATTGTAGGAAATACAGAAATTTTTGCGATTCTGAAAATTCAGATATGGGAAACGAGTGTATTCATTGCAAATAATTATTCTTTCAGGTATATCAGATTGCAGAATGGCTTATGTGCACTTTTGATTTCGGATTTGAATTACTTGGATGGTGCCCCAGCTGCTTTGTCTTCGGAGGAAGAGGAGGAGGAAGACAACGATGATGATGAATCTGAAGAGGAAAGTGATGAAGATGACGACTCTGGAGCTGAGATTGAAGATGGTAGAGAAGGTTTTGATGATGAGGACTGTGATGAGGGGGATGAGGATGAGGACAATGATGGAGATAATGATGATTTCAATGATCCTGATGACAGTGAATTAGAAGAGCTAGCTGAAAAGGAAGAGACAAGAAAGAGAGGCTGTACAGAAAAGCAGGTATGTACTTAAAACTGTAGGGTGA
The DNA here is from genome assembly GCF_030463565.1 of Pelecanus crispus. Taxonomy (NCBI): domain Eukaryota; kingdom Metazoa; phylum Chordata; class Aves; order Pelecaniformes; family Pelecanidae; genus Pelecanus; species Pelecanus crispus. The sequence goes on from NC_134647.1 coordinate 67,644,033, forward strand.
AAAAAATATATAGTGAGCTTTCTTGTGCACTGAAACCTTGTGATTAGGCATTCAGACTAGACCTTCTTTTTATCGTGCCTGTCCTGATTGATTTATTTTATACTTCTGTCATTTTTCTGAAGTATTCTTGAAGCAGCTTTTACTGAGAGTGTTGTATTTTCTCTAGTCTGCAGCAGCCCTCTGCGTTGCTGTTGGCAGCTTCTCTGATCCCGAAGATCTGCCTGGATTAGCACACTTCCTGGAACATAGTATGTATCTGCTCCTATTTCATCTTCTCCAACTTCAGTGCAAAATGACTGCTGCCTACCTCTGAATTTGTGTAGTGTTTTAGTTATCATTTCTTATTTCAGCTACCCCAGAATTTATTTTCATTAGTTAAATAAATTTTTGTTTTTATGAAAGTACCGATTTAGTAAGGAACTCTTAATATGGGAAGAGGTGTCTCATACGCTTTGGCAGGCTGTGCATTAAGGTACACTTTTCCGTTACCCATTAAACAGGGTGGGGGAAGCATGTTACCTATGTTTTTATAAACTAGGCTGGAGCTACAGACCTTTATCTTTCTAGTAAAGGATGATGAATTAGTAATACAGGCACAGAAAGCGCATGAAGTTTCTGACCAGATGTATCTTAAAATGCTACTCTTGACTGAGGCCAATCATGCCTGGAAAGGCACTGTTATTTCCAGTCTATTTGGGCCTTCTGATAAAGGCTGATTACACTTACTATTGGGCAGTTTACACAGTCTGTTGCTATTTAGTAGTTAGCCTCTGCATGTGAGCTGTGGGTCAGTTGTAGGTAACACTGTGCTGAAGAGGGGTTGCTATAGCTGCAATTAATGTAATCGAATTCATGTCATCTTGCTAATTTTGCTGATTTTTGTTCCAGTGGTTTTTATGGGCAGTTTGAAGTACCCAGATGAGAATGGGTTTGATGCGTTTCTGAAGAAACATGGGGGCAGTGACAATGCTTCGACTGACTGTGAGCGGACAGTCTTCCAGTTTGATGTGCAGAGGAAGTACTTCAAAGAAGCGCTCGATAGGTAACTTCATATAAATGGTGATTAGGTGTTAACAGATGTTTGTGTATGCCTCAGGAGGTTGGGTGTAGCTGTTCAGTTCTTCATTTTGGGGTGATTAAGGCTGTTGCTGAACTTCTGTAGGTACTCCTACTACCACAGAGGATATTAAATATAAGGAATATGATTTCCCTTTCGATATCTTACTGTTTTTTGAGATAGTGCCTGCATAGCTGCTGTGTGATTACTTAGGATCCACGTGTAAGTCTTAATGCACATAGCTTTTTGATTGTTTTACCACCCTTAAACTAGTAGCACTGATGACAGGAGAAATTTTATGCAGTGTGACAACTATTCAGAGAGGAAGTGCTCCCAGAATCCCAGTGATTCATCCTTTGAAATATCTGTCCTGATAGAGTTAGTGGGGTTTTTAATTTTTTTTTTTTGTTGTTCCAAGTATAATTCATGAAAGTGGGTGGAAGGGCAGCCTTGAAAGTTATGCTACAATGGGTGCCTCAGGAGGATACATTTAACCCAATCCAGGTCATTCAGTCAAGTACGTATCTTTTGCCAGAAAATATTTAACTTGCTCTTTTGTGCTGTGAGATATGTTAGTACAACAGAGCTCTACCTGTTGGCATGGTTTCCTTCAGTGAGAGACAATTACTCATTCATAGGGGCGTGTCAGCTGAGTATTCTTGATGCTGTAAAATATTTCAGGAGGAGAGTAGACTCCACTGTGAACTTATTTGATCAAAATACATTCCTGTGATGACGCCAAGAACAAGTGTTTGCACGTTTTAGCAAGTGTTGCCTAAATTTTACTTTACTGGGCCAAATTCAGCTTTCATTTGCAGATTAGTCCAGCTTAGACGTTTGGAAGTGCAAAAGAATCAAAAAATAGAATTGCATCTGTCACAACAGCTCACTTAGTGGAGAGGAAACACAGAAACTATGAGTTCTGTAGAACAGCACTTCATACAAAGAAGATAAACAGTTGTTGCTGATGATTTCTGCTCATTCAAGCACTTGTGTATCTAAAGAAATTGAAAGACATCATCTTTCAATAGCTTTTAACTTAAAGGGTCCTGTAGCCATATAACTGTCAACAATGTATTACTGTTAACCTTTTGCTTCAGCAAGTTCAGTGCATCATTAAAAAACCTCAACAAATACAATAGAAATATTAGATTCTCTGGCAGCCTTCTGCAGAGTCTCCGTTCATTGCAGGTTTGTCCTTTTCCATTGCTCTGTTCTCTTTGGGTACAGGAGAAGATAGGTATCTGGATGACAACACTGACTTTTATAGTAGATAATAAAATTGTAATAGATATAAAAACTTATGTTTCATGACATAAATCAACAATTTGTTGCCTGGAGTTGGGAAGAAACTTCCCCTATGGTCATGTTGTTCCTAATGAACAACTGAGGATTTCCTCCGAGGCATCTGATACTGGTCCCTGTTAGAGCCAGGAACCAGACTAGATAGATCACTTGTCTGATCCGGTATGATCATTCTTAGGACGTAAAGGCAGATACTTCTGCATCCATTAGTGTCATACCCTACCGTATCCAACCAATTCATTCCTACTGTATGGAGCATGGGAGCCCTGCCCTTTGGTTTTTGATGCTATCACAAAACTGCCTTTTATCTTTCCTTAAGACCGTACAGTCAAGAATTACATCATTTGTAGTAAGACAAGCAATGTTATAAACTAAAAGTAGTGGATGTTGGTTTTAATTGCTGGGTTTTTGCCCTAGCTTAACAGACACTGAAGAAAAGCATATGAATTTTTCTGTTTCGTAGGTGGGCACAATTCTTCATTCACCCGCTAATGATCAGGGATGCAATAGACCGAGAAGTCGAGGCTGTAGACAGTGGTAAGAGTATCTTTTTCTGTGTGTTTAGCCCATCTTCTTAAATAAACCGTGAACAACAGGCCTATAGCTCTGGCATAGCCCCAGTGCTCTCTTCAGTCCTCCGTGAAGTAAATACAATAAGTCAAGGTCATTGTGCTTGTCTCCTTATTCTAACACCTTAATAACTACGGATTTACTTCACAGAAGGAAATTGAACCTGGCATAGAAGTGAGTGGAGGGTTCACTTGATTTTCTAGTATGTTATGAATACTTCCAGGCTGCCTATAAAGCTTCACCGTTTTAGAAAAAAAGTGTTATTGGCAGATATACAAAGTGGTTCAAATATGTATTCCAAGTCGTCTTCATCTGTCCTCTGACAAAGAAAACTGAGCAATTTGATCTTTGAATTTAAACGTGTCAATATAAACAAGTACCTGTCTTTGAGTTAAGGTGTGGTTTCTTCAACAGCTTAAGCCAACATATGCCTTCACCTGCACTGCCTTCATCATGCGGATCCACTCCTTCCCTTGTACTGACACTGTAGTAATGAGCTGCCCAGTAAACTCTGTCAGCTTGATGAACTGGCTGCAGGCTAACCCAGCCAAAATAATTATTTTACAGCTCTCCTGTGCATGTTTCTTATTACCAGCAAAAACAGGAACAGGAAAATGCAGTTCAAGAGGGTGAATTATTGATTTTGGCAAAATCCCATATTTAGATTAGTGTAAACTGATTGTAAAACTGCATTTCTGGAAACTATCTTGCTCAGCTTTAGATTTCTTATTTCATTATTAGGCTAGAAGTTGTTCTATTTGATATATGGGAGAAGCAGGTTTGTAATTGTTCTCTGGCCCTTTCTGCAGGGCCTGACTATGTAGAATATTGATGGCCTTGTGTTCCCTTTAGATTTATCAGATTGAGAGCATTCAGATGGGACAGGCTGGGGCTTTACATCCTTCCCCTCCTTATCCCTTTCTGTACTTCTCAGCAGTGAGCTACAGTTTTCCTGTTCTCTTGGCTTATACTCATTACTGCTAGCAAGTCCTGTTTCTTATCCTATTTCACTACTTCATCATAAATTAAAACAAAACTGTTTCAGTCTACATCTGTGTGGGATATCTGCTTTTCAGTTCGATTGGGGGTTTTGCTTTGGTTTGTTTTGTGGGAACATGACCTCAAATTTTGACGCATGCCACTGCAAATTCTTTAAATGAACAGAGTATCAGCTAGCAAGACCCTCTGATGCAAACAGGAAGGAGATGCTATTTGGGAGTCTTGCCAGGCCTGGACATCCTATGAAGAAATTTTTTTGGGGTAGGTTCTGCGTTTATGTTATGAAGTGGTAATAATACATAAACTTTTAACCACTTAAAAGGTGCACTAACGTGTTGTCTTATCACAGCCTTGCTCAGAAGTATTAGAGCAATTATTCATTTTACAGTAAAATGTTTGGGAATAAAAGCAGCTGTCTGCTTCTTAAGATACTTTTCATTCTGGTACTGCTTTTTGCTGGTGTTAAAGCTAGGTTGCCCTAGGCATATAATCATGTAACGTTCTGTTAATGTAAAGGTGGTGCTTTCTGAGTCATCTCTGTCTTGCTTAAACTTGTTTTTTTGCTATTAAAATTGCTGGAAAAATAAAGTGTTTCTGGATTTGTGTCTAAGGAGGCTTTTCAAAGTAAATAATTCACTGTTGAACTTGCAGAAGTAGACCTTCACAGCCATGTGAGTGGAGCAGAAGGGAAGTTTGTCCTTCCTCTCCTGGACAATAGAGTGCTAGCTCCCTCACCCTTGTGATGCTGGTGGGCATGTAAATTGCAGTGTGATGGGTAATAGAGTTAGCCAGCTTTGAAATGTAGATAATTTTTATAAAGTTCTGTAGTGACATATACTGGCCATCACATTTTCCTCTTTTTTTCCCCTCCCCTGTTCTGCAAGTTCCATTGGTGAGGGAATAGCTGGCAACACAGAGCGAGCTGTGCAGTACGTGCTATGGGTGATGTTGTAATGCAAGAGGACTCTGTCCTCCCTTGTCATAGAAATATCAACTGTCCTTAGAAACAGGAACTAGAAATTGGAAGATACTAAATTTCAGTTAACATTCCTTTAACTCCAGATTTCTATTAGATATTTTTAATGTGCTTACCGTGACTAGACTCAGTGCCAGGGGAGGAAAAGAAATTCTCGGTATATGTGGTCTTGACATAACCAATGTCTAGATAACTAACCACCTTTTAATGTTTACAGGTAATGCGGATACACTCAAACATGAGCCCAAAATGAATAATATTGATACCTACACCAGACTGAGGGACTTCTGGCAGCGCCATTACTCTGCTCACTATATGACTTTAGTTGTCCAATCTAAAGGTAACATCAGTTGTTCCTTAAAAACAGGTTCATTGCTGCTGTTGGTGTAGTGCTTTTGGCACCAGTTCAGCTGTAGCCCAGGCCATTTTAGTGGGTTGTCCAGTCCTGCAGGAGGTATTTATATGTAGATTTTATCCTGGTTTCCAGATGAAACTTGAGCAATTTTGCTGTATTATTGTTATCCTGCCACTTCTTGGGAAACTTGTAACTGAAACTGTTGAATAGGTTCCAGATTAGCACAGAATGTAAAATCTCAAAGATACATTTAAAAAAGAATCTTGCAGGAATGTAGAGTCAGACCACTTAAATGACCTAATGCTGCTGGTTTCTCTGCCATCAACAGTGAACCTCTACAGAAAATGATGGGGAGACTGAGACTGGGTCTCCCAGTTGTGGTGTTCTGTTTGGGGCTCTTTCAAAAGAGGTCTTAAAATAAAACACATTTCTTTAGGAAGAATAGAGATTCTAAGTTTTTTCCTCATAGACTGAAAAATTCGATGCAAATGGAAATGAGTTTCATTTCAGCAAAGAACTTCAGACCTATGGGGTCATTTCTGCTGAGAATAAAAGAAAGAAATTTCTTAGAAGTTAAGCATGTAGTAGAGACCTGTGCTGAAAATAAGTAGTTGTGTGCATTTGAGTTAGGTATGTGCTTAGGGGTTTTGTTGAATGCTAAAACTGATTGCAATGCTTATCTGTAAAATGGAGATGGTAATAATAGAGGCGGTAATTCTTTTCTTCTATGCTTTTCTGTCTAGACTATAAAATTCTTAGGGTGTTGAATGCCTCTTGAATAATCGTTTACATAGCGATGGATTGTAATGTTGTTTCTTTTGGTGATTGGGAAGAAAAGTTTGGGGACTGATAGCCAGCCAAGTCAACTTTGTATTTCTATCTCTGTTAAAACAAAAGAAACAGTGAGTCCTGTCCTCTCTCCCCTCCCCCCCCACCCACCCACATTTTTGCTGTTGTTTATCATATACTGCATCACTTTTGGCATACAGAATGCTCGCTTAAACAAGCAATCTCCGATTGGTCATTTTAAAACAAATAAAATTCTGGTTCTTGACACATTTCCTATAGGAAAGAGGATGGGGAGAAGGAATTCTTAGCACTGTAGGACTGCGTTTAGGTGTGAAAACTGCTGCGTATGTTCTGGACATAGGGGGATGGAATGAGTCTAGCAAGCACTGGTGATTTTGTAGATCCCTAAGTTGGTGATTCGTTTTCACAGTCCCACGAGACGCTACTGAACTTTAAATCCCAGTTCTATCCACCTGAGTTTTCAGCAGTGCATACAAAACCAGAGCTATGACCAAAGATACAGTTCAGTGAATATTAAGAATTGGCTCAAACCAACAGCTTTGAAGCTTATAATTTAGAACTTTGCAATTTTAAAATATAATGACTTGCAGCCTCTTTAAAATAACTGAACTGGTGAGATAAGATAAAGAATTTGTCTTAGATCTTCGCAAAGTGACATTTCTGGCTTTCTTTTTTTCTCTCCTTATTAGAAACACTGGATACGTTGGAAAAGTGGGTGACAGAAATCTTCTCTGAGATTCCAAATAAGTAAGATTCTTTTGATCCATAAAGGCATTAAAAATTATAAAATTATCTGTTCTTAAAATGACTGTCTTTAAAAAACATCCCTTACTGGAGAAGCTAAGGAAATTAACATTTGTTAATTAACATCCTTATCCAGAAAAAAATGGGCAGCTTTGGAAATTAAAGACTGGCATTAATTGTTTCAGGAAGACTTTGTTTATGCTTAACAATTAATTAGCCTGCAAGCTGTGTGGTGCTAACTTGCAGGAGTGGTTGCTTAATATGTGCTGATACCTTGATTTTATGATAAATCGTTCAAACCTAGATTATCATTTTACATTTCTTATCTTTGCTTCATGTCAAAATTAATCAGCAGCAAAATAAATTAAGACCGTGTCTTGAATTTAGGTGTCATCCTCAGGGTGGCAACTGGTTAGAACTTGATCTTTTTTTTAATAATTCACTCCAATGTGCTGTCTAAAAAGGGGTTCTGCAAAAGCTTTACTATCCTGAAAAGCCTTTTATATCCCCTTTCATTTTCTGCTTTTGCAAGATGTTTATTTCTGTGGTGCGTGGGAATGCATATGTGAAAGTCTAATGCCATACAGAGACACATTTGTCTCTCCCGAATGACCCTAGTCCTTGTCATTCCTCCTTTCCCACAAGATGATCCCTCAGGATTCTGTGAATTCAGGTCCAACTCGGGAAGTTGTTTACTGTGCCTGGCTTTCCTTTCCCCTATTACAAAAGCAAGCTTTTTGTTGTTAACACCTTGGTCAGAAGGAGCAGGAGGAGTTGATGGGGTCTCTAAAGCTTGGGTAACTACTCTGTTGTGTGGGCAGAGTGCAAGTGAATTCCAGGTTGCCTTCCACTTTGGGCTGGGTGGATCCTGGGCTGCGCCCTTTGTTAAGGGCCATTTTCTGGTTGTCTGGTGTACCGCCTGCCTCTGTCACCTCAGAGCTATGGGTGCCTATGTCTTGTGATTATCTCAGTGTAGCCTTGAATCCTTGCCAGTGACATCACACTTTAATTTTGCTTTTAAGTGGTTTACCCAAACCCAGCTTTGGCCATCTGACTCAGCCTTTTGACACACCAGAATTTCACAAGCTTTACAGAGGTACGTAAAATAGATTTGTTTAAATATTTTGAATACCCGGCTTCATATTTTCTCTGTGTGATCCGGGTACTTTGTAGAATAATTCTGTGTGGGTCTGAATAACTTTTAACCATTCTTTCTGCATTATGTAAAATTGCTTATCTATGTCTAATCGTGTATATTTATAGTCAATAAATTTATTTGTGTTCAGTTGTTCCAATCAGGAAAGTTCATTCACTGAGTATCACTTGGGCGCTTCCCCCACAGGAACAGTATTACAGGTACGGTGATGCTGCATTTTACTTCTACCATGTTTATGTTGTGAATAATTTATTGACTTTCACAACTTTGGTCAACAACAAACCAAAGAATCTCATTTATTTGTGTTACAGATTACTCTGGTTCAGCTAGGGGACATTTTTTAAATGAATTAAACTGATGCAGATATGGTTCCTTTTATAAATTGAATGGAATTGGTACACAGCTGATTTATCGTCATTCCTCACTGACTCAGATCAGTCATTATGTTCTGAACTCCCACATTTTTAGCTTATTATCATAATGCTGCCTGAAAATGCAAAACTTGCCATGAAGAAACAGACAGTGTATATTTTAGTCATTTGTCTAGTGATTTGAGTCCTTTCTGTGAAACATGTTACCTATTGGCATTTAATCTCCTTCACATTTTCTTTTAGGGTGAAGCCTCTTCATTATATTTCGTGGTTGGTGGGACATGAAGGCAAAGGCAGTGTTCTTTCTTTCCTTAGGAAAAAGTATGTGTTTTTTAAGCATAGTTATTAAATGCTTTGCTATCATTAAAATAAAGGCAAACTCTATTTTGTGTATATGTATTTTCTAAATATATAAAAGCAGGCCAAGTCTGCCTTTTTTTGTGTCAGCGTTTTGTAGTGATACTCTTTAAATTGATGATAGACCCGAGTGAGAAATAAATGGGTTTTGGTCTGTGATCCATGGATCAGCAGTACGTGACTGATCTTTAAGAGATCTTGAAAAGGTAACTTAGCTTTTTCGCTGTTTTTCTTAAATTCTGTATCCTGAGGGTTCACATCTTTATGTTGGAAAAGCTTTGTGTAAACTGTAAATGGATTGAAAGTCGTTGAAGTAAAGCTATGATATGCTCATTGTAACTAAGCTCAAATAAAGCTGAAATGAGTAATTAATTAGTACCTTTAACTCTTCCATAGATTTTGGGCTCTTGCATTATATGGAGGAAATGGTGAGACAGGATTTGAACAGAACTCCACTTACTCCATCTTCAGCATTTCTGTGACTTTGACTGATGAAGGTTACAAGCACTTCTATGAGGTATGGTTTACTGCAACTTGATTTTCTTGCTATTTTCCTAATGTCTGGAAAAACTAATCTGTTCCTTTCTGTCTGCAGGTGGCCCATGTTGTATTTCAGTATGTGAAGATGCTGCAGAAAAGAGGACCAGATAAAAGGCAAGTGCTTGCCACTACATCAGATATTGGCGAGATTGTCCTTCTCCACTAGCCTTTTATTTGTAGTGTTTGCATTTTTTGTGGAGTTACTAGAGTGTAAATGGTGAGTCAGTAGTAAAGCTTGTCTGTGTGGGAAACATATCAGTTTAAAAAAGCTTAAAAATTAATTTGCTAAATGTTTATGCTTGTTTCTTGGTGCTTTTAGTTTGATCTGTTGTGATCCTATTCCTAATTTTAATAAGCTGAACTAGTTTAGATGTGAGGTGCAGTTTTGTGTTTATTTAAATAAATTTGTTGAGACAGATCTGTGGAAGTCAGGAGTGTAGTGTTCTGGTGTTAGCCTTTATGTTAATTTGGTACCAGATTTTGACTCTTTGTAGTTAAGTCTCTTCATCTTCGGAAAACAGCAGAACTTTCTGCCAATTGAGAAATGCCCTTTTGTATGGAAGGGAAGTGTGTGTAATACTGGCTTCTATGTCTTGTACCTGAATGAATCACTGAACTCACCCTTGATGCCTGTCCTAGAAGACTTTTTCCAGATTCTTGATAAATGTTGTGGAATAATGGAGGAAATCCACTTTTATTCTCTCTTCCCTCTTTCACAGAATATGGGAAGAAATCCAGAAGATTGAAGCTAATGAATTTCACTACCAAGAACAGGTATTCATCCACTGTTTTGTGTTGATATAGGTAAACTATAAAAAGGATTTCTTTTTAATTTTGAAACACATTTTCAAATTTCTATTCAGCCAGAGACAAATTATGCACTTAATGAGGCTGTATTTTGCTGAAAGAATTTGTATTCTATGCAGAGAAATATTGTGACTTTTTCCTTATCAGAATTAAATGTTACTTTTTTCATTCTCTACCTGGTAGGTAGACTCTTTTTCAGTTTTAATCGTTAGGCCCTAGTGTGTGAAGTTCTGTGCCCATTAATAGTGCTCTGTAAATTGTTTGGGGCTTTTCAGTATTTTTGCCTAATTTCACTTCTTTTAAGCTGTTTTGGCACTGCTGATTTCTGGGGATAGAAAAGCAGTGTGTGGCTTGCTGGTGGCCTGACCTCACAAAGGCTAGGATGCTAATGACCCCCTTGTCTGCTGTTATAACATTACACAGTTAAACGTGTTTTCTGTCAAGTCTTCCTTGGCTTACTGAAATAGCAATTGGCAAAAATCTTACTTGTTTTTATTAAAGATAAAGAAGAAGGGAACACAATTTAGATATTCTGAGAAGCCTCACTTCATTGACTTTCTTACTCTCACTACATTCAGCCATGTTCCGTTTCTTATTAGGTAAATTGGTCTTTTTGAATGGCACTAAAATTTCCTTTTGGGAAAACAGATCCATATACTACATATATGGCTTGAAAGCATCACTGAAGTTTGGTTTCTTTAAGGTACACAGATGCAGGAGGGAGGGAAAAAAATAAAAAAGAATAGGAAATATTGAAATTGGAGGTTTTTTTTTTCCCAGATGTGCCAAGTATTTTCAGACACTCTTAAGACCTGCCAGTCTGCTGTGAGCATCAGGATGTTAGAAATGTCATTTTTAGCAAATCCTTGCATCTGTAGCTCTGCCTTCAAAATAGCATATGGAGGATATTGAGTGTCTTGAGTGGCCTTTGAATAGCAGAAGTGGTATTTGCAAGCGATACAGACAGCAAGGACTGCTGCCAACAACTCCAAGTGATAGATAACAGAGTGGTGGATTTCTTTGGTAAGAACAAGTTTACATGGATTTACAAGTGCATTTTTTTAAATGCCATGTGGTGTTTTTTTTAGCAGAATACAACTTTTATGAGTTTGTTAGCAAAGTTCAACTATTACAAGATTACAACAGGCTGTCTTCTCCTAACAAAAGCTTTCCCCAGATCAGTAGAGAAGAACTAAAAATCTGTGAAGGATGGCTGTTCAGTATGTTAGACATAACAAGAATGAATGTCTGGTGCCCTACATACAGGTTTATGATTCTGTCTTTAATCATTGCCAACAGAGGTTGTCCAGTTTGAAGTTTAACTTTTTAATCAAAGTGAAGCAATTTAGGTTTGAAAGTTCTTACTAGTCTTCTTGGTTCTTTTTAGTTCTCCCAGCTAGAAATTTACGTTCCCCAAAACTGTGACTGCTCTAATAGACTATGTACTTCCCAGTATCAAGCCAGGTCGGGATAGAAAACAGCTGCGTTTACACTAGGGAAGTACCTACTGCGAAGAGTCCTGCCTTTTTGGCCAGTTGATTTTGAGTGATTGTTAAGAGGTCACTGACTGTGGCAGGATGTAACTCAGAAAGCAAGGAACAGAGATATGTATGTGCTTTTGAGACAGGGTTGTGCATCTTAGGGACAGATCAATGACTTAATTATGGCACCCCACTCTTCTGGTTGATGGAAAGAGCTGGTATGTGGCCATCCTAAAGAATAATGGTCAGAGAGGCATGGTTTTGGGATAACCAGCTATGTGCCCCAAGAGAGGTTTAATGTTTCCTGAGGTGTGCAGTGTCTTAAGAAATTCCTGGTCATGTTTTCTACTATGTTTTTAAGACACAGATGTGTCACTCACCTCTTTTCAGGTGAACTGTGGTCTGTATCTGGACCCAGAATCTTTACAGTATGATGCTGACTGGTTCAAAAAAACCCAAAAGCACTCAGCAAGAAGCTCTCCACTAGGCAGTCTTACACCGTTAAAAGGCAATCTATACTTTCATGTCCAAATAGGAGAATCTCTTCCTCTTTACGCTGTACATCATGGCTGAGAACTTAGGAGCAGAATCAGAGATACTCATGCAGCAGCAGCAGTTCTTTGGCTTGCTCTTTCCAGGTTCACTTTAAATCTTGAATTGCAGGACTCTGCTTATGTTCTCCAGGGAGTGCATTCTACTGGGTCTTTAACCTAGTGGGTTTAATGACTGTAAACTGCATGCTCAAGGTTTCTTCTACAAAGATGATGTGTCTCGTGTTTCAGGATTCTCAGAGGACTCCTAAGCATTAGATACGGTTATGAATACATTTAGTTTAATAACTGAAACTAAATGCCGTAACAAGCACAGAATGCAACTCGTGCTCAACATACCTGACCAGTCAAGCTCTTCTCAGAAGAGAAAATGGATATTTTGGTTTTCTGATTATGTGAAAAATGGTTTTATTTATTTGCTTACAGACAGATCCAGTTGATTACGTGGAAAGCCTTTGTGAGAATATGCAGTTGTTTCAGAAGGAGGATTTTCTGACAGGAGACCAGCTCTTGTTTGAATACAAGCCCGAGGTAAATATTCTCTGAACTCTGATTACATGTTTTGATGTAAGGAAAATATGGGCATACTGTATAATATAGGCATGTATATAAGCATTTGTAATTAGGCATAATACAGACACAGGTTTTGTATTAATTGAAACACTCTTTTTATATTCAGAAAGCAAATCTCCTTTTCTGTAAGCTTGTTATGTCTTGTTCTTCCTATGTTTGCACTGAAAAGTCTTTGCTGGGTCAGGCAGAGCCAGAGTAGCATTTGAACTGAAGTGTTGTCTTGAACTTGTAGATCATTGCTGATGCCCTTAACCAGCTCAGTCCTCAGAGAGCCAACCTGGTTTTGCTGTCTGCTGCCAATGAAGGCCAGTGTCATCTGAAAGAAAGGTGGTTTGGAACACAGTACAGCGTGGAAGGTAAAACAACATCAGAAACTTAGACATTGTCTGATTCATGCAGTAGAGATATTAAAAGGGTGACAAAACAAAATACAACCACAGAAGTTGGGGAAGTAGGGAAGTGACTCCTCAGTGCTAAATTGACCTCATCATTAGTCAAATACTCTGTCCTACTCACTGATTTTCTTCTTTGTTTGGTATCAGTTGATTCCCACTCCCTAGTTGACAATTGTTTTAGGAGGCGGGAATCCCAGCAAGCCCTCCCCTTGGCAGGTCCTGAACAGGGAAAAGAACACAAACAATGAAGGGCAGGGCATGTTGCTAGCTGGATTACTAATGCAGGCAGGCTTGATTTACTTCTTAATAGGACCGCTTTAGTCTTGCTTCAGGGGAGTTTGTTGGAAGGGATGTAGAAAGATTTGTGATGAACCAGGTGACATTAAGAAACTCCTATTGTACTGCAGATCTTCATGGAGATAGCTAAGAGATGAGATGACTGGCCTAGGAAATAGGATAGCATTACCTTCCTGTCAAACTAAATGCATTTCATGTTTTTTAATAGATATTGACAAGTACTGGAGTGATTTATGGGCCAGTGACTTTGAGTTAAATCCGGATTTACACCTTCCAGAAGAAAACAAATATATAGGTAAGGTATCTGAGCATGAGTGAAATCTTCCCCCAATAATTTATTTGAGAATTTTCTGTGGTTTAGGAATAATCTTTCATTTCCATCTGAACATCAACCTGGTTTTGCAAGTTAAAAAATACGGGAGCTCTGTTCACCTGAATTGTGTTTAATATTCTTTTATTTATAAGAACTGAGTTTTTCTAAGGTGTAGACTTACAGATCATATAGCCGTAACAGAGCAGGCCTCACACAATCAGTGAGAGTTAACACAGAGCTCCAGACACCCGAGGAGAGCAATTTTATTTGCTTAATCCTGCTGGTTTTGAAAGCATCTAAATACCACCTGGCTTTGTTGCCAAAACCAAATGAAAATAAACCCACAACTTGTATTCTGGTTGGAATGCAACATTACCATTTCTGCACTGCTTCTGAGCCACTATTCAGATGTGGAACTGAAAAATAAATGTTCTTTGGGTCCAGGGAAGCATTATCATGTATAATCTAGCAAACTGGGAGGGGAAAAATATATTTTGTTGATAATTTTGAAGACTTTCATGCAGGTAGCTTGGCTGTGCCTGTGGAACCTACTAACTTCTGGTTTTGGTTTGCTTTTTCTTTTTGATAGCCACTGACTTTGCTTTGAAAGTTGCTGACTGCCCTGAGACAGAATATCCAGTCAAAACACTAAGCACACAACAAGGCTGTCTCTGGTACAGGAAGGATGATAAATTCAAAATCCCAAAAGGTAAACACCTTAGGGCTTTCCGAATAATAGGAAGTCCCTGGTTTTACTAGCTGGAATTTATTTGAAGGCAAATAACCCATGATAGTGTTCACCATTTAAACTCAGTGTTTACTGTCAGCTCTTCCATGGTCCTTTTGATATGTTTATTAGTTACAATGAAAGAGAAGCAGGTAAACTACCTTGCAACAAAGAAGCCCTGCTGATGCCCCAGGTTAAAAAGTGGAATCACTGGAATATACTGACTTCTGGATGTGTCTGACTATGGACAGAATTGGGCAGACAGAATATGATGCTGAGACATGAGGCTTGAATATGAGGCTTGAACATGAGGAAACATGTTAATTAGAAGAGACTATAGTCTGTTCTGCAGAAAGAGAAGCTTATTCCCTGGATCTGAGACAAATGTGGAAAACACATTGCTGAATGTCACAATTTTTAGTGTCTGATAAACAGATGTTTTGTGGAGTTTTCTTTTTTTATTTATGTTGGTCACACCATGTGAGTTAGTATTCTGCAAAGCACAGCTTTGTGTTTTCTAATATTTGGTATTTTTAAAGGAAGACTTTGGAGTGAAGAAGAGGAGATGTTTGGTGATGACTTAATATGAGCAAAAATATATTCTTATAGCTGAATGACTGTTTTCATTAGACTCAAATTGTGAGCAAAGAACAACCTGATGGAAGTATATTTGAATTTAGAAAGCTGTCACTTTCTATACAGTTACTCATTTAAGTTTCTTTTTCCCCGCCAGGTTATGTTCGATTCCATCTGATCTCTCCATTGATACAACAGTCTGCAGAGAAGTAAGGATTACATTATTTATGCTTATCTTGCAGAGTAATTAAATTACCATATCTAGTGGAAAAACCACAAGGAAAGATTAATTTTGAACTGGAATAGAATAAGGCTTCCTTTTCTCATGTTCTAACACTTTCCTCGTGGTTTTATCTGTAGTTTGGCGAGGGTGGTTCTGCAGCAGGTCGTTACAGATGCATAGGAGTTTCATGGTGTGTTATTCCCCAGTGCAAGCTTTGGAAAAAAAAAAAGTCATATAACAGCAGCAGTGCGCATACCAGAAGGAAGTGCTTAGAGAAGGAGTCACTCCTGAAAGAGCAGTCCACAGTCGTGTCCTGAACCAGCAACTTGGGAGCGTGTAGGAGCAGGTGAAGAGACTATTGGCAGCATTTAGAAACCAACTGTTCATTAGACAAGATTATAGCTCTGCACATGCTGCACTTCTGCTAGTCTTAGGTTAGCATTGCCATTTGTAACAAATTTCATTGTGCTTTTATCATAAGCCTGCTGAGACCTGCACAAGTAATGTTTTGGGAAAGCCTTTATAAATCTGTTTTCATCTTTGTTAATTTGAACTTTGAATTGGAATCCAGGCAATAACAAAAGTCTGAAAGCACGCACTGCAGTTTCCACATTGTGTAGCCTGATTTGCTACAGCTTATTACTGGTTTTTGATCTTGATAAACAGCCATCTCATTACTCAAGTCTTTAGTATAACTGAGTCCATCTGTCCCCCGTTCCTTTACACAAAGTGTAATAATCTCGTTTTCTGTGATTATTCGATGTTTGGAGCATTGGCATGTTAGAACGTGCATTCCTACCTTGAAAAAATCTTAAATTATGTGAAGCTGGAATCTTACTCATTGTAAAGAATAGTTGAATGTTAAAATAATTGTTAAATGGTGTTGTGTGATTTCTGGACAAAGGGAAACTTGCATTCTGTATTTCCAGGTTTGTTGAAAATTTCTTTTTGAATCTCATTTTACTCAAGTATTAACTTCTGTTGGAGGACTTCTTGTGTGTACCATCAAACTCATTGGGCTTGATTTTTATCTTTCTTCTAGTCCTTCCTTTTTTTTTTTTTTCTTTCTTTTTAACCCTCTGCCCTTTTCTCCATCCAGCATAGTTTTGTTTGATACATTCGTAAACATCCTATCCCACAATCTTGGTGAACCAGCTTATGAAGCAGACGTTGCTCAGTTGGAATACAAGCTAGTAGCTGGAGAGCATGGCTTAGTCATTCGAGTGAAAGGATTCAATCATAAACTACCTGTGAGTACTGCTGATCTTCTAAATACTTTTATGCGTGCTGCTTTTCAGTGTGTGCCTTTTGTCCTAGCAGCTGGAGCCTAGCTGGCTGGAGCTTTGAAAGTTTAGATGGGGTATTTTAAATTGGAAAATTTGTGTCTGTTCAGATATGGGATAATGCAGCAAATGCTTTTTCATGTGCTTACATGTATAAAGATATAGTTTTATTCACTTAAATAAGCTCAAATTACTGACCTCAGGCTGACTTAAGAGAAATCTTTCTTTAATTAATAACTGTATCTCCGTTAAGACTTTATCAGCTTTTACTTTAAAAACAGCCGAGTCTCCCATGTCCCTTTAGAGTGTTAGAGTGTCCCCATCTATAAGCTAAGGCTCTTTGCACGCTGTCTGGAGAAGTATGTCTGAAAACAGGTTTTGTTTACAATTTGACTTGGGAGATAAAGCTTCTGAACACACTCATTTTGGGTGCAGTTTTTCTTTGTTGGGTGGCTAAGAGCTTACTTTATGAGGATCGGGGGATCCATGTTCCCATTCTCAAAACGCTGGCCGTGTAAGACATGGCAAGCACAGAGAGGACATAGTGATCGCAGAGGAGAGAACTGCCAAGCTTCCTTTGACTTTCACTGCAAGAGCTTGACTGGAGCTTTAACAAGACTGTCAATCATCTGTCAGGCTTATTAATGTCAGGTTTAACAGAAAAAGCCAGAGGTACAATTAGCATGGTCTGAATATTCTTTTTTAATCATGAATGTTGCTCTGTTGTGATGTAAATTTGAGCTGTAAAAGGAGAAACTGGAATATCTAATACAGAAATGGTGGAGTTACAGGCTAGGTTTGTTTCAACAGAATGTGGAAACTGCTATTGATTTGGGATATTGAGCTTATTTCATTCACTTTCTAAAAATGCAGTCCTCTTGAAACTGACTGTAATTTGGTATACAATTGTTTAGTGAAGAACATCTAACAGAATTGAGGAATCTGCTTTGGTAACCCTGCATGTCTCTTATGTTGTCCAAATAATGATGATTTTTTTTTATTATTGTTTTATAGGATTAAGTTTAAATTGGTTGTTTTTTTTAAAAAAAAAAAAAAACACCCCGACTTAAAACTGTTTTCTTTACAGCTTCTGTTTCAGCTCATCATTGATTACTTGTCTGACTTCAGCTTTACTCCAGCAGTTTTTGAAATGATAACAGAGCAGCTGAAGAAAACATACTTCAACATCCTCATCAAACCTGAGACTCTGGCCAAGTGAGTTCTGGGGGAGGGCAAAAAGTGGCTGCACAGTAAGTGTTGAGGTTGAGCTGAGGAGCTCAGAATTGCTGCTCTGTGCTCATGGGGGCTTGTTCCAGGTTACCTTGTGGCTTAGAGAGCTCAAGCAGCTCTGCCACCAGCATATCAAACATGGGGGTCAGATGGGGCATCCAGGTAGCTGCTGCTCTGAAGTGACCTGTAGCCAACAGCAGGTGCTGAGGGAGGGCAGGATCAGCCCACAGCAGTGCTTCTGGGGACCATCGTCCCGTCTCCAGTACGATCCTGAGTCAGAAATGGGATCTCTTACATCACGCAGCTCTTGACGGCCTGCGGTTTTGTTTTCCTTCTTGCGTGGCAGGGATGTGCGTCTGCTGATTTTAGAACATGGCAGGTGGTCCATGATAGATAAATACCAGACGCTGATGAACGGCCTTTCCATTGAGTCTCTCTCGTCCTTTGTCAAGGCTTTCAAATCACAGCTCTTTGTAGAGGGTCTCGTCCAAGGGAACTTCACGAGCAGAGTAAGTACAGCTTCAGCAGCTGACACACACTGATACTTCTTCTTAAAATGTGCTTTAACACAGTTGCCACGACTCCAGCATTCGCCTGCCAGCTGAGTGCCTCTTCTGTACTGGCAGTCCGGAGGCTGGCTGGTACGGGGCAGCTTCACTGCTAACAGCTCAGGAGTGCTCGTCCAGATAAACCACTGGGGAGTCCATAGTTGCCAATTTGAACAGAGGGGTTTTCTCAGGAATTTGAATTTAAACTGCACAGAAGGGAAAATGTGGAAATACACCTGTAGCCTGTTGCCCCTGCTGTCCCCTTTTTTTTTAAATAGTTTGCTGTACTGGTGTATTTGATATTGAAAAAGTGCCATGGTGGTGCCACAGGAGGAGGCTTCCTTCAAAGCACATTTATCCTGGAAATTTGATTGCTGGCATGGTTTGATCAAACCTCGATGAGGTCCAGTCATCTTCAGTCTTGTTAAACACGCAGCATTCATCAGGGGGTCACTTTCTCAAGTGATGCACTGCTGTGTGTGGCTATGAATTGGGGTAATAATTCTCTTCTAAATAAAACTTATGTTTATGCTTTCTCTCCTAGGAAGCAAAGGATTTTCTGAATTATGTCGTTCAGTGAGTATGTCTTGACTCTTGCACTGCTCATTATGTGGAAACTATAATGAAGCCAATCTTTTCTGGAGGAAGGGGCCAGGGTGGGAGCGATGCAGAAATTCCCTTCTCCCCTCCTGGATACAGTGCTGCAGGTGTTTGCGGGAGGTGACCGTTCATCATGGCAGTTCAAGCAGGACGTTGTTCTGGTTTGGGGAAAGGGAAAATAATGTCAGACCGAGTGTGTAAATGCCCGGGTGTTGGATTGGTTTTGGCTAAAACGTGAGCGGGTGTTTGACACTTTGCTGTCTGTGCTCCCTTCAGAAAGCTCCAGTTCGCTCCTCTGGCCCATCCCTGCCCTGTTCAGTTCCGGGTGGTGGATTTGCCAAATACACATCTGCTCTGTAAGGTGAAAACTCTCAACAAAGGTGATGCCAACTCTGAAGTGACAGTCTATTACCAGGTAACACGTTAGCTTGGTGCGTACTGGTCTATTCCCTCTGCTAGCTGCTGATGCTACAGTGGCGCTTATGTCAGCCTCGAGAGCAGTCTCTGGGTAGGGACATTACGGAGAGCGCACTGAAACCTCATGTAAGCACGCGCCCTTGGCCTAAGAGGTTAAACCCAGGTGGGCTCTCGCAGTGCATGGTGTTCCCTGAAACTGGGATCTGCCCCTCCGGGCCTGCACTAGTGGTGGTAGCTGGGTTTGTGCCTGGTGAGTTCCTGGTGTCCTCACCACTGATCTCACGGTCCTGGGCTGAGCCCCTCCCCTCTCTTCTGAAGGCCATATTGAGGCCCCTGCAGAAAACAAGAACTTTCCGGCTGTCCCTGCTGTGAATTGTCATTTAGTGCTGCAGGCCAAGCTGAGGTGTGTGCCACAGCTGTCACCTTGGTCTGAACTATAGCATTTAACTCCACGAAATCACCCTAAGTTCTTCATTTTCTTTCTAGTCAGGTGCCAGGAACCTAAGGGAATATACCCTTATGGAGCTGCTTGTGGTAAGTTAGTGTTCGTGTCTTCTAACCCAACAAAATGTCTTACCTGAAAACAGTGCTTGGAACTGAGATAAGGCCGTGGGGCTAAACGGTACAAAGGGGACAGCATGTACCTGTTGCTCACTCTGATTAACTTCTGAGCGCTTGGGACAGGATCCCCAAACTGCTGCAGTGATGGACAGTGTGGAAGACTGCTCTTAGCTCCTGCCCCAGGGGACTGAGCCCTCCCGTAACTCAGTGGGTGTAGTTGGAAGGGCAGCTCTTCAGCAGTTTTCACACGTGATCACGTTTCTGTTTGGAGCCCGAGGAGTGGCTGCAGAGGAGCATCACTTCTGCTGTAACGCGTTTGTGCTCCGTTTCAGATGCACATGGAAGAGCCTTGCTTTGACTTCCTGAGAACCAAGCAGACCCTTGGGTGAGTTCACTGTACGGGATAGCTCCTACGCACCTGCTTTTGCTGTTCCCTAGTATTTTTACCCTGGAAACCCTTCCAGCACAGCAGCTAATTCCTCAATTATTGTAATGGAAACAGCAACATAAACGCATCAAAACCAAGAGCAGCCATCGATACAAGCTGCAGCCAAGTTGCTTTTGAGTCTTATGAGAATTGCATCTATTACCAGTGTGTTAACTCAGAATTATTCAGCACCAAGTTGTTCCTTGGACTTCCTAAAGCAGCTCCCCATTCCCCAGGGCTGTTTTCACAGTGGCTCTGTGGTGCATAGCAGCCTCCCTCAGGCACCCTTCTACCTCGGGGAACTGGAACAGGCTTTTCACAGCTATAGGTCTGTCACTCTGATGAATTAGTTTGCAGGAACACAAATACAGATGCTCTGCCAAGCTTAAAAGGATTTCCTAAAAATGAGAAAACACTGAAGTGCAGTGATGCAGGAAATAAAGAAGACTATTGAGAACTTATATCTGAGATTTTTCTTTCTAAAGTACCAGCACTATGTTAACTTGCAGCATGTCCTGTAAATGAAAATTTAATTGTGCTTGTGGAATGACTTTGTTGTTTCCCCCCCACTTCTGTTTTTTCTTTTTAAGCTACCACGTGTATCCGACCTGCAGGAATACTTCTGGGATTCTTGGCTTCTCAGTCACAGTAGCAACCCAGGCAACAAAATACAAGTAAGTGTGGGCTCCACAGTTAATGTTCATCACCACCCGTGGCCCCTGAGCTGCCAGCACCCATTTCTGGTGACCTTACCGCACTGTGTCCACCACGTCCTCCCGGCAGATGCAGACTGGCTCTGCTCGAGGAGGTGTCTCGTGGGTCTGCCAGCCTGGGCTCGCAGAATCAGCTGGCCGTTCCTCCCTGTATTTTGCTGTGCAAAGCATTTCTGTAAATGGCAGCTGTTGCTGCTGTTGCCTGAGTAAGGAGGACTTCAGCACAGGAACTTTACGGCAACTGGTTTTAGAAAAGTCAGGCTTAACAAGGTGGCCAGTGGACTTTGCATGTATTCAGGCACTGAACGTCTGAGCCTTGTGGGATACAGTGAGGTATCAAACTAACTATGTGATGATGTTTACATGTCATACTTTGTGTAAGTAAGTGGTGTATTTACACAGCATCCAGCTGGAGAACTATTACTGAGAGAGTTTCACTTAATCACCTGCTTGTTCTGTTAGATCAGGTCACAGCTGACTTCAGTCTGCTTTTGCTTGAGCTGCTCTGTGCCCCTGCTCTCATTTAAGGGTTCACACCTGGATCAGGCCATGGAGAGTTTGGTTTATTCTATGAGGGGAGTTATGCACGAGCCCAAAGGGAATGTCCAAAGAGTAGCCCTGGCCTCAGCTTGTGACACTGCCAACAGTTGTGACATCGTGGCTGCAAAACACCACCTAAATAAAGCAATAGCCTTAAGCTTCTTAAAACTGCAGCAGTCCTGACTTGAATAGGGAAAAGTAATCCAAAGACTAAGTAAAGTATCCCACTGCCCTTCTGAAGATAGCCTGCCAGGAGAGCTAAATCTGTTGCCAAGTAAATCCTGTGTAGCTGCTCTTCTGGCTCAGTTTCAGCAGGCAGAACAACATTATGGTTTTGTTCAAAGCTGGGGCTAACTACAGGTATTTGACCTGCCCAAGTTGAAGGGATATATGAAAAATAATACTGTGTCAGTGCAAGTTTAAT
Organism: Pelecanus crispus; assembly: GCF_030463565.1. Classification (NCBI taxonomy): domain Eukaryota; kingdom Metazoa; phylum Chordata; class Aves; order Pelecaniformes; family Pelecanidae; genus Pelecanus; species Pelecanus crispus. Next base: position 67,665,959 of record NC_134647.1, read on the forward strand.
TAGCACAGAGTACTGCTGCCTCTCATTTTTATATTTGGATGACACTTCCATTACTGAGGTCTGTGTCACTCGTGAAGGTTTTAACATTTCAGAAACCTCACAATCCACACACCACATTACTTTTCTTTCTTTCTGTCTAACGCAAGAGAACACAACTAGTTACGTGCAGGGCTCAGGACTGCAGTTGGGGGTCCCGATGCAGCACGCTCTAGCGCACGCTGCTGTTGGGAATACCACAGCTAAGGTCCCTGACAGCAGCACAGCCACGACTCCTCTTGCGGCGTGGTTAGCTGACGTCCCTGTGTTTGAACAATGCTCAATACAGCTAAAAATCGGAGCACGGCTTTTATTCCCTGGTACTAGGGAAGACAGAAAAGATGGTGTTCGCAGATGCGTGAGCTTTTCAGGGGAGGAGGGAAGCAAGTCTGTCCCACAGGTTCCCTTGAAATGTGGGGGCTGTTCTGCTACTTTACCCCTCAGTATTGTTTTTTTCTTTTTCCTGCCTGATTTAATTATTTAACTCTCTTTTAGTTCTGAATTGGTTGACAAGAAAATAGAGGAGTTTCTTTCTTGCTTTGAAGAGAAAATCAAGCATTTAACTGAAGATGCTTTTAGCACCCAGGTAACACTTGATCTTGAAAAGCTCTTCCTTGAACTGCTAAATGACATTGAACTGGAGGATTTGGTTACATCTGTCTGGCCTGTTCTGAGGTTTTCTGGACAAAGGACTCGCTTTTAAATCCTGCCTCTTACTCCTTTCTGCAGTCATTCTCTAAGCATTTGCTCTCTGGTCGCTTACAGTTCAGTTTGAAAGCAAAGAACTACCTTGTTAATATAATTTTCTTTCCACTTCAGTGAATGTGATGGTAAATTAAGATAAGTTTTAAACCCTTTGAAACAAATTGTTTTGTCTTTTTTCAAATGTAGGTTACAGCTTTGATAAAACTTAAAGAATGTGAAGACTCCCACCTTGGAGAAGAAGTAGACAGGAACTGGAATGAAGTTGTGACGCAGCAGTATCTCTTTGACAGGCTCGCCCGCGAGGTTGGTGGTCCCGCGTTGTTGTTAGGCAATGCCAAATGGAACGCTCACACGTCGCTTTTTGCGGCAGTTTTAAATGCAAAGCATAAGTAGGGGAATTTATGCTACTAGTAACACGCTGATTCTAAACGGACATGCCCTTTTAAAAAGGTTCTTTCTTCTAATGGGATATAGTTTGTAGAGAAACCATTTTTATGTTTAAAATTATTTGGATTACCCCTGTGCTACTTAAACCTCATTCCTGTGGGTTTCAGATTGAAGCGCTGAAGTCTGTTACAAAATCGGACCTGGTCACCTGGTTCCAAGCTCACAGAAGCAACAAGAAGAAAGTGCTCAGTGTACACGTGAGTGTTTGTCAGCTCCATGTTGCCAACTTCTGAAATGCCAAACTGATAACCTCAGAGAGCCCAGTAAGGGTGTGGTAGAAGAGCTCTATAATCTAACTTTTAATGTGGTGGTTATCCACATTACTGCTTGTATTTTCTACATTTCTAATGATTATTGTCTTTTGAATTGCATTTAGGTATCTGTATTTAATTGTCAGGGCAGGTGAACATCAAATGAGATCCAAATTTCTCTTTTGGTAACTTTTTTCCAGGTGGTTGGATATGGAAAACATGAAGGGGACTCAGAGGTTACAGCTGTCCCAGAAGTACAGAATTCTTCATCTGGTGAAATACCTCATCTTATTTTCTTGCCCCCATCTTCTTTGATGACTAATGTTACTTCCATCAAGGACATCAAAGCCTACACATCAACTCTGAATGTTCTCCCTTACCATAAAATATTAAAATAAAATTGACATCTTGCCCTGCAGTGATGTGTAATAGAGGTGCTTTCTGCAACATAAATGTTACAAACCTATTTTTACTAAAACAGGGCTGTGGTTGTTAGCTGGGATGAAGATATCTGTTCCGATACTGAGGAAGCTTTCCTCAAGGAAGGTTCCAGCCAGCCTTCCTCATTCATCTCCCAGGTTCATTAAGACTAGGCACAGCCCCAACTGCGAGTTGGAGCAAAGGAAGAGTTCCCCCCTGCCCCGCCCTGAGAGCTGCCAAGTTCTCCTCTCCAGCAGGGAGGAGGGGTGGCTGTGCCCTTCTGTTCAGGCTGTCTTGTGCATCATTCCTGCAGTGCTGTAGCAGTTGCTGCTCCTCAAAGAAAGTGTTCGGCAGCGTTCCTGGAGGAGTTACACAGTGGGTGGGAAGCAGGAAAAAGCCCAAGGCTTCAATCTCACACTGCTTTTTTTTTTTAATAGTCTTTCTGTATGTGCAAAATAGACAAAATTGAGATGAAATCAAATAAAAACTAGATTTAACTGTGAAAAGAAAAATAGTTTGATTACTACATTATAGCTATTTACGCAACCATTATTTAACTTCAAGCAAACACACAGAAATGCAAAGATTCCTGAAGTGCTGGTGAGCTAGTAGAGACCAAGGCTGGATGTAGATTCCAGAAGAATTCTACTGTGGGTGCTGCAAGTTCTGCACCTTTTGCTCATTCATTAACTACTTTAAGAAGTAGGCTTAGCTGCAAGGATTCCAGTGGGGAAAAACAATGTTTCACATAAAACAATTGAGCATCACTCGGCTGAAAAACAGTCTTGCTGCAAAGGTTTATTATGAAATAAATAAAAAGTCCATAAGAGAAGTTTGAAAAATCTATTTTATGAAGCTTTACGATGCGCTGAGTAGAATTATCTATGGTTACATTTTAATCTCAAAATAACAAAGTTATTTTGGGCAAGACACTGAAATGCCAAAAGATTTGATTATCACACAGGTGGAAGATAACGTTTACATAGCATTTTCTAACAAACTGTCCCACCAAAGGAATCCTCGTATTTACACATTGCCAACATTAGCTAGATTTAAATGACGTCTTGCGTCTTCCTTCTTGTTTTTTAAATATGTAGGACCCAGGAATATTACGCAACTGATACCAAATGCCATGGCCTTCACAGTGGTTATACAAAGTGTATACGCTTCACGGCCCGGATTCTCCGTGCTTTAGAAGCATCAGTAACAGGGCGCCAACAGCCGGCCTTTGAAGCCTGAATACACTACCAGTATAGCGGAGTCCAATATAAGTTACTGCACAGCCAAGACGTTTCTTGTTTCATGTAATTGCTTATCTGCACCAGTAAGTCCAGTATCCCTGAGATAGGAACCACTGTAGCTGGAGGGGTCAGGTTCTCCAAACGGTACGTACGTGATAACTGATGACTATCTTGGTATCAGATGTAAACTTTGCTAAGCCAAGGCTTGAATGTTTTCTGGTTTTATAACCCATTTAATGTTTACTGGCAGCGAGTCGTTTCAATAGCGGCTCATCATAAACCCAGCATTCTCCATCTTCATGGAATAACTAGAAAAAAGGGAATAATCCGATGTAACCTTTTTATGACTCAACTGGAAAGGAACAAATGTTTACAGGTTAGAGGACATTTACAGTGTTTGAATAAAGCTCACCCTTGTTTCCCATGAGGTCTCGTTCTCCTTTCTGGCTCTGGCTTCAGCTCTTTGTCTTTCTTCGAGCGCATGCTTTGCAGCTGTGGCTGCATCGATGTCTCTAATTTTTAGGTTGTAGGTTACATCTTTCCATAAGCTTAAAAAAGAAATTTGAATGGAGACTCCTTTATAGAAGCAAAGTGCTACAAGGTTGCAGAAACCTATTACTGGCTATTAGTCATAGATATTTGTTTGAATTAAGGTAGGTCTCACTTTATCGAAACAGGCAGAAAAACCCCAATATATATTAAACCACAACTGCACTGTCCATTGCCCGGAGTGAGGAGGCTGTAGCGAAGGTCTCTGCACCTCCCTGGAACATTTGCTCCCAATGAGGATGTGACTGAGAGCTCCAGGTCTCCTCTTCCCCCTTAAAACCCTGACCTGCTTGTACCTTGGCTCTGTCCTGCAGCAAAGGCTAACGAGGGGCACAGTTTGTGCGTGCAGTGAATGGATTAAGTGTACCATTCGTCACACTGCGCACGGCAAGCTTGAGTCTAACTAAAAAAAAAAAAAAAAAAAAAAAGTCTTAATTTGCCCATTTAACTGAAGTTCTTACCAGCGAGACTCAAAGTCGTCTTGGTCCTCCAATTTCCTTACCTTCTTCTTAATGGTAGGCATTTTCTTGGTATCTATAAAGACAGCATTCTCCTAGAGAGTGAGATTTTTAAAAAAAAAAAAATATATATATATATCTGTTCTTTATCTAGACTTAAAATTTATATACTCTCACACTCTCGCACACTGGTTGTCAGGAAATACATGAAAAAACATCATTCTTTAGATTCTGTTCATGCTATGTCCAGTTTTGGGCCCCTCACTACAAGAAAGACATTGAGGTGCTGGAGCGTGTTCAGAGGCGGGCAACGAAGCTGGTGAAGGGTCTGGAGAACAAGTCTTATGAGGAGCGGCTGAGGGAACTGGGGTTGTTTAGCCTGGAAAAGAGGAGGCTGAGGGGAGACCTTATCGCTCTCTACAACTACCTGAAAGGAGGCTGTAGTGAGGTGGGTGTTGGTCTCTTCTCCCAAGTAGTTAGCGATAGGACGAGAGGAAATGGGCTTAAGCTGCGCCAGGGGAGGTTTAGACTGGAAATTAGGAAAAATTTCTTTACGGAAAGGGTGGTCAGGCATTGGAACAGGCTGCCCAGAGAGGTGGTGGAGTCACCATCCCTGGAGGCGTTTAAAAAACGGGTAGATGTGGCACTTCGGGATATGGTTTAGTCTGGTCTACCCTTGATTAGTCTAGAGTGGGCTTGGTAGTGTAGGTTAATGGTTGGACTGGATGATCTTAAAGGTCTTTTCCAACCTAGATGATTCTATGATTCTATGATTCTATAAAAATCATGTTACCTTAAGAATAAATTAACAAAGTAAATTCAAGACTTTTATCCCACATTCAGCATTCCTGTGATCTTTCGGGCAGCTTCATAGGAGTTCCCAACTATTAATGTTTGTTTAAAAAAAAAAAAAAAACCCAAAAAACAACAACCCGCCCCAAAAACTTTTTAAGCACAATCTCCCATTTCTGATGAAAAGGAAAAAAAAAAAAAAAAGAAAAAAAGCTGGTTTTACCCCTGTCGTGTATTTTGCATACATGACACCATTCCATTCTCCTTCAATTGAGCAGAAGGGTTTCTTGTCATTAGGAGAACTAAATGGAAAGAAAGAAACAGTCATTTCTCAGTTGTATTACAGTAACTGAAAGACCCTAAAGGATCAAAACTTTTTCTGGTTTCTATCAGCCCTTAAAATGTCCATCACCAATACAGAAAAGATAGGGGTGCTGTTCCAGGATAAGACAGGTCTTGCCTTAGGGCTGTATCTGCATTTAGAGTTTAGGAAACTGGTTATAGGCTTTTGAAATAGATTTAGAGTGATAAGTTTAAGCTTAAAAAGGTTTCACAGACTCAAAGCTTCTTTTCCCAGACTACTGGGAAACACAACACTAGTTCACAAATGATGTCTATCAACATGTGTCAAGAAGTGATCTAAAACCAAGTAATGGACCTCATTTTGTCAGCATCACTTATGGATATTACAGCAGATCCCCAAATAAGACAAGAATCTCCACTGAATTCTCTGCTCTGGGCATGTGCACAGGGTCTAACCAAAATCCACCAAAGCACAGGTATAAATAAATATGTAAGTCTGCAGCAGAGCTTTAATGACACACTACGAACAGCAGTATTACAAGGCTTGCTTCAGTATTTTTATTTTTAGGAGAAATAATGATGAAGAAATTTCAGATAATTCAGAGGTGAAAATTTAAATTCCTTTTGGCCAACAGCTGAGAATGTTTTAGAGCAGGACAAGGTAGGATGCAGGCCTGTGCAGGTTTCCTCTCACAAATGTAGGCTATAAAATGGCATCCCATGACAGGTAATCATGAGCTAAGTTATTAGGTGTAGCTGTTCCAGTATTTACACTCCTGACTATCTTGAAAAAACACTGTCAGCATTTAAGTAGAGAGAAAGTGAGATTAACTGAAGAAACCTGCTTACAATATTTCAGCCGTAATTCTGTGCTTCTTTCCTCCATAAAACGGTTTTGTGTGGAAGACGATGGAAGCATTATAACCTGTCTTTGAGCAATTAATACTGCATTCGCCACCAAGTTCTATCCATGGCACAGTGAGAATAGACCTGCAATTATAAATGTATGTATATATTTATAGCCTTTCAACTGATAAATATTAAGCATGAAATAGTACAAGGCATTAAATATGAAAATACCAAATAGAGCATTTACTTGCCTTCCATAGCCATTAGGAAAGGTCAAAATATAGTGTTCATCATAATCTAGGCATGTGACACACCCTATCAAAGAAAAATAAAAATAGATTTTGAAAACCTCCAGCAAAACCTCTACAAAACTTTTCATAACTATCTCCTGAAATAATTCACTAAAACCAGGTACCATAAAAAAGAAAGGTGAAGAGCTTTACTTAGATGCTGAGAATGCCTAGCTTCTAGAGAAGGCAGGGAGAGTTGTGTTTATGTGAACAACTGGGCCCTAAATTATTTCAGCACACAAAGTGTGCAGAAGGAATCAACAATTCCTAGATAGGTAAGCTCAAATTACATAAAACCAAACATTCCTTATGTTTAATAGGATGACTTCAAGTAATTTCTGCAAAAATTCTAGTTGCAGAATGTAAATTTCTCTTCTGAAATTTTTAAAATTTACACATACATACCTTGCCCTATGTTATGAACCCCAATAGACATTCCTAAGAATTTTGACTTGGTCCATATGTGAGCATTGAACTGTATCCTCTTGCTAAAACACTCCGCATAAAATGCTGAAACTGAAGAAAAAGGTATTAATAGCAGCACAAGACACTGACACTATTGTTTCCAAATTCATTCATCAGGAAATATCTCAAAGTGCCTTGTACTTATGTGCCAACAGAGTTCGAAATCTGTTTCTCACAAAAACAGCTTATAGAGAAAACCTTCAGCTTGTAAATTTGGACAGAAAATGTAAATCCAAGATCTAAACCAAGAGCTGACTTTACTGTCGCTCCTATCCAGATGCCATCTCTATTAGTAAAGTTATTGTCAACTTACTTGGAGGATGATGAGAGACCTGCTCTGCCACAAACGTTACGCTGCTTTTACTGACCCAAGGAACTGGTCCTTCGGAAACTGGCTCCTGCATGATAGTAGAAAAGATTTTCATCACTGACAGTGTTTGCAAAACATTGGATGCTTCCAAGAGAAGGTGCTTCCATGTTTAAAGGCTTCTAAAAATGTATTGCAGTGATTTTAATGTATTTGTCAACGTAATTCAATGGGGAATAGCTCCTTACTCCTGTATCTATGATGCTTTCTAAAGAACATGCAGCTTCTGTTCTCTTGTTTTTAAGTATAAATGTATTTGGGGAGATGCCCCCAAAATACAACAGTTAAACTGAAAGAGTCATGTATGAGCCCAATTACAAAGTAATATTTAAATACAGTTAATTTCTTATTAACTAATAAGAAATGGGTGGCAGAAATAGTTTTCATATTTGCTTCTGATAAAGTGATCTGCATATTAATAACGATCAGCTTATATGTATCACAAAATGATAAAACAACACTAATTTCCTGTGGCAAATCATTGAAAGTGTAATTCATCATTAGAAGCAATGGAAGCACAAATACAACATTGTCTATGCCAGCAAACAGGAGCCCAAACATTCACCTCAGAAACAAGAGAAAGATTTGAGCAAATTAATCGAGGGGGGTGGGGGGGAGGAGAAGCAAATTAAATGGGAAAACTACATGTTTTATACCTAAACAATCATATAGAATCATAGAATGGTTTAGGTTGGAAGAAACCTTTAAGATCAAGTCCAACCGTTAACCTAACACTACCAAGTCCACCACTAAACCAACGAAGGGTAGAGTAATAACTAATTCACGTTTAGATATACTACACTGAGGCTACACGAAGCATCTCACAACAGCACTTCCCACATCGTCGTTTGCAACTTCCCAAGGTAAGAAGGTGAAATGAGGTGTTTAAGAAAAGAGAAAACCAAACAAGAAAAACAACAACAAAAAAACCCCTCACACCAGGCTGCACTTGCAAGTGCTAGAGCTTTTCTCTAGAATCAGTGGGGCACTGTGCTCACTATGGTTCACATACATAAGTCTGATTAATCCTTGAGTCTCACTGAAACTTGGGCAAATAAGAGAAAAGCTCATACATTGGTAGATGATTTCAGATTATGAGAGTGGCATTACTGTTACTGTGTCCTTCACTTCACCAGACAAACTCCAATAAAGTACAAAAGGAAGAGTAGTGGCCAGACACGGATGTACAACTAAAATATTATCCAAGCTCAGAATCCAAACTTCAGAAGTCTACAAAAAGATTTTAAAAGAAGAATTAAATATACTGGAGAAACTGCACTGCTTTCTAGGTTGTAAGTGAGGAAAAGACAGTGTTAAAAACACAAGGGTTTAGAGAAATGATTAAAAAAAAAAGAAATCAGAACTTTGGAAAGAAAGGAATTCCTACTCAGTGCTACAAAACAGTTCAGAAAAAGAACAGTTCAGAAAAAGAGAGAACATTTTCAACATGTCAAATAATTCTTAAAAAACTAATAGCTCAAATTTTGTTATGCAAGGTATTTTAAACTTCTGTCCAAAGAAAGGGGGGAGGGGGGAATCAGCTAAGAAATTGCCACAGTTTGGGGGGGGTGTGTGTGTGTGCAGGGAAATGATCAGTTAAGAAATTGCCACAGTTTGTTGATTTTGCTCCTTAAACATAGCATAAGCCACCTCATTCAGAAAATTAATAAAGCTTTGGGAATGACTCTCATGCATTCTAGGCAGCAAAAAACATACCACACGAAACTAACCGTATCATCTTCACCTTCAGTGCCTGGTAATACCCAATGACATCGGAAGATCTCGCCCAAAATGGGATTGTAAGGCTTTTTAGCGACTGACCCTTTTCTTCCTGCATGAAAAGCTGAGAGGTACCATTTAACCACTTGAACCATTCGTTCCTTTGGATCCTTCTGGTCGCTAATGCTACAGGGGCCAAAAGAGAGAAAAGAAGTACAGGCAAAATGAAATACAAGCATGTACCTCAAATACAGGAAAGCTTGTTGGATGTTTGGTTGTTTTACAACTAGAAGTTTGTCTACTTTGACTATTTTTCAAGTTTAGATCAAAACCCAGGCAATATTCTTCAAAACTACCAACTTACTTTGGCAGCCCACAAGGGCCATAAACTGTATCAGAACCAGTTAATGCTCTACTTTAAAAATCAAATACCTGACAAATAAGTCTGGATGTGCAAAAAAGTCCGCATACATTTCCAACAGTGATCTTCTTTCCAGGATAAAGGTTGGAAGAACCACCTGGGTGAAGAAAAATGACTCTTATAGATCAAGATACTTTAACATCCTGCACAAAAGCATTCTACGTACTAACTGTAAATAGCATACAAAGCACCCAAGGCTTCGTGTGCCTGTAAGCTGATTGTGTTCTCAAATTTACCAGTGAGTTCTGACACATGCAGGTCAGTTGGCATCTTCTATAAAACCAAAGATTTAAGAGGAACTGTCTCTTGTCTTATGTATATTCTAGTCCCACTTAGAGCATATCCAACTTCATGGCTGAGCTCACCAAAAGCTGTTCTTAATTACAGTAACACTGATCATTTAATTTCATCTATATGTACACTGTCAATTTTCAGTTATAGTTGAAGTCTCATTCCATGTAGTCACATTCTCTTACGCGACTCCTTATCAAGATGAAGGTTAATCTCTTCCCTACTACTTTTCTTCCCCAACAGCATTTGCAGGTTCCATTCTTGTGGATCTGCTGTCTGCTTCAGTGTGGTATAGACCACTGGTGAAAGCAGTGCTGATTGCTGTTGTTGACTTTAGAATGAAGCAGACAAGATGCATGCTCATGATGCTTCTTGGCAGCTTAACTTCAGATCAGTAATTTTCAACTATTCCAGGAGTTCCCAAAGCAGACACATTTCGGATCAATTCCTATTCAGAACTGCCAGAAACCTTCCCGTAGTTTGCTTGTGAGCTGCTGGCTATTTCTCCAGAAAAGTTTTAAGTTTATCTTTTTATTGTCTATTGTGAGTTCCGGACTGGACAGTTAAAGTCATGCACCTAAGGAAACTAATGATAGGATTGATCTCTCCTACTCTTTTTCAATCTGGAATTACTTGTTTGAATTTAACCAAGCTGCCTAGAAAGATCAACACCTTCAGAATGCTGTTCATTTAACTTTTAAGACAGACACCAACATGAATCACATTCACAAAAAATCCAACTCTTTACTTGCCAGACCTACATGTAGCATTTTAAAATACACAAGTAACTTACTCAACAAGATCCCAATTAAGCAAAGCATTTCACTATATTCTCGCTTTTATTTTATTTATGTCTTATTGAATGTCACCGTACACTGGCATCTTGTAGATCTTTGTTCTAGGAAGCTGAAGACAGGAGAAACGTTACTACTGCATACAGCATTCCTCTTATCCCAGCTTTGCAGGCACTCCAAGGATCAGGTTCAAAGAGAACAAACAGCTACTTTCCATAGGAAACTATTTTCCCAAACAGATTTTAGCAGTTGGGATACAGTTGTTCTGCATTCATTTTTCTCCTCCCAGTAACAACTCTAATTACATACCATGCTAAAAGACTATAGCTTAACTAGCTCTTAGAACAAATATACAGTTAAATTATTACATTAACATTGAACTGGTTTGCACAGAATTCAGGGTTTACTCTCCCTCCCTTCCCCATGAACAATCAGCAAGTTTACCTTTGTTAGATCCATTCCTAATCTAACTTGTGACAACAGATGCATAATAACACTCTTATGTTCTTCCACTGATTCTCCTTCCCCATCATCATCTCGATCATCAGGAGGATCGAAGAGATCTAGAAAGACCAAATTGCTTTTGTTTTTCTCTAAACCAAAGACAGACTGTATTTAATTAGCATATATATTAGCTGTCAAAAAGGTCATATTTATAAAACTAAGGTTTTTAAACCCTACAGCTCAGCAATCTTCCATTAGTAATGAAACAGTAGATAAACCATTTTCCATAAGCACCTTGTCATATATACATACGATCATACATATATCGACACAGCTTACACACAGATTAACAGTCAAGAGCTCCTTACTGAATGTTCACACAGTCCACTTACCAGCATCATTTGTCCCATTAGACATGGAAGAATTGAGGGACTCTGTGGTATCTGGACGTTTCAAACTACTTCCTGTGCTGCTCCGAGTCAGGACTGCAGCAGACCCTGAAGAACTAAAGAAGAGTAATAAATTCTCACAATTCACAATGAACTAATTCAGACCAAATTATTATAATTTGATATACATACACAAGGAGTTTACTGATAGACACTAATATATGTGCTGCATGCTAATTCACAGAAAACTTAAAATGAACTGCAGCTGAATGAATGGGAAAGCCTGCAGTCTAAGATAATAACACCTGAAGGCATAAACCAGCTGACTAATTCCGCTTTGAAACGTGTAGCATCTCTTAAAATTAATTTTCTGATTCATAAAAAAGAAGAGAAAATAGAGATTTTGGGGAAAGGCAGTCAACTTCAAAAAATTTCTTTTAGTAAATGTGAGAAGGAGTTGGCTATTTACCAAAGGCTGTAACAAGTGCCTGTGAAATACACCATAGTCTCAGATTGTATCTCTGAGCTTGTGGCTTCCCAGGTTTGGTTTATGTTAGAGTTTTGTCAACATATATACTTGACAGAATGGGAAGGAGCGCAGGAGGGAACTGCATCCCTCAGACGACTGTGCTGGGGGAGCGGGATTCTGTTACACAGAGTGGCTATCTTGCCTCACCTGCCTTCCCCCCCGCCCCCAAGCCAATGTGGCTTATTTAGCTTAACTAACTTCTACAAGCAGACAAGCCATGCCCCTGTAGACAAAAACTCTATTCAGCATGCACTGCATACTTTCAGCTACTTACTCCATACATCGCTTTGGGGAAGAACTGCTCTGATAGAATTCATCAGCATCATAGAACTCATCCTCACTGCTTGAGTAAGAAAAATCTGGGACTGTATTTGGAGACAGGTTGACATGGCTTGGAGAGGTGAGACTGCTACTAGGAGCTGATGGCCCACTTCCTATGGAGTATTAAAAATTACAGACTTCATTAAAACAAACAAATTCTTTCAAAATCCACCAGTTCTAACTTATGAGTACGATTGTTCAAATCAATAAAGACTCATGCAAACTCAGAAAGTAGGATATCTTACAAAATTAGAAGCAATAATGGGTCAGGTTCATAGTGAGTTTCATTTACCAGATAACAAAAGAAAGGTCACAAGGAAAATCAAGAACACAGAACAACAGTAAAGTATAAGGACATGTTTTTCCCGAAGCTCTCGATTAAAGGCAAAACAACAATACTGAAAACTTGCATAGATTCATAGTGTGATTTATGTTGGAAGGGATCTCCAGAAGTCATCTGGTCTACTTGCCACTCAAGGCTCAGATAACTTCAAAATTAGACCAATTTCTTCAAGATCACGTCTAGTCAGGTTTTAAATATCTCTCAAGATGAAGATTCCATAATCTTTCTGGGGAACCTATTCCAAAGTTTGAACCACCTCATAATAAAACCCTTTTCTAATACCTACTTGGAATTTCCTTTCTTACAACTTGCATTGATTGCCTCACCCTTTTGCAGTGCCTCTCCAAGAGGAGTCCAGTTCTATTGTCTTTATACCCTCTCAATAGTTGGCAGAACACAGCAGTAACATCCCTCTTCAGCTTGATCTTCCTAAGGCTGAACAAACCCAGTTCTACCAGCCCCTAAGTACGTCATGGGCCTCAGCTTCCTAATCTTGATGGTCCATGTCTTTGTACTGTGGAACCCAGAACTATACATAGTATTCAAGATCTGGTCTTACAGACCCCAAGTAGAGAGGAACAATCGCTTCTCTTAATCTGCTCTTTACACTCTCACTAATCCAGCCCCGTATGCAGCAAAACCTTCATCACCACAAGGGCACGCTACTGACTCATGTTCCACTTCTTGTTTACCAGGACCCCTGGCTCCTCTTCTGCCAAGCTGCAGTTAACCCCACGCAACAGGACAGGCTGGGGGCTATGCCCATCGTAGGTGGGTGGAGGACTTTGCATTTGCCTTCATCAAACTTCATGAGGTTTCTGTCAGTCCACTTCCCCAGCCAGTCACGGCCCCTCTGAACGGTGGCCCTGTCCTAGCCATTGTTCTCCCCAATTTGGCAAGGTCCGCGCCTAGGTTACCTGAGATGCTAAGCAGTACTGGACCCAGTATCAACCCCTGAGAAACACCAGCAGTCACTCTATTGTCATTTGAACCTCATACAGCTGATCACAAGCCTCGGGCCTGGCAGTCCAGCCAGTTTTCACTTACCTTGTATTCTACTTGCCTAAAACACCTTTTTCCAATTTAGCTACATATATGTTTTTGGCAAACTCTAATGAATACAGTTTCTAAATTGGATTACATGAATCCTGCCTCACCACTAACTTGCCCTTTTTCAAAAGAGTCATGTCAATAAAGACAAACCATGTTAACACTGACACAGACCTTTTGTGGAAGCCTAAGTCACAACAGAGGTTATTAAGCAAGCTAAGGTATTTACACAGACAACAATCATCAGAAACTAACTAGAAGATGAGATGCATAGAGTAAGACTAAAAAGGAACTTTCTGGCAGGAGAAAAAGCCAGCAGTGGTATCCTTCATTTCTCAGATTGGAGCAAATACTGTTTAACACACGTACAAGTGTTCTGGGAAGGAAGGGTAGTAATAAAGTAACAACAAATCATTTACACACAAGCTTCGAAAAAGACTTGGGAGGGAACTGAGAGAGTTTTAGCATGATTGGACAGTATAATCAATACAACTGATCAGGAAGTAACAGTCAACATAGATAATAAAAAATAAAAATACGTTAAGTATGTAACTATTGTTTAAAAAAAACCCCACGCTTAAAATATTATAGGAATTGTAAACATAATTATAGCAACTTCATATAGATTATAGCAACTTTTGCTTCAAAGCATCCATTGTAGTTTTGAAAAGCCCAATGAATGCTATTATTTAAGGGAAAGAGGAAAGAACCAATGAATCAAAAAAAACCAAAGGCCAGACACAAATGCCCATTACTGCAAGACTGCAATGATGGAGACAAGAAAGCAAGCTGGTAATACTCCTACGTATTACATATACACGGGGGGAGGAGGAAGAGCAGAAACGCAGCACTGAAACATGTGTTGATTAAAAGCAAGATGTAGGCCAGTACAATGCTGTCTTAATAGCTAATTACATTAGGTTACAGACAGTATAAATTCAGGTTTTGTTTCATGTAATTCAATAAGACAGTTACACAGAACTGTACCTGTACTATTTGGTGTTGGAGTCTGATTTCCAAGTGATGCTACCACAGGTCCCACTGGCAAAGACGAGGGTCGCTGCTCTGACTTGCACAACTGAGCAGGTTCTAGGGGATATTTTGATATGTTAAATGCAAAATTTACATCCAAATATGAGAATTATACTTTTGTTTGGAAGGAGATTCCACATTATTTCACCTCACCTTCAAAAATGAAATCCTTTTCCATAAAAAGCCATTCAGACAGAAAAACATGTTTCTGTCATTGTTATCTAGCTCTTTTTTTGTTATTAAGCAAAGATGGTATTTTAAAAAATTGTAGTTATTTAGCTAGAAAGCATTTATCTTTTCTGAAAATTAGTTTCATTTATTTTAAGAAAGTATATTAGAAATGTAAGCTAGTAACTTAGAGCAAGTAAAATATATCGGCCTATTTGCAGAACTAGAGGCAGATTTTCCTGATGGCTGAGGAAGCTCCATGCCACCCGCTCCCCTCCCTTCTTTTGCGCCACCGAGGTGAGTGTGCACCACTAAGTGCAGTGTGCACCTGTACTGCATGTGTGACACAGAAGCTATCCACCATTATGCAGCCCCTCCACCTAGATTGCAGTTGCCTCCCGCTCTGCTCATGAATATTTCTACTGACGTTCTTTCTGCACACCATACCTGGAGGTATAACTGCTTGGGAAGGCATTGTGCTGACCACTGACTGTTCCAAAGGACTGGGCTGATATACTGCATCAACCGGGTTTATAGTGCTCTGAGACAAAAGAAAGAAAAGCACATTTTTTCTTCAGTTAAAAAAATAAATAAATAAAGCATAGATAGCAAGAACATTGTCAGCACAAGAAATGCCCAAATGCAAGATTGCAAATTCCTGAGAGAGAAAGTAAAACACAAATTGACAGTTGAGGACATGAGAAATACTTTCAAAGTAGTAATACTTTAATTCTTTACACAGATTTTTACATTAAACTGAACTTGCTACAGATTTGAATTGTTCTACAAAGAATTCTTATTTCAAGTTCTAGCTCCTGGTATTCCTTCCAATGTCCATGAATAAATATTGCATGCAAAGAGTAGAATGTTAGATGCAAATTATCTGGTGAAAATTAGGATAGGTAACCTGTATTTTTAAAATCATTTTTTTCAAAAATTATTTTGTCTAGGCCATACTAAATCAACCCATAAATTAGAACAAGAATCATCAGCATGCTTACAGCCATGAAGTAGCTTTGTTGCTAAAACTCCTTCCAATGCAAGCTGAGTTTTCAGTGCGTCTCCAGCAGAGGACATTTCAGTCTATTTAAGAACATGGGCACTTCGAAAAGGAAGCACCAATTCAGCTCAACACTCACAGAAGTCACTGACTTCAGTATATGTTCTTGGCTTTTATACAACAAGCCTCTTGGAAATCCAAATTGCAATGTCTTTTAATCCAAACTAGAATGATTTTGCCTTGCTTCACTGGCCTGTAATTTTGTTATCATCTAAGCACTGTTTGTTATACGTGTTTACATACAACAACTGGTACGTCTACATTGTTCTGGGTTGTTAGTTGGGTAAAAGGCACAGGAAACCCTTTTCCAAGCATCTTGCAATTTAAAACCACTGATCTATGTCCGAACTGTGAAAATCTTTGCTTCCGTTTGCTAGGAAATCTTGCTCCTGTGCTTAAATTGAAGAATATCAAGCACAGGAAGGTCATACAATACCGAGTTCTACTTTAAAAAAAAAGGTTCTGCTCTTAAAAAAGCTAGATGAGCTTTGCCTTTAAATTTAGTCAGTATGTTTATTCCTATCCTCTTTTTAGATCAATATTTAAAACATTAGAAAAAGAAGAGGGTCTCCAACTGTTCTTCCCTCCCTTTAGTCCATTAATTTCTATTTGCATGCAGACTGAGGGAAACAGGGTCATTTTAACCTTCCTCCTCCTGTTTTCCTACAAAATGAAAATTTCTTTCTTGCCTCCTTTCCTGGTTAACTGTTATTCTGAACTTTATCTTACATTTAAAATCAGTGAAGTGGTGAAGATTTTTTTTTTTTTTTTTTTATAGCATAGGATGTATTTAATCGAAAACAAAACTGTAATTCCCTGGCTATTTTAAAAAATTCTCCAGTTTAAAAAAAGGCATAAAAATTGCTTTCTATGTTTTTGTTGGTGTTATCAACTAGTATACAAATAAATAATCCAGTACATATACTGTTACTCCACTGTATTCCAGCATAGAAATCAATGTCCCTTACACATTACTTCACCTGCTTGTTGAAGTATGCACGCATTATGCATGCAACACAGGTAGGTCCCTGTCCCACATATTTCACAGTTTAAAATTCATGATCCTGTTTTCAGAGTCAAGAAACTTAAAAATCAAGATGGTCCTACAATACACAGAATGCTATTGGTATCTCTATCTCCCCTAGTTTTCAGGGAAACAAACAATATATATGATACAGAACACTGGTGCGATAAAGGGAAAAAAAAAAATTTTCTTTGACTTCATATGCAGAATTGTAACCTTATCCTTAAATTCTCCACACTGCAACATGAACTGGAGTTTCTTGTTAGATATTTTGGGGTATGCCTTCATGGTTTAGAAACAGATGAAGGCAGACCTAAAAGTTTCCTACTCTAAGTTTAATAACAACTTAAAAACAACCACATAGAAACAAGACCATCATCCCACCATGGTATCAAACACTGATCATACTCCTAAGTCTGAATTGAAATCCTGACCTTTAGCCCAAGCTAACGTTGACCTCAATAGCATCAAAAATTCAGTCTTCACAATCACTGATGCATCAGTTAATATATTCTTACAGAAATACTTTTTTTTTTCTCCCCAGCATAAGCCAGGCCCCAGACAATTAGAATAGTGGCTAGTCAAATTCAGACTATATCTAGATGTCTACATGTTGTAATGTCTAGATGAAATTTCTGAGCTGCAGATCTAATGTGCACACCACCTCTGCCTGCGGTAGTGTCTAGCTGCGTAACCTCTCTTTTCCAGGGCACACAACAGAACCTATTCCATTACATTAAGACCTGAATTATGTGACTCTCCACAGGGCAATCGTTTATCTTATTTACAATAAGCACGAAAGCAAAATCTGTATGTGCATCTTTACTCCAAAGTTCATACAAGAAAAATCATACTGCTAATGCTGTATATAATGGAAAGACAAATAAAGCTTGGGAATTATTGTCAGCTGTGATAAAAACAAACTATGATTTTTTCAAGTTGCGTTTTACTGAAACAAATCTCCTATTAAAAGTATCTGAAATGTGCTCAAGTGACAAAAAGAGAATGAAGAAAGATTAGTCACACGTGACCGAAACCAAAGACAACAGAAGTTACATTAAAAATGCAGAAGTTATATTGAAGAAACATTGCTTAAACAGACATAATACAACTTTGCATCAAATGAACAGCACTGTAGAAAAGACAAACTACTTGAAGCACACAGATAGCTATTTCATACATAAAGATACTTCAGATGGAACACAAAACTATTTCTGTCCCAATAATTTTCCTTTCATCTGTTCCCATGGCAGATTTTTATCTAAGTGTTCAGTCATAACACTGCCATTTAAGACACTCAGTATAAAACTGATCACTATATTTTCTAAAGGCAAGGGTGTTAGCCAACCTCAGAAGCTAATGACTCAGTAATTTTAACAAGACAATTGAAGCAGTAAATTAGAGAAAGGAAGAAGTATGTTGCAAAATGAGTGGAAATTCAGGTCTCTGTTCACATGTTCTGCAGAAATAAAGGGAGGTAAAGATTAGATTTAAACTTACTATAAGTCCATCTGCGTGCTTCTCCTCATTATTTTGGTCCTTAAGGAAAAAATGTCAAAAATATCAACATAACAATCTTGTATGACTTTTCAGTTCTGTGTTAAGTGAGAACAGCGAGTTTCTCTCAGGAACGTTTACATTTTCAGCCATAAAATGTTCCTCACCATGTGATACAGTAACTAAACTTAGAAGAAACAATTCTATACATAGTCACTGCACCTCTGAAGATTAGAGTTTTCCAAGGATCTGTCCACACAAATTTGAACAATTTAAAAAATATCCTTTCTGCACCGCAGAATACAATTATACTTTACAATGTAAGTTCTTCACAAATAGCTAAGAGCCCCCCAAAACATAGTCTGCCGCACCAATGAGTCCCTGAAAACCAAAAGACATGAAGTTCTCAGTTTCTGAAGAACTGAAATTAGCATACAGGTCAAGTTTTCACTTTTTGCTTATGAAAGGCAGAAGTGCCTTTTTAAGTTAAATGTTTTTAACTTTTGCTTTTTGGTATACCCTAGATTTTAAAATGTTTTTAGATTATTTACAATCTAGGGTTTGGGGGGTTTTGCCTAGAAGCACATGTGAAAGAGCAGGCAATGCATGGAGTAAAACTGTCATCAGGGGAAATTACACTAGCAACAGACAAGCTAATGCCAATCTATAGTTAGCATAGTTTTAACACTGTATCAGCAACAGTATAAATTTTACTGATGAGTAATCTCTTCAATTCTGCTGCGAAGTTCATATTACCAGTGTATCAATCCATAACCTTGTTCAGTGCAAGCCTTAAGACTTGTCTGCAGCGTATTTCCCCAGATTTCCAGTTGTTAAAGTTAAGAGGAACAACAACAAAAAAAAGCTGTAAATAGTATTAAGAAAGTTGGCACATACTTATGTTTTGATACTTTATACATTCTTCCTTAGCTTAAATAGTTGGCAATAGGCTGCTCAAATTTCATGTCTGCTAGTTGACATTTTTAAGCAAGGCTTTCCATGACAAAAACGACACTAAGGGCAATGAGTTCCATTGGGTTGCAAACTTACAAACAAAGAAGAAAGAATAACACTAGGGTCCAAAGATTTTTTTTTTTTTTTAACATACAAAATTTCCATGTTATGCTATCATCTCTAAGACCTGAGAAAACACAAAGATGCTGCATTTGTACCAAAGCTTGCTATCCTATTTCAGTAATACACAATCAGCAATGTGGCATGTTGATGAGGTAAGGAAGGCAGAAATGCCACAAAACTATGCAGACAAGACTGATGGAGTAAAATGGGATGGAGTAAAAAAGGGAAAGCAAAGGTGTAAAACTAAATATCTAAATTATAAAAGCTACTTCATAAAACCTATAATATGTATTTCTAAGACTGTCATTTGCCAACTCACTGACAGACCATTACATATCTTTTACAACACACACATCAGCAAAGCTGGACATCTTCAACTGTCATACATGCAAAGGGGACAACACAAGCCAAATGCTCTCTCCACCTACCCATCCCACTTAGTTTATTTTGATTGCTTTTTGATAAGCAGCACACGTATTATAACATATTCCTATTTAGCTGGTATCTGCTTGATTATTTTGAAAATGCCTTGGGTCACCTCAAGTACAAGCAGCATGATTACATGCTTGATTTACCAGTAAGTTTAATGAAAATTTAATGGTCCAAGTCCTAAGGCAGGTTGTTTTAAGATTCCAGGAAACAGCTCAACTTAACACACAATAAATACATTAAAAAAAAAAAAACACACACAACAAAAAACACCCCCCAAAAAAACCTAAAACCACCAAAAAACCAGGTTTGCCTCAATGTACCAAAATCATCCAAATAATAAATGGCTGTGTGTTTGAAACAGAGAGATGTTCTGCGTATACAGAGAAGTGATAACAATTTTCAAGTTATGCAAACAACCAGAAGGTAGTTGTGAAGTCTGTCTCCTAATGTGAAAGGCACTGTAGAAGTAAAAATGGGGGCAGGGGTGGTGTTAATATTATTTATTTTCAGCAGTGTAAGTCAGCAGCCATACTTGCCTTACAGCTTTGGGAAAAAAACTTGCAGAATCTTAAAAGGTTCTATACTGGAGAACAGAAAGCTATCAGTCAGGCACAATAAATTTTTACATACATAATGCTTCATACACATGCAATTTACAGAACTGTAAAAGCAAACCAAAAAACCCTGTATGCTCAATTTCCTACAGTAGTAAGAAATCAGGATACCAACACAGTTTATGGAAAAGGGGGCAAGGGGTAGAGGGAAACAGAAGTGACAGTAGTCAACAAGCAGAGTTGCCTAAGATAGAGAGAGAGGAAGAAGACGAAGAGATGAAGCAGAATAAAAGTTATTAAAATAGCAGGAAGATTTAGAGAGGGAATTTTTCACTATATGTGGACCAACTTCTTCCAATTAGCTGTGCATAAACCACTCATCTAAACCACCTTATCTTCAATAGCTCTCTGTTTTTTTAGAAAAAAAAAAAACCAAACAAAAAAACCCCACTCCCCAATAGATAAACCCATCTATTTACGCTGGTTAATATTTACTGGTATTGAAAGGAGGACTTCAAGGTCTGATTTAGCGTAACAGAAAGCAAGTCTTAGCATCTTTGGGGGACCCAAATTCCACCCACCTTTACGCTTATATGGTAGCTGGAGCAGTAAAGCACTGAACCTGATCAAAAACGAGTGCAACTGCCACTACAAGTTCAATTTTGTCCAGTATCAGCAAGCCACCCAACCAACTTCAAAATATGCTTAGCATCAGCACAAGATATGCAATCATATTTGTCTATCCCCCAATAAACGTACCCATAGCAGAAATGGAATTTGATATTCAATAGAAACAAGAAAGCTAACTCAGCCACCTATTACCAGCTTTGATCAAGAACCTGAAAAGCAGATTATAATTCTGCTCTTTCAGATTTGCTAATTGCATAGCAGAGCTTTTTAAAAAAGAGCAAAATTTCATAGGAATTAAACCTCTGTGAAAATAACAGCTATTATATGCATTTATACAGTAGTTAACAAAAAATGAGCAAGTCACTTGTTGCACACAGCTTCTCCAACAGCTACCTTAATACAGCAAGTCACATATAGCTGTGTAAGAAAACTAGCATACTGCTATCTAATCTATCTACAATTGGCTCCACCAAATCCCCAAAGAATGACATATAGTCTACTGGTTTCACTGCACTAAAACAATTCTAAATATACCCAGTACTAAATAACAGCAAATTATTAAGTGCCGACAAGGCTTTTCCTGCTATCGCTACAGTGAAGGAATCAAATAGTATCACTGTATAGTAAATAAAGACTGTTCTAGCTCTAGATTCATGTGGCACAAAACTAATTCAATGTACCCTACTGCTTGTAAAATATTTTTGGTTTTATATAAACCTGTTAACTAACAAACCTCCTCTTCAGAATTTTTAAGTTACTGATATGAAAGTTGAATTTCACGAAATATGCACCAATCCTTTTAGTGAATGACTTCTGATCCTGCAAGGTTCTAAATACTTCAATTTTCACTGGTCTCAAAATTTTGTACAATGTATCTGGCATCTAGAATGAAGACAAACAGCAGTATTGTCTTTGAAAGCTACAAAAAAAAGTTGATCTAGACTACAGAAAAAAAAATTGAAGAGCCTATGCCTATTTGTGAATAAATCAGAATGTGTTCTGATTAAAATCAGCCTTAAATTCTGAAAATACCATAAAATACTGTCTTCCTTCACTTTGGTCGCAAGATATAAATCAGCGGCTCATAATTAACATATCCTAAATACAGCACATGAAGGCCTGTAAGAGCAGAACTTAACAAAAATCCAAATCTCACTAAATTTTAAAAAGTAACAAAACATTTATGTGAAAAGCGTAAGTGCATTACCCATATTGCTTTCTCAAATAATACAATTTGAACTTCAAGAAGGTCCAACATCACCATGAACCTCAGACCTATTAAAAACCTTGTCAAACCAGTTTAGATTATTAACATCACAATTTTCCCTTTTTCTATTTATGTTAGTCACATTCTTAAATGAAACAAAAAGAAGGGTTTTGTTAAGTTGCTACTCTGTCACCCTTATGTTTGTTGAAGTTCTTTTTTAGTCTAATAGCAAACTCTTCAGAAGCAAGTTTATCTCAAAAGAAAAGCTTTCTCATCAACACAACTGTTACCATGAACATTAGCAGGACTGTCTGCTATGGAACTCAGGATTTCAGAAACTTTATTAAAATAGTAGCATAAATCAACTTAGATATATTAAAAAAATTGGTATATGTCCTAGATCACATAGAAGGCACTTTTAGATTTCAATTGCTTTCACACAGATTAATGCTGTATAATTAAAATTCAAAATACTTTATGGTGTACTTACTTTAGCAATCTGTAGCAACACAATGCAGTGTTTTATTGATTCTACCATGCTCTAAGAAAACAAAAACAACAGAAAGAAAAAAAATTTGTATTACTATCCTATAATATTTTGTGTTTACAGATATTTTTATTAGTTACACAGAATATTAACTGAAATATTGGGTAAGAACTAAATGGACACTCACTTTTGTAGAACCCCTACTTTCCCTTCCCCTTTTTGTTTCCAGAGACAAAAGCATAGGAGTAGAAAATGGAAGTTTCCAAAAGCCACACACAACACAGGTTGTCAGGGTGAAATGGAGGTCAGCTTCAAACTTTCAGAGCGCTGCAAGCAAGTAAACTGTGATGTGAAGAGACCTTATCAATGAGCATCAGTATCTGACTGGGATGGTAGGGTGTAAAGAAGATGGAGCTAGACTCATCTCAGCAGTGCCCAGGGACAAGGCAACAGGCAATGGCCACAAATCGAAAACAGGAAATTCACCTTAAACCCCAGAAAACACTTTTTTACTCCAGGGATGATCAAACACTGGAACAGGTTGTCCAGAGAGGATTAGAGCCTCCATCCTTGGAGCTACTCAAAACTCAACTAGATTTGGTCCTGGGCAACCTGCTCTAGCTGACTGTGCTCTCAGCATGGGTTTGGACTACAGACCTTCAGAGGTCACTTCCAACCTCAACTATTCCATGATTTTATGATTCTAAGGTGCTAGACATAAATCTGAATACAGCACTGGAACCAGGCTGCCTCTGCCATCACACTGTTGGACCTAATATGGATTCCCACTTCTCTGTAAAAAGCTTTAAAAACTTTCCCAAGAAAATAAGGTGAATTTCAGAATCTGTATATAATAGACATAAAAATCAAAGCAACTTACACTGGTTGTTTCTTTGAGACTTTCAATTTTCTGTAAAAGAAAAATCAAAATAGTGTGGTTAAAGACAGAATTTCCAGCATCTAGTTTGACCTAAACACTGCACAAAAACTATATTTTAACCTTAAACTGCGTGAGGAAAAAAAGCAACCAACATGTTAAAGACTATTTCTGTATATAGACACAATTTTAATTTTGTAATTAACAAGACAGAAGTCCAACTGATAATTAAAGCTTAAAGATGACAAGGTTAGGAATTTCTGAGCAGTGACATTATACACATTTACCCATCAGTGTCTACACTTCAGTTTTGCATAACATCAACAAAAATGAAATGCAGTACGAAGATTCACTCTAAGTTCAGTTTGTAGCCTTATGAAGCGTACTGAATGGTGCACATTTCAACAATCAATATTACTTGAAATTACCGTCTTTCAAGTACAATAAACATATGCAGTTAAGCACAGTTTTAAAAAAATCACGGAAAATAACAGCACACGCATATTCTTGCTCTTTCTAGGCCTCCAGTAAAAGTGCGTCTGGAAATCTGCCTACTTAATTTTATCTAGAAACACTGGTTCATGAAGATTTCCTGTGTGGAATTGCACTTCAGGCATGCAAAAAGCATCTGCATGCCATTTTACACATAAGCATGACCTATCTAAGAAGCATATGCATCCTGTTGATGTCCTTGGGTCTGTCTGCAGAAGGCAAAATTATTAAATTGGACTCAGCACTGAACCTCTACTAATTCAATTACAGGACCTCTTTGTTTTGATTAAGATGAGTGTCCCATGTGACTTGAGTCACAGTCTTTTTGATTCTTGAATAAGCAAAGTGTGTAAAGGAACTTTTTTCCCTTCACACAGCACTGCAAGCCGAATTCTACACCGTAAGAGAGCAACATGCATCTATAAATCTACCAGAATGAATAGTGTCAGCTTGGGGATTAAAAAGAAAATAAATGCAGTGATGGCTTCGCAGTCAATACCTGGGGAAAATTTTTTCAGTTATATTCTGTTCTATATACTATTCATAAGGATGTTATGCATTTTCTTCATGATTAATTGGCAAGACGTGGCCAAACAGCACCCAGCCTCAGCCTTTTCCACTGGAAAGACTGGACCATGCTGATCTAGGAAATAGCGTATCAGGGATGTTATATCACAAAGTTATATTATATTTACTTCTGCTGCTAGCAGAGAAATATGCCAACAGCTAAAAATTCCTTTGTTTTGTTTGTTTGTTTTCCATGTCTTTACTTCCAGTCCAAACTTTATCAACACATATTGAAAAAAACATGTAAAATATGACAGCAGTGAAGTTTTGTACCTTCTAGCACCAAAACAGAATAGGCAATGTACCCAAACATACATATCTTGTCACATGAAAGATTATGCAGCTGAAATAAATCATTCAGTCTCAAAGCTTTATAGCCAACTGTAGGCAGCTGTCAGCAGTTCTGATTATTCTTTACCTACTTTTTCCCCAACATGTTATAGAGTATTTACACACCAAATAAACTGGTGTCTCCTTCCCTTCACTGACACTATCTTTGCTGAAAACTTGAAAGCAGTGTCAGGCCACATAACGTAATTCAGCCACACTGTTTTCCCCCTACCCATTTGTAATTTTCCAAACAACAGGCTAAGACACTGTTATTCTTACACATAGGTACAGACAAAAGGGTAATTTGTCCAAGATCACACAGAAGATCCGAGATGGAAAAAAACCTCAGGATATCTCATTTCCAAGGCCTATCTACAAATTATACAATCATAATTTTTTCCCCTATGGAAATGAATTCTTTGTGAGCTGGCCAACTGAAGTAATAACAGTACGCATTAATCCAGTATTTTTCACATTTGTGCTGTATGGCTGAATACAGCACATGGAACTGGAATATTGTCTTCTTCGTATGCACACAAAATTATGAGAACAGTACAGGCAAGCCAGACAGACTCAGTCCCTGGGAAAACCCTTCTAAAGAGCACCGGCCCTGTTCTTTAGGGCTAAGCAAACGCTGATATGGAAGTCTCTGGATTTTCATGAGCAATGTGTTATTCTAGAATGGTGATGTAAGCAGGCATAAAGTCTGTGAACTCTCCCCTGATCTTATACAAACACACTATAGACATGACACTGGGGAGAGGAAAACAAGTGGATGATCGCTAGCAACAAAACTGGTGTGCTTACAAGAGTGGTTGGTTTGTAGGAAAAGTTAGAAGAATGCTTGTGTATCATCAGTCCTACAGAACTACACTGCTATGTATACATGCTGCTACAATCCTTGTAACTTTATACTTACTATCTTTTGTTTAAACTTGCATTAAAGTAATAAAGGTAATTCAGAAAATACAAAATTGTAAGGAAAATCATAAGCAGGTAAAGAGGTATGTTGAAGATAAAAAATTACCAATAAAAATAAAATCAAAGAATATAATTTACTACTAAAAGTTATCACAATTTTCTCTCTTCAAGATCCCTATTCTTTGATGAAGATAAAATTTTAATAAGAGAGTTTCTCTAGTTTTAGGTAACAAATACACATATTTTCAAATGAAACAGCAATTTCCTGCAGACTTACATTTGTAGAATGCAGCGACCTGCTATATCTGATCTAATCAAATTGCAGGCTGCTGCTGAAACTACTCCATCTACTTGCTGCTTGTTGCACCTCCTTGACATCTGATTTTTTTTTTATGACGCCACTGGTGATCCAATAGAAAGCAAATTTTATTTCATTACTTTCATTTCATAATTTTTGCCTCATTCAACAATCATGTGACTACAGAGGGATCAGCTCGTCCAGCAAAGGGAGGCAGCAGGGGCACGTAGGGGTAACCAACTTGTGGTCAGAATCAGTAAGGTACAACCTGTATTGGATTTACTTCACAAAAAGTACTCGTTGTGAACCAAACAGCTTAAGTGGGCTACATTTCCCTCCAAAATCTTGTTAAGTAACATCAGCTTTGTTCCAGCCTGCCAAATATACACCTCTTTGCTGTTCTGATGCTTTTGAATGCTTACAGTTTTATTCTCCCTGATACATGTGGTCAAGATAGTTTCATAAAACTGAACAGAAAAATTTACTTCAAGTTCTCACTAATAATATTGCTAACACTGTAAGGAAACAAGGTCCTATCTTGTCTTCACCTTGAAATGCCAGTACCCTTAAATCATGTACCTTCCGCTACTTCCTACATAATCGGATATATACATGTTACTCCCTCAGTAGATTCAGCAAAACTGGCAGCACTGCTAGTTATAGTATGATCCCACTATACAGTGCTAGTTCAATTTCTGCCAGGAGTATCGACATGACACAGGGAATTCATGATAATCACTATATTTCTCAGTCTTCTGAATTCATCAAGTCTACTTCCGCACTGTCTTCTTCCAAGTTCAACAGATTACCATGTCTCAGAAAGAAGACATCCAAGAGATCTTGAAGCATCTCGGAACACCTATACCCTATACCATTATCTTCAAAAGACCAAATATTCTGTAACTAAAAAACAGCTCACGCTATGCTCTGTACGCTTGTGAAAACAATAGCTCAGGTTTTAAATGCCTGGCCATAAACAGTTGCAGAAAACAGCACTCAGCAGGCTGGGAAGCATGTAACTCTCAAATAACCAAATCTTGTTTCCTCAGAGGAAAAAAATATGGGTTGGATGGAAGTATCCTGCAGGTTACCCTCATCTTATAGTCTGATAGCTGAACCATACTTCCATAGACAAATAGGAAAACTGCTAAATACAGTATCAGAAAACCTCTTAGCTGCTTCAGTACAGGAAGAGACATGATCAAAAAAGTGCTTTGCCAAGTCTTTTTCATTTTTAATAGAGAATAAATGGAATCTATAGTAATAGCAACACTCATAAAGATTTAAAACCAGAGGAATCTGACCTCTTCTAAACAAGCCTCCCGCTTTCTCTATAAAGTCAATTTGTCCGTTCCATAGATACCTTGCAGAGATAAAGAAAGAAATCAGCACAACATGTGGCAAGTCTCCAGGGATTAGAAGCACTGTCACAGGGAAAAAGAAAGTACTGCCTGATCTGCAAAGGAGCATCTGGAGGGAGGTCAAAATTGAAGGACAACTCTTCCCAGTAAGACGCACTAGAGGAGAAATACAAAATCTTTAGATCTTACTCTTTCGGTCAGTTGTCTACAGATTAAACACGCTTAAACAGAGAATGCTTGTACTTCAAAGTTATTTTAAAAGCCTGTACATGCAAAAGAACTCCAGAACGACCATCACTTGTGAAGTACCTAAGATGCCACATAACACATCAAACAAGATGGATAATACATGAAAGGTCACAACCACTATAAAGAAGTAAACTAATCACAGAAAGCATCAAACTGTTTTCAAAACTGAAACCAAACACCAAGAGAACGTCAGCTTGTTTTTCACAAGTGAAATTGGGGGGAGGAAGGGAACTAGGATGAAATACACCACTACTTTATGATATTGAAATGACTGCATTTGCTGAAAACAAAAGCAACTCCTTAGTAATAAACCCTTCATAAGGAATTGGTAAAGCCCTCCTCCACACCACACAAATTAACATACAAAACCAGCATGCAACTTAATGCCAAAGCCACACCACCAAAGGTATGTGCTAGCCGTTCTTAAACATAGTGATGGAACTCTGACCTACAAACTTGACTTTGAAATGGAATAGGAGGGGATGCAAAAAAATATACAACACGGAAGTGAATTACAACCTCGCTAAAAAAGTAGCGCTCCCCACATAGCAAGTTACATTTTTGGCATCCTCACCTAAGATGAATGAATTATGGTATTCTCAGACTTCCAGTATGTGGCATGCTAGTCACAGAACTACACAGGATGCAGACTGATTACGTGAAACACGTGATTCTTAGTATTTTTTTTTCCTTCAGAATAGCTTTGCTATTCCTACAAACACTAAACACTCGTCCTTGTTAAAGATTAAAAAATAGCAAATTTAAGTTAAAAACGCTTTTGATGGTTGGATAAGAGAGGAGTAATTGTTTCCTACAGACTGAAACCTTTTTTAATGTTATGACACCCACTATTACTAAAAATTCTGTTTGTGACCTATTCACAACGCAAATAATGTTATCAGTTATTCAAATTGCTTTAAGTGATTTTGACAACTTGACCACTTTGAACTGTACTTTAAATTTCTACAGATTATAGAGAATTGATGCACAAAACCATCTGATTAAGCAAAATAAGCAATATTTAAGACAAAATGTACTTGCTTTTCTCTGTTCATCATCTTTGCAGTTCTGGAGTTTTTCGTCAAAAAGCTAAAAGAAAGAGATACTTGTGAAAATACTGAAAGCATTATTTTTTTCATATAGTATCAGCCAGAAACATCGAAATTTCAAAACGAAAAGCATTTAATAAGTACTTAAGTTATATGATCTTGGTATTATGACCCAAAGCAGTTTTTGCCTAATATTTCTTTACAGCATTTGTGATATAACAAATTTGTAACTAATTTCTCACATTATCCCATCCTGCAAGAGACCAATCTCAGATCCTGGCTAGTTCCACAGCTCAGTCTGGCATGGTTCTACTGTGGCTTGAACAAAAGGGTGAGGTTAAGTGGTAAAAGTGACACTCATCAGAACACCTCAAACTGCCCTTCTTTTATTTCAGCAAAGACCTTTGGAGCATATAGAGTGCTAACCAAAACAGCCTCGACCCCTACCAAACCTTTCAGGTACCTCGTTATTCAGATACGTGATTCAAATCATGTAAGATTTGTAAGCATTTGTTTTGCAAAGATATGTAGTGATTTCCCAGCATTAACTTCTGTTTTTCTTAAAAATCGAATATGAGATGCAGCTAAGCAAAGTTAAACAAATTCTTACTGAAAAGCTTGCATGCGTATTTAACAAAAGTTGAGCTGAAACAGTTAAAAGCTGCCTCCAAGAGCACTCTAAGGTGCACATACAGATACCCATTAAGTACAAGTTGTTCAAGGAAGAAAAAAGACTAAGGGTAATGCTCAAAAGTTCCACATCCACCCTTGCTCAGAAAAGAGGCTGCGATTTTTAGTAGGTGAGCTACAGTTCTTCACCCAACTGCCTGCCTAAAACCTACTCGTGTTGTTCCCTTTCCCTTGAGGGCTGATTTCTGGTTCTCAAAAAAGACTGTAGTCTTGGTCTCTGTCCATCCTCAAATTCACTCTTCTTTCATTATTAACTAGTTCCTATACCCTCTCCCTCCAGCTGGCCTGAAATAACAATTAGAAGGTATACAGATTTAAACACCTTCCTTCAGTGAAGCATGCTAATGGCTCTAGAGCAGGAGACAAAGCTAACCCCTGATCAAGATTTTGCAGCTTAGCTTTGAATTTTGCTTACATCTCTTTTGCCTACCTCCGTTTTTGTTGGTATGCTCTTCCCCCTCCCTGCCCTCCCCTGCAACTGAATTTTTGCTGAATGTCTCACATGCAATACTTGCCCATTGTATCCGGAAAAAAAAATCCAAACCAGAAGAACTGAAGCAATCTTAACAGCAATTTTAACCTGCTGAGTCATGGGAAAAAGTGTCCTGACCAGCTGCAAAAACTGTTTTTCTCAATAAGGTGAGTACTGAGAGATATGACCTCATCATTCTTCACCTTCCCACCTGCTCTTAAAATACATGTACAAAGTGTAAAAGAACTGGTTTTGTACAAAATTTCTACAGAGTGTTTTCACTCAAGGACAAAGAACGGATTATCACTACTGCAATGAAGTCTGAAACTATCTGCAACAGTAGTTACATATTACTTGACAAAACTTTCTCAAGATAAATTCTAAAATGCTATGAGCAATACAATGATTTAATTATGTTTTAAAATTAAACTTAGGTCCTCTCTACCATTTCCATGAAACTGTAGAATCACAGAATCATTTAGGTTGGAAAAGACCTTTAAAATCATTGAGTCCAACCATTAACCTAACACTGCCAAGTCCACCACTAAGTTATATCCCTAAGCACCACGTCTACACACACAAAAGTGTTTCAGCCATTGTAAACCATTCTATAAAATCTGTTTGAGTTACTCTGATTTTCTAACTCTATTTTAACAATCCCAAGATCCATTCTAAAAGAAACCATTTTCAGCTTATTTCAGCCCTTAGCTTTTAACTTTTAATTTTTATACTTCTAGTAAAAATCTCTTTATTTCAGAAGTAGTTAGAACTTATGTAACATCCTAAGCTAGGGGGAAAGAGAAAATAAAATTCTATCACCAGCAGACTTCATATACAAAAAAGGTATGTTTTCTCCAGTTCACAGTCAGTTCAGCCAGATGAGCGCTCTCTGCCTCCCACATTGACCAGAACATGTGCAAAGCATAAAACATGTCTCTCTCTCTGTTGAGCTTCCTTTCAACCAGACCTTGAAAACCACACTGACAAGCAGACTCCCAATACAGTAAATACACCAGTTAGTTACCATACCTTCAATTGGTCTATCAAGATCTGCAAGTAAGCATCAGCCTCAGTAAGTTTCTTGTCAAAATCATGAACGCTGGGAACAAATCCTGAATCCACACCCTAGATATAAATAAATAAATAAAAACCAAATATATAATTAAGAGTTTCAGAGGAGGAAAAAAGATAACAAAAATACAGTTTTGCCTGCCAACAGACTGATAAAATGTTGCCTTGCCTTCCATTCTGCCATGTGCAAACACAGACACACAACTGAACACATTTGTCTTTTATTTGCAGCTAAATCAGTAACAGTAAATTGCTACACATTTTCAGTGGGGGTATAATCATCACACACCAGAGTATTTAATTACTTATGACTGAACAAATCCCCTTACATTACACTAATTAAAGTTTCTTTGGAAAATATGGAGAATTCAAGTTTTTCTGTCTTATGATTCCATATTCTTACACTTCAGTTAAGGAAGACAAAACCATAATCAGATGACTGCACTTTTCACACTTCAGACAACATTGCTCAACTCACAGCTTCTTAGCTAAGAACCAAACTAACGAGCGCTAAATCTCTTCTTAAATATGGACCCACCTTTGAGCCGAAAAATTCAAAATTACTACTCCTGGTTGCCCTAGTTCCTTTACAGCTAGTGATTTGCACCCTTGTCACTGTATCTGATTTCTTACATTTTGTTGCACATATGCCAACAAGGACAAAATATCAGTGCCATGAGAATGATTACTTTTATATTTTCTTGCTTGCCAATTTGTTTACTTTAATAATGTAAGACTCAAAGCACACTTCTGCTTATAATATAATCCCTACCTTTAAACTGATAAACCATGTATTTAAAGACCCAAACAAACTCCCACCGGGTTACCGCATCTTTAATTACAGGAAACAGGATTCTTGAAATTCATTACTTCTGACTTCATGCATATATGCTATGTAAACACATTTAAGGTTTATTTACATAATACCTTTAGTGCAAATGAAACTGCAAAAGAAATACTGAAGCACTCCCAGCTTAAAAAAAAAAATTGTACAATGCAAGTTAAATATATAGGAGGAAAAGACCCATGAAGGATAAAAAAGCAGTCAGTTACAACAGAAACATAATCCTGAGAACATCAGGAGTGACCAGACTTTCCTACTAGCCTAAATACTTTCACCTGTATTCACACTGATCTAAAATATGACATCTTCAGTTCAAACTCTTATGAAGCCATCAACTGTGTGCTGTTTTGACTGCTGAGAATCTCAAGAGTCTAAATGCGTAAAGATCAGCCAGTGGGGAAAAAACATTTCATACGGGGGAAGATGGGCAATCCATATTTGTAAAATTCCGTATTAGCATAACATTTTCTTTGACATTGTTTGTTCTGTCAATACAGAGAGTTTCCTTTATTTTTGTATGATAATGGGCCATCATATTAAGAGCTTTATTGATGGCTCTTTAGAGGGGTGAACACTTGCATGTCAAGCTGTGTGCACCATATCATGCACACCCTAAAACATAAAGCCATCTACTGACTGTAGAAGATACGATTCTTTATTCATTTGCCAAATCCTAAACTGTGCTACAGACAAACACCCAGATCTTCATCAGTAAATCTATCCATACAGATTAGTTTGTAAACCAGCATAAAAAAAAAAAAAAGATACTTCACCCTGTATTAGGCAATCCACACTGGACGAAGTTAGAAATAGTGTTTTGAAACAAGGAGGACAACGAGAAGAGACTGAAAGAAAGCCACCAGTTTGACCATGCCAAGAAATTAAGAAAAGACAAAAAACACCCAATGTAACAAGTTACCAGAAAGAAACTAATAGGCAGAAGGGAGAGTCCTCTCAACCAAGAAACTTTTGACACTCCCTCAAACTAGCCAAGTTTAAATTACACTGAAACTAGATCTGAAACCATGTAAAATTAGTATTCTGTTTCCTTGTTGAAAACGGAATTGTCTGTACAGCTAGCAGCCAACACCATCATTTCAGCAAATGGTCTGGCATGCTCAGGTAGAAGATTCTGGAGGTCAGGTTTCATATACCAAAAGTGCATGAGCTACACAGAAATTTTCTGCTGAAGATACTATACACAGAAATATAGTTTATGGTATAAGTTATCTGTCTGCTGCATCATAATGCTGATTTTTATTTCAGTCATCAGTCTACGACTACCAATATGTAACAATCTGGTATTTTTAGTGGTGGCTTAAAGATAAAATGTCATTCTTAAATTTCAGCCTCTTAGCACTAAGGGAAAAGCTGATTAAAATGTTTAGTGTTACAACTGAGCAGACATCCACATCGAACACAGAGTGAAAACTGGGACCTAAAAAGTTCTCTTAGAAAGTTAAAACTTCAATCAATGTAAAGAGAAAGCCATAAAACCAAGTACAGTGTCAAGCTGATGTAGCACAGAGATGAAACACGAAAATCACTTTGAAAAGAAGCACAGGTACTTAAAGCTGTAGCACTTCACTAGCTGGCTCTTGATTTGTATAAGACAGTCTAGATTAAATTTGATAACCTACTGAGCAAACTTACTAGTCTGTGTTATACAAGATTAGGTTAGTAATTGTAAGTTCTCACATAGTTTTAAAATTGAAAACCAAAAGACAATTGGGAAGTTAAAAATATCAAGATTAGCAATAACACAGAAAAAAACCACTATATAAATAGCAAACAAAATCAATCAATTTCAAACCAAGCAGTAATTTGGAAAATACAAAGTGCAGATTTGCATAACAAGTCCTTATTTCTTCATTACACCCAAAGACACAGTAGAGGAAAAAAGGGGACCCTTTCTCTTTCTTCCCTTGCCTGCCATGCAGGAAATGAGGCTTCAAAAGAAACGGGTGAGCAGCGTCAATAAGAATGGCATTTAACAGCTTGTTAAAAATGTAAATTAGGAAACTGCACATCTGAACTAGCAATCAAATTTTTATGAGAAACTTGTATTATATGCTGCTCACCTATTCATAAACTGACAAAAAAGGTTGCCTGCAGATGTTGAACCTCCACCCATCGGGGGCAGAGTTCAAAACTCAACTGGATTTGACCCTAGAAAACCTGATCTAACACAGAAGTCAGTCCCACAATGAGAAGGGGCTTGGACCAGGTGACTTCCAGAGGTCTTCAGGAGCTGAACTTATGCTGTGATTTTAAAGTAAGTATCTTCAAATTACAAAAAAGAATAGGAACCCAGACCATTTTGGATCTTCAGAAATACAGATTCTTTTTTACTGTCAGTACCAATCCAAAGTAGTATCACCTGTTTTGCCATTGAATAACTTGATCTATCGGTAAGTACACTTTATTTCCCTCAAATAACGACTACTCTGTGTCATGTAGGTTTTAATGAATTAACAGTTATATTACCACATGAAGCAGCTGCAGAAGCAAGTAATTTATATAACTTCTAGTCTGCCCACCACCTCCCAAAACAATACATTTGGTATCTGACTCTTCCTCACAAAGAAACCCATATTGATAACAACTCTAGAGAAATGAGGAAAAGGCAACCTAGCACTCTTTCCCTCATCCCTCCCTCCCTCCCTCCTACAACTTCTGGGATGTCCCCTTCAGGACGTATCAAAAACTTAAAGACTAGACTTTATAGGGCACATGCCAATCCTAACATTTGTAGGTAGAAAGGAGAAAGCGGAGCCCGGCAGCACACTGACATACCCAATTAGCGGTCTCCCAGTGGGATCTGCATGATACCCAGTAACTTGGAGTGAGCAAACAGGATGGTTATCCTAGGAAAGGGTGGTCTGGGGTTGAGTAAAGAACTCTCATGCCAGGAGTCCTGCAAAATTAGTCCCTTCATACACAACCCATTTTTTGGAGGGGGTAAACAGGAGGGCAACAACAAAATATAAACCAATTAAAAATATGCATTATGAGCCTTATTTCCATTACAGAACTGCTAGCACTAAGGGATTTTATATGTTGTTTCCTTGTCCTCCCAATTAGAAGTCACTCATATCACTAATGCCTTTGTATTAAAACTTGTCCATGCTGAGAAGTAATTCCAGACTAATTTAAACTAGTTCTTTCAAACTAGGATGGGATGATGGGGTGAAAAGATTGCATCATCCTTAGAAGCAGCATACCAGAAAAATTCAAATATATTTCTCAAATAAAAGCATTACAATAATGAACAGTAATGAAGGCAGGGAAACAAAGAAAAAGATATAGGCAACAGTAAAGACTTGACAAGAGCTGTCCTTGTAGAGTAGCTTTACTGAGGGAGGAAAAGAGAAAGCTGTACAGAGTGGACTTTCTTATCTTTTTCAAGATACTTATGCTATATTCTTCATTTAATTAGGATTCCAAGTCCAACAAAAAAAAATCTTGTGGAAGTTAAAGAAGTGAGTAAGTGTGTTTTCCCTCCATCCGCAATACTTCATCAGAAGCGTGTCCCCTGCCTACAGCATATTTGATTGTGTTAAGTAGGACACTGCTTATAAGAGCCACCGATAGAAAACTGAAAAGAAATGACAAATTGACTAGTAAGCCACTAAACAATGGTACCTTCTTGCTTTTTTATTTGTGGCCAAGACAACCATATTTTTTCCTCTGCTAGATTTTTAAGCAATATTTAAAGCTCAGAATGTAACTGTCTCAAAATAAGTTTAAAAACAAATGTATGACTTCTGGAAGGCATACGAG
The DNA here is from genome assembly GCF_030463565.1 of Pelecanus crispus. NCBI lineage: Eukaryota > Metazoa > Chordata > Aves > Pelecaniformes > Pelecanidae > Pelecanus > Pelecanus crispus. Next base: position 67,701,605 of record NC_134647.1, read on the forward strand.
ACCTCCAGTCAGAATACTGCACTTTAAAACAAACAAACAAACAAAAACAAACACCCCCAAAAAAGTATTTCTGCTTTGTAAAACACAAAATGCTTAGCAAAGACTGTGTAGCTATAGGTATTATCAGGTCTTCTAGGAAAATAGAGAGAGTTCCAAAACCAGAAGTATTTACATACTGATGTAAAATTCTGTCTTTAAAGCATAGGTTGCAATTCTGAAACCTCAAAAATACTAAGTATATCCTAGAGTCCCATTCATTTACCTACATAATTTATTATGGATGTAGACAATGCACACATGCTAACGTGCTTATTCACTATCATCGTTAGTTTGTTACCAAAATCTGAAAAAGGGCAGCATGCCCATTAGCTCTATGCCCTTCCACCCACACTTGAAACACATCTGTATTGGATTTATTCTTAATCTAAAAGAACCTGTTCTTAAGTTTTATGCAAGCATTCTTGACTCACACTAGAAGCAGCATTGGAAAGCCAGCGAGTAGCAATACAATATACTTAAGAGAAACATATAAGAAAATTTTACTCTATCTTTTATTCTTGTTTGCAGCTTTAGAAAGGTCATCAAAAATCCTGGTTAACGTGGTACCAAGTGAACCACTACTGGCAACAGTTTCACAAACACTTTACACTGGCATAAGCAAAAGAGAAACAAATCAGCTCCCCTGTTGTTTATTCTCACCCTTACTCTGCTCTTTCTTTTGAGTCAGCATAAACGTCTACCTTGCCACATAATCAACTCAATGTGGAAACTAATCCGGGTTAAAACTAAACTCAGAAAGGGAAGGCGGCAGCAGGAAAAGTAGTTTTAATTTGGGCCAGTTCCGAATCCGGTTCCAAATTCAGCTATTCTTGCTGCACCTGCCTCTTCCCTTTTGCTAGAAGTGAGATGGGACTGCTTCCAGCAGCAGTACCAACTCTTTAAGTACTGGTGAAGCCATGGAGTAACTCTTAATATTTAAGCCATTGTATCACTCTTCACAGCAACCATCCCAGATCCACTTCTTAGAATATAGCTTTCTTACCCTACTACTTGCTACTTATGAAGTAAACATCTTGTCTAAATTATGGAGATATCGAGCTACAGAGCAATTCCTTTTTTTTAATTCCTTTCACTTTCACGGTGGTAAGAAACGTCCCACCTTTGTACTGACAGTAATTTCAGTTCCTTTGTGTCTACAGTGAGTCCACTTAGAGGCTGAATTAGTTTGGGGCATTACCTGAAGGGTTCTCCTAAGTTTGGGTAGGAAATCCTTTGTAGCCTGCAAGTATTAAAGACTCTCTAATGTGGATTACCACCGTCATATCTACTCAGAAAGCATGAAAGACACCCCATTTGTAGAATATGCAAGTTTCAGCTTTGTATTTTCACTTATTTTCTAAATCAAGCTCTAGTTAGTTGTCTTTTATGCAATCCTCAACAGCCTCTTTAGTTACCACTTTAAGACACTTACCAAGATCCTCTAGCAGCACTAGAACAGCAGAGGGGAAAAGTACATTTCAAAGCACGGGATTTAAGGCAAGAACAAGTATGAAAGCTTCAGCTAACAGGAAGAAGGAGGAGAGGGAGGAAAATAAAAAAAAAAAAAAAAAAGCAAAGCTCATCCTTCCAGCTCAGGGTGAGCATGACTCCGACAGACAGGATCCTAACAGAATACATGCACATATTCAGCCATATAGAATTTCAAAATTTATTCTGCTTTTTACTGAATTCCCTTAAGGCATGAGAAAAGTATAGTTACTGGTGGGTTTTAGGTAGATTCGTATTTTAAGAGTAGTCTTGCGCTTTTCAGATCAAACAAGAAAGTTACTGTGGCCCTAAAAGACATGGGTTATCTTCAAGGGGTTTTCACACGGGAGAATTCCAGGGCCAAAAATTACATGTAGCTCTAGGGTGCCACCTGAAAGACAGGCGAGGAAACCAGGACACTTATGCTAAACAAGAAGACTAGAAGCACTTCCTGTCTGAATGAGATTGCTGGTTGACATAAGATGCTGGTGAGGAACAAAAGAAATTTTGAGATAACTTATCACCCTCCTACCTCTGCCCAGATAAACAAGAAACCCAAGCCACAATATACCTTCACCCTATGCACACCCTTCGCCTTATCTCTTGCGGGTATGAAGCAACTGATGTGCTGCCACTGCAAACCTACTGACCTGGTAATGCCACAAGAACATCTTGGGAGGGGTAAGGGGAAAAACACTGGTGGATTCAGAAAGGTACTTCCAATACTACCACACCATCTACCGTTCAAGGACTTTTCAACAGACAAAGCTAATACTGGAAGAACTATGCATATTTTTAGTAATGCCTTTAATATATGGACATACAAAAACACAGCAAGCAGAACAACAGACAAGTTTCAAAATTCAGAGAAATTACATTACAGGCATATGTGCAACGTTTCCTCCCTATTCTTGTTTCATTTGAATACAACATTACTAATTGTCAGCCCTCTGGACAGCTAGGATCCCTTTACTCATTCTATATATTTACGACTCAATTCTTCCTCCGTTCCTTGACTGTAGCTCATTCTTGCAAGTTTTGGTTTGGAGGGGGGTGGGGAAGAAGGTGTGTTTAACTACTTGTGTTTCAAAACCACTTCCATTATAAAGACTGAAGGACAACACAGTAGGACATTTAGGCAAAAATAAAACTAGCAAGACTAATCAGACTACAGAACACCCAGACACCACTTCACCTCTCTACCTCGCATTAATGTCTTATCCTTTCTGATTTGGTTCAGGCAACACACAAACTACCTAGGTTTCAGTATACTTCCTCAGGTCTAACAGATGTGTGTTTGACACTATGAGAAAACTTAATCGGAGTCTGACTTTCCAAACCTGAACGCTCCAGTAACAGAACAGGGAGACTGAAGGCAGCATGAAAATCTGAAGAAAGACTCAGAAAAGATATATCTTTTTAGACAAAAACAGAGGCATAAAGGTTTTATATGACAGATGACCACACGTTTCTGTTTGCGACAGAAACTAAGAACCGAAGAAAATACCCTTACAGGAAATAATCTCTGCCACAGCACTCAAACCCCCATCCTTACCCGTTGAGCCAATAATCCTCCCAAAGAACTCATTTGACTTTATCGTCCAAACAAAAAGGAAAGCAAAAGAACATCAACCGCATGAAGTGGCGTTTTGTTTTAAATGTTAATTGAAGCCAAGGCGTGTTTGTACACAACGGGCTCTTGTAACCGGATGAAAGCCTCCCTCCAGGCACGCAGGAACTCGGCGGCACTCCGGCCGGGAATCAAAGCCGTGCCCGGGGACTCCGCCAGGCTCCCCGCGCAGGAAGCCGGCGCCCGCCTCCCTGCAGAGCCCCGCTCCCCGGGGGCTGCCGGACGCCGATCTCTGCCGCCTGCTCCCCGGGGCTGCCCCGAGCGGCCGCCCGGGCGGGGCAGGGCAGCGGCCGGAGCCGCTCGGCCGCCGCGGGGAGCAGGCAGCGCTCGGCTTCCAGTCCGGGAGGCGCGGCGGGGCTGCGGCGGGTCGGGGACCTGCCCCGGAGGGGCACCCGGCAGCCCTGACACCTGCCCCCCGTCCTCCCCCCCCACCCCCCGTACTCACACCGGCCATTGCTCCGCGCGGCGCGGCGAGGCGTGCGGAGCGGCGGGGCTGGCCGCCCGCCCGCCCGGCCCCGGCAGCACCGCCTCCGCCCGGGGGGAGCGGCGGCGGCGGGGCGGGGCGGGGCGGGGCGGGGAGGAGACGGAAGGGAAGGGAAGGGAAGGGAAGGGAAGGGAAGGGAAGGGAAGGGAAGGGAAGGGAAGGGAAGGGAAGGGAAGGGAAGGGAAGGGAAGGGAAGGGAAGGGAAGGGCCCCCCGCCCGCATCACGAATAAGGCGGCCGCCGATTGGCAAGGCGGGCGGGGCGCGCCCCTCCCTCCGGAGAATGGCGGTCAGCGGGAGGGGGGCCGGCCCGGGAGCGGCGGCCCCGCCGTGAAGGGAGGCCCGCCGGCAGGCCCGCAGGCCGCGGCGAGGCCGGGAGGGCGGGCGCATCCGGTCACTGGAACAAAAGCCGCCGTGCGGAGCGGGCGAGGCCCCTCGGGCGAGGCCCCTCGGCCAAGCGGGTGCCCGCAAGGCGGCCGCGGGGTCGCCCCGCCCGAGGCGCCGCTGGCCCCAGCAGCGGCCGCGGCGAGTACGCTCGCGAGGCCCAGGCGGACCGGGCCGGCTGCCAAAGCCGAGGGGGCTCTGCTCGCTGAGCCAGCCGGCGCTCGGCCCTGCGGGCAGCCTCCCTAACTTCAGCCCAGGCTGAGCGGGGCTCGCTCATCCCGCCTGCACCTCCCGCTGGCGGGGAGCGAGCCCCCGCCGGTGCGCGGCGACCGAGGGCGCCCTGCCTGGCGGCGGGAGGGCCCCGTCCGCACGGGGGTACGCTCGTGTTCCATCGGTGAATCCGTACCGGCTCGGCAGCTCGCGTCAGTGACGGTGGCCAGCCTTGAGAGTTCCTGAATGAGGGTGTAAGTGAGCGGTATTCCAGCTAGTCTAAAAATAAGGAAACAAAAAACTCGTATGACCGGCACATGGGAGAAGGTTCTTGAAAATGAATGGTGAGCACACAACAGTGGCCCACCAGGTATTACGCTCAGTGCTGAACATATTTAAGAGGGATGAGGATATGTGTCTTAGTAATCAGGTCTAGATTTTTAATTATTCCCTCAAACATTACTGGATAAATTACTAACTTAGGTTGTTTTATCTAAATATGCCTTCCTTACTTCGGGACATGGTTTAGTCTAGTCTACCCTTGATTGGTTTAGAGTAGACTGGGTAGTGTAGGTTAATGGTTGGACTGGATGATCTTAAAGGTCTTTTCCAACCTAAACGATTCTATGATTCTATACTTACTTGAAAAACCCCTGCAACATGAACAGGTTATGTAACGGGAAACAGTTCCATTATTAGCTGCAATCATGAAATCTACGTCTGCCAATAAAACTACAATCACGATTTCTAGAGACCGTGGAAGTGTACATTTTGATAAAACTGCAGTATATTCTGGTCTTTCATTTCTGTACTCTGTATCTCTAAGCCATAAAAAGTCTTCTGGGTGGAGAAAACTGCACAGGTTACTTTTACTTCATTTTAGACCCTAAATAGGACTGCTTACGTTATCCTATTCACTTTTTCCCTCCGAGGAGAGGATGGGGAAAGAGACATCCCTTGGGAGGCAGCTCTGCCCTTCTAAATCCATATGTTGTCCTCTAGATAATCTCTGTCTTCTCAGACCCACTGCAGAGCAGAGTTTTTCAGTCTGCGGTCAGCTACTGTGTCCAGATGGCGAGATTACTCCTAAAATATCCATGACATGTTACTAGGGATACAAAGCTGATTGTCAAACTTGATTTTTATCCAGCGATCTGCTATCCGCTAGATAATTTGTAGTGGTCTTTAATAAGTCAGAAAAGGTTGAAAACCACTGTTTAGCAGGACATTAAAGTAAATTGCCTGAGATAGCACAAGTGCCTAAAGTTGGATGGGATAAATTCAGGCTTGTTCTAACTCTTTAGATTGGGCAAATGTCATCTAAATCAGTCTTTATAAGCTGCTTCTCTTTCTGTCATATTAGGGATTTTAATGTAACTTTTGTTACACAGTGTCAGTCATTAAGAGACCAAATTCTCTTGCCGTACTCCAAAAGCATACAGAACCTTTACTCAACACAAATAATGAATACCTGGTTTAAGATTTCTACACTGTCATCAGAGACCTTTGTGGTACCAATCAAGTATGAGAAAATCCCTCTCATGAAGAGTTTGGGTTTCTCTCCAAGGCAAAAATAAAGGATTAGCAAGCCTTATAGACATGTCCAAGTCTAGAACATTGCCAGAAACTGATCTTAACCAATGCTAAGAACCATCCTCAGTCCAACCATCTGTTTTCAGAACGAGAAAACTTCAAAACCAGAATCCAACTTACACAGTGGATTCAAACATAAGCTATTTACCATTTTTGTCATCCAGAAAGAGGTTCAATGCTGCTGTCTCATTTTAATTTCAAACAGGCTTCCAGATGTCTCATTCTGCTTGACCCAAAAAGGACTAACTCCCAGTTTAACAAAAAACCCACCAAACCAAACCCAACAAAACAAACAAACAAACAAACCTAAATGTGCAACAATCAGCCTGGAACCACCAATTAAAAATATAAGTTAATAAAAAGAAGTCATATACTGATTTTTCATGATGGTAAGATAAGAAAATAATAACAGAAAGACTCAAACCTAATCTGTTACCTATACTGACGTCATACTGTATCTGACTGTATAGGCCATAGAACAGCCAGATGTTACACAAGATATGTTTGATATTAGCAGTCATGCCATTGTATTCCATTGCTTTGGAAAAAAAGTAAAACAAGTTAAAAGTGAAAGTAAAACTTGCCTGAAGCTGGAGGGTATGGCGGAGAATGGTATCCTCTAAAGCATGAATCCACTTCTCTCTCTCATCAGCATCTCGAGCTGAAAAGGTATTCAAAAGATATTGTTAAATTATATGCAGCATACTAAGAGCCATAAACAAACAGATCTGATGTCCTCACTAAATATGGAAATTAAACCATACTACCTTTGTTAAGTCACCAAGGACATAATTCCACAGTTGTCTTAATATCCTGTTTATTTTTCCGTGGTTACAGCTCTGTAACATTATTGTGTTAATCTGCTCTATGATACCGGAGAGATGTTTTAAATAATCATGCACGCAAAAAGCTTTTATGCTTTGATAGGACTTTTATTCTACTAATGACTATGTATCATATATGTCAAATAAAAAAAATTAAATAAAAATATAAGGATATGATAAATAAGAGTTCTGCATTATTGCTATTTGTGATTATCTGTCTCTTGTCTGTCTTTAGGGGCATACACGAGATGAGCGTTTGCACAGACATTCCTCACTTAATTCACTGAGTCATTTTAGAATTTTTTTAGTTATGAGAAGCTGTTCAACCTGTAATAAATTATCCAGTAATTCTACTTCAGTGTGGACATAGTATCTTTGAATAAGTTAGCCTTTCAGGTATGGATTCATAAGACAGCTCTAACAGGTCACCAGTGTGAATAATGAAGCACAAAGAATAATCTGAAATATAAACATTTTTTTAAACTCAAGACAATCCTACTCTACAACGGAATAGAACCTGAATCATATGTTAACAACACCACACACAATAATATTTTCATACTTCTGCAACAGACCACCATACAGTTTTAATTAAGAGTCCAAGTCAGGAAGTAATGACAAAAGAAGATGATTACGCTTCTCAGTTGCAGACAGTGATAGTTAAGAAAGCGGTATGTTAAGTGATGATTAAAGGAGGCAGTGGATGGCTTTCAGGACTGGGGGGACAAGGAAGAGAAGAGGAGCTGGAGAAGGAAGAGGAAGAACAGATCAAAACAGACTAAGGACTATCATTGCCTTTATTTAAAATTTTTTTTTCCTCTTTTTTTCCCCCCCGATATGCTTTTCTCTCCCCCTACCCCCAGTACAGACACACCACCTTTACTTTGCTAGTCTGAAAGAGTTCTTTGCTGTGCCCTAAGAGTGTTTAAAAACTACAGGGGCAAAGGCAGTGGACTCCAGTTGAAGAAAGATGTCAAAAATCCAGTCATTAAACAGACTGTAAACAAACTGGCTCATACACAGATTTAGAATAGTTACTGACAATTGTTTCTAGTTCCTCATTCAAATGGAAAGTATTTCAAAGAAACAGGAAGCCTGCTAAAAGCAAGGAAAGCTTAAGTGAGCTAGCACCTATTATGAATCAGAGAACTAAGATTCCTATCTGACTTAATTGTTACGGGGTTCAGAGGAAATATCTGTAAGTTATTATACTGAAATGCACTCTCCAGCCTCAAAATGTTTTGTTTTCAATGTTCCCTTTCTCACCCTTATGTTTCCATTGCTTTTATTCTTTGGAATTCTGCAGCTCAAACCCATCTGTACTCAAAACCACCACAGGTCTTCCAAATACGTCAAATAAACCCTGCTTTAGGAAATGCTTTATTACTTTTTCATATATCCATTCCTATAAAGGGTATTTCATTGGCCAGAGGAAGGGATGAGGGAAGGAGAATCAGAAATCCTCTCTCTTACGCTCCCCTGCCTTTAGGAGGAGGAAGCTGTAGATTTTTCTAGACTCCCCAAAGAAAACCCTATCAATCTCAAGATAAACATACTGCATTGTTTACTTCAGTGTCTATATACACTCATTATGTCATATTAACAAAACCATCAGGAAAGAATTAACAATTTATGTGTTTGTGAGAAATACGTAAGAATGTCTTTTTAATACAGAAACTTGCTCTAACTGATGAGGTGGCCTCACAAAGTAGTGGGGCAAAAATTCCATTAGATGCAAAGTAAAAGCCTAGTTTGAAATCTAGCTAGTTTTTAAAAATATATATATTTTCCCAGTTACTACAAGTCAATCCCTATTAACTGTTCTTTTAAAATAGTAAAGTGTGATCAATTGCCACAGGTATTTTTGTAATGATACCATTAACCTGCACAAATTAAAACTACACGTAAGAGAAAGTGACTACCCAAAGTGCTCTCATATGCACAAAGGAAGCCTGCAGGAAGAAGTTAAAGTAACTAAATGTTACTTGGAACAGCAGGTAAATAACTTTCCTGCAGGAACTGCAGCAAGTATTAAAAAGCTGGATTTGGGCATCTGTAATACTCTCAAAAACTCATTAGAAAGAACTTCTAACTTACAGGGGTTCCTCCTACTACTCCTCTATATTTTAACTGAAAAGCTGAAGTAGGTGCTGAGGTCAAGTTTATAATGCAGTGAAACTAGACAGGATGAAAGAACAGAAACCTGTGTCCAGCTCTGGAGCCCTCAGCACAAGAAAGGCATGGACCTGTTGGAGCGGGTCAGAGGAGGGCCACAAAAATGATCCGAGGGCTGGAGCACCTCTCCTACGAGGCCAGGCTGAGGGAGTTGGGATTGTTCAGCCTGGAGAAGAGAAGGCTGCGGGGAGACCTTATTGCGGCCTTCCAGTACTTAAAGGGGGCCTACAGGAAGGATGGGGACAATCTTTTTAGCAAGGCCTGTTGACAATTCCTGTTGACAAGGAATAATGGATTTAAACTGAAGAAGAATAGATTTACACTGGATATAAGGAAGACATTTTTTACAATGAGGGTGGTGAGGCACTGGAACAGGTTGCCCAGAGAGGTAGTGGAGGCCCCATCCCTGGCAACATTCAAGGTCAGGTTGGATGGGGCTCTGAGCAACCTGGTCTGGTTAAAGCTGTCCCTGCTCACTGCAGGGGGGTTGGGCTGGATGACCTCTAAAGGTCCCTTCCAACCCAAAGCATTCTATGATTCTATGATGAAACTTTGTGAACTCTGCCCAGATGACTGCACTAAGCCAAACATATTTTGCAACGTGCAAATTACAGTTTTTCTTATCACATGTACACACATGCACACACAAACCCCCTGTACTTTTTTCACAGCACAGCTTACACTTTAACACTAATTTCAATTACTGAATTAGTCACTTAGAATCAGGTATATTTTCCTCTGACAGTAATTTTAATGCTTATTAGCTTCTTTGGTTCTGCTTACGAAGAACAGGCCCCCTTGCCTAGCCCAGACAGACATAATCGAGCTTATGCTTCTTACACCAGTCACCACTGAACAGTAAACATATAAAGTTACCTGTGTATTAATCTATCAGTACTTCAAATGCACTGATACTTCAACTTTTCAAATGTGTGTTCGAAGTGGCAGTGGTTAACATATTTCAATACATGTAAGGTTTCTTGGGTTTGTTTTCTGTTTTTCTGGGTTTTTTTTAAATCAACCATCTCCCAGTCCCAAAGAACATCTTACTGGGGAACTGGGGTACAAGTCACTGAGGAGCTAGTAATTAATTCACAGGATACAAAAATCCTGTGTTCAAGTTTTTTGCCCACAATCATTTAAACTAAAAAAGGAGCAATTAAGCTTCAGACCAGTGAATTAATCCTTGTATTGCAACAGACTTCTTATGACCGTCCATACTGCCAGCAAAAAGAGGTCACTGTATTAGTTAAATACTAATCTCAATATACAGTATCCCATTAATAAAGGTTATCACATTAAGACTTGTATATGAAGGACTAACAGAACAGAGAAGGCTTACAGCAACAGGGAGGACCTAGAAACCAACCAATCAGTACAGTTCAAAAACTGAACTGACTTTCTCATGCTTATAAATAAACTAAGCTTTTGAAGCTTCTGTTCCTCCATTAGCCCTTTTTACAGCTCTTTCTACCAGGGTAAAAAAGCTGTGTTTTTTCCTCCTAAACTAGACATTGCAAATGTATGGCATAGCATGATCAATCCTTAGGTAGAACACATGAATCTCATCAACGCTGCTACTAAGACAAAGCCTCGGCCATGATAAATCCAGGAACACTGCCATCAGAAGGCTGCTTACTGCACAGAAACACACAGCTTTGTAACCTTTTAAGCACTCTGTGTTCGGGACACAGGTTTAACTTTCAGACCATCTATCATCAACAGCAGATCCTCCTGGTTCTCCTCCATACAGTGTTTTAAGAAAACCATGGAGAAAACAGTAGGATGCAGTTTTTAGTAAAGCAAGCTGCAAGAAAAGTTACATTAAATCTAATCAAAATGGCTGCTGTGAGATTAGGTGCAAGTAAAATCTCTCTAATGGTAAAAGCAATTTAGAACTGAACAGCTGCCAAAAGATCACTGATGAAAAAAATCAATGGGAACATTCAAAAAAGATTAGCCAACACACTCAGAAACAATTTATGGGAAAAACCTACATGCAATGGTCAGAGATCATTATCCACCCACCTGTAGGGAAAGCTAGATGTCCAAGCCATTTTTTTATTTAAAGAGGGCAGTTTTGGCCAAAGAAAAAGCTCTAGTACCTTTTCAGCTAAAAAGTTTGTGATGCACACTACATAATATCCACTCTGCATCAGCAAATGCTGGAGCCTTTCTTCAGCAGACAGGGACAAGAACGCCTTGCTCATTAGTCTTGTGTTCCTGTCTCAAGTACCCTGAACCCACTTCAACCTTTTTCATGATTTGATCAGGCTCCATTCTGAAGTTAATTCCACGCCCGCCTCCCCAATTCCTACGGGAAAGCTACTCCAGAATTTCTTTCTGCCAGCATATTTGGGATAAGGCAATTATCTAGTCCAAGGAATTTCACTAATATCTGTGCTTATATAAAAATGGAAGAATGGTATCTGGTCCTTCCCGACACAAAACTTCTAGAAAGAGAAGAAGGGTAGGGGGCAAGAGAGAGAAACAAGTTACATTTTCCTACGCTGACTCTAGAATAACAGGATTACAAAAGACAAATAAGAAACACTGAGACATCTACATGAGAAATAGCTGGCATTTAAAAAACATAAAGGTGTTACTTCAGCTGTTTATAAGTGATTCAAACGTTTTTACACTAATTAGAAAAATAAATTAAGTAGAGGAGCCCACTACACTACATGAATATTCACTGTGGTTCTTAGCCTGATGGGTTAATGCAATAGTCACCTTGTCAGCTGAAATTCAAATTGTACTAGGGCATCAACTATCCACAAAAATAGGAATACTGCCTGCAGGTGAGATAACAGTAACATTCCCTGTGCTCTTCTCTAAGTGCCAGAATCATTAACTCATTTTTTTACTGCAATTTACCAGTGAACATTTGCACATGGAAGCAGCAAAGTCCACACAGAGCTGTGTGCAAGAGGTTGGAACCGTTAATGGCTGAAACATTGCAAATTTACCATGATTATGTCAGTTAAGCTACTGTTACTTTTTTCTAGTAGAACTAGGATTTATGAGCTAGATTCCAATTTGTTCCCACATGCTTAACCTTTCACTCCTCTGTGTCTATAGCACATCCTTCAAAAGGTACCCTTACAATTTATTGTGACATCTCAGGCATGTCTGAGACAACCACAGGGTACTTAACACAATCACAGTCCTATTTATGACCAGTTCAGAGAAGCACACTTGAAAAGTATGTAATTGCATTACAGTGAGATTTGTTATGATAATATTTTTAAAGACATGCATTTTTTGCGACCTGTCTGGTTGAGCTTATTCATAAAATATTTTAACATCCATTTTTTACTAAAAAAAATTCTGAGCTGTTTCCTAGAGGAGGTACAAAGAAAGAAAAGCAATTATTTTACCAAGGAGAAAATTATAGCATGAAAAAAGTACTAAAGACAAGAATTATTGCTTCTGTGGAAGAATTTCTGTAATTCAGAAAAACGACGTTTTACAACTCCTAAAATAGTCCCTTATCTCTGAATTTTCCAAGCTCCCAAGTCAGATATGGCAGGGATTTTAAAAAGTTCTGTTCTATGAGGATAAGGCTGCAAACGAAATGCAACTACATTAAATGCTCTCAGCCTCTATTAATTTCCCAAATAGAGAATAAATTTTGTGATTTAGAGTTTCTATAATATTTACTTTGTTGTGAAGAGATTATGTGTTTATATGTGTTTATATAACATATACCAAATGTTAAAGTACAGCAAAAACCAGATTAGTTTTTCTAGCCTAAGCTTGATAGCATCTAAAGATTAGATATAAACAAGTTTAACAACTCTGCTCCACACTACAGCATTTACCACTAGCATTTCTAGGTCATGCACAGTACTTGGAAGGCAGAATATACAAAACATATCACCTGAGAATTAGCATACTGGTGCTTTTTTTTTTTTCTGTGCATCTACATGGGCATCAGGATGAAAGAAAAACCTCAAGAATTAGTTAAAAAAAATCACTAGATTACTTATAAATACACCATACTGTCACAAAGTGAAATGCATATTTTATTTTCATTCACTGTGACCTACATACAGGCAGAACTCAGTAAAAAAAGTCTATTACACACAGAGTCAATAGTCAGTCATGCAGCCTTCATTCTGACAAAACTTCCACTGATTTTTATGCAAAATTCATGTATTTTCTCAGCCTAGTGCAGAACTAATGTAGTACTTTACACACAAATAACCAGATGATAGAGGTGAAATTCTGACTATACTGAGACTGATAGCATTTTTGCCACCAATCTCAATGGAGAGAGATTTTATCAGTAGTGTCCAATAAAGTGGAAAAGTCACACATCAATGGGCTGTTCCATGGCTAAATAAATGTCTTTTTAAAGTCACTGAAGGCCTTTCAAACCATAGAAAAACATGCAAGATGAAGCAGGGTTTCATCCTACCAAAATACTATAGTTGCATTGCTGACAAATACCCTTCTACCACATGCAGCTCCCACATCTGTCAGTAGGTTGAGCGTAGTGTCAGTACCTTATTTCCTCTGTATCATAATTTTGGAGTTGTCACAATCATTATCCTCTCTTCTACTAATCTTCCTCCTGATGCCATTCTCTACCCACACAAATCAATCAACCCTCATTTTGTTCTGCAGGTGTTTGACCAGTCCGCTCTCCCTGTACCTACTGAAGACTTCAGAGCAGTCGCAAGAGAGAAAGTCTAATCTTGTCCAAAGAAAAAAGCATCAAATGGTCTCCTGTGTACAATGCATTAGTAAGATTAATCTGTGATCTTGTGAAACCAACTAAACTGTTGTTTCACTGTTACCTAAGCTCAAAAGCTTTTTTAGCAAGCTTTATAATCAGCCCGTAAACATACCTTTAGGTGGAAACTTGTGTGACGAAGGAAATACACAAACAAGATGCTATTAGTTCTCTCTGGGAATTCATACATTTATAATTTAGCAATTAAACATTTTTGAATGTGGGACAATCTGCAAATATCTGAGTTTTCACTAGAGAATGTCAATATTTAAATATTAATAATAGCAGCAACACTAAATAATACTTTAGACAGTATATTCTGTGGAAATGGCTTTCAAGGTATGTTTGCATCTAAAAGCCTTTGCAGATCACGCTGAACTAGCTCAGAAACAACCAGTTTAAGGTAGAAACTGTATTTTGGCTTGAAGTAAAAAAAATGAAAACAGAGGAACAAAAATATAACCGTTTTCCTTAGCCAATAATATAGTTCTCAATTTAACAGGTCAAACTCAAGTTTATTGCTACTTGGAATTCCTTGTTAAAACAGAAGAGAGACAGTGTTGAACTTTTCAGTATCCCTCCTCTCCTCATAGCGAGACCTTTTCTGATAATTTCTCCCTTCAATATGCCTTTTTTCACACTGACAAAGCTCATCTTTCCAAAATAGTTGCCATGTATCATATACATAGTTGAGATAATAAAGTCATACTGATGCCAAAAGTAACAAGCAATAAATATGTTGTTTCTTCCAGAGGAAGGAAAAAAAGAAAACAACTGGACACATCATACGGATACTCTTTCAAGGTATTATTTTCTTTGCTAATCTCAAGTTTAACATACATTTCAAAATCTGCTACTTCAACCTCAAGAAAAGGAAAACCAAGAGGTGTTTATATATGACCATAAAAATTGAGTGCAGATAGCCCCATTAAAAATGGCATGCTCATGGTATGATTAGAAAACAGACACTTACAATACAGGATGCTGCGGATACAAGAAGGAACTGCATGAAACCGTAAAAGCACAACCACCCACCATTCTCTGTGCTCTGGTCACAACTTCCAGCTGCTCAAAATATCAGTATAATACATTAGTAGCAAAAAGCAGGTAGACGTAAGAGAGAGGAAGACAGAAAAATCGTACTGCAAAAGCTAAACCTAGTTCTGGTTTGCAGAGGCATTTTTGCAGTTTTGCCAATCAGGAGAGGACAAGATGCAGCCCAGAACTTTGTGCAGCACAGATCTGGTCAGGATCACAAAGCAGAAGTTACGTTTGTACCATGAAAAGGGAGGAGGACAAGTAGCACAGCTCTGACGGAAACGTTATGAAGAGACAAGGCTAAAAGTTTTACATAGCTGCTCATCCTCCTCTGCAATATAAAAGCACTGTTGAGCATAGCATAAAGGAATCCACTGTTTCGGCATTACCAGAACCCCAAAAGGCCCTGAAAAATGTTAGCTTAGGGCAAATGACACGGTCACAGCAGTTATAACATCATTGAGGCAACCAGCACAGACCAAGATTTCACACCAAAATCTCTTTCTAGGCATTTTTCAATATCAAATTAAAAAAAAACTCTCAAAACTTTTTGGGGAAAAGGCTGTAATTCGTGAATCATTATTTAAATTGGGTAATCTGATAGACTAAAGCGCCTCTTTATACCACAAGGGCAATCAGCTTCCTGTCATCTATTTGGTGGACAATGCTAAGGTTTCATAGAAGACTGTAAATATTAACTCTTTCCCCAAGTAGTGGTGAAATGCAGGTCATTATACTTAATCTTGATACTTAATACAAATCCTTAAAATCTCAAATTTTGATGCTGCTCAGCAACCAAGGCCTTTGTGGACCCCAGTATATCCTTAGTAATAACTGCGTCCCACATTAACAAAAATTCCCTGCTTTTATAACATCAAGGCAACCTCTTGCTGTGTGTATCTCCCTCTTTTCTCAGCTGGGATGGTAGGCAGTCACAAATCAAGCTAGAAACTGGGGCAGGATGGGGAAGAAGGAGAAATCTACCTTTACCAGCTGACAGCTTTCATGTAATAGGAGAATAAGTTGCACAGCAACATTCATGCTTCATTTCTCAAGATACTTTTGTGGCAGAAATAGGAAAGACAAAAGCTAAAGCAAAATCAGATCAATGCACTGGACTGCTTCCAATCTTTCAATCCTTTATTATACAAAACAGTGGAGACAAGACTGATTTGCCTTCCAAGGAACTGTGCTGCAGGCTGTAAAAATAAGAGCTGGTTTCAGGTAGGAGTTTAAAAATCTGAATTCTTGTTTCTGCACACAATGTGTGTTTAGTGAAGTATTTCAGTCCAAATAAAAGCCATTATTGCTTCAGGTTAGACAGCAATTCAAATATCAAGAAGGCAACAATACCCTTGATGGACTATCTTGAACATCATGTTCCCACTCTTGAATTTAAGCCATGAGCATCATCGTGAGCAGAAAGAGCAGCTAAGTGATATGAAGGATAGAAGAACTGACTTTCCAAATGGACAGAGCTTATAGCTAGGTGATGATATGATGATGTTAAAAGAAAAAAAAAAAACCCAAAAAACCAAACCCCACAGTGTTTGAATGTTATGGAGCATTTAGAACAGGGGCATGTATTACAGCAAGAAAAAATATATTATCAAGAAAGAGCTTCCTGACAGGAAAGTACATTAGACTAAGAGTATAATCCCAAATGTCTTGCAGCAACTTGAATGGATTTTTGCATCTAATCTGAACAAACCCATGAGGGAGTGCTTTGAGATCTACCTAATTCAGAAGCCTTAGAATCAAGCCATGAAACTGGATATACAGTATGACCAAACAAGGACCAACTGGGAGACGAAATACATTACTTTTAAAGGTATTTTAAAATAATTTCTGTGGACATTCTACCCCCTCCTTTTCCCTTCCAGTGTGAACAGGTATCAATACAGTCATACGTAACAATAAAATAAAGGGAAAAAATCTGCTGGGCACTCTGGCAGAGCTAAAGTGAAGCTGACAGTAAAACCAAAACATGCTGTTTGTTTTATTGCCCATATTTATTCAGTTCACTTCTTTCCTTTATACCTAGGTACTAAGTATATGGATACCATTTGATATGTACGCAGTCATCATTCAAAGCCTACATTTTCTTTTGTAATAAAAACTTTTTAACTTTTACTAATTTTCAATACAGAGATGGCTACTAGGAAGCACAGTTGCAAACAGAATAGAGGGAGATAGTCACAGGCAGCAACAAAATATGAACTACACACTGGAAAGACTCAGAATTTCCCAAGATCCAGTAACAGGCAAATCTTAGTGGAAGATGCTGGAGGTTTAGTGCTTCAGAAATTCAGTTACACACATACATATGGAAACAACATCCCTGTGAGAAGTTGATCAGACATCTTTAAATTATTTATTTGCCCTTCATCTCATTGCTTACATCTCTAGAGTGTTAGATGTGCAATTTTGAGCAACTGACATTAAGAAATAATTAATGAATCCAGTATGAAATGTTTCCTTCTTTTCCCAAATTCAAATTCTATCATTGCCTGGGCCAAAGAAGATTCAAGTTTTCACCGATCAGTACTTAGAGTCTGAGTGCAAGAAAACGTTTTTCTTGTGGAGCCTGAAAGAGAAACCGTTCCACTGCAGATGGGACCCTAACTTATACACAGGTCAGCAAATCTTTGAAATCTTGGTATTTTTAAAGTTCTGTTGTTTTCCCAACTAGGGTCCAGGTTGTTTGGATCCCTGGCTGCCTTTGAGAATGAAGGAAGGCAGTAAGAAGGAAGGAAGAGATTGTATCTTTTAAGAAGTTGCCATTTCTGAAGCAGTCTTCTCTTGGACAAGACTTCTTTTATAAAGGGTATAAATGTATTTATAGCTATGACTATCTTGCAGAACAAAAGCTCTATCTGGATTGTGTATAAAAAAATCTTGGAAAGAAATTGTTAGGAATACTGTATGTTTTCCTGGATTGTTCCCAGAATCTGTTCTACATATCCTATGTAGTCTCAGAATACATATTGTAGTATTTACATTATTACCCATTCACCATTCATTACTGATAGTGACCTATATTTCACATAAATTAAAGCCTGTGTAATATTGAATTAATTTAATATAATTAACTTTTTTTTATATATATATATATACAAACACATATATGACATAAGGGTTGCATGAGGTGAGAATACATTTACAGTGACCATAAGAATTACAGATACAGTTCCACAGAGCTGTTTTATACTGAAATATCCAGCACTAATATCTTACCTGCCTTTTTACATTTTCACTTTACAGCTACATATACTAACACTGTGCTCGTATCATTACATTTTGCTGGATATCAGGGATGTTATCTTCATAATGTGCTAACAGAAAAAGCATAATACAGGAAATAGTGTGCAAGACCTTAGTTCTACACTAAAGGAGCATACACAAATCCTGACCTGACATGAAAACACACAAATAGAAATTATAAAGCATGAGATGTTACGTGACAAAACCGGTGTTTAGAAATTATCAATATTACTTAGAGCAGAACATTACTTGTATCAAATACTATCAGTCTTCTTTTAGGACATCTGACTACCCAAAAGAGAATATAGCATATAAGAAATCAGTGCAAATAAGACATATTAAAAAAGGTATATCTTAGTAACTAAAGAGGAGAGATTTCTAGATTTACCTCTATCAAGTTTTCAAATGTTCAGCAGTATTTAGCTTCATAGTACTGAAAGACTGCCACAGTATGGCATTCCATTACTGCATTAGCAATTAGCTTGCATTTTATCAGTTATCCTTAGGAACAGTAGATTTAAGTATTACTGTGAGCTCAGCATTATGAAGGTATGTTTATGAGGCTTAATGCAGTGAACAGCCAGAGTACAGCAGCAGCATTTAGGAAGAACTGTAGCACAAGGAATACAGATACCAGTGACAATATGGTGTACAATTAATATTTATCATTAGAAATATTCTCACAAACATAGCAGTATTAATGATAATTCCCATTTCCAAATCACCAATTTAAAAATACATACGGTACAATACAGGTCATAGAATTATTCCAGTTTATATAAATCAATATGACTGCTTACATGCAAATGTGCCTCTTGGATATTTACAGTTTCCAGCTCTATGCAAAGCAATTAAAATTTAGTCATTACATTTTAGAGGAAAAGCAAAAGGACTAACAAATGTTAGTTGAAAAATATTTTCATCACACTTCCCTAGGATTTTAACATTCAGAAAAGAGAAGTTCTCTAGTCAATATTATCACAATATTTTGTCCTACTGCTGCAGATAAAATAATATAAGGAGTATATAACAATTATATAGTACCTTACCCTTTCTACCGGTGAACCATAGCATGCAATGACGAAACATAGCAGTGGCAGATGGCATTGGTGTTAGTAAATGTGAATAAAAGGATAATAGCAGAGAAATGGTGACTGGCAGACAAGACACAGAAATGTAGATGAAATGAATGCAAGCTGGAAAATCTTGAAGCAAAGCTCCACCTTTAAGCCAAATGCTGCCTCTAGTCTCTTCATAATTGAGCATTAAGTTCTATTTGGATACAAACTGCAACCTTCAGACCAGTCTTGATTGTCTTCATACAGAAATGCATAATTGTATCTTGATAACGAAGATCAGAAACGTTTTGTAAGCGAAACCCATAATCAAAAGCCCATTACTTTCTCCCCTTGAGTGATTTATTCTTTACATTTTTAATCTCCAAATCCTGCCAGAGCTACAGTCTCTTTCTAGCACATATGTATCCACTGCAGATGTAAATCCCTGCCTAACCTGCAGCACCCCTGGATCCAGAATGTTCTCAGTGTGCTCATTCATGCTGTTCTGTTGCCAAACATTTAAAATCATCCATCAAATACAAGTGGAATCTATTATAAGAAAAAACAATCTCTTCTTTCAGCTCACCCTGAAAATGGAAGGTTTTCTGATCAACAGTTATTGTGAAGGTGCTGTCGTCCTCATCGTCTATACCAATCACAGCTCCCTGTGAAACAAAGAACAAAATCCTGATAAGGCAAGCAGTGACATCAGCAGCATACACTCTATCACTACACCACTGGAATTTAAAAAGCATTGACAAATTAGAAGCAAACTGAATACAGCAAAGAGCAAAAAGATTCTCTGTTTAGTCATAGGATGCAAGTCAGTTCTTTAAAATAATAAATTTTGCAGTTGAAAATAAAGTTGCAGGAAAAAACCAGTAATTATTTGTAAAACTGTGATTTTCTGGATAATAACATGCATCTTTTATTTTTGTGATGGAGGTGGCTTTACGCTACAGCATCATAATAGTAAATAGTTTCCTACTACATTCCAACTTATATTTTAAAGAAGAGTGGGGAGCAATATTTTTTAAGTACTTTCCATGTATAAAAATACTAATTTGTAGATACTCTACAAAAAGCAGCACTTGACCTGATTTTATCTACCAGTCTATAAAAAAAAAAAAAACAAAACAACCCACCCAAAACATTCCAGCAAAATTAATTTGGCCCATCATGTCATGTCACTGCTACACTGCATGATCTAATTTTCAGTCCCTAAGTAAATATTATCAGTAAGTCAACAGGATATATCAAAGCAGCTAGCTTTGTCTTCTAATTCCTCATGAATTATTAGAAAGAAATGCAGACAAACTATAGAGTTAAAGGCCATCTGTGCTCAGCTATTTACAAATCTATCCACATCATCTTCATTCCTGCCCCCCCAAACACTTAATAAATAACACAGTTTTTCACCCAGGAGAAGAAGTCACTGAAAAAGAACCATGGCGGGCCTCTGCCAACTCCAGTGATAACATTTAGTTCAAAATACTTCAAAAATCACCAATAGATTTATTCAGTTTCTCTTCTCCTTCTCCGGGAGACACAGCATCCAGATCTGTTTTATTCTTCCCCTCCCACAAAACAGAGAGAGATCTGGAAGGTGCACGTATGTCCAAGTAAACAGGCGAGCACCTGTGAGTCAATTCCAACAAGTACTTCATTTCATTCCAAATATCATAGAGCAACTGCAGAGTAGTGGGTTAGGTAAATATCAGGCTGGCTGAAACATAAGAATTGTTTTGGTACAGACTTAGGGGCATGGGCATCTCAATCAATCTTATTCACACACATTCTTCATAGCCCCTACATGAGGTTTCTGGCCAATGGTACCGGCTCATGTATGGCTGGGACTATCCCAGGCACCACAAGACTGAGTGGAAGGAACAGGTCCTATTTAAGAATTGCACCAACCATATGTAATTCAAGGCTACATAGCAGGAAAGGATAGCTCAAACTGGTTTTTTTCCCCTCCACTGCCAAGAAAGTACCACTTAACTTCTCCATACAGGCTTTTCAAGGACAGCCCTGTGACCACTATAAAAGAGGCACCTAAAAAGTGTACCCAGGTGTCCTCGTTTCGGCAGAACACTTTTAGTGCCAGGACATAACAACAACCAGATGACTAGTCATTACATTTGGAGACTATCTGGTAATCATGCAATGTGCCAGTGACACGACATGATGGGCCAGATTAATTTTGCTAGAATTTTTTTTTTTTTAAATAGACCAATAGACAAAAAGTGTCTGGCACTTTAAGTGCATGTTTTGCCACACAATAAATCAGAAGATCACTGCAAGTTGTACAGTATCATTCTCCTCACCAGCTGTATCAAAAATCTGTAAGTCAGACACCAAGAACATGACCAAAATATTCTCCCCAGCGAATATAGGTAAAACTAATGTAAGGCTAAAAAGGTCAGACTAGGACAGCTAAATCCTGCCTCCACCCTACGTGGTGGGAGGAAACTGAGAAGGAAGAGCACACCACTGTCTCTGATCCCAGCCCAAAGCTGCATAAAGTGCACACACTCTAGTTGCAATGCTGAGGCAAAGGGTCTGAGCGTAAGCATAGAAGGTGCTTCTGTTGTCATGCAGGTAATACATCCGGACAAGTAAAATTAAAACTAAAGTGTGAAACTTTAAGTGTATATTCCAGAAAACTTAAGCAGGCCTTAAGCATAGTATAGATGACAGATTCCTCTATGAACACACCTTCCTAAATACACTATGACAGTCAACAAAAGAATTTGAAGATGAAACTTCAGGCCTATGAAACGTGTATCAAGAGCAAAAAGGTGAGGAACAAGCTTTTAAAAGCCCATTCAAGAAAAAAGGAAGTATTTTAGCAAAATTGCTTAAATTACATGTTTGTTTATGTTCACACCTACAGTTACAAATCAACAATTACTCTAAACAGAAAACCTCTTTGATAGAATTTCAGACTGCAGTAGCCCATCTGTTCAGCTATCAGTATCACTGTCATCTGCCAGAAGAGCTGCTTTACAAAAGGAGAAAAAAGAAGGATTCCTTCCTCCCTCACAAAAAAACCCACACACACATTCAGAGTAAGGATGGAGGAGTCAGCAAATCTTCAGAAAACTCCAAAGAGTAATTTGAGGTTGGAGAGTGGCAGATGGGGGAAGAGAAAGGGATTGGTTTATGCTAAATACATATAAAAATGGACCATGCAATATTGAACAGATTGTTCACTTTTAATATTTCCTAAACTGACAGGGTAGAACCAACCTCCACATAAACAGGCTCACAATGCTATTAAAGCAGGCATGGTTTTTCACACTAAATTTTTGTACACAATGCAAAAAACATCCTCATGAATCTTTGGAAATGTAATGTTCTAGACAGCGGTTTGAGTTTACATCACCCTTAAAGAAATTCTAAATTAAGATACCAATACATAAACAGGGGAAAGTGCAAAAAATTAATCCGGAATCCAGATGAATGGAGATTCTCTGTACAAATCTCTAAAGGTTACTGGTAACCCACAGAAAGACTAGAAAGGAGTAACAACAGAAGAAAGGAATAACTGGAAAAAGCAAGAGTTCTGCTGTGACACTCATCACATTGTGTGTCTGACCACAGATCAACTTCCCTATTCTTCTCTTACTTCAAGACTCAAAATGCTCCCGTGCACACCCATTATCCTCCTGACTCCTTCCCCCTATTTACACCAGCTCTCCACAAGACCGCTGCATACTGGAACCAGAGATTCTATGAGGAATGGAAAAAAAAATAGAAAAAGGACTTGTGCAAGAAACATTTTGGTAAATGCACGACCACAAGGTAGAAACTGGGCATGTGCAAAGACATCACAGCATTCCCAGCTCACTTCAGCACTGTCACTTCAAGCTACAACAGCAGCATTCAAGGTTAAAGGTCCCAAGCCGGAGTGCCTCAGACAGGTAACACTCAGCTTTCCCACTCTGCATCTTCTTACCTCTGTTTCCCCAATTTGTATCCCCCCTCGGCTGATATTTCAAAAACTGTGCCTGCTGTGTTCTTCCTTCCCTTTCCAGTCCTCCTTTGTTTTACTTAGCTCAAGCACAGCCAAGTGGCAGGCCTAAAGAGTGTCCAAACTAGCAGAATGGAGGACACAGTAAGAGAATAAAGGTAAATCAGAAGGACAGAAGGAAACAGTTTTGCAATGACTTCTGTAGGTACAGAACATATATGTATATACATATGTATCTCCACACACAAAGAAATGAGAACTGCAAACAGCAACTTTTTCATAGCATGCTACTACTAACTATCTTACTCTGTCATGTCTTTTTTAAACAACGTATAAAATGTTTTTATACAGTGTATAAAATTGTAGAATGTAATAAGCCCAGCATGTCACTTGACCTCTAATGTGTTCTTTCTTTAAATACTTTCACTATTTTGGTATTTTGCTGAGTCAGGAATAGAGCTCAAACCTCAAAAGTCTCCTTGCAGTTCTCTCCATTAGGCCATATTATACACTGTAAGTCATTAAGTACTGAATAAAACAAGACTTACCCTGAGTCTAACACACCCTCGGCGTGATCCTCTCATCATTTTGTCTTTTGACTGAAACAGAAAAACACAGATCACTGAATTAACAAATACAGTAAGAATTGCAAGGAGAAAGTTATTCAGAGCAACTGAGAAAAGAGTAAAGCATTTTTGTATAACGTTTTATTGACTGATTAAACAAGATGCAATTTCTGTTACAAAACAGGTTAGTTCTCACACAAAGGAAAGTACACCACCATGGTATCAAAAAAGTAATCCTTCAAAAAGTAAGAATACAATATCCCACTTCAAGAAGTTTTGTAGATACCTTGAAGAAATACTTAGAAAATGCAGTCACACCTTTATAGAAAGTAAGAAGCAGTGAAGACGCCAACAATGTGCACTTGCAGCCCAGAAGGCCAACCAAATCCTGGGCTGCATCAAAAGAAGCATGGCCAGCAGGTCGAGGGAGGTGATTCTGCCCCTCTGCTCTGCTCTGGTGAGACCCCACCTGGAGTACTGCATCCAGCTCTGGGGCCCTCAGCACAAGAAAGGCATGGACCTGCTGGAGCGGGTCCAGAGGAGGGCCACAAAAATTATCCGAGGGCTGGAGCACCTCTCCTACGAGGCCAGGCTGAGGGAGTTGGGGTTGTTCAGCTTGAAGAAGAGAAGGCTGCGAGGAGACCTTATTGCGGCCTTCCAGTACTTAAAGGGGGCCTATAGGAAGGTGTCGTGGTTTAGCCCCAGCCAGCAGCTAAGCACCACGCAGCCGCTCGCTCACTCCCCCTACCCTGATGGGATGGGGGAGAGAATTGGAGGAGTAAGAGTGAGAAACACTCCTGGGTTGAGATAAGAACAGTTTAATAATTGAAATAAAGTAAAACAGTAATGATAATAACAACAATATAATAATGATAATAATAATATACAATGCAAGTGATGCACAATGCAATTGCTCACCACCCGCCAACCGATACCCAGACAGTTCCCGAGCAGCAATCGCTGCTCCCCGCCCAACTCCCCCCCCCCCCCCCCCCCCCCAGTTTATATACTGAGCATGACGTCATATGGTATGGAATAGCCCTTTGGGCAGTTTGGATCAACTATTCTGGCTGTGCCCCCTCCCAGTTTCTTGTGCACCTGGCAGAGCATGGGAAGCTGAAAAGTCCTTGACTAGCATAAGCAGTACTTAGCAACAACTAAAAACATCAGCCTACCCGTCCTGTGCTTTCTTAAGCATTACAGGTGCTATACAAAACCAGGCTCTGCCTGGTACCCGAGAGTACTGAGGGAGCTGGCAGAGGAGCTTGCCAAGCCACTTTCCATCATCTATCAACAGTCCTGGTTAACAGGGGAGGTCCCTGATGACTGGAGGCTTGCCAATGTGACGCCCATCTACAAGAAGGGCCGGAAGGAGGACCCGGGGAACTACAGGCCTGTCAGCCTGACCTCGGTGCCGGGGAAGATTATGGAGAGGTTCATCTTGAGCGAACTCCACAGGCAAGTACAGGTCAACCAGGGGATCAGGCCCAGCCAGCATGGGTTCACAAAAGGCAGGTCCTGCTTGACCAACCTGATCTCCTTCTATGACCTGGTGACCCGCCTGGTAGATGATGGAAAGGCTGTGGATGTCATCTACCTCGACTTTAGCAAAGCTTTTGACACCGTCTCGCGTAATATCCTCCTCGGGAAGCTGGCAGCTCACGGCTTAGACAGGCATACTCTTCGCTGGGTAAAGAACTGGTTGGGTGGCCGAGCCCAGAGAGTAGTGATAAATGGTGTTAAGTCCAGTTGGCGGCCGGTCACGAGCGGTGTTCCCCAGGGCTCTGTTTTAGGGCCAGTCTTGTTCAATATCTTTATCAATGATCTGGATGAGGGGATCGAGTGCACCCTCAGTAAGTTTGCAGACGACACCAAGTTGGGTGGGAGTGTCGATCTGCTCGAGGGTAGGATGGCCCTGCAGAGGGACCTGGACAGACTGGATCGATGGGCCGTGGCCAACTGTATGAGGTTCAACAAGGCCAAGTGCCGGGTCCTGCACTTCGGTCACAACAACCCCATGCAACGCTACAGGCTTGGGGAGGAGTGGCTGGAAAGCTGCCTGGCCGAAAAGGACCTGGGGGTGTTAGTAGATAGCCGCCTGAACATGAGCCAGCAGTGTGCCCAGGTGGCCAAGAAGGCCAACAGCATCCTGGCTTGTATCAGGAATAGTGTGGCCAGCAGGAGCAGGGAGGTGATTGTCCCCCTGTACTCGGCGCTGGTGAGGCCGCACCTGGAATACTGTGTCCAGTTTTGGGCCCCTCACTACAAGAAAGACATTGAGGTGCTGGAGCGTGTTCAGAGGCGGGCAACGAAGCTGGTGAAGGGTCTGGAGAACAAGTCTTATGAGGAGCGGCTGAGGGAACTGGGGTTGTTTAGCCTGGAAAAGAGGAGGCTGAGGGGAGACCTTATCGCTCTCTACAACTACCTGAAAGGAGGTTGTAGTGAGGTGGGTGTTGGTCTCTTCTCCCAGGTAGCTAGCGATAGGACAAGAGAAAATGGGCTTAAGCTGCGCCAGGGGAGGTTTAGACTGGAAATTAGGAAAAATTTCTTTACGGAAAGGGTGGTCAGGCATTGGAACAGGCTGCCCAGAGAGGTGGTGGAGTCCCCATCCCTGGAGGCGTTTAAAAAACGGGTAGATGTGGCACTTCGGGATATGGTTTAGTCTGGTCTACCCTTGATTAGTCTAGAGTGGGCTTGGTAGTGTAGGTTAATGGTTGGACTGGATGATCTTAAAGGTCTTTTCCAACCTAGATGATTCTATGATTCTATGATTCTATACTGGGAGCTTATTACTCCCTCTGGTGGTTTCGAGACGAAATACTGGCATTGTCTTCACAGCAAAGAAAATACCTGGGCTGAGGATGCAACTCTACAGCTGCTGAAGGAAACCTACCAGGTCTGACTGTCCGGCGCTCACACTCCAGGCCCTCCGGCGTGCCAGCCAAAGCACTCCCAGCTCGCCGTACTGAGCACAGGCAGGGAACCAAATCAGACAAAAATCAAAGGTAGCAGAAGAGACATTTGGTTTGGTTTGGTTTGGTTTAAATCCCTCAACCAGCGAAGTGCTGGGAAGATGAGAGCAGGTCCTAGTGCAAGGGAGGGCAGAATCCCAATCTGATTTCCACTGTGCAGACTGACTACCAACTCAACTGCAAAAGAGACTGTAAAAGCCTTCCTTTTTCTTGTACACCACATTTTAATGGAATGGAAATTAACTTTAAACGTTATAATGTTCTTAGTCTGCAAAAAGATTCACAAGATAAACCACAGGTTCAGAGTGCGGTCCTATATACTTACAATTTTGCCATCTTCAGACACAGCTTTCATTGGTTAATACCAATTATAATGAAGCAGTAAATCTAATTCATTCTACCTATGTGGAATAAAGCACCCATCACTCCAGCATCTGAACTCCCTGTGCACTAAAGCATGCACCTATCATTGCACATAGTGCTGTATTCTCTCATCAGAATACAGCAAATCTTTTACTGATTGCTGCAGGACAGTACTTTAAAACATAGCTGACATTTTAGATTTGCCCTCCCCGCCTGCCTCAAAGTAAGATTTTATAAAAAATACAATTCAGACAGCTTCAGCTTTCCCTTAGAGCATCATGTTTTACCTTTTGGTTGAAATTAGGCATGGGTATCCAATATGACCAATACTTGCTCAAGAATTCTTGGATAAATAAAGCCATCCCATAACTGTTTTGAGGAATGGTTCCATTTCACTAAACAAAAACCTCATACAGCAGAAAGACATCTCTGAATGGCTAATAAAAAAGTCACATTTTACTTTCTTTTTATATTTAAAGTTTTAATATGCAGCTATCTTTTTTCAGTGATCAGTTTTATAACCAGCCAAAATGCCATTTTCAATAAACTTTCAAGGCACAGTGTACTGATTTTGATGATAATGGACTCGAGTAGGTTACAAGCAGAGAGCAACACGAGATTAATTTCAGCTGAAACTCAAATAAAAATTTGTAAAAATGAACAAAGCTATACAGTATTACTGCTGGGGATGTAGGTATCTCCCAAAAAATTACAGCCTTTATTGGTTTCTTTTTTACATCCACACAGTGAATCAAATACAGAACTGATCTAACTTAAGGCACTTCAGGTAACCTACAACTTCTTAGAGAAATGAAAATAATGCCTGGGTCTATTTAAAAAAAACAAAACAAAACAAAATTAAAATCCTAACCCCCTACAGGCCCCCAGCCCTCCATCATCTTTAGAACTACTATGATTTCACCTGAGTTTTAGCTGTTGCATGGAAAGTTTAAGATTTCAGAATAAAACCCAGCTGCTGTCTGCCTCCAAAACCTCCCAGGCACGAGTTCTGCTTGTGCAGAAGTGCACAGAACTTGAAGCGGTACATTTTTGACTCACACAGTGCTGTCAGGGAGATCTCTAACATAGTACACAGACGAGCAAAACCGCTTACAACATTTATTTCCCGTTAGCAATGAAAAGCTTGGAACAAGCTCTATTTATAAACAGTGATTTTTGCAGTTTACATCTGCAGGAGAAGCTTCAGTTTGGACCACTTTCCATAATACTCATTGTTCTCATGAAATGCTAAGGCAGCCCTAATTTTTCAAGCAGAAATAGAATACCCAACCACTTAAAAACTTTACATGCCGTTCCCAGCCCACCATTCCTCTAGCTCCCTTGCAAGGCACACCCCTGTCTCAGAAGAGGACCTCCCTGAGCACAGGGACAGCATCTAACAGCCATGTTGTTTCTGTAGCTAAAGCTTTGACTTTTGTGGACGCAGGCATAAAGAGGAACCTGCACATGATCTGTACTCTTCTGATTTGCCAAACCGTACCCATCTTGATCCAGATCCTACATAAGTGCCCAACTGCACTTCATCAAATTAATGGAGCAGACAACATGGCTGGCTTTGAGAGGACAGTTGACACGCAGGTCAGAGTGCCCGTACAAAATTAACCCATCAAATATTTTTTATCAAATCTGAACAGGCACAATATGTTTATATCAGATGAGAAATGCCAATGACATGCACTGCAAAGTGATGATCAAGTATTGGGAAACCTAAAAACCAGACCCATAGCCTAACTACTAAATAGTAGTCAACTACTTAGATTATAATCCTATAACAAATTATTCAGTGCATCAAAACCTGTGATACAAAGTTAAAGCTATATATAAAATTCAACTTAGTATTGCAGAATAACCATCAATATTTTTTATCCTGTGTCCATAAATTCAGAATTCTTTTTCTTATTATACCTAGTTTGCTTATAGTTTCGTCTGTTTTTATTAGACCCACTGAGCTGTTTGTGGTGCATGTGACAGATGAAGTTATTACAGGAAGAAGGGTCACCTCAGCTGAGAATGGAAAACGGAGACCTCAAAGGGAATGTTTGTGCAAAAGCAGATTTTTTTTTTCCTGTTTTCTTGGGATTTTTGCACACAGCTGTTGATTGAGAAACTGTATTTGGAAAAAGCAGGAAAACACATCCAACTGAAAGTCTCTACCATAGGGGCACTGAGATATGACTTCAGCTTCAGAGGCATCATTTGAAATCAAGTTAAGAAGACTTCTTTTCAGTTCACCACCAAAGGTTCATGAAACTGCTGCAAAATTTGAGTCCACTTCCTCGATATCTGGATTGTACAATCCACAAGCGGTTCTTCAGTATTAAAGTTGCTAACCAGCAGCAATCTTTAAAAAGCATGAGGGGAAAAATATTTTTACACCACCACAACTACTTCGTCCTAACGACTGTTTTCACACAGATTTTGCTCCTGAAAGCATTCAATCAGCGTATGTTTTTAAAAGTAGTTTGATGGAATGATTAACAAAACAACAGAATATCTAAGCATTTAAATCTATTCTTTAGGCATTTATTGGTGCAAGAACCGTTAAGATGATGAGAGGCTACCCAGTTTTGTTTCAAAAATACACACTATGGAGTTGTCATACACAAGTTTTTCTTGCAACCCTCATTCACTGTACAAGGCAGCTGTTTAAGTCTACAACACTTTGCACAGTTCTCCTTTCCATACCACCATATGTCAAATATCTACAAAGTTTTAAATTATTTTAAGGAACTGACTTTCCTATCTACTGGCCTTGGTTTTAGCATTGTTTGCACAGCTATGCCAGTTCTGCTTTCAACTTACTATACAATTAAAATATTTATTTAAAGGGTACACTTAAAACAAGAATTTAAATCAGACTTTCAACCTTGAGGGGTTCTCTGGATTATTTCTACAGGATTCCCAAGTGTAATCAAGGCTATAGATGATGTGTATTTAAGACAGCACTTCTGCCAGAAAACACAAACAAAAAACAAATTGCGTTCAACTCCCTCTTCCTCCCTAGCCATTTCTTTGTCTTCATGCAATCTTCCAGTATAATGCCAACACATGTTTTTACACTGACATGCAGAAAACAAACAACAGGACAAATTCAGCTGAAAAAATAAATCAGCAGAAAGTTATTTTTCAGCTAGAATCCAGCTCACAGAACAAGTTTACAGCTCCTGTGCCAGCAGAAGGCAGAAATGAGCCACTTCGAGACTCTTCTGTTAAATATTGTCAGTGCAGCCAACTACTCACTGAAAAAAACTCAATGCTTCAGTAGACTTACATTTGCTATACCTTCAAGAGAAAACATTGGTGGATTCACAAATCAAAGAATACTGAAGGGAAAAAAGAAGTAATTGGTCAAACTGATCCAAAATGGCACACATTTATTTCATATTTTGCTCTTCAAAAAAAAAAAAGAAGAGAAAAAAACCTACAAACTACAGAAGTAGGAAAAAACCAAACAATTTGGCATTGTATAAAACCTTTGTAAAGCAACTTGGAAATGCATGAGAGAAACATCTGCATTCACATTTGCAAGTAGTACTACTAGTGTTCACTGCAATACAACTAAGTGGAGAGGAAGGAATACACAAATGAAAACAGAAATAGTATGAACATTAAATTATTTTTTTTTTCCTGACTCAGACTTGATGTAAAACCTTTTTGCCTTGCTCCTTGAAAGTTCTAATCATGTTAGAAATGTAAATTTAATTGAATGAATTTGCTTCTGATGTATGTATCCAAAACATATTAAGGTTAACATCTACTCATTTTACCAAAAGACAAAGCATACTAATTTAGGTGTGCTTCCCCCCCCCCCCCCCCCCAAGTGCAGTACTATTGCATATTAACTCTGTTTGAATGTTTATTCCACATTAAGGGTACTTTTCTGCAGTCTATTTTAAGTTACTACCAAAGATGACTAAATACCACAGTGCAAGGACACACCTACGAAGAGACATACATTTCTGGATCTAGCTCTGATGGAAAGTTCAGCTGCAGCAGAAGTTATTACCCTGCAGTTTTCCACAGCTCCTCTGCCAAAGGTTAATTGGCTATTTGATCTACTGGAGAAAGCATTTCCTGCACGCACAACTTTCTGGATTTAAATGGGCTAAAGAGTCTGCAAGTGATGATGAGCAGGTAAAAGTGATCAGTTAACTGTAATCTCTCCTATCAGCAAAACTGTTCCCAGATTGCATGTCTATACAGGCGGGTTGAAACCATCTCAGCCTACCCCACCCATGTATTATGCTCATAGGGAAGGGCCAGTTTCAGGCTCAAAAATGATTCAGTTGCAATTACACAAGCAGAGCAAGGCAACTATATTGCTTTAGACCGAAACTGGCTCAGAGGGAATGGAGTACATGACCCTATGTACCTGATCACATAGGTAAGTTTTTAATTGAAAGTAGAAGTCTGCACATACAGAATCACAACAGGCCATTTCCCCACATAAATAAAGCCTCCAAACCTGCTAATGTTCCAAATTAATGTCGCTTATGTACCACGGCCTTATAAACTACCATTCAGGAATTATTACTGAAGGTAGAGCTGAGAGAAACAGTATCCCACCACCTTCTCAATGCTAATATTAGTACTTGTGAGGCATGTGGTCAACTGGAGCTTGATTTGAATTATCTTTCAAACCCATGCCCCAGCTGACCCTACAGCCCTATGACTAACCATGATAGCACACATGAAGAAGCGTGTGTGCTGAAGGACCAGTCCTTTTGGCAGCCAGTCTTTCAACATGATACACACACTTAGGTGCAAGAATGAATTCAGATGTCTAGAGAATGGCATAACAAGTACTTTACAGACATATGTGCAGAAAAGATACCACATGGGTAAGAAAAGCATTCTAAAGTAAATGTTAACTGTAGGCATTTCTTAGTGGTAAAGGCACACAAAGCAGAGAGAGAACATGATTTGATTTCTTGAACCGAACTTGAATTTTTTTTAGGACAGGTAGTTAAAAAAAGGATTTTTAAATTTGTGAACTAAAAGTCATTATAATAACAGAAAACATAATAAATTATCTAAAATAAAAGTAATGTATATGTAGGGATACCTAATCATAGGAAATAATGAAATATAAGAACTGATTTTTATTTTAAAGGTGAAGACCATACAATGAAAGTCAGTGCAATAACCAGAATTATTATTACACGCACTAGTCATCAGCAAATGTTTCTATTTCTGTAGCTGAGCATTAAATGACTTTGCACCTTGGACCTCTACTTAGACTACACTCACCAATTCATCTCAGTCTAACAGTTGACATTTGAACAGCCATTAAAAAGCAACCATAAAAGCACTTTTATTTCTCCATCCGTACTCCAGGCGAAGGATTTTGAACCTACATGAACCAAAATTGTTTGAGAGTCTGTAACTGTTTTATGCTGAGAGCCTTATAAAACCCTAGGCCTGGAGAGATCAGCTCTCTCCTAGTAGGGCTGAAAATCCAGATTTGGGGGAAAAAAAGTTTTATATACAATGCTTCTGTACGAATATACCTTCACAGACAGCAAAATACTCTAAGTTATTTGCTGTAAATCTATTACAATTTACTACAGGTTAAATTTGTATGTGTTTTATCCAGACTGACACACTAATAGTAATTGCTCCATGCTAAGAAAACTTATCTGTGTGTGCATGTAGTTCAGCCAGTTAGCCTTCTCTTAAGGGCATATCCTTGACAAAATTAATTTGTACTGTTAAAATACTTCTAACTTAATTCGCATTTTTTACGTAAGAGGCTGAACAAGCTATCAAGTCAAGATCTGTCAGTGGTTACGCCAAAAAAAAAAAAAAGAAAAGAAAAAAACCAGGAAAAAAACCCACCCCAAGGAAAAGATCAGTGTTTCTCAATACACTGCATTTTAAAAGTTCGTGCTTGAAAGTAGGAAGTCCTCAACGGGAACAGGAAAGTCACTCTCGCTCTGGGAAGCAACCTGCCGCTGAGGCAGTGAACTCGGCATGTGCGGCGGTAACGCGGCCCCGGCCGACAAGCGAGAGGAGACCGCCGCTCCGCGCAGACGGTGCTGAGGCGAGCCGAGCCGAGCCGAGCCGAGCCGCCCGGGAAGGCGGCACCCTCACGGGCCCGGCGCCCGGGCTGAGCGGCCAAATCGGGGCGAGACCCGCCGGACAGAGAGGGGAGCGCTGAGACAGCGGGACCCAGAAGCCCGAGGCCATCACCAAGCAAGGCTCCGGACAGCCAGAGCGGGCGGGCCGGCCCGGCTGCCCCGGGGCAGCCACCCGCCCGGGGGCGGGCGTGAGGCCCCGGTGGGCGGCGGGAGCCACCCACGGCTTCCGAGACGCCGCCGGCTCCGGAGCCCGCGGCCGCCAGAGAACTCCCGCCAGGGCCAGCGGCCGCTCCCGCCCAACGACCCCGCCCCGGAGCCGCCCCCTCCCCCCGCGCCGGCCGCCAACAATAACAACGCCGCTCGCCCCCACCGATAAATCTCCCCGCAGGGCCACCCCATTGGCTGCTCCCGCCGCCTCCTCCTTCCCCATTGGCCACCCCAGCACTCACGCCGCCCCGAGTCCCCTCCCCGCCCCCACCCTGCGCCTCAACCGGTCTCCCGGCTCCTCACCCGCCCGGCCCGCCGCTGCCCCTCACCGTGTAGTAGGAGAGGAGCCCGGCGTTGTAGTCCAGCACGAACCAGCGGTACTGCCAGCCCTTCATGACATTGGTCCATTTGCTCAGCGGGCCCTCCATGATAGACGCCATCTTAGGCGCCGAACCGGCACCGCCGCCGCGCGCACCGCCCGTTCGGTGAGGGGAGCAGGGGAGAGACACGGCGGCCGCCAGGAGGGAAGGGGGCGGGGCACGCACCGAGGGGGCGGGGCCAGGAGCCACACTGCCCCGGGGGGCGGGCGGGGAAGGGGCGTGGCTTGCGCGCGCAGCGGGGACGCGCGTCGGCGGGGGGGTGGGGGGAGGGGCAGGCGGCCCAACGGCCGGAGCGGGCGGGGCGGGGGCAGCGCGGGTGGCCGGAGGGAGCCGGGGGGCTTGGATGTGTGGGGGTTAGCTGAGGGAGCCGGGCCCTGCAGTGGCGGGGCTTCCCCTGACGGCTCAGGGGAGGCAGAGGGCCAGGCGGGGGGGCGGGCTGCGTGGTGGCAGCGGTGTGGGGAGGGCCCGGCGCTTCGGCCGGGGGAGGGCGGGAGGGCCTTATCCTGTCCCCTAAAATACTGGGCACCACGGCGCCTTTTCGTTTCTCTCGCTGCCCTGCTTGTCCCTTTGCCTCTCCGTTGGTTGCTTGTCCAAAGCGCCTGTCGGGCTCACCAGTCGAGTCCAAGGGCCTGCGCCTTCCCCTGAAGGTGAGGGTCCAGGGTGTAAAAAAAAAATTCAGGGCTTGAGATAACTTTTTAAGGGTAAGGCTTGCTTAAATGGGACACAGCTTTCCTGTGGTCTGATCCAAGAATGTGGAATGAATTCCCCAGGAACTATGGACAATTATAAATCTGTTGTTCAGTGCCAGGCATGTTCTTTTGGACTGATCTTCTCTGACATAAGTACGTAACTTGAGTTGTACTTAAAAACTTCAAAGGACCCACAGAGATACTCGTGTTCCTTCCTGGGGACTGACAACATAGCAGCAGAAATAGTGCTTTTACCATGAGGTTTGTGTTTGTCATACCATCTTTACAGTATTCATGGAGTAACTTTTTCCTTTTTTTAACCGAATATAAACCCGTTTTTTTCTTTTTATGATTTTAATATAAAATTCCCTTTATAGTAAGGTTGAGATAGGTCTAGTGTCTTAAAACATTGCAACTTTATACTAAGTCAAGGTAATTTTAATAGAAAAATCACCCCAGTTACTCCTTTGGTGAAAAAGAATCAAAGGCAGAGCTTCTGTGTTTGATTTTAGAAAATAAGAAATACTTCCATATTTCTAATAAATCTTCCCATTTCACATGTCACGTTGCTTACTAGTTTGTTACCAAGTGGAATTTACAGCGTTGACTTTATAATACCCCTTGGAGTGTGTGTTTGTGCGTGGTGTTACCGGTCGAATCTAGCTAATGCACAATTCAGTCTTGAAACCCAGCTTGTTAATTTTGATAACATTCTTTTTCAAGCTGCATATGACCTTAGTGGCCTGTTTTCTTCTTTAGTTTCACTGACTAAACAAAGCCTGGCTGCCTAGAGATTATACCCAGGCAAGCAAAACAAAAAACATCAGATGGTGCCAGAACATTACTAGTACTACCATTTAAAGCTGTAGTTGGACTGGAGCTTTATTATCTCAGATCACTCTTTGACTGTATTATACCACAAGAGTTGAAACTATGCAAAGAGCTTGTGCAAAAAAACCCTTGGCTTAAGTGTGAAAGGGCTGTCTGTAGGCACAGCATTCTCAATGAGAAATTCTTGACAGAAGAGCTTTCTATTTACCTTGGTTTGCCAGAGGCTGAATTTGCTGAACTTTGGCATACACTGAATATCTTACTAGTTCTTTGTTCTCTTTGACTTTTTTGAGGGGAAATGTGCCGAAGACTTTTCTCCACTAGAAAAAGCATATATTGTAGCTAGCTCAATTTAACTAAACCTTAAAAGCCCTGGAGTAGATGGAAAGGTTGTGTTAGCAGGTGTTAAAGGGGAATTCATCTCAATGTTTCTTTTAGAAATGTAGTGTGGATATTCTCTTTAGGTAATTTGGCAGAGATCAGATAATCATTGTTTTTCAAAAAAACCCACACAGATTGAAATAAATGCATATGAAACTACAGTCTGTTACCAGCATTCGAGATACAGTGTCATACAGGTTTACGTACTTTCTTGACATGCCAGGAGGATGTGTCTTCTGTGTATATCAGATTACTCCAGCATATATTGAACGTGGTTCATGTGGGCATTGTTGAAGGGATTAGGCTTAATTAGTTAGATCCTTATGATAAAGACTATAGGTGCCCATTCAAATTGTTTGGAAAGATCAGTGCAAACGTTTCAGTTCATTTAAACAAATCAACAAACTGAAATCAGCCACAACTGTGATATAACCTACCTTTATATACTTTGTATGTTACATCTCAGCAACAATGATTTTGAATTAAAAACTGCTTAAAATAGAAGTTAGTAAGTTACTTCCTCAATAGAAGAATTTAGTTTGCTTTAACGTGTTCCGTCTGTATCCAGTTTGGAACAGTTACAAAGAGCTGTTATTTTCTGTAATTATAGACGGTTTTATTGTGATGTTCTCCATATTTTACAAAACTTAAATTAGACTAGTTTGTCACCCTCTTTAACATTAAGTAGACTTCTTACTGTCATCTGAGAGAATTACGTACTACGAAGATCAACAGAACTGGGCGGAAAGGAGCGTCTGTTACCCTGTGCTGCCTTTGTTTTATACGCTGCTCCATCAGCTGAAAATCTTGTCCAGCATCATTCTCTCGCCACACAGAAGTCTCAATGAAATTATCTTGCTGTAGTGTCCCAGCCACACACAGATTTCCTGACCAGCCACAATGTTAAGCCCATAAAGTGGCCTCTGGAGTACTCAGGCTGTCCCAGCAGCAATGCAGAGGGAAACCTCAGACATGCCCAATCCTTACTGTGTTTTCCAGGACATCCCAACTTGCACCCTATGTTTTAAAATTTCTTCTATGTTCTTTTCCTTTGTCCAAGCTTGTCCAATAAATTACATCTGGGGGGTTTTGGCCATTACAGTTTAAATCTGTATGGTTACTAGCTAAGAGGAAGGTACTGCCAATTTACAGTAAATACTAGTGAAGGACCAGGGTGGAGGAAATGAGAAGCAGGAATATACTGAAAGTCTGATTCTTTAAGAGGAAAATGCTTTTCTATTGTAAATTTTCCTGAAGTTATAGCCGAACTAACTTTGAAGAACCTCAGTGATGAGTTGTGTGGCTTGTGGGTTTCCTTAAGGGTGTCTGGGAGTGTGACTGGCAGCAGTGAAAGTAGCTTTAGCTTCTCCCAACAGCTGCAATTGCTTGGGGTTCTGTAGAACATAAGGAAGCCATTTGAGAAGAGAACAAATGACATTTTCTTTCCTTTTCCCACTTCAGAAATGGGCTGGTAGTTTCATTTTGTATTTCTTGTCCCATCAGGTCACCATGTCAACTACTGACAACATAATCATCATAATTAAGAAATTATGTTTTAGCCTGACGGTGGATGATTATTTTTCTGCTTGTTGGTAGCAAATAATGTCTTTTATTTATACCTTCAGGAAAAAATTTCCTCCATTTGATTTTTTTATGGGTAACAAATGCACTAATAAACTACAGTCAAGCAGAAGATGAAGCCTTCTGTGCCATCTTCAGTCTCCTGCTGCTGTCCTTTAAAGGTGTTTTCTAGTCCCTCTATGCATATGCCGACTACACTAAGAATAGGAACAAAGTCAGAACTGAAACATTTTTTATTTTATTTCTTTGGAATTATGTTTGGTTTAGGGGGGTACGGAGAGGAAGATAGATGGGGGAGAATCACCTTTACCCTACAAGCAGTCATTCTTAAAACAGGATAATTAAATCAAGTATGCCAGTAAGTGTCATCATAAGTAGATTTTCTGAATAGATTTATTATACTTTCACTGTTTTTAATACCAATGTTTATGAAAAAAATTGGCGATACACTGGAACGAAGACAGTAGTTCGTTCTCCATCTTTCTGAGGCAAACAAATAATTCTGTCTTTGGCCTTTCTTGCCAATTCCTGTATGATCCCAGCAAATAAAAGCCATTAGCAATAATTTTTCCCAATCCTGTCCATTTTAATCCAGTTTTTCTCTGATCTTAATGAATTGTCATAAATTCCTCTAGTTCAGGGATGAGCAACCTCACTGAGGGCTAAGCAGACCTTTCTGAGTCTTCTAAATGGCTCCATATTAGCATACACCAGAAAAAATCAAATTACCACAGGTTGTATGGAATTAAAGTCCTCAGGCCTCAGAGTCCCTGTTCTGCTTCTGCTTACAACTTATGGCTGTATCTGGACTAGGTTTCACAAGAGAAGGGACTTTTCTTTCTAAGCATTATAAAGATCTGCCTTATTATTGTCCAGATTCGCATCCTTTTGTGGCATGTTTAGAGCTGCACTGGAGGGTATTATGACATTGCAGCCATTTCTCCAAAACACATGGAACGTGTTCAGCCAAAATGTGATACCATTTAAGAAAGGGATGAATAATCTCTCCTGCATTTGAAATAGACAGAGATGATTCTGAAACTAAGATTTATTTTATCTGTAGTTATTTAATCCTCTGTAGTAGTGCTGTATGTCTGGGGGATGATGCAGCAAAGATGCAGCTGACTCACCTAACTGGCACCGATACATTACAGGACTAGGAAAAGTGTGTCAGATGTTGCAGTGCGTGTGAAAAACAGGGTGTGATGGCATTCAGTTAAGCAATTTGAGTGACTGACTCACTGACCAAGTCCTGTTACAAGGTCTACAGAGAAATGCATTTTAAGGGCATTGTAAATTTGAGTAGCTTTGTAATGATAACAACTTAAATTTTGGTATAGTCTCATAAAAGAGTGAACTCAGGGTACAGTTTTGCAGGACAGTTTGACATAACGACATTATCTGGGAGTTGCAAGAGATGTAAACTGATATTTTAGGACTCAACATTTCTTCAAGAAGTACATTACATTTCTGAACTTGCTGAGGGGCCTTGTCATTTAGAAATGTGGGTACCTGCCCCTTTACACCGAGGGCAGGGAATTCCTCCCACGTCTCGGTCACACTTGAGATCTTTCAGTGTTTAGAAAGGAAGGCATTAACAGCAATACAAATTTAACGGGGAAAGCACCTTCTAACAAAATCTGTAACTTAAATATAGTATAAATCTAGTCCAAAAGAATTAAAACATTTGCCTAGCCTTTATACTGAAGAAACAGTTATATGAGCTATTTTCCATCTGCACATAGACTGAGCTCTGGTAATCTGAAAATCAATCTAGCAACTAGAAAAATGCTGGAATTAATTTTGCAGAGTGAACAATTCACTGTAATCTTAGTATTATTTTATTATAGAACTTACAACATCATAATTTAGTTTTGAGAACAACAGGCCTGATTTCTTTGCTGAGTACAAGAGTTTAGAGTTCACAGCATGCTGAATTGCATTTTATACTCCTAATGCATTGCTTAGATGGGTAACGTCTCATCATTTGATTTAAGCATCTTATCATCTTGTGGGCAGAATTTATTTAAAATTTAATGCAGAAGTCCATGCTATTTTCTCAACCGCAAATAAGTGATTTCTACTTTAGTCTCCACAGAGACT
Organism: Pelecanus crispus; assembly: GCF_030463565.1. Lineage (NCBI taxonomy): Eukaryota > Metazoa > Chordata > Aves > Pelecaniformes > Pelecanidae > Pelecanus > Pelecanus crispus. Next base: position 67,740,681 of record NC_134647.1, read on the forward strand.
TTGAAAAGATATAGAGGAATGCTGCTCAACTGGAATGTTTACTTCACTGCAGCCGCCGTACTAAAAGGCAAATAAGCATAATCTCTTTTCCCAAAACTTTCCCACCATCTCCTCTTTTCATAGTGTTTGGCCTATTAATATGTTTCATATAAAGTTACTTGCTCTTTGTAGTCAATTTGTTTTGCAAGAATACAATAGATACATTGTCTTTGCACAAAATTTAGACTATTCACAGTACAGTTTGATGTGTAGCAAATTTAGCAAGGGAAAAGGTAAGAACTGATTTAATATTTTAAAGGGTATTGTCTTTAATCATAAGGATTATATGCTGTGTTTATTTTCATTAAGGAGTGAGGGAGTAGATCTAGAATCACTCTCAGTGATTTGTACATAGGAGGAGCCCTGTATACAGTATAATCCCACATCTAATACTGCCCTGATTTTGCGATGCCAAAAAGATCTTTCTTTAGGGTTACTGTTTCTTGTATAAGGATGGGAGACAAAGGTAGCAAGGTTTATCCTACCAAAAATTGGCTAAGTCTTTTTCTTCTTCTCTGAGACTTAAAATAATCCTTTTTGGTGCCTGCTTAAAGGATTTACTTCCTCCTTGTTCTGATGGAAGCAAAAAGGCAGAATATTTTTTCATCCTACTCAACTCTCTCTCTCCCCCTCCCTCACTCCCCCCCCTCCCCCATGAGAAACAGAGAAAGAAGCAGAGAATCGATTTACTAGAAGAAAAATAAGCAGCCACCAGAATTGGCAGAATAAGCTCAAACTGCTCCCCAAAAATCATGATCTGCACTTGGACCTCAATTTAGAGAGCAGATGGGTGTTTCGCTACTTTGGCAGCTCTCAGGAGCTGTCAGGAGACTATTCTGGCTACGTGTGAACTAGCAGACTCATGTGCAGGATGCGGCCACATCTGATTTCCAGATGAAGTGAGACTTCAGCTCACAGCAGCACCTCCTGCAGCTTCATCAGCTTGGTATCAGCAGGAAGAAAAGCCAGGTTCAAAGATCAGGGGAAAGCCCTAGCCCGCCCTGTCTAGGTTTCCGACCTTAGCAGTATGAAGACAAAAGCCTGGGACATACAGGACACATTCATCAGCTGTCTAGAATAAAACAACCACTCACACCAATTAAACAACTCCAGCTCAGGTGATTTCTGAGCTGTAAATTATTGGGGGTTTGGGAAGTACACCAGGGCGGTCTCACTATGTGCCTACCTACTCCTACCGTCTTCCATAGCTACTAGCTATTGCCACTGCTGGAGACCAGACACTGGGCTACTTAGACCTTCATTCTGAGCCACTACGTCTGTTATGTTCTTATATTCACAGAGTTAGCTAAGGGACTCTATAGGTACCCTTTTAAGGAGGGCTTTGTTGGGGTTTTTTTCCCAGTAAAAGAGTGGAATTTCTGTGGGGATCTTCAATGATATTGTAGTCTAATTTTACATGGTAGTAGTCGAACCTTATTTTGCCCATTTTTTAACATTAGCAGTTTCACTGACTTTCACTGAAGCTGAAGTTGCTCAGAACTGCTCAAATAAGCCCAGATGTCATGGACTGAAACAAAGGGAATCCTACTCAGCTCATAGGCAGCAGCACACACAGGGTGGCTCTGTTACTCAGTTTGTAAGCCAAGGACTTGATGAAAATCCAGGCCTCGTTGCATCTGTTTGCTTCCAAGTTTCAAAAGTTCAGTCTGTTTTATTCATACTTCCCAGTGCCCTGATAAACTATTTAATTGGAACAGGAACTGCAACCTAACTTCTAAGCAAATGCTACAATAACTTTAATATTAAAATCTGTAAATTCTATTGGAGTTAATGGAATTCTCTGGACAATTGTCAGAAAATGGAGAGTTACACCATTTGCTTTCCATTGCCCAAGAGAATTAATTTTTGAAAATAGACTTGTGAGGAATATACTAACAAGCAAGTCTAACTATAAAAATAGTCTGCAGTATACAATGAGACTTTGATTTCCATAGCATAAGCTGAAGTTGGTAATGCTTAGGATTTCATAGTTTCTTACAGTTGTGTATTTACTCGAGATATACACAATAGATAGCTTGTTTTAATTTACTGGTCAAGTTTGCAATATTGTTTGTAGATTAGCAGCATTAAGTCTTTTGAAATAAGATATCAACAAATGAAAGCATGAGTTTTGTCAGGTGTTTCCAGTTTAGGCCGAACAGACCAAAAGTTTTTCATACTCTTGTGTTCCATTGGTGTTGATGTGGTTACATGTACATAATCAATTTAACCCATTGACTTAAGGATTAAAGCATGTAAATAGCCAAAGTTAAGCTGTGCTATTCATATTGCATAAGAGCTTTTCATTAGTATTACACTCTCCAGTTTACGCTGACTAGTTCTAATTATGCTGTTTCTAGTATGCCAACTAGAGAAAAGGTGCAGCTCTTCTGAATACAGCAAAATCAGTAGCAACCGAACTGTTCTTACCAGTGTTTCAGTTTTTGTTTTACGTATCTGACAATTTTAGACAAAACAAAATCCTACCCACAGTTTTCCCTGATCCAGTTGTCATTTACATATTGATAACATTAACCCATTCTGTCTGTAAAATGTTATGCCTACTTGGCTTTACACTTTTGGATGGGAATTTGATCTGTTAAATATCAGGGGTGATGTCTCATATGTTTAATCACTATGGAGTTGCTTCATTAAATTTACTCATTTCACTGAATTTCTAAAATGAGGAGGACAATGTTCTTTTTCTTATAGGTAGTGGACCAATCTCATAAAAATACAAGAGTCTTTGTCTTAGCTGTAGAGTTAACTCAACTTACAGTTTCTTTGTGGTTTTTAGCTTGAATCCTGTATACCCACAAATCCTTAATGGTAGCGTTGTAGTACTTAAAAGATTTCTGGGGATAATCAGTGCAGTGTCAGCTGATGCAGTGACTCTGTAAAGCATAGGTAATACTCTGCAGTGTAATTGATCTTAGTAGTGCTTGACTGACTCAAGTGATGGCTGTCATTTCTGTTCCCAGTAGCAACATGGGCATATTCTGTACAGTGAATGCTCAGATAGTGTAATTACTTCTTGGAAATGTTTGATTTTTTTCATGCACAGAGAAACTCTGCAGTATGCAATCTGCCATTCTCTGGGTTTTTTGAATGTACTGTGTCAGGATTCCTGATGTTAAGATATTCAGACAACTAGATACAGGGTCTGGGGAGATGGACAGATTAATAGACAGATATAGATGTACATAGATGTGTGTGTGGCCTCAGGAAAAAAATCCAGATGGAAAAAAACCAGTATATCTGGGAAAATCAAGACATGTGGTAGCTTTAAATCAGGTTTACTTTACAGCGAAGGCATTGCCTAAGGCATAATAATGCCGGCAGGAACAATGCCTCCACCTAGGCAAGCCATGGACCAAGTTTTTGGCAGGGGGTCCTGTGCAAAGGCTAGGAAGTGTTACAAGCTAGGGAGAACTTTCTGGTAGCTGCCCCTCTATCAGATTGTTTAAATGGGAAATCAGTAGACTTCATATTCCAGGCATTTTAAATTATTTATTTGTGCTCGAGCCCTGCCAACCAACGCATAAGTTAAAAAGGAATTTTGGTCTCTGAACCTTCAGGGTTCACATCTTCAAGCAAGGTCCTATATTTTGCTGCTTTCTTGTTTGCTTTTTTAAATTAAAGCTCAAATAACCCATGCAAGCTCTTAACTCCAGAGGCTGGAGCTTTATTAAAAAAAAATCAAAAAATTGGAAAATGTATGATAAAATCTTGGTAGCTGTTTATCTAAAGTGGGACAAGGAAAACTTTTATCCCACTTAACTTTTACTTTTGGATGGCATTTGAATTGGCCTTGTGTGTTTGGCAGCTCATCTGTTGAGCCATCTGTTTCAAATTATACATGCTCAGAGGGCACATTGCATCCGGGGATACAGGTCCCCCGAACACAAGAAATTTGAATTGGATTTGGAGTTTAGCGATCTGTAAACATGGATGTGCAATCATACGTCTAAATAAACTCTGTTTATTTTGGAGAAATTGAAGCATTCGTACAGCTGGAAAAACTTGAGGAAATTTGTAAGTGGAAAGCCTTAGGCCATACTTACCGTCCTGTGTCCCTTGTACAGTGTTCAGGCAGTGTAAAGTAAGAGAAAACCACCCAAGGTCCCCAGCTAGGCAATTTCTCTTTCAGACTGGAGAGTTCTTAATGGGTCTAAGAGCTGATATAGTAACCAGTTTCACAGCCCATTTAAACAGTGTCTTAAAGGGATGGTAGGGTAGAGAAACTGCAGTTTGGCTCCCTCTTACTGAATCATCCATCTCCGATCCCATCACAGTACTAGAGATGAACTGGGTAGTGAATCAGAAAGCTATAACCAACTCTCTGAGAACCTTTCTTATGCAAGTACATCTTGGCCAAGAAAGAGGATTTGATCCATAAACTTTAATGGTGCATTAGGTAAATTTTAGATTATTTATGGCATACTAGTAGCACTTATCTTTTTCATACGTTATCTGCTGTGAGCACACTTTTTTTTTGGAAGAGTATACTGCTTGTTCCACCCCTCCCTATTCCTTCCTTTCCGCAGAAAGCTGACTCAATTCCTTTTACTTTTTTCAGCCAGCTTGCAGTTTTAGGCATTTCCTTGTCCACTTTTCAGTAGAACACATTACTTCCCTCTCACCAGCATTGTGCAGCTCTGTTGCAGCTGTTGAATAATGTGCTGGCTGGAGATGGAAGAGATTTCTTTACAAGCACATAATAGATACTGACATAAGACCATCTTCTCTTCATGGAATACACTGAAATTATGGACTTGGGTAGCGGTTGTGCAGTTCTGTATGAGAGAAGGCAATTTGTCTCACATAATGCAGTGATGGAAGTAACGGTAAATCTAGACCCAGCCAGGAGACTTGAGGGATAAATGTAACTGTCATAGATCCTCTTTCTAGATTATTCTGTTTCCTTTTTATAGGTTTTCACATTAGCAATACCCCAGATTGTTTGCATTATCAGCAAAGTTTGAGTCCGCTGGTGATGAGGGTCAGACTTAAGTAATATAGTTTATAATAAATTGTGAACAGAGTGTTGACCAAATGTAGATCTCTTATATTGTTTGGGTAGATCTTATTCAATTAATTAAGATATTAGGTCGTGTGAGGTGTTTGGAAATATTTCTTCCTGCTAGAAGTAGCACATATAGTTCATTTAATCAAACAATTGTATAGGCGCAATTTGCACATCTAAAATTTTAGGAATTTTACTTTTTGTAATATATTTAATCTGCTCATCTGATCAAAAATAGATCTTTATATTACATTGCTTACTCAAGTATTAAGTTGTATGACTTCTTAAATTAGCAATCCCAAAAGAGCTACAGGAATTGGTGAACACTTTCAGTAATGGTACCAAAATGAGGTACCTGAAAGAAAAAAAAGGCTAATTAAAATTTTACATTTTTTCAATCTTGTTAGTAGAATAAATGCTTTTCTCATATGAACAATTTGTTAAGTTATTACAAAGCTACAAGGGCAGGGGACAGAACTGCAGATATGTAAAAAAGTCAGCTGTATGATAATGATAAAGGGGAGAGAGAGAGATTCTCTGCTGGTTTTAGAATCTGCCAAGGATGTAGGTGCTATGTTTTGGGCAAGAGAGCTCTTTTAGACTAATGCCATCTGGCTGGCTCTCGTCTGTGCCAGTTGTTATATAGGCCAAGCCCCCTGTCCTGTCTCTACCACATTTCTTGAAGTAGGAATTAGATTAAAAATACAGTAATTCCCAGGTACTTGACTGGAAACATACCTATTAAGTGATATAGAGACCCAAGGAAGCGATCCAAGCTTCTGTGCTTCTATCAGAGACTTTGATCAAAAGTTTTCTCATCCATGTCCTGAAGCAATGTCTGGATACTTTTCCCCTGTCAAGCCTCACTGGCAGCAAAAAAAGCCTGGGTGTAGGGTCTGCTCCCATTTGCTGTCCAATGCACGTGATAAATACAGTTAAAAAAACCCCAAAGACCTCCACCATGCCCCCCAGGTCTTCTATCTCATTCTTTTAATTAGTAACTACTCTTTCTGAGATGCCATGCATATCAGCTTTGTTTCCTGTGCTTTATTTTTGCAGAAGACAGAGATCTAGCACACCAAGGTTTTTCAAAGCCTGTGTCTGTGTGACAATATTGGTAACTCACTTAATCTTTTAAATTATTCTGTAAATGCAAGTCTCAATCCTATACTGAGGATAACTGTAGATGTTTAAGTTGTGATTGTAGGAACTCCATATACTGGAAGAAGGGATTTGAAATTATTAGAATTAGATATTATGTTGACTTTTATTTGAATACAATAAACTTTGTGATATCCAGGCCTGTCACAAACTTTTGTTGTTTAGAGTTAACAGACATTTTGCATACCTGAGAATCCCAACTACAAAAATAAGGATACTGAAAATCAAGAATAAACAGCAGATACCTGTATTTATAAATACAGTAATACAGGTTTTCTTGACCTTGATCGTTACAAGGTACCTGTATGGTTTGTATTTTTGGGCTGAGAGTTGTGCCATCTAGCTAATGGATTTGTTCTGTAGTCCCATGCAGGAGACCCACAACTAATTTTAAGCCTTGGATTTATTCCCTACTTAGGAGAATTGGAGTTAAATTAAGTAACTCATCTATATATTCATCTTACAGTAACTAAATAGTGCTACTGATGATTTTGAAGTATTTTTTTCTCATGCTCATCTGTATATATGTAATTTACCATCATCTAGAGCTATCACAAGGAAAGGAGACCAAAATTAATTAAATAATTTTTTACAAATATTTCTCTAAGTAAAAATCACTAGAGTAAACTTGATTTGAACAGGAACAAATTATATCTCTTCAGTAAACAGGAAGAGACTGACAATCAAGAATGTTTCAGTTTTTGATGTAATTTGAATGCCTTTTGAATCATGGGATTCTTTTAGGCAGAACACATCCTCTGTTTCTGCAAAACTCATCTACCTATATGGCTTCTTGCTCTGTCTTATACCTAAAACCTCGATATTTTCCTCTTTTGGACCTCAGTGTTCTTTGTGTCATTTTTATACATCGTATCTATCTGTCTTGTGAGCACTTTGGGGGGGTTCTCTTTCAAAAGAAGGACAAATTTGTTTGTCATGTTTACACAAATTAAATTGATATGGGAATCTGAAAATCTGGCTGGTTTGATACTTGTGCATCATCATCAGTAATTTTGGTAATCTCATATAGATATGTATGCATAAATATACCAATACATTCTTCAATTGCTTCTTAGCTTTTGTGCATCTCATTTAAATTAATATTACTAATAACAGCAGGAGTTAACTCAGCTTGTCTTTCAGATTCTGGGGTGCATTTTTAAGGCCAGAATATTTTTAAATGTAATTTTATTTGTAAACTGAACAAGTTTGATTGAAAAGCTGTTGTGAGACTACTGAAATCCATGAGGGAGTTTTCACAGTCAGAGTGATTATTACACTGAAAGTATTTTCCATGGCTGCTTTAATTGTTACTAAAACTCAGTTAAAAAAACTTTTTTTATGAATGGTCACCAGACTTTTGTAGCTACATCTGTTGAACACAACAGGTCAAGCCGATGAAATATCTTTTATTACAGATAATAGGAAAGAAACGTAAGGTGGCACAGAGGTAAGCAAGTCCTTGTCAACTGATGGAGGTCAAATTCAATTAATGCGCTTTTGCATCTGATCAGTCATGCGCATACCTTAAACAGTTCCATCAAGGCTGAATCACTGCTGCATTACATCTGCAACTTAATCTTAAAAAAACAAAAACAAACCAGAAAACACATCAGTCATTAAGCAAATAATTTGGTAATCTTTAAAGATATTTCATGTTTCAGTTGCATTGCGTGTGCAATCAAACGAGAACATATGTTAAATTTTGAACTATTCACTGCACCCATACTTTACAGCAATGAGATAATATTCAGTCTTTGATATTTAGTAGTGATATTTATTGTATATATTTAAAACATTTTTCATAAAGGAAAATATTTTAGGTGCTATCTCATCAGTCAAGTTAGATTACTATTATTGATAGTACCAAACTGATTAAGAAGAATGAAAAAAATTAATTACACGTCACTAGTTCAGGAGTCCAGAAAACAAAGACAGGTTTTAAGGCAACATTCCTCAGTCTTACATGTTGACACCAGTGGGATTGTATGTTTTGCATTTAAAGGAACATTTTGCCTGCTGGTGTTGTGCAATAGTTGGACGAGTAACAGAACGGATTCCTCCCCCTGCTACAGAGCTGTAAATCAAAAATAATCCCACATGGTAGTTTCTCATTTATGGACATACAGCAGGACTGTGTTGCTGAGAAGGGGGAGTGCAGCAGAAGGAGTATCTGTAGAGATTCCTGCAGACTCACACCAAATTCCTTCTGTCTGCAGAAAGAATGCAGCAATATGGTATCTGATAGCTTTCACAAAGTGCAACCTGCAGTCTCCCTTACGGCACACAGGACTGATAGAGATGTAGGCAAGTAATGCTTTGCTCTTGCTTCTCACTAGATTTGTCAATAATTTGTGATCTTTTCCATAGCAACAAAGGCATCAAAACACATATTTCAGTTAGCACAGTTTTATAAGTGGCTTAATCATGGTTAACTAACATGGTCGAATCATCTCTGTCCTTGTCTACTCTGAAGACAAAATCATTTAACGCCTTTTCAAATACGATTGATTTTCCACTATTGTTAAGGCTTTTGACTCATGGCTCATGTGCTCACTGTACCTTTGGCAGTCACAGTACTATAACCCAGCTGAGATCTCTGTTCTGTCACCAGTGGTCTTGTCACTGTAGTTCACATACATGAGAGAAGTTAGTGCTGAAACCAAGCAGAATATTATTTAAATTTGGGAAAGTTATTAACTACTAGTGTAAAATTAACGCAAATGTCGTGTTGTCCTGAATAAGGATGAATTTAAGCATGTGTTTTAAGTGTTTTGCTGCATTAATGCCTGAATCGTTGCTCAGCATGAAGACTGGGTTGCAGGTAGTAGGCTACGGTGATTTGGGAAAGTTAGTTTTTTGTCTTATGACCAACATTACTACATCGGTGTTACTTTATTTTCATAATTTCCAAACCATTTTGACATTGTTATGATTGTAATTAAGACGAGATGAAAATGAAAGAAAATTGAGACCGTAAGAAGATAAGAAGATATTTATCTTTATAAGAAGATAAAAAGAATTAGGAATACAAAAAAGGAAAGTCTCAAGCAGAAACACTTGCTAGTATCAAGATTTACAGTAATGCCATAAAAATGGCATCATGCCAGAAATAGTCATGAGTTTGTCTTAAAGACAAACCATTTCATGAGAAGAAAAAAGTTCAAATGGTCAATAACATGCTCTTTTACCTAATTACTTCATGTATCTTATAATTCTGAAATGAATTAATAATCTTTGTGAAGTGCAGAGTGAATCAGTTCTAGGTTAGGGGAATGCTGGGAATTCAGTGTGTAGATTTTTTTTTTAATATATTTTCTATTTACTTAAAACATAATAGACTTGTAAATGTTTCAGAAAGGCCAAGCCATGCATTCCCTGGATTTACAGTATAGACAACATGCCTAAGGAAAAAGGGAATGGAAGAAACTGTTGGTAGAAGCCTTTCTGCCCACTCCTTTGTAAACATATTAGTCTTCAACCCTCATTTTGGTCAAATATACAATACACATTACAATATTGATGTGTTTAATTTATAATGAAGACTGTTGCTATTTGAGCAGTGGTATCGCTTGTTCTATTTCTGTCAGAGCATATATAAGCTGTACAAGGAACGGCTGAGTCTTCAACTGCTATATTAGCTGGACATGTCAAATTAGTGCCTATTGAAGATTTTTCTGGGTTTCAAATATCATCTTGAATTAAAAACTAAATCCTATGTGAAAAATGTCACTCTGCTGTGTGTCATCCATCTAGTTTATAAAGAGGTCAGTTTGGGCTCTTGTATATATCTACATTTTCTCTAACTCTTTTGGGGCACAAGGTATAGCCCCATGAAATTGGCTCATACGAATTAGCTGGACAAAATATGCTTACAGTCTTAATGAAAAGATAAATTGTGTATATTTTAAAATGGCATAGATGGGTCTTTAGTGCTGCATTTTAAGCTTGCCAACTCTTCCATCAAACGTAATTGTTTTGAAGAGATTCACTCAAGCCTTATTCAGGTTATTATCAACTGTAATATTCCAATCGCTTAATAAAAACTCAAGATTGTTCTTTCTAATTCTCATAGTTCAAAAATAGTTTTGCCCTTTGTGTTTCTGAATAGTTGCAATACAAATGACATACTTTTACAAAAACAAAGAGGTACAATTATTCTATAATGTACTCCATTTCCATCTTGCATGACATAAGACTGCCAGATGAAGAAATTAAATGCAGATATATTCAAGTATTTCTGAACATCTGAACAGAAAACACTGTTCAGATGAAGAAATATACAAAGATACCTTAATATCCTAGTTTGTGCTTCTTTAATACTGCTACAGTTTTGTATAAATTTGGTCATCCCACAACCCAGTTTAAAACACTTTCAAGGCAGCTATAACTTTGAAAGTCTGCAAACCCCCATGAGGAGCCAAGAGCACAGCACAAGTTGAATCAGCAGATTATTCCTATGCAGTTTTCATAAGGATCAGTGTACATACTCTAGTAGCTAGACATCCTCCTAGAAGATACGCTGTAGGACTCACACATTACAACTTTTATGCAAAAAATTAGCAGATCTCTATGGAAGATCTGATGAAGGCCAGGGTACATTATTATAATGGTCACTTGTGGCCTTAAAACATACCAGCCTATCAGTAACCCTACATCTAGAAAACTTGCAGCTGTGTAACATTTAAAGAGCACACAAAGCATATCCTGGGGTGTATTTCTAGTTAAAGGCACGCCTGTAGTTGTGACTTCCTAAAACAACTTGTGTTACTAGTCCTGGAAAGTGCTCTGAGATTTCTGATAAAAGGTACCTTCAGTCCAAAAGGTCATCGGAGTTTTGTATGATGACCTTCCTCATTTCTCAGGAGGGATCTCTCAATAATCTAAGTGTTGGAAAATGCTGTTTTGTATCAGGAGCACGGCTGTCACTTGGCTTTCTGAAACCTGTGCAACATAAGACAGTCTCCGTTTAACTGTGAGCCGGTTCCCTTGCGTTTCATTCTTTGATTGTAGGATAGTAACTCTTTTTTTTTCCAGGATTTTGTGTGTTCATGCATATGGTTCCTTTTGTTCTGTGAAACTCAAAACAGTTTAATCCTTCTGACGTTTAGATCTTTAATTCTGTATATGTAATACTGGAGTTACTAACCTGCTTCGCCCTGGAATTCCAGAAAGCTGGGTATGTCATTTCATGTTCAGATATGCAGGAGGCAGGAGTGAGTCATTCCTCTAGTCAGCCTCCTGAGTGTTCATGGGTTGTAATAATACTTTTCCTAGAACGAGGAGAACAAGTTATACTAAATGCCTACATGTTGTTTTGGAAAAATAATGGACTTCCTGTGTGCTGATCCATAATGTAAACAAAGCTATAATAAAGGAAGGGATGGACAATTAAGATGTTATTTCCAGGGAGACCAGTGGATATGATTAAAATGTTATTAGCTTTACTAACAAGGATATTTGGTGCTCATAATTTATAAGACATAGAGACCATTAGTGTCTGATTCTGATTTGTATAAGGCCTTTCTACACTGTCTTGCTGCAGCACACGTTTCAAATTCAAGTCAACTATACTAGATCCAGTCACTTTATACACTTACACAGTATCTTACAATGGGGATTTGCACCAAAACGGTTAAGCTGTTGCTATTGTAGCTGCAGTGGTGCAAGCCCCATTCTTCACAAGCCATTTGGCTGGTTTTGATTTATTAGTAGTCACTTGTTCGTCCAGTGTAGACTTCGGGCATTGTACTTTTAAAGAAACAATAAGGAGCACTGAGATCTGGTACCCATTTGCCAAAATGTCAGTACTTAGAATCACAGAAAATCCTATTATACTTAGAAATAATAGCATGCTAATACTGTTCTCCATGTCCTTTTGGTATCAAAAGTGTCCTGTAGTAGAGGATCTTATGACAAATAGATGAACATATAGCAGTTATTACAGAGCAGATTACAGATAAACACATCTATTGCACGATTCACGTTGACTGTGAGAAGGTATAGAATGAAACTGTTTTTACCTAGTTCATTGACCTTTTGACTTACTTATGTTCTTAAGCGTTCCCAAAAACTCAGCACACAATCCCACCACCCCTTTAACATCTACACGATTCTCAGTGCAGGAGATATCGCAAAAGGCCAAGATTCATGGGGTCAGCAAAGGGACAGACAGAAAAACAGGGTTTCCACTGAGGAGCAAACAAGGGGAGAGGTACATTTACTAAGTCCCCCAGTTCCAGATTTCAGGAGCTCTTCCACCCTAGCCAAGCTCTAGTGAGCTCCTTATGGCTAAGCCAAGAAAGTAGTTGGAGGGCATTGTTTTGCAAACCTGCTGATGGTTTCGGGTAAATTTTAGTAGCCCTAATTTTTCTTTTGACAGAAAGTAAGTACGAAGTCCAATTTTATGACCCTGTGTCAGGAGATGACATTTCAATTCCAGCTTAGAAGCAGATAGCTATTTCCTTCTGGGAGCTGTCATTCTAGATTCATACAAATCTGCAGTACAACAATTCATTGTCAGCAGGCTAACAAGTGCTTTGTAATTATAGAGATGTCTGAGGCTGCGAGCTAGTTGTTTTAACTCAGGTGGTTGGAGGCATCCAGGACAATGTTTGTCTGTGGGAGGCACAGAATGCTCAACAACAGCAAAGATCTAAGTGACCACACCAATCCAGCATTGATTGAATGGAACTCATTATTTTAATTTGCAGAGGCCACAGTAGTTACCTTGAGCAAACCTTGCACTCTGACTGTGCACAGAGTGGTCATGCATGATGACCATGTGCTTTAAAGTCCATCCACCTCTCAGAGCAGCCAAGTGTGCTATATGCATGGCCAGGGCGTGAAGGTACGTAACCACGTACCTGGCACTGCCTGCTAGTTCCTAAGCAGCAAGTGCGACTCGTAGTCTGCTGCTGCTGCTGCTGCTTAGGAGAGCTCAACAGCAGCATGAAGAGGCTCTCCAGATCAGCGGACTGCTGTGCGCTTCACAGTTTGAGGGAACAAAATGGTGGGTTTTGTTGTGTTTATTTTCTAACCCAGAGGCTTCAGGAAGGTCAGGCCGTCAGGGGCAAGTCATTCGGCCAGAGCAGACATACCTCCTGGACAGCACATTCTGCTCAGAGGGGACATGGGACATTTAATCGTGCTCTGGGTGAGGCTGCCCTGCATGAAGCACTCTGCTGGAAGAACCAAGTACCCGTACAAGTCCTTGGTGTTCCTTGACTCAACACCCCTATTTCAGTAGCCTCGCTGCAGCTGTGGGTCTAGTCCTGAACCAGTGATGCAATACCCAGCAGAGAGAAAGGGAACAGCAGCAAGAACACATCTGCCGAGTCAGATAGCCTGCCCACAAAATCCTGCTCACAACAGCTCTCAACATCAAGCCTCTAACTCCAGAGCCAGGTCCCATTACCCTGTTTTGCATTTTCTTTCCCTTTGCAGTAAGAAGACATCAGCCTGGGCGTAACCTCTCTCCTGAGAGGCCACAGGTCTGCTGCCAAGCTGTAGCTGTTCTCCTCACCCGGGGAGAGGAGACTGAGAGAAAACAACTGACAGAGCAAAGGGCATCCATGCAAGATCATGGCGGTTAATAGAAACCCAGGCCCTCCAAATCTCTACTGAGGGGCCCCCTCCCAAATATTAACAGGCTCAAATACTGCTGTCCCCAAGAGACACAGCTGTAGTTTTACAATCTTCTGGTTTAATTTCCAGGTATTAATTATTGTGGGATAGTATTCCAGTTCTGATCACAAAAGAAAAAAATCATCCTAGAAATATAATAGCCTGTGCTGTTTTCTAGGGATTTTAGTTAGGAGGAAAGGAGCGTGAGGTGGAGTAGAGGTGTGACAGTATGTTAATGGTGTGCATATTTTTATATCTATTCTGTTTGGTTTTTATATTCTTCCCCTCCGTATCTTCTTTTTCTTGATGAAACAATGGCTGAGAAACAGGTCGGTAAAGCAGAACTTCTATAAAACCTTTATAGGAGAATAGGTGGGAAGGAGGGATCCCACACGTTTCATGTCAGATGAGAAATAGCAGCTCAGGATGACTACCAGCTGAGGAATGGCAGGATGCAGAGGTGGGGCATGCGCATTAGCACAAGCATGAAACTGAGATGAAGAGGACAAAAAAAATGCAGAGTGGTAGAGAATGCAGAGCAGAGAAAGAAAACAAAGCACATTGTGAAACCTTTCCAATAATCAAGTATGACTCCAGGTAATTTTTCCTCTTACTGGTCCAAATGCGTATTTTAAGTCTAAATTTGTGCCTAATCCATCTTGGGGCAAAGTGAAAAACCAGAAACGTTTTCCCTCTGCCCTCAGTGACTCAGGTACAATGTGGTAGTGCAAAGAGCTCGGAATAGTAGCTGAAATCGCCCGTGTGTGGGTGCGAGCAGGTACAGGCGGAGCAGCTCGCGCTCTCCGGCTCCCTGGCGCTGTTGTGGCGGGGGAGCTTTGCCTGGGTGGAGCTGGAGCCCTAAGCGGGAGAACGAGCAGGAGGATACGTGGTGACACGAACAGCGCTTTCAGCCAGTGTGTACACAACCGTTCCTCACGGGTTAGGAGAATGCGGTGCGGTAGGCTCCCGCTCCAGCTTGCTCCCCTTTCTCTTGCTGCCTGTGTTGCCTGAAGACTTCTCCTGCATCAGGGTTGCTCGTCCCCTGTCTCCTGCTTCCCCCCCCCAGCAGACCCACTGGCCGCAGTACTGTCCCACGGCGCACAGTCGGCCCGACGGGGCGATGGCCGCGTACCCCCAGGGGCTGCCGGAGCGGCCATTTGGTTTCCTGTGAGCGGGGCGAGGCCAGAGGCCCGGCGCAGGGCCGCCCCTCGCTGCTGCCCAGGCCGGCGGGGCCCGGCGGGCCGCGCATCCTGCTGGGCCCACGCGCCGCTTCCTCCCGGGCCCCGCGCCCAATCCTGTCGCAACCAAGCCCAGACCTGCTGCACCTCCTCTTTGGGACGTCCCCCACCTGTGTCGTGACTGACTGAGGGGATGTAACCCGTCAAAATGCTTGAAGCGTCTACAGCAGCAGCAGGGCCAACGGAGAAGGTAAGGGAAAGGCTAGGCAGCGGGAGCGGGGACGTTGGCCGCCCTATCAGGCCAAGAACTCCGGCTCCGGGTTTTTGTTGCAGCTGCCTCGAGTGGGCTCCGGCTCCGGCTCCGGCTCCGGCGAGCGTGCTCCGGCGCCCGGTTTTGCTTGCGGCTCCCGCTGCCGTGTGCTGGCGGAGGAGGCTCCGGCTCCGGCCGTCGGGCGGGCCGGGGATCCGGTGCCGGGTTTTGGCCGGGGCCGGCTGGGGAAGTTGCTGAAGTTGGGCTGCGAGTGCCGGGGCCGCGGCGCGTCCTTCCTGCGGCCCGGCCGGTGCATGATGGAAGCAGCATGGCCGCCCACCTCTCCCTGACACAGGTACCTCCCGCCGGCCTCCGCGCGGGGAGGGGGCTGCCCGCCGCTCGCCCGCCTCTGCCGGCGGGCTGCGAGGCCCGGCGCCCGCCGGGGGTGGGCTGGGGGGTTCGGGGCAGGAGCGGGGCCTGGGGCTGACCCGCCTCCGCCGCTCTGAGGCGGCTGGCGGAGCCGCCGCGACGCCGCTGGGGAGTGGCTCGGTGCGCCCCAGAGGGCCCCTGGGCGGCGCGGCTTTGTGTGCCCGCCGCCGCGCTAACGGCCGCGCTAACGGCCGCCGGCGCTGTCAGGTGGCGGCTGAGGCGCGGCGGGCGGCAGGGGCGTGTCTGTGCCGGGGAGGGAAGGGGCGGCCGGGCGGGCAGCCCCGAGCCGCGACCCGGCGGCGCCGCGGCCGTGCGACGAGTTCCCGCCCGGCTGCAGGTGCCTCTGCCCGGGGCTGAGGGGGGAGCCCAGCCTGCCGGAGCGCGGCGGGGGCACGGCCGCAGGCGTCCCCCCGGCCGGGGAGCGGCCCTCCGGGCCGGCAGCGCCGCGGTCGCGCCCGGCAGCCCGCAGAGGTCCGGGCTGCGGCGGCTGTAATCGCGGGTGGTCTTTTGTCTTCTATAAAGACACGGGGCGCCTGGTTGAAAGAACAAAAAAAAAAAACCAAAAAACAAACCAAAACCGCCCCGTAGATTTTTGAAGGCAGGTGGTGAACCGGGAGGCAAGGGGAGCGTTCGCTGAGGGCCTGAAAGGCGATAGCTCGGGGTTGGGTAGCCGTGCCCCGGGGTCTGTGCGGGCACAACCCGGCTCGTTCCGGGGGCTCTGCAGCCCGCAGCCTGGGGAGAGACGGCATGGAGTGAGTCTCTGGAGGTGACAGTCTCGGCGTGCTAATGGGCAGCGTGCAAGAAGATTAGCTTGGAAGGGAGCGCTCAATTTCCTGTTTTAATAGAAACTTAACTCCGAAGATACTGCTTGGAAGTCATTTGACTTTTTTTTTTTTGGTGGGCCCCATGGTATGGGGACACAGTTTTTGCATACTGCCTGTACAGGTGCCTAATAACGAAGAGCTTTGCAGGTGATGGTCTTAAAACTCAGAGAATCTTGGCATCGTTTGGTGCCCGGGTGATCTCACTTTGCCTAAGTCTTTGTTGCTTGCATTTTTTTTTCCTGATGGTAGTAGAATTGCTTCATACTCTTGGGATTACCTCTTATTCCCTAGAAACTTGGTAGCTAATAAACTGTACTTTTTTTGTTTCATTTAGCAGTGACATGAGAAATTTGCATTCCTGCCTGATATAAGCCTGTCGGTGCACAAGCTCCTGCTTGGGATGCTTCAATCCGATAATCAGTTGTCACATTTACAGAAAGTAAAGCTGGTAAATAAGCATGAATCACTTAAGCACATAAAGGTAAACTTAAAAAGTTGGCAGCAAGGCTGCTTAATTTGCAGTTACTCACATAGTTTACTTTTGAAAAAATCATGAACTATTTCAAGGAAAGAAAGGATAGTTCAGTGAAAAGATGAACTTCAAATATCTGGAGAAAATAAATGTGTCTTTAAAGGTCTAAAGACATATAGTTATGAAGTATAGTACCTTCTGTGAAAGCTTGCTTTAATATTAAAGAATGTTAGGTTAGCCTTTTCTGTGTCTCTCTTTCAACAGTCTTTAAGCAAAAGAAAAAAGTTTAAAACATCTCACTGAAGAGGAGAAAAGTTTTCACAGACCAGCAGCCTTAATTCTGTTGATCTAAAGGCATGGGCTGTTCTGGCCCTTTATTTGGGGAGAGGGGAGGAGTGTCAGCTTTGGTGTGTTCTACAGCAAGACATTATTGCTTACAGGCTGTGTAATCCTTTCATTGTAGAATTTATTTACTTTTTTGGTCACATGCAAGGGGGACTGAATACAAATGTGATAATGTTGACAGAAGCAGAAAAATTGCCAGTATCCTTAAAACCATTGTGACTACAGCTTATATCAGTGGTTAAATTGAGGAAGCTATTTGGGGGGAGGGATTTCTTTTTTTTTTCCTTGCATTGCCTAAGAATCATCTTAGAAAGTCGAGCAAGCCTAAAGATAATTTCTTCAATGTAGGTTCTAACTTCTGGAATTTCAGCGTGATGAAAAGTCATACCAAATTGTTAAGTGTTCTAAATCTGTTTAGATGAACATGAGGAAGTGAAAATGATGGTATAGAGGGTGGGGGTTACAGTTACTGGCTGCAGTTAGATCAGTTGCTAACACCAGCAATAAAAAGTATGCAGATTGGTACTTTCTGCTGTAGACCACATGCAGAGAATAAGAGGCATATTAACCTGCAGTCAAGCTCACAATTGAGTCGAATTTTCTTTTCCCCTTCCCATGTTTGGTTTGACTGATTTAAGGTGGCTAGGAAGTTGGGTATTTCCAAAAGAGACTAGGGTATTTTCAGATGACTATGCAGCTGCAGTGTCTGAGGGGGCTGGGCATCCTTTATTTGAATATCAAAACTGTTTTGGTGCTAATTGTATTCTGTTAGCTGATTAATAAAAATATTTGAGGACCATCTAGCTGTAGCAAAATTTAGTATACCAAGTATGCTTGAAAGAGTGTTGCAAAATGAAGGTGATTATCTCCCCTCCTCCCCCCCAATTTAGTAATAATCTGAAGTATCTTTTATCTCCCCATTTTGAACCCATTCTGCAACACCCCGTGGCCACTTGCATTTGCTCGCTAAATGTTATGGTCTGAGCATAACTGTGAATTTAATAGGGAACTTTTAAGGAAACTTCTGCCAAGTGAATGTTTTGTTGTGGTTGCCTTTAGTTTGGAGATAAGCTAGCAACATCAATGAGAAGGAACTGTTCCTATCTTGCAAATTGTCACCTGTTGTTGGAAAACTCAAATTAAGCTGTAGCCAATATGAGGAGTTGTATTTTTGACCTTCCAAGGAAGGTTGCTCATGTGGCCTGTTTAATTTAGGGAGGAAGGAACAGAAAACTGAAGATGCAGAACGTGCATGTTGAGAGTGGGGAAGATACGTTTGTTGAAAGCTGGTGTAATATGGACATTCAAAAACTTATTGTTGCTCTTGAAAATGGAACTTGTGGTTTATTCTGAAAAACTGTGTATGTGTGATTGAGGGGGAAGCTCTCAGTTCAAGGAAGGACTGTAAAGAAATATTCAGGGAGAACAGGAAGGATAATTTTTTGTGTTAGTCTTCCTGATGTCATGAAATGTTTTTTGTGAAAAATCTGGTAGTCATCTTAAAGTAGTTATGAGCTGCTTTGGTAAACGAGACAGTCATGTATTATCAATTTGTATCCCAATTAGCTGCAAGTGTCAGTTTAAACTTCAGTATTGTGTCGTGGAGTCCAGACTACTGTGCTTTGTTGTTGAAGGGAAGCACTGAATATTACAACTGAGGCTAAGCTAGGTAGATGCCTGTCTAATGCATGCATTACCAGGATTAATGTCTTGTTACTGGAATATGTAGGATGCAAATACTTACAGTATGAGTGACACTCATAGTAATATAAATGTTATATAGAATGTAGAGCTGAAGCCTTTGACATCCCTGGCAAACTTCTGGGTGGTGTTTTGGGTTTGTTGTTTTTTTTGTTTTGTTTTGTTTTTTTTTTAGGGATCAACAAAATGATAAAATTAAGATCTTAGTTTGTTCTTTTTACTGAAGTGAGAGATCTGTTGTTCTTTCTGTAATTCGTGAAAGATGAAGAAATCTGAGTATGCGTGTATGTGTGTGTATGGAGGGGGCTGACTGCTCCTAAAGCAGATAGAACTTAATTTTTTTTGATTGCTATGCATCAACTATGTTAGAGAGTAGCTGCGTCTAAAAAGGCAGTGGAGCTACTCTTTCATGTTATACAGGCTTTGTTCAGTACTGATTAGAAGATGGTGGAGGCTTCCTGTAGTGATTTGAAAATTAAATTGAATCATTCTTAATTATGCAGTGACAGACATCTATGCAAAGAGAAGATGGCAGAGTTTTTGTGCATGTGTCAGCTGTTCAATAGGAATGAAAGTGCCGAATTTTGAAGTACTTGATAATATTTGTATATAAATTTATAGTAAATACTTTCTTATCTTTACTTTTGCTATTGCTGTGGGCAATGTGCTTGGTTGTATAATGGAAAGTGGTATACTTCAGACAGTAAAGCAGTAGAGGAAAGAGAGACAAGTTTGTTATTGTTTGGAAAGAGCATTGTAAGAAAACCAGCTTGCCTTAAACTTACCTGCTTTTTGGCTGGCTGACTGTGTGAAGAACGTTTACAACCACATTGTGTCATTTGGCCTGGAAACTCTTAAAATGAATCCTAGAGCTTTGCATCATGATAGAATACAAAGTTTTGGATTTTAATCAAGACAGAATAGCTTGCTTCTCCCCTTCTATCTCATTTGGGTTGGAGGGGAAAGTTATTTTTGTTTTTTTCAATGGACAGCTTTTTTGGGTTTGTTTGTTTTTTTTTTTTAAAACTTTCTGTGCGAAGGAAGGTTGTGGATGGATGGGGTGGAAAGACTGGTAGTAGTGTCTTATTACACCTGAATGTGAGTGTGCCAGAGGGATGAGAACATGGGGATATAAAGGCTTGATTGACAACAGAAGATGGAAAAGATGTGTGTCTCTGAAGGTGTTTTTTATTTCCTAGGTTAGTATTCTAAAGTTCATAGGTTTGTAACAAAGGTTGTAATTACTAGAACAGACATTACTCTTACGAAGTGATAAACTTTTAAATGTAATAATAATAATAATGTATTTCTATTTTTGTACACTGTGGAATCTGACCTTTTCTCCCTCCCTCCTTTTTTCATTGAAAACAAGTTGAATTTACTCTCTGCAATTGGTTGTTACAAATGCCATAAAAAGAGTTTTGCCAGGTAAATTCTACAGCAGCGCTTTGAAAGATGTTGAGCAGTATTTTTCTTCTTATCCCAGAAGAATATCCTAGACTGTATTTGTATCTGTTGTTCTAATATGGGGTATACTTTGATGGAGAAAAACAAGTCTGTTACTAGTAAAATAGCCTGGGAAACTTTTTTTACTACTATTATTCTATTTGGCGTCACAGGAAATTCCAGTTACTGCAGTGATACTGATGTTAAAATGAATATTGGAAACACTAGTGAAATAAATAAGAATTATTGGCTTGTACTCTAAGTACTGAATGAAAAGATTGTTTTGCACTTCGTGTTTTCATTGCAGGACTTCAACACAATGTTTCCTGTCCAGGAGTGACAATGATCGGTTTGGCTGTAATAATGAAACATTTGGCTGAACAAAGGGTGATATTGGGCAAGAGGGATGATGCATGAGAAGTGATACTTCTAGCGTATGCACTGGCCAACTCTGTTCTAGTTTTCTGCTCATAGCTTTAATTTGATTCTGTGCCTATACTTTTACATTATAATGGAGTAATACTTAGTAAGCAAAATACTTGAATGTTTAGGAGAACTACCCCTCTAGATTGCTATTTAAAGTGTAGCTGAGGTGGTAGGTACAGCATTTGAGGTTTAGTTAAGAAAATATAGTATGTTTTGGAGCATGCTGGAAAGTGATTGAAAGTGGTGTTTGTTATATTGGTGTTATGTTAGAGGTCTGGCAAAACTTGAATAGATTTCATCAGGTTATTTTAAGGGATGTGTAAATGCCTGCTTAGTTGATGGCTGAAATAATAAGAATCTTTGGGTACCAGAGCAAAGTCAGAGCAAGGTTAAGCTATATAAATGGAGGTATTGCAGTGAATACCAATGATGGTTTCCCAGCATATGTAATTTTTAACGTCTGGCTATGTGAGAGGTATTTCCCACCCCCCCACCCCACCCCCCAATAAATAAACAAAAACTCACCAGCCCCCCCCGCCCCACCCCCACCCCCCCAAAAAAAACAAACCAAAACCAACCAAACAAAAAACCCAACAACCCCAAACAAACCACCTAGAGAATCAGAAATGCCATGTGGCTCTTCGAAGAAACAGTGTCTCTGGGGCAGTGTACTTGCTGAATAAGCAGATGTCAAGGTGTGAATGAAAGTTCTCCTGTTATTTCTAGCTGTTCTCTATAATTTATCTTTCAGGATGTTCTGATGATACTGCACAATTTCTGTAGTTGAACGGGATCACACTAAACCCCTGATTTCTACCGAACTTCCTGTCTTAATATTCTTCAATAATTGGCACCTGTGAACATCTAAGTGCTTAGCCAAAAGAGCAACTTTATTAGCTGTTGCTGTAGGAAAATGTGTGTGGTTTTATTTAAGCTGTCACCACATATACGTGCTGTAGTGAAGTGTTTTCTACAGCTGTATGATTGACAACATCTAGAATACTGTTGGCTTCCATATTTCAATGCAAACTCCTAAATTTTAAAGCCAAAGAAGCTACCTTGTTGGATTCGGTTTGTACAAAGATCTGCAAATCTTGAGTTTTAAGGTCATGTTCCTTTCAAGGGCGAGAATTCTATTTTTGAATGATATTCAAAGTTATGTGGTTTGGGGTTTTTTTAGTATGTGTTGTGTAATTAACTTGTATTATGCTCGGTTGTTCCAGCTGGGTTTGCAAGGGCAACACATTGCGATAATTGTAGGGTTATCCTCTGCATAAATGCATCTGGTCATGCACAATCTTTGGTTTAGGCAACATACACTTCATGAAAGTAGTGTCTGATTTTGTGCCTGTTTTTACGTTGGGGAAGAGAGGTAACCCTAACAATACATGGGAATCTCTTGGGCAAGGGTATTTGGTGTAGGCCAAGAGATTAGGTTTTGCATGGTTTCATGCCTTGGGCTTTTTTCCAGTTTCTAAGAATGATTTTAAAAAATTCATAAAGAAAGGACCTTTTCCAAAGAAGCTGTTTTATCCTTGTCCACCAAAGTTTAGGCGAGCACTGAATGTCTGGTAGATGACAGTGGAATTAAGGCACAAGTTATCTCTGGCAAGGATTCAAGTTACAAAAACCTAAGTTAAAATATTACTCTCTCTTAATTGCTGTGGATTTAGTTGTGAATCCAGGAGTTAATGTGGATATCTGAAAATTTTACAAGCTAGTTGCATATGACACTAAATTCTAAAGAATGATGCAGTGGATAACGAATTAAAATTATATTGCTTTGTACTCATTAGAGTGCACTTCCTAGCCTGTATCGTTTCAAGTTTTTTCTTTTACCTATAGACGATCTTGCTTAAGAATTCTTGTTTCATACTGCCTAACCTGGTGACCTGTCTGATAGTAATCTGATAGTGGTTAGTATCACTGACATCAAAACAAGAAGTTGGTCTTCTAAAAGTTACAGCATGAGGAGCTGTCGTAGTGGTTGTCATTTTACAGAATAAACAGAATTATATAAATGCTTAATGCTTCTTTGAAGACCAGTAAAGTGTTTTATATTGTTATTTATCCAGGGAGAGGGAAATTGAAATATGGATCTGTAGTGTTAATTTTATCTCTCTCTCTCTCTTTTACAGTTATCGAGTGCAAATCCTGTGTATGAGAAATTCTATCGGCAGGTATGTGTGTTCTTGCTGAGAGAACAAGTTTTATTTTGTATTTAAAAGAAAGAATATTCTTTTGCTATGGACTTCAGCATGGCAGCGGTGTGTAAACAATAAAAGTACAAGGAAAAATTATTCTGCTTTAAAATGTATATTTATAGTAACTAACACTTAGGTCTGAGCTATAGCAGTATAAATTTAATATTGGCTGTAAGATGACTTATTTAGTTTGCTAGGGAACTGCCAGGTACGTATGACATACATCACTTTACAGTTATAACAGCCTGTTAGCTCTTGGAATGGAGTAAATTCTTGCAAAATACTGTATTGATATGTTCTTTGTTCCTTTTTACAAGTGAAGCTAAATTTTTGTGTTTGTAGTGCAGCTAGCATTATGTAAGGCTTGCATCTCTCTGAGTGTCCCCAGAGATTCTTACAGGATGCTGTAAGGAGTGAAATTTGGACGGAAGGTCACTGAATGCCAAAAGAATGCATGTAGTTCTTGAAGCTGCAGTCAACAGATAAAAATTTTCTTACTTTATAATGTAAAAAAAAAAAATAATGTAGTTAAAAATAAAATATAATAGTATTAATTTTATTTATCACCTGTCTTTTATATTTAGGCCCAGCAAAAATGAGGTGTATTAATTCATATAAATACAGCTTTTTGGAAAAATAGGTCTTTCAGCTACTCTATTATAGCAATATTTTGTGTGCATAATGTATGTTATTGTACAAACACAGATATATGAAAACTTTTAAGGACATGTAAATAAAATGAATGATTATATAAAACAATTTAAAAGATTTTTGTTTTTTAAATATAAAGACCTGATGACTAATTGATGAACCACGAAAAAACCAACCTTACAGGAAGTTTTTCCTCCTTTGTGCAACTGGTAATGTTGCTGTCTGTCCTAAGACAGGATACAGTGTATATGACCTCTTTATTTAGGAAGGTCTTTTGGGTGTCAACAGTAGAATGTATGCTTATCTGCTGGGGAAGAGAGAAGACCATGATTTCTGTCCACGCTCTATTTTTGGATTGTGCTTAGAGGATTAATCCCATTAAGCACATAAAACGGCAGTTCGAGTGTATCACCCTATGCTGCCTGGAAAGTTTGAGCTTTCTGTTCTACTTTAACAAGAGGTTTTCTCTACTACAGGAGAGCAGCAGTTTTGAAATTGCTAAAAAAGAAGAGAGAGTTTACCTTGATCTAAGTTTGGATGGCTCCTGAAGGTTGAAGGAGATGGTACCGCCCTCACAAGTTTTCCTTCAATCTGATGGATGAATCCACTGTGTGTATATCTCTAGGCATTGAATTAAAAGTCTTAGGAGAATCCCATATTATGGTGACCATTATAAGGACACAAGGAAAGGCAAGAAACTAATTTTTTTGCACGTTAGGTTTCCTAGCTCAATGGTACTATCACTGTCAAGTATTGTCTTTGCCACATGCCTGTCTCTTCCTCCTGATTGCAATTGCTTAACCACTGAAGTATGAAGCAAAAAGTAGGATAAAGAAACTGAATTTGAGCACAAATCTGATACTAGTTTCTAGGTCACTTAACATCTTGCATTCATTGAAATATATAGCCTAGTGAAATTGGAGCACTATTTGTTGTCCAGCTGTCTCAGTAGTATACAGGAACGGGGATTCTTTAAACGTGATGTTACTGTTAGTGAAGTTGTGCCAATGGATTTGTTTTCCAGAGGATTAATTTTCTGACTTGCTCAGCCAAACTCTTTTCTGCAAGCATTTGTCCTAAAGAGTAGCTTTCGAATGTACTGTGTGTAAAGACTTTCAGTTGCACTAGATAACTCTTTCCTTCCCTCCTGTAGATAAGGAGATATCAACTTTCAGAATAGAAATGCTAGAAAGACATTTTCCCACTTTGTCCTATGGTGCTGGTAGACCATGTTTTTATTCTTTCATACCAGAAGCACTTCCTTCTTCTCATGCAACTTGAGAATAAATTAATCACCTGAAATAGCTCTGATGCTTAGTACGCTTCCAGTTCTATCACAAACTTAAAGTAATTCATCTTGCATATGTGTGTTGTGAAATGGGTATAAATCCCAGGCTTTGTATTTAGAATGTGATTGAAATCTTAACCTTTCAGTGGGGACACTTTTCTTTCAAGTAAGTTTTTTGATTAACCTTTCCTAGACTGACTCTCAAAACAGGGTGAGGTTAAAGGATAAATATAAATACATGTGATAAAGTAATAGGAGATTACTTAATCATGTGATGCAGTATAGCAGGTAAGCAATATGCCTGAGCTGCTGATGAATTCTTGATGAATCCCGAGTTGAAGTACTTCTCACTGTTACCTTGTGACCTAATGACATCAGATGCATGTTTTTAACTTTTAATCCTTTCTGGCCCTACAAAAACCAACTTGCAACAAGAGTGTTGTTGGCTGATACAGCTACGAAAACTGCTTTTTGCATATAAGAGAAAAACCTCTACCGAGCTTGTGTACAACTGACAAACGCCAGTGATCTTCTCAGTGCGACAGTCAAACACAAGCCAGTTTTCTGCACTATTTTAATGCTTAGTAAGTACCCTCATCCCAGCATGCAAGACTCCGTAATCTGCAAAGAAATTGAAATTGGCCTTTAAAAAAAGAAGTCACTAAATTTTAGGGAATTAGTTGCACAAAAAGAAACTGTATACATATTGGGTTAAATAAGAATCCTGCTTAAATCCCTTAAAGTCACCTTCCTCAGGGTTGGAGGTGAGGAAATAAAAAAATAAACACAGCTGATAACTTGTTGCCTTGTGACTTTCCCGAAAGAGAGGAAAAGTCCTAGGCTGGAGGTTTTCTGAGTGGATGCCAAGATTACTGTGCTTATGTGCAAGGTCAGCTCCGCTAATGGGAAAGGGGATTTAACGCAGTGTCTTGGCAACTTTTTGCCTTATAATATGGGAGAGCTGTTCATACAGACTGAATTAGACATGCAGGCTAACTACAAGGCTGTAGTGTTTGTAATTTTATTACCCTGATCCTCGATTACAGGAAACAACATTTCCTAATTAAAATCATATTAGTTATGTTGAAAACAAAGGATGTTTTCACTTTTGTATTAGATGATGCTTTTGGGATTGCTTTCAGAGGTTTTTTGTTTGCTTTTAGCAGCAAAAGTGTCTACAGACAACCTTCATCTGCTGCAGCATGCTTTCCAAATGGTAAATTCTCCGCGGTCTTTCACTAGCTAGTCCTAAGCCCATCTTTGGGAGCTGTTTGCTTTGAGCACCTTGTGTGTGCTGCACCTGTGAACTTGGAAGGTTGGTCTTACGTTCCAAACAAAATATTGAATATAGTCTTTGTTTAAACACAAAGCTGTGAGACTGCAAATGATGCAATGTATCATCATCATCAAGCGTTGCTGTGTGTTCCCAACCTTGCTGTTCTATCTGAAGCACGAGTTTTCACTAGGCATTCTCAGGCTATTTCAGACAGCCGTGATGACTCAGTGTTCAGCAAGTGCTCAAAAAGCATTGATCTTCAAAAGGGGGTACTGGGAAATCTAATGCTAGCATCCAGTTACTCTTTCTGCGCATGTACTTCAGTTTCCCCTGCATGCTCATTTATTTGTGCAATTTCAGTTTTGGTTCTCCGTCGCTTTTTCTCCAGGAGGTGTGGAAAGTAAGTGACCTTTACCTCTTCCCTGTCCTTTGAAACGTTTATCATGTCACAAATTCTTCAGAGTTTCAGGGTGTCTCAGCTGATTGTAGATGGGAAGACTCTGGTTTTGGAGATAATATTATATAATTTGTATCTATAAAATGTAATATATTATTTGATCTCTAGAACTTGTAGGACCTGTACAGCTTCTTGTTTGATGCAGTAAGCCCGACAGTTTGACTTGAAGATACCCTTAGTCCTCTTCTCCATACTGTGCCCCTCTTAGGCATCCTTTTGCTCTAGGCTCTCAAAGACTCGCAGCTTTTCCTCTATTTTCTTTGTCCTTGTGTATGTGATGCCAGTTTTACTGCTTGCTTCTTCCACCTGAAGGTATAGCTGAGGTGCTGTTTTCGTTTAGGAGCTTGAATAACAATCTGTTTTAATTATCTCCCTATTGATCCAGGGAGAAATGCATGCTTGTTCATATTCTGCCAAAACTACTACCAACTTCTTCATTGTGTAAATAAGTTTCACTTTAGGGAGTAAGCATTTTCCTCTTCTAGGGTGGTAAAGGTATTTTCAAGCAGAGCCTTGTTTTTCGGATGATAACAGTAATGAGTTCAGAGCTGGACAATTACATGTAATCAATCTCTGGGACTTCTCTGTCCTTACAAATCAAATGTTTTGCAGGCATCAAGAAGAAAATCCTGTGATTAGAAAGGGCTAATTAGATAGGTTCAGATGATGGCCTAATGTGAACAAGGTTCCCTATCTACTGCATAACTTGAGAAATTCTTGGGCCTTTGTCTGTACTTGAAACTTTCTACTGGAGACCTTGAAATCCAGGCATAACAAATGGTTACAAACTTATAGCAGTGGAAATTTAATTGCTTGTGTATGTATTAGTGTTTCTCCTCAGTTTTTAAGTGGAATTAGTCTAAATCTTCATTGATGACCTATAAGAGTAAGCTTGTGTTGGCATGCTGGCTTGTCACTTGGGAGACATGGGTTACTTTCCTCGCTTCTGCCCCAAACTGGGTCATCAAGGCAAAATTCTTATTCTCCCTGTGTCTTAGTTGCCTACTGATAGATGGGGAAAACTGTATTTTTCTGGAACATTGTAAAACATATTAGAGTTTGAAAGATGCTTAGATATATATGCATAATATATCTTAAATTTGTCAGTGTTAGTTTAAGATATCAATTTCCAAAGCCTGCCTGTTAATATTAAATCTGGAGCAACTAGTTCAAAATGTCTTACTTCTAATGTAACATGATTTTTAATGAAAGGGAGTTTTTTTTTTTTTAAAAAAGTCTGAAGCTTGTTCTCGAAGTGACTATGTTAATTTGAGCATTCTTCTTTGCTAGCTTTTTGAGAGCCTGTGTAAAGAGATTGCATTGATTCAAAAGCTGGTTTGTCATTTAAGTTTTTTCTTCTACCCCCAGGTTGATTCTGCTAATTCTGGAAGAGTGTTAGCTTCTGATGCAGCTGTTTTCTTGAAAAAGTCTGGATTGACAGATTTGGTACTTGGAAAGGTATTTAATGACAGTTAATTATCCTGTCTCTTGCTTCAGTTAGTATACTGTGTGAATTAAAATACTTAGTGGTACTACAGGATACGTGATCTTCCCTAATGTGTTTTCAGTTGTACTATCCAAGTTTTCCAGCTTCAGTATCCTTGATTATTTTACTATGTATGTAGTTTGTGGTGGAAATGAAAACAACATTTAAATTTGTCACCACAAATAAGTGCTGTCATGAAAGTTAAGACCTGAACTTTCATCCAAGAATGCATTGTTAAATGGAGTGAGAACTTGCCAGCTTCTTCTCAGTGCTGTAGACCACTTTGTGTCTATTATTTTTATGTTTTAGATTTGGGACTTAGCTGACACTGATGGCAAAGGTATCCTGAACAAACAGGTATGATTATATGATGTATAAGGTTACGCTAACCATTAGCAAGCCTTGAAATAAGATGGAAGTTAAGATTTTTGGTTCAGGAAAGCAGTTTTTCTAACCGATTTTTTTTTCAGATTTTTCTAATTGGAACTAGATATGCACTTCCCACCTCCGTGTAAGCTACAATAACTTAAGCAGCCTTCAGCTACCTCATCAGCTTTTCTTCAAGTCATAAAATGAGCTGCTGTGTAGCTGTGCAATATAATATACTGAGAAGTAATTTAAGGATTAATGTATTCTATTTACTACAAAGGTGACTTTTCCTCTTAATCTTGGAGGAAACTTAACACAGAAATTAAAATTGTAGTAAAATCTTCAAAATTGTAATTTATCCAATTTTGGTGGATTTGACATTAGTACATTCTGTTTGGAGTTGTTTTTCCAAAGTTGTAGCAGTGAGCAGTATGGCAGTCAGTCTTGCATATCAGTGGTGCTACTGAAAAGCTCTAATGTGCATCGCTGTTTGTTTGAAGTATAGTTGCTTCAGTAACGGCCTGTGGAGAGCTAGCTACTTCATCCCATGGCAGGAAAAGGAGGAGCTTGTAGCATCTACCAAACAAATTTTTTTTCAGACTTCTTTTAGCTCATTTTTCTAATGTGCTGTACCTTTCCTTCCTCCCCCACCATCAACTGCCACCTTCAGGATCAACTCAGTTCCTCCAAGATAAACAGCTTTAATCGCTACTTTAAATTTTCACTGCTCTGCCGTAGAACAACTAAGTGGTGAGGACTGGCTACACTAGCCAGGAAGCTACTAAATGCTTGGAGCTAGTAACTGCAAACTTTGCCTCACTGGAGGAATTCAGCGGTTGTTGACTGCTGCTTTCTGTCGCTTTGAAGCCATATGCAGCATTTTGTATATATAGCAATACTAGAAAAGCTTGTAATTCTTCTGAAATTTGAGTGTTTTCATATAATAAATCCTTTAAAATTTCATTTTTCCTGTAGGAATTTTTTGTGGCTTTACGACTTGTAGCATGTGCACAGAATGGATTGGATGTTTCCCTGAGTAGTCTTAATTCGCCTGTTCCTCCACCAAGATTTGTAAGATTTCTTTTTTAATTGAACATATCAACTCATTAATAAGAACTGCTTTTGAGTGAACAATTAGGAAGGTTTGGTACAAATACCAAACACATCTGAAAGTGATGTCGTAGGGCAATAGGACCCTACACTAGGGGAGAATTAAGCAATGTGGAATAAGGTGCTACATGTTCCAGTGGGGATTTGAATGTAAATTGTGTATAATTTGAATATATATGGTGTTTGTTCTATTAGTGTTGTCCTCAATGGAAGAAACATTTTAAATTGCTTACTGTAAATTTTGGTATCGTTAAGGTATGAGTGACTAAAATGCAGTTCTAGCTTTGAGAAGGAGCACCTTCTCAAATAAGGGAGTGGTTTTGCAAGGTCAGAACCATTTCTCTCTTAATGTAGTTTTTTTCCTGTTTTTCTTTAGACTGATACTAGTAGTCCTTTGCTACTCAGTGGAACAGCATCAAGTGATGTACCGTGGGCTGTTAAGGTAAAATAAAGATCAGGCTATTACCTAGAACTATGATGTGGTTTGCAAGAAAACATAAGTCTGAGAAAAATATAATGCTACTGGTAGCTGCAGTTTATAAAGTATGATAAATTACCATTTATGTCAAAACTGTAATTGGGCTAGTACACCTAATTTAATAAAAACAGTTGTCCCTTGGGAAATCTCTTTGTGTTTAGAAATTTCATTTATTTGGAATAGTTACCTGAAGCCATGAAAATAATTGAAGAATAAATCTCACTGGGTTTTAGATGAGTCTCCAGCTGACTTGGAAGTAATATCTTTTTCATATTTTCTTTTAAACATCAGGAACTGCAATCTGTGTGTTTCCAACTGTAAATTAAAAAAAAGTTAATACTTTTGAAGGAACTACTGCTTCTTAGCTTATGAGTGTGACTATGTCCATAAGTAATCTTTTTCTTCTGTACCTGCAGCTGGAAGACAAGGCCAAGTATGATGCTATTTTTGACAGCCTAAATCCTGTGAATGGACTGTTGTCAGGTGATAAGGTGAAACCTGTACTCCTTAACTCAAAACTGCCAGTGGATATCTTAGGACGAGTAAGAATATCTTTCTACTTAATTATTAATTTGTAAATAATAACGGTGCTACACTCAGCAATATCTGTTTTTCAGATTGAACATTTGTAGTAATAAGCCTGACTATTAAATGCTATTTTATGGAGTGGCCACATGTGTAACTGTTGAACCGTATTTAAAAAAAAAAAAAGGTGTCTGCTTCTTACCACAGTGTATCAGTTACATGTACTCTTTAACACTTGGTTTAGGGCAGGGTGCCATTAGTGCACTCTGTCTCCAACTTAAGAATCTCTCTTCTTTTGCATGGTTTATATGAATGTATGTTCACTGAAAACTAATGCTTAATAGAACTTACGATATGGTGGAGGGAGGCTGTTCTCACATTTGTTTTTAATGAGGTTTTAAATAGGAAACAGCTGCAGTTTAGGCAAACATCCCTATATTCTGCTTTTTATTGGTAGGTGTGGGAATTGAGTGATATTGACCGTGATGGAATGTTGGATCGAGATGAGTTTGCAGTTGTAAGTATCTTCTGCCTCTTGGGATTTTGAAAGCCTAATGGCAGAGGTTTAAAATGGATGCATTGTGTATTAACTGTTGACTGTTTGTGCGGTTCACTTATTGCCTTTATTCAGAGACCTTAAGTTTTAGTACTAGTTAATGTTTCTGTCAGTTTATTGAATGTCTCTCATTACACAGCAGTAAGTTTCTTTGTGGGCTAAATGAGCCATTAAAAACTTATACCTGTGATCTGCTGTCCCATGAGAGACAGTTATTTCACTGAATAAGTTTTAACTTAACCTTCAGTGTTTATAGTACTTGAATGTATCAAGATACCTTTGAGGAAAATTTTAAAGAAATTATGTATAAATTCTTCAAAAGTTCATAGCAAGTTAGAATTTTAACACTGTTAATGCCAGGACTGATGAAATAATGTAAGAAGCAGTAAATAAGTGTCACTTCCCCCAAGAGATGGCAAGTGAGAAGAGAGAGGAAGGCTCTTTGTTTTGATGACTCTGTAAGTCTTGAATGCTATAGTAACCATGCATCTGGTTTTTTTTCTCAAAACTTTCAGCTTGTTTTTGTGTGTAAGTGAATTAGAGAGGAAGGAATTACACATTCACTCTGGAGGAGAGTGTTTCATTTTACACAGAGAAATAGCAAACCTAAGTTTAAAGATTTGGAAAAGCTGACAAAATATCATCTTAACTGCATTCTGCATTGCAAGAATCTTGAAAAAGTCATGTGACCTTTCTGTCCTCAGGTGGGACTAAAACCAGCCTTTAATTTTAATTTCTACAAACTAAACTATTGCTTATCCTTTCAGAGTCAAAATTTAAAAATAAAATAAAAAGGAAGTTGAAAATACCTGTTTAATTGCCAAGAATTGATGTTACAGACAACATCAAAACCATGCTTTGTTGTTGGGGTTTTTTTTGTAATGTAAATTGTAAATGTAAATTTTTGAGAAGGATAAAAGTATAAAAATTGCTCTCTTAAATACTGTTATAGTCATCTTCAGGCACCTATATGCTTCAGTTTCTCCTGAAACCAATTTCTTTAAGACTCTAGCAGTTAACTGTTACTGTACTTGATTTCCTCTGTTTATGCTGTAGTTTTCAGACTTCTAGCTTTGAGATCAGAGGATTGATGTGCTCTAGGCAAATGTTGGAGATAAATTGATAATCTGTAAGGTATTACAGTATTTATTTAAGGTGCAGTTCTGTGTCTTGAACAGCAGTCATAAAATTATTAAAATATAAAACCACAACAAAAGAATAGTCACTAAGTGGAGCAAGTCCTGCAAAAACAGTGAATACATTAAAATTAAGTGTTTAAAGTGTTCTTCCAAATAAAATTCCACAAGTGGTGGTACAAGCTTGGTAATATTTAGGAGAATAATTATAATGTTCTAAAAGATACTGAACTTCATTTGCTAAGCACTGAACCTCAAAAGAAAGTAGTAATGATAAACACAGGTCAGAAGGCAATAATCTGCAATTCAGTTGAAGGGGCTTGTAAAGGAGAAACATAATGAAAAAATGCTACAAAGTTATTTCTTAACTAATTTTTTATATATATATACTGATTTCTTATATATTCACATCCACACACTTTGTTTTCTTGTTCAGGCCATGTTCTTGGTGTACTGTGCTTTGGAGAAAGAACCAGTGCCAATGTCCTTGCCTGCAGCTTTGGTGCCACCATCTAAGAGAAAACCTATTAGTGTTCCAGGAGCAATGCCATTAATTCCATCTTCAACAACTACCAAAGAGTCTCATCAGTCCTTGCCACCTGTAGGCATTTTAGCTGCCAAAACACCATTAACACAGGTATAGTTGTGAAGTTACTTGGGGTTAGAAGATTTCTCCTCTCAATGCTGTGCTTTGGAGACTGCCTGTATGAAGAGTCTTGATAGAAGTTTTTAGCTTCCTTCTTGCCCTGTTAATTGGTTGATGAATTTGAGGAGGCTGATGGGAAGACCAGGTGGAGAGGTATAAAATTTATCTTCTGCTTCTTCTAGATGTCTTCAGATATAAACAGTCGGATAACAGGATATTATTTAGTAAAGATTTGAAGATATTTTTAAAATAAATTATTTCAAGGCATCAAGCTCAACCCAAAGGTCAGAATATTAAGAAAACAGTTTAAAAATGTAATCCATGTACACATCTGCAGAACGTAAGTCTTCTGGCTGAAGACCGATTCAAATATGGACGAGTTCCTAAAATTGTGACAGACACATATGTCCTGTTGTATGTGTGCACATGCCTGCAATTTGGAGAAGACATTAATGAAAATGGAATAGATACATGCAAGCAATGGGAAAAGGAGACAAAAAGTCTGGCATATCCACCTAAATACATGAGGTTTGGTGTTTGTTTCAAATGTAATTATTAAGAAACTCAATGCCTTCCACCCCCACAAGCATCTTAGTTAATCCTGGTCATTTTAGAGTGCAGAATTTGGGAAAATGTCTTTCCACATAGATTATAATTTATTCTATTCAAAATAAGAAAAAAAACTGAAAAGGAGATCTAAGGTAAGAACTGTAGAACTTAATGATAAGATGCTGCTTTGACATTTGGGTACCCATATTTGAGGAATCAGTAAGAAACTGGCATCTTAATTCTGGAGGTGCCAAGATTTTCATCTGGCAGCTTACCTGGTAAGTCTTGCTGTGTGTATTACAAAGCAATGCCATTCTGGATGAGTGTATGTTTTGTGTACACCACCATTTGGGATTCATCTAAGTGTCCTTGTATGCTGGAATTAATTAGCATCCACAAGCATGCACCTAAAAGCGTTTTCACTCAAAAAACCTCCGTCTTTGTAGCAGCTTAGTGCTGGGAGGAATTGTTGAAGTAAGAGAAGTGGCTGTGATTCCCATCTTTACCTTGATCAGAGGTAAATTCTGCAATTTAGAATGTGCCAACTGTTAACAGTCTGGGCTTGAGCAGTTCTTCAGTCCCTCCAGCTAAAGCTCTCCAGATGTGTAAAGAGGAATAAAATTGATGGAGCCATACAGTAAGCAGGACTGTGACTGAGCACAGTGATGAGGGCACAGCCCTATACTGGGAGGAGATCTGGGCTCCAGGGAATACTTTCAATACATAGGCAAAGAGGCAGAGCAGTATCAGCCAGCCTTGGTGCTTCACTGATGTAAACACTTGGCTTTTTGCTTTTGGAGTGGCTTGTGGATCTCTGTGCATCTCTATTTTGGAGGATAAAACTGGTTCATGAACTAGGTGCCTGTATCACTTTTTAAATCTGTGCCGTAGTCCTTGAATTATGTAACTCTGAAAGTAACTATCTGAAAACAGAATGGCCTTTATCTTAGTATTGTGGTTTTTGTTTTTGTTGTTTGTTCGGTTTTTTTCCCTTCCATCCCCACCCTGCCCTTCAGTGGGTTGTATCGCCTGCAGACAAAATTAAGTATGATGAGATCTTTGTGAAAACCGACAAGGACATGGATGGATTTGTGTCAGGTGTGGAAGCCAGAGAGCTATTCCTGAAGACAGGACTGCCTTCTACTCTTCTTGCACATATCTGGTAGGGATTTTTTTTTCCATGACAGCTGTTTAGATGATGGCATGGTTCTCACTCCTTCCTAGCACTTTCCATGAAAAGTGCTATGTTGACATTTCTGGAAAGTGGAAGTTGTTTTTTCTACATAATAGCATGGCCCTCTGTGTAAGCAGTGGTAACTTACTTGCTTCTACTTTTGGACAGAAATGGGGGCGGGGAAAAAAGTTTATGCTATGCATCATCTCCTAAGGGAGGAAGTAAAGCGCCTGAACACAGATTGTTACAAACAAATACTTCACTTCAGCTAAATCCCTGTATTTAAGACATCATAGTGTTGCTGTGTATCTAAACACAGATACTATCCATATACTGGTAATGAGAATTATTGGTATAAAATTCTTAGGATGCGAGACTTATGGCCCATTTGATTCTGCAGCTTGTTTGTCTTTCATTACAGCTAGTAGCGACACCCACTGCTTTTTTAATTCTTTCCCCACTATAAGCTATTCCAGAGCACTCTGATAGGAAAAACTTCTTTTTTCAAGATATGGTTAATATAACCTCCAATTTAGGAAATTTAGGAAAATTAGATAAACTTGTGTTGGCTGTGAAAAGTTCTTTAATTTAGGAGGAACTTCAGTTACAGATACTCAGGTGGTGGTAGTGACTCACAGGCCTGATTCTGCCTTTCACCAGATCAGAACTTACCGTAATAGAGCTGTGGACCTTAGCATGCAAAGAGAAAGTGGTTGTGTATGCTTGAGTAATGTTTCCTATTTGTTACCATGCCTTACTTCTGTATTGTCTTTTTTTAGAAGAGGAGATATACGCTAGCAATTTTCACATTTTTAAATGACAGCAAGTACAATAAGCAGGGCTTACTTGCAGAAATGAGGATTTGATTTATTTCATGTGTATCTCTGTACAGGGCTCTCTGTGACACAAAGGACTGCGGAAAGCTTTCAAAGGAACAGTTTGCTTTGGCTTTCTATTTAATTAATCAGAAGTTAATAAAGGGCATTGATCCACCTCAGGCTCTGACTCCAGAGATGATTCCACCTTCAGACAGGGGTGTCAGTTTACAGAAGGTAAGGATGGGTTTGGCATTTTTGGTATAAATCTCAAACAAAGAATGTTAGTTTCAAAGGCTTCACCAGAAACACCTCAAGTACTGGCATACCTTAAATTTATCATAATATCAGGAAGAAAACAAGTCTCAGTGCAAAGAATTGACAAAACACTGTTCCATTCATGTTTCAAAATGAAGCTGTCATTTTGACGCCTGCCAACCAAGCGGAGAGATCTTATGTTGAGAAAGCATTATTTTCTATTTTGAAAGCATAGTCTTTCTACTACCTACCTAAAGAAATTTTAGTTTGCATTTGAAGTAACACGCGCAAGTTCAATGTTTTTCTCCTAATGTGTTCACAATTACCTTTCTTACATTTCCTTTCTTAAGAAGTCTGGAAACAATGTCAACTAAGTTAAATATTTAATTCTAAACTTTAAGTTTTAAAAGTAAATGGTCCTCCATTTTATACTTCACAGATAGTTTAAATGTCTTCATAGTTTGTTGATTGCCATCTATCTTAATCCAGTGGTAGAATATACCTCAGCAGTTCAAGTTGTATTTATCAGAATGGTAGAGGTCATCACAAGTTCTTACTTGTTTTACACATCATGAAGTCTTATGTGGGGTACCTTTTCTTGGTTGTGCAAAACATTGACCTAATTCTACAACTTTCTTAAACAGAATGAAAAATTCACACCTGAAAAAATGAAACTCAAAATTTGGCACTACTTTTGAGTTTCTGTAACTGGTATCTAATTTCTTTTTACATTCTGTTTTTAAAAAGTAATTGCTTTATTTGCAACTCTACTAATCTTTTTTATATGTTTGCTTTCCTTTCTATGTCTCTTTTCTAGTTTGGACTGTTTTTTCCATTCTGCACCACTCTGCTTTTCATCCTTATTATTCTGTCAGTTTGTTAACTCTGCTTTCTCAAGGTTAGAGAATCTTTGCTTTTCTAATATTTACTGTCTGTTGGTTTAATAATGAACATCCTTCTAAGACTCTTTCATAATCATTGAAATAGCACAACACTTCAGAGAAGTGTCGCAGTAGGTTGTGATCTCAAATTACTGCTGATGTCCATTGTTGTTCATCTGGAAGAACCCCAGGGTTCTTCCTTGAACCCAGACCTCTGTGGCTGTTACTTGTTGGTAATATGTGCTGCTTAAACTCAAAAGAAAATGCTATGTCTTATCCTGTTGAAATTGCTGGGGAAGTGGTGACAGAGTAGTAGCTTAATGTGACAGTTATTAGGACTAATATCCATGGTTTTACTGATTATATTGCAGAAAATGTAGTAATCGGAACACATTAGATGAGATCAGTGTTGGTTATTGCAATTCTGTGTGTGTAAATTGTTTTTATAGGACACTCAAAGATGTCAGTGTGGGGCTTTTCTTTTTTTACATTACTAACAAAAATGATGAAAGAAAGAATATTGTGAAAGAAGGTAAGAGCGAGTTCTTTTAGCTCTGTAAATCCTTACCAAGAATCTGGTTTATTATATTGAGCTTGAACCTTCAGCTCATTTTGAGCTTTTTCAAAAGAGATGTCTTGTTGATATGAAACAACCTGTTTGTCCAAGATTATTGCTCAAGAATTGAACCCAAAGGATAAGAGCAGTAGGCAGAAATAGGCTTTTTGCTGGTTTTCTTGAAGTGATGTGGCTTGCTTTGTAAAAACAAACAAACAAAAAACCTAACAAACATCTTAGGCTTCATCTTCTTGACTTGACCAATATAAAGGTAGCAGCAGAAATATCAGTAAGTATAATGGTAATCCATTATGTTTTTAAAGTAGAGAAAGTTAACTTGTGATCCTTCTTGGTAGATGTTCAGAATGCATGTGTATATATATTGCTGTTATCTAATGTTTGGTTTCCTTACAGAATTTTATTACCACAGTAGCGTAAATTTTATTGAAATTTTGAGGCCTGAATGCAGATCCCATGAATGGTACACAGCAGCAGTCTAGTACTTGTTGCTGTGTTTCTTTACCTAGAAGTGTTTGTAGTCACCGAATTGCACTTGCATTACCAGACATAAAACTTACTTATATGCAGGTTCCTCTTGAAGAATTTTGACAGGAATTGACTTTTATTACTATTTTGAGTTAAAAACTTGAAGCATTGTTTCCATGCATGTTGCAGTGTAGTAAATGGCAGCAAACAGTTCTAACTTTTGTCTTTTTTAACTTGTGTATTGAAGCTAAAAATGTTGGCTTTTACGTTCCTCCCTGACACCAGTTCTCCTGAACAATTGAAGAAAACATAGTTCAATCTTATTTTCAAGTTTGATGCTGGCGTTACTGTGCAGAATTTCTTTACCTGATGAGAGAAGGAGGCCTGGAAAGAATTTGTACTTAATAGCTAATAGCTCCACGTTTTCCTTCTGTCCCCTTCCTAGGAGAAGTAAAAACTTTTTCATTGGAACACCACGAGCAACTCCACTAAACTCCTGTGTAATTCCTTTAGAACAGGATTGAACTTCATAGCTGTTTTGCCCATTTGAGAAGCTGTACACTAACTGGTTTAAGAATAGCTGTATGGTTTTTTATTCTCTGTTAATGCCATCTGTTCTAGTAAAATATATATGAAGAATCTATAGTTCTGCTGAATAATATTCTCTGCCACAGTGTGCTTATATTTACTGTTTAGGTCTTTTCATGGCTCCTGGGTTTTTTTGGGTGTTGTTCTCCCCCCCCGCCCCGAGTATGAGCTTGAATAAACACATAGTTAATAGCATCTTGATTTATCTTTAGAGAAACTTCAGCATTTAAAGACTTTTGTGTCATTTTGGGTGTATCACTTGCCTTTTTTTAAATATATATATATACTTTTCCTCTGAACTTTGTGTTTGTCCTGGTTGGCTTTATTCAAGACTTGAAGGAACTGATGTATTTATAGAAGGAAGGTACTTACAGTGACTATGGCTTCCTAAACATGTTCATGTTGTGATAAGGCACAGCAGAACAATTACACTATTTGCTAATTTGTGTCTTCAGCATTTGTTCTCTAGTCATTTATGTGTACTTTTTTGAAACAAGTAATTTGTATTACAGTTGTCTTATTATAAAGACATTAAGTAAATGGGAACTCATGGGCATAACTTACCTACAACTTTGATAATACAGAGTTTCATTCGGTACTCTGGAGGCTCACGTTAAACTAGGTTGATATCACTTAAAGCATTGCAAATAAGTGTATATACTCTGCAACAGGAAGATTACCGATGTGAAGAAATATAATAGTAGTAAACAGACCGAACCACTCCTAAATGAATGCTAGGAAGCCAGCTAAGTGTTAACTGTAAGATAAACCTCATTTTAGAACTAGATTTTTTGTATGATCAAGTGGTCCTGTGCTTTTGTGGAAGTTGTCTTCAAGAGTTTACAGGAGACAAACTCTGTTTGAATTACTGGATGCATTGGATGTATGTTGTGTTCTGTTAATATAGCATCTGGACTGTTTGGGGTTTTTTAAGATTGAAGATTTGAAATACGATGCTACCAAGAGTTGTTACAAGAGGATAGCTCACGCTGTCACAAAAAGTAAAGTGAATACAATTGTTGAACAGCACAAACTATAAACTAACAGTATTTTTTTTTATCTTTCAGAGTGCTCAAGGACTGAATTCTGTAGCAGATTTTTCTGCAATTAAGGAACTTGATACATTAAACAATGAAATAGTAGACCTGCAGAGGTAGGTAAAGGAGGAATAGTCATAGTTGCCTTAGATTCAGTTGTTGATACTTACTGTTTTTTTTTTTTAAAAAATTCAGTGCATAAGAGAAAACCAGGTGGTAATAGTCTGCTTTGCTAAAATAAATGGTTAGCATGTCTGTAATACTGTTTAACACTTCTAATCTTTGTTCACTCAGATGAGTTCATTTAATAACAGCAAGACTGTGAATGGTCTGTCCATTGTGCCTTCTCGGTATGTCTCAGAGCACTGCATATCTTAGCATCCTGAGATGGAAATATTCTCTCTTGTTCATTTTTATTGGCTGATGAGAATAGAGCAGATCTTTAGGATGCTGGGACCATGATATAAATTGGTATTAGTTGTCTTTGATTTGTAGAGGGAATTCTAAGGACTCTTTCTAGTGGCAGTAAGGAAGTGAGATGGGAAAGATCAAGAAGCACATAGGGTAGAGAGTGTGAAGATGACAGTTTGTATGTGGACCTCTGCTAGGCTTTTGATGGTGGTAAAGATGGACATGCTTCTCTTCTGTTTAGTCAAATAAACTGTTACACTGAGAAAAATTGTTTTAATTTGAGGTCTGCAGACCCTTAGGCTCCATTAATTATTTCTAAGGTAACTAAGAAGATGACTTCAAGTGACTAAGAAAATCAAGTTCATACATGTTGTATAGTCTTCGTCATACTCTCAGACATGGCAGATATTTTTCTTCAGTGATTTTTTTTTTTTGTGCTATCATAAATCTACTGAAAATTCTATTACGAACAGTTAATTCTACTATTTTATAAGTGAGGGTGCTTTGTCATGATGAAATCTGCCTGTCTTATGCATGTCACTTGCAGGAATGATTTAATCTGGCAATGTGTCAAAGCACATTCTGTTTCCTAAATACGTAAATGTGGGGTTTTTTTTTTTTTTTCAGTTCAGCTGCTTATTCTCCCTCTTATTACGCCCACTGCCTCCTTACTTCTCCCTGCTCTGCCTTCCTCTGTTGTTCTTTAGGTTGTATTGGTTCCAATTTTGGACTCTCACATTTATTAACCTGAAATATGATTTACAACAATCTGTATTTGCTGTTAGTATTTTAGAGGGAAATAAATTATTCGCTAGCATGAATTTTTAGATGAAGTTGGCTTTCAGTAGGTGGGCTTGCAGCCTAACATGCAAGCCAGTCTGTTTATGTCTTGTTTTCTTTTCTTACTGTGAGGTATGAAGGAACCATGGCCTTTGGAAAGTCGTTGCTTCCATTTCTTCAGTAGCAAATATACTTGGACAATTATTTAAGACACACTTGAAATGATACTAGATTGTTGAAGATACGGTAGGAGCAACTATTAGTATGTATTTATTTTTAGAAAAGGGGAATTTACTTCAGTATGATTTAGAGGTTCAGAAGTGGACTAATAATCGGAGGCTTAAGCTTGTATCATCAAACTGAAGTATAATAGTAAGAGTTTTCTGTTGTTTCATTGAGAATGACTAGCAAACCCTCAATGTCATGAAGTGAGTTGTGGCTCAAGTAAAATGTTTTAATTTTAATTTTTACAATTAATTTTTTGATTACTTGGAAATCCTCTAGCCACTTTAGAAGAGTTACTTTGGTAGCAGAGTAAACATCACTTTTCTGTACCTTCCCTAAGCACAGGTGGCAACACTAGGCAACAGATTGATCTGTGTGGTAAATGTAGGAAACTTTTTTAATCTTTGGCAAATCCACATTTCTGTTATAACTGGTGAAGTACACTTTCAGTCTTGATAGTTACCATATAAAAATGTAATTTAAACTTCAGTTATTTTTGCTCATTATTAAACAAGATATATTGTTCAGCTGTTGAACTCAATATGTAATAATTCTAGTCCGTGATTCCATTGAGAAGTTTCCATGAGAGCTGCATTTCTGAGACCCAGTAATGGAAATTGAATCTATTTTTTGAAGTGCACTTAAAAAAAAAAAAAAGGTAGCAGAGGAAATGCTTCAAAAGAATGACAATGTCTGGAAAAGATAGCTTTTTGAGAGACTGAGCAAAGAATACAGAGGTGATGTGTTTGGGGCTCAACATTTCGTGTGGGAAATATTTCTGGTAGCCAACAGCTTTTTAATCTAATTCAGTAAAAACAGTGTCAGGAAGGTGGAGGTTGAGGATCAGATGAAGATGAAATGCAAAACACTTATTGGTGAGGATAATTCCCCTCTGGTAGGGGGAATGATTTGCCTAGGGACGTTGTGGAATCTGCATCATTTTGAGCCTGTCAGCACTGCTGCC
The DNA here is from genome assembly GCF_030463565.1 of Pelecanus crispus. Taxonomy (NCBI): domain Eukaryota; kingdom Metazoa; phylum Chordata; class Aves; order Pelecaniformes; family Pelecanidae; genus Pelecanus; species Pelecanus crispus. The sequence goes on from NC_134647.1 coordinate 67,782,510, forward strand.
TGTGAGTTCTGTTGCAGTTGCACTATATTTTTAGAAAGCTATTTGAAGCTTTTTTGGTCAGCATTGTGGGAGGCTAGACCAGATGTTCTTAATATTCTTTTTTGAGCCATAAAACCTTTTTCTTCCCCAGCAAACCCTGCTTTGTTTTTGTGCATTCAAAGATAGCTACAGCCCACAAATTAGTGGAATTGTGAAAGACGTTGCTGCCCAGGGCAGGGGGGATGGACTAGATGATCTCTACAGGTCCTTTCTGACCCAAACCATTGTGTGATTCTGTGAATTTATTCAAGCTTTACCAATACTACATTCCTCTCAAAGTGTGTTAAGTCGTTGAGCTTAACTTAGTATATCTCACCAGAGGTGCCACCCTTCACATATGTTGGACAGCAACACTTATGTTGTCTTGAATATAAATCAGGTTAACAGAACCATAAAGCTGGTAAATTGGTCTCTCAAAAGTAAGGAAACAGCGAAATGTGCCCAGAAAAACAGGGCAACCTCTTTCTGCTATACACTTGTATCAAGCCTTTGTTTCAAAGTTCAGAGATCTACAGCTTCTTAGCAAAGCAATGGTAAGAATTTTAACATAGGCTAGATTATTTCTTCTAACTTCTGGTTTGGAAGTAACTGAGCTGTTGCAGCTGAAAAGGTTGGGGGGAACAAAGGAGGGAACAAATTTTTTCTAGCTTTGCCAGACTGAAGTACTACTACATTAAGAATTCGCAAAATTATAAATGTATGTGAAAATAGGAAATGTTGGGCGACTGTGAGTGTAGATAATGCTACCAGCTCTGTGAATAGTCATCTGTCACTTACTATGGAAAAGAACCATGAATTTTTTTTGCTTTTGGCACTAAGGTGGTTCTAAGTGTTGGCCATCAAGAAGCCTGGCCAGGGTTGTTTCATATTTGGCTCGAATGCCTCTACTGATGTGGGGGACTCCTTAGTTGTCAGCTATCACAAATATTTGCAGTATGCTGGCTCCCACTTATAAATTACTCACAAATTAGTATAAAACTTAGGATTTACTAAGATTATTTGATTGCAAATCATGAAGTATCTGCATTGGAGAAGCCATCTATTAGTTTTGGGGTTTTTTTATCATTGCTTTTAATTTCTCTGATATGAGGTTCGCCTGACCTGACTACTATTAAAATACATAGGGAAATTGTATTGCTTTCATAAATTGGCTTGAATTGGTTACATGTGTCCTTTATTGGCAAGACCACTGTTGGTTTTGGGTTGTTCTCTTCCCCCCCCACCCCCTCCCCCCTCCTTCCCCCCAAGTGCTGATGTGATAAGGGACTTTGTGATCCAGGAAATCTGTCATATCCAATAAATCAATTTTGTTACTTGTTTTTGGTTCTTTCAGTTGCTGAGCATTCCTACAGGGGCATACCAGATAGTTTGTAAAAGAAATGGAGGCATTCAGAAGAATTAGTGAATTAAGTAGGTCTGTGTTGTCTCTTTTTTTTTTTTTTTTTTAAAAAAAAACAACAAAGATGCATTACTGGGTGGAGAAGGGGATGTGTTATGTGTAGACTATATACACTCAGCTTGTTTTTCCTTTGCCTGAGACTGCTGCCTAAGCTTTTCTTGTTCTGCCTGACAATACTTCTTTCACTTGATTTTTTTCTAATTCATTGTTTGTGTTGTGATTTGGCCAGTGTAAGCTGCCTGTGGGTGGGTGTTGTATCCTGTTGCTTCCTCAGCAGACTCCAGATTGCAAGGTTTAGGTACCTGGCTTCTGTTGAAATAAAAGGGAAGTGATCTTCAGCTTTGACAGTCTCTTAGGCATATCAGTGACAGTAATGTGGAAAGGCTGTGTATTAAAGCGAACATACCTGCTTGCATTTCTGTTTCCTGCTCGGTTTTCATACCTGAGCATGAAAAATAGTGAGTATTTGTTTACTTAGTCAATTATTCTCTTTTATCTTCAATTGGGAATAATATGCCTGAGTGTTTGCTGTGCTTGATGTGTGTCTGAGGGCTTGAAGGTATTTTTCAGCCTGACTTGTATTTAGATCTGTGGAAGTGCTTTATTGAGATTGAGACCCTTTGTTCATGGAAAGTTACGGAGGCAAAATCAACAGATCTTGTTTCAACCCTGTGTTGCATGCTTTAAATATCTGAGTACAGCCATGCTACCAATACTAGTTTATTGAGCTAGAGGAGTGTGCTATAGCTTTGATGGAAATGGTAAAGATTTGCTTAGAATTTCCATGATACTTTTTTCTGATAAATGGAGTGAGGAATTTATGAAATGTGAAGGCTGACACTTAACAAAATAACTATCTTTGTTCTTCAAAGACCCTCTTTCCACATCTTCTTTTCCTTCCATTTAAACCTTCCCTTTGGTCACAGTCAGCAGGTTGCTCTTTAATCAGATACTGAGATAAATAATAGCAGAACATAATCTATAGTAATTATTTTTCAGAGCAAATGTTCATTTAAGATCTGTAACATCTAGATTTTTTTATTTTCCATTGTACATGGTTTAGCAGTAAACAAGAATTCCTCAGCTTGAGTAAAGAGAACTTAGAGTAGACTTGCTTTGATTTGGAGACAGAAATGCTTTCTTCTATATTAGATAAGAGTAAACAATAAGATTAATAGTTTTAGACTGATTACCAATCTGCTACTATTAAAATATGAAGTTCTTAATTTCAATATGTACTAGTAATATAACTTGATAACTTTTCACTATGGTATTTCATTTAGAAATGTTAGGTTTATCATTGTTCAAAATCTAACTTTTAATGTGTGTGCTAATTTGTTAACAATATCTTTATGAAAGTAAATATCTGTATATAGAAGATAGTGCTAAAACTGTAAAGCTTAATGCTTTTCTGCATCTGTGAAAGGAGAAGAGATTCCATATACTGTCTGGAGATAAACTCTCTTATGTTTTTTTTTTTTTTTTTTAAACAGTAACACCTCTGACTTGTCTGTTGGGTTTTTTTCCCTTTCTTAAAGCTATTGTTATGTCTGACTGCCAAGAATTTTATTGATGATAATTCCCCTGTCATCGGTAGTCGCTTTTAAACTTGAATAAATGTCTATAGAGACAGGCTTGATATGACACAGCAAATAACTACACATGGAGTTATGGAGTCTCTGAGCAGATAGTGATTACAGCAAGCTAACCTTTCTTCTTCTGACTGAGTTTACCAACAGATATATCTAAAATCTGATAGGCAAACGTTCATTAATCAGCTAGATTGGTCTGCAGGAAATGTTTTCTAGCTGCTGTTAGCATAGGAATTACTGTGTTTGCAGGGGTTAATAGATGGAATCTGATGCAATCCCTCCCACTTTTCCCAGCAGTTTTCATTAGACAAGTGCTCCATAGCAACAGTGAGATCACTGGAGACAGTATTTCATTGATTTCTCCTTCCCGCCCCCTTCCATTTTTGAGCCATTCTTATCGCTGAAGTGCAGTTGGGTGAAAAGACAGGGGGTTTTATGCAGAACACTTATGTGGGCTTCTGTATTGTAAATAATTTGGAAAGAAGAAATCCCTTACATCTTTTGTGTTTAATGTTTCACTATGTATTTAAAGAGAGATACAGGCTTAGGGGGCTGGATCACTGTACCTGCTGTAGCTGATGTTCTTAAGTATTCTTGCATTGTTTGCTGGTCTTCTAGGGAAAAGAATAATGTGGAGCAAGACCTGAAGGAGAAAGAAGATACCATCAAGCAGAGGACAAGTGAGGTCCAGGTAAATAAGACACAATTATTGTTCGGACACTTGATACTGTATCATGTGGTGCTTTAATGGCAGTGGGATTACTGAATCTTTAGATCACTTATTCAGTGAAAAGAAAAAAAATTGGTGGCTAAGAATGTACTCTGAAATGTATTTTCTGTATGAATGTGGGTGTATATATTTATATATGGTGTAGGTGTATATATTTATATAAATGTGCAAGCTCCTAGGACATATAGCCTGCTTGGAGTTTTAAATGAAAAATATTTTGAAAGAATAGATTTCTTCTTTATCTTTTTTCTTTTTTTGTTTTGTTTTTTAGCAAGGCTATCTAATGTATAATTAAAACTAAAGAAGACCCTGTAGCAATGCAAATTAATACACTTAAGTGGCTGAATTAAAAGGGCTTGTATATGGGATCTGCTGCTTAAAAGTCACAGTAATTACCAGCTTGGGAGGAATGTTTCCTCAAGTTAATTTTGCCTAACATAAGAGAATTTTTAAAAGAATCTGTTTGATTTTTATTTAAAAGGATGACATTGAATTTCCAGAATATTGGAAAATTTAAATTTTACAAGTGTATTGCAGAGATTAAAAATTATACGGTCAGCATCAGTGTTTAGGGTGCTAACAGTCTAGCCAAGCCCTGAATTAAATGCTGCAAAGCAATATTTCAATTAAATTTGAAGCTGCAAAAGCAGCTGGAGTTGCTGCTTTAAGAAAAATCTTCAGTGTGTTATCTGATCACTTACATTTATTTTAGGAATCTTTATTATTTTAAATAATCTTTATTTGATTAAGAGCAAATAGTGCAAGATTTCTTCATTTTACTTTGTGTTGGGCAGAAAGAGAGCCAATGTGTTACAACTGTTGTGAATTTTGTGCTTGGCTATTTAGTATCTTAAAGCCTGGATGATAATTAATAGTCTGACCTTTCAGAAGATAATCAGATGCTGGCCTGTTAGTCACGATGGCAGCCAGACTCAGCAGCTGCAGGAATGCATACAGAAGTTGCCCATGTCTGTGAGTCTGTCCATGCAGTGGTCGTTCCCCTCCCCACTTTGCAGATTGCCTTTTCACACTGTTAAAAACTCTTATGGGTATTTCTGGTTTTGCACACAGGATGATTTTTAGTGTGTTCTGGAATCTGTGTGCACGTAAAGTTTGAGTTCTCTGGTGCCTTTGCACAAAAGTTGTATAAAGCTAAATAAAAACCTTACCATTAGTGTTACAGTATTAGTGTCATTCTTATATGTTTAGTGTTTGATAGCAGCATCACAGAATCAATTAAGTCATTGTATCTAGAGCAGTAATGTTGGAAGCAACTGTCTCAGGTCCTTAACCTCTTAGTGATTGCACAAGCTATTTGTCCTTTGTTAAATACAGAGTTACAGAGTTCTGTCAGTCTGCAGAGAAGGAACAATTGGCTTGTCGGAAAAATGAAAAACCATCAGGATCAAATAGGATACAGCTGCAGGATTTATTTAAGCTGGTGGCCCTTTATCTCTGGTCCCTTTTCTTGCTCCTGAATGTTGGAGGACCTGCATGTTTCAGGAAAGTTTCTGGAATTTCAGAGAATAGTGGTGACAGATTAAGAATATCTTTATATCATGCTTTTTTTCTTCTGGTTTTAGTCTAATGGTGACATTTCTAAAGATCGTGTACAAACCCAGCATGTTCTAATCTGCCACCATGGATCAATCTAGTTTCATGGCATCACACTCCAGGGTTTCTGATACCAGAATTACTTCCATGGACACAAATTATAATCTCAAATATAGCCGTGGTCTGTGGTGGGTTGGACTGATTTGTATGAGAGGAGGGAAAGAATGACAATTTTTCTTCTATAAAATAATTTATATGCTATGTAAATAGATACTAAAAAGCAAACACAGAAAAAGAGTTGGAGGGAAGACATAGCATACTGGTGGGTTTTAATGTGCTTATTAAAATATCAGCTCTTTAGTAGCAAAGACTAAGGGGTGTTTTTTTCTTGAAAAGTTATGGGCACAGTAACAAAGATCAAGAGACTTGTAAGGCACCATTTCCTTAACTTATTCTGTGATTGGATTAGTATTTTCCTATAAATATGGGAGTAATAAACTCATATATGAAATGTTCTTCTTGGCAGTAGAGAACTTAGTTACATGTTAACTCTGTTAAGACAAAAACATTAGTTTTTGATCACATACCAAATGGCATCTGCAAGTGCCTTTGCCTGGCTGCCCCCTTGCTCTCTCATCACCAGCCTGCTCTTCGAGACACAGATGTTGAAGGACAGTATGCCTCAGCGGCTAGACAGTGCCTCAAGCAATGGCCTTTTGGGCACATTCACAAGGCTCTCATCTTCCATCTAGCATTTCACATGTATGGGCATAATTTGTCAGTCTACCTGTGAAGACTCTGAAATAAGTGGTGATTCTCCGGGCTTTCCCAACAATACCGCGCATTCCCTAGAATTTTATTGACATGAATTCAAAAGGTCTATGTTTTGCTTTTCAATGGGACACTGAGACTTCGTAAAGAAATTTTTAGAACAAATGCATGCAACTCCTGAACAAAGCATAGTATGTGTTTGCGTCAGTTGGGGGGAAAAAAGGTAACTGCATGTCAGACTCTGCTTCAGAGAAGAGGGAGGGGAAAAAAAAAAGTGAAAGATATTTTGGGATTGTGGCCTTCCAATAATCCAGAATGTTTCTGTCCTTCTCTTTTAGCCTTTTGATTTCCTTGTTGGGCCTGAGTTTTCTTAAACAGATCTATGCTCCGAGTACCCCACTCAGGATAGGGAATATCCAATGCTTGGCTTGTTGCAGTGCACCAAAGCCATTAGAAAGTCAGTGAAGTTTAACTTTTCTGTGCTCTTTTAGGCTTAACAGTTCTGAGCACATGAATTGTTTGGTTAAGTACAGACTGGCAAGCTGTGAAATCCATTGTCTATCTGTGGAAATGCAGATCTCTAGACTTTCCTTGTCCTACATTACATTAGCGTGGAGAGTTATAATGATTGTAAATCTAATACAAGGATTACGATTACCATAAAAATGCTAGTTTGTACCACCTCAGATATGTTAACGGTTTTCATATAGAATCTCATTCGGTGCTAGAACATTTAGATGATGCTTTTCTGCTGAGGATGTTCTTTGAAATTGCAGCTTAATTGGAGCCTGGTTTACTTCATGAAGATCTATCTTTAGTATTAGCCCCAGTTCTGTGTATTGTATCTACTCCGACCTTCAGTTTTGGAGTGGTTATGTGAACATGTTTGGGTTTTTGTTTTGGTTGGGTTTTTTGTCCTTCTTTTGTCTTCTGGGAGCCATCAGGCTTAGTCAGGTCTCTTCAGAGCTTCTCTGCTGCTGTGCCTAGGACAGACATTGGGATTCAAGGAACGGTAGCAAGTAATCTATATTGTGTCTATGTGAATTCTTGCTTTCTTTTGGAGAAAGGAGACTGAAATATCTTTAAGCTGTTACTTCTTCCCCCGTTGCTTGTGTTGAGTGTCAGCCTATACTTGCTTTTCAAAGCGATGTAAAAAATGAATGGATCAAGAACATCTCAATTATCCAAGTCAGTATCTGCTGTAAGAGCTTTTTGTGTATGTGCTGGTTTGTCTTTCATAGGTTAGAAATAACCAGTAATTCACCTAGTCTGACTCCTGTGCATCAGGTCATGTACCCTTTACTGAACTTCAGATTGCTTTTGGGGTTTTTGTGTGGGTTTTTTGGTGTCGTGTTTTGTTTTGTTTGGGGTTTTTTGGAGGTTTGGGTTGTGTTTGGTTTTTTTGTTGCTGTTTTGGGGTTTTTTTTTGTCCCCCTCCCCCCCCCCATAAAAGCACCTATGAAGTTTCTTTAGATAGTCTTCCAGTTTTCTTGAGGTTACCCATTTCCCTAGCATCTGACTGCTGTACCATATGTCTTTCTATTTCTATCTGGCTTTTTTTGTCCTGATTATCTGGAGGTGTTAGTACATGTGGATAAACTATCTCCCTCAACAAAAACACCCCAAACAAAACATCTCTAAAAAAGGACAACATGATCTTAGCCTAGAGTAGCACACAAATGTATTGACCTAATCAGAAATTCATGTCAGCTTGTTTTCTTATCCTCCTTAATTTTCTTTTATCTCTATTTCTTTTGTATCTGTTTTTTTTTTTTTACTGCTGTTCATGATTCTTCCTTCGATTACCACATTTTCTCAGAAAGGCTGCAATCTTCTCTTTTCATCTAATACTTTTCCTTTTGTATTAATCCTTTTTGATCTCCCTGTATTATCTCTTCCTCTTGACTTTGATTCTTTCTTCTTCCTAAATTCTTTTCTTGACTTTTTTTTCAATGTTACCTCTGCAGTTTGTTGAAGTATGACCATTCCTGTTGCTCAGAAATTAACTAATTATCATATGATGCTACTTAATGTACTTAGAGCACAAGATGCATACTTACTGCTGTTTCATAAATTAAAAGATGCCATATTGTTGTGTATGGAATGTGTATTTCTTACCAGTACTGTTACACAGAAAATAAGTTTTTGCCTGATTCCCCCCTCCCCACCCCCCCCACCCCCCGCCAAAATCAGCGGCAGGGATGCTCTAGAAGGGAGTGCATTTGGGTTAATAATGCACTGGTTTGGTCCTTTACCATGTTGCTAAAACAAAGTTCCTATTTTTGGCCATGTGTTTTTGAAGGGGGAAGGAGCAGAATAAAGAATTTCTGTTATTAAGGAGCTCAATAAAAGATATTGCTAAAACATAGGACAATGTCTAACCTGAGTAAAGACGGCTTCTAAATTAAAACTGAAACCCTAACCTCCCTGTGAGTAAAACAGCAAATCTCTGCGTGTTGATGCACGATCCTCAATATTTCAGTGAGATTCTTTTTATAGGATAGAAAGAATAGAAATAGCAATAGAAAAAGAATAGAAAAAGCAAATAACCTGATTATTTTTGTGTCTTAGAATTAGAATTTGAGTATACTTGCTTGTCTGACATGGTATAAATGCTAGCTTTTGAAAGTTAATTTGTTAATACTTTGAAATCTGAGTTAGTACTCAGTTTATACTGCAAAATTTAGTGGTTAGGAGGAGAGAGGGAACAAATGCAAAGCTTGTCTGTTTTATTACAGGATCTACAAGATGAAGTAAAGCGGGAGAGCAGTAATCTGCAAAAGCTGCAAGCTCAGAAACAGGAAGCGCAAGAAATTCTTAATGATCTTGATGAGCAGAAGGCCAAGTTGGAAGAGCAACTTAACGATATCAGGCAGAAGTGTGCAGAGGAGGCCCATTTGGTAAGGGCTAGTTGCTAAGGCCCTTGAAATAGTAAATGCCTCATTTTGAAGAGCTCAGCCTCGCAGTGTTACAGTTGTTGGGGCAGGAGAAAAAACTTTAAGGAATAAACAGCCAGAGTGTCAAGATTTTGTGACCAACAGAGAATACGAAATATGTCACTCATTTCAGTGACCTAATTTAGTATATTTGTTGACAGACTGATACTGAGATATACTTGCACACAAACAAGGTTAAGTGCAAACAAATAATGCAAAATTATAATTCACTATAAGTGTAATTAGAAGCACTAATTACTGGGACTGATTTCTTAGCAGTTAAAAAAAAATCATCTTATGGTTATGTAGATTTTTTCCTAATATAAAGCTATAGTATTTCTTTAATGTCTAAAATGATATTTTCAGTATTAGAAACATCTGTGTTGGTCAGGAAAACAGCTAGAATACTATGATCTTATTGAGACCAAAAGGGAATTAACCTTTCATTCAGGTATGATCTGTAATCTCTGCAATAACTTAGGAGGCTTTTACTTTTTCTGGTCATAAATAAGAGTATTTGGATGTGGGGTTTTTTTTTGATTTGTCTTTGAAATATTTGTTCATGCTTTAGATTGCTGTGCTGAAGGCTGAAATAACAAGCCAGGAATCAAAGATTTCCGCATATGAAGATGAACTGACCAAAGCTCAAGAGGAGCTGAGTCGCCTGCAGCAAGAAACTGTAGAGCTTGAGCATTGCATAGAGTCTGGAAAAGCACAGCTGGGCCCTCTTCAGCAGCATCTGCAGGATTCACAACAGGAAATCAATTCAGTAAGGCAGTGTGAAAGACCAACAACAACAACAAAAAAAAAAAAAAAAACACCTTTAGTGTAGTTTTTCTTAAGGGGAAGGCGTTGTTTTCTTTTTTTCTTTACTCTTTGCTCACATCTTTAGTTGCTTACACATGTTCTGTGCTAGTAGTTGTTAGGATTCTTAGAGGCTGACTCAAATCACTGAAGATATTTCATGATTTTTCTCCAAGTTTTGTTAATAAAAAGGGATTAATTTATTATACTTCATAAATAATTTGTCTTAATGCAATGATTGAAAAATGGATAATGCATGTTTAAATTCTTTATGTCCAGTAGTTATTTAAGCTTTCTTCCTCAGCCATGGCCTGGGGCATGCTCTCACTGTTCTTTAATTGATGTGAAGATGGTATAAAATTACTAACATTTACTTAGTGCATTGTTGAAGGGGGAAAGTAAGGTGAGTGTAAGAATAAATTGGACTGAGCCTAGATACTGAGAAGCAGAGAGATGGCTGCACTGGTTTTGAAGCACAGAACTATGCTTTCAGGTGTCTGCTGTTATGTTAAAGGAACAGTTCTAGCTCCTATCTGTAATCAGTGATTTACTATTACTTCAGTGATGGGTTTGCTTGCACGCCCTTTCCTCATCGTTGTTCTTCTCTGACTTGCCAGCTGTCTAATATATTAGCCAGAGTCACATCGATATCAAGTTAAAAACAAAACAAAAAGCCTTCCTATTAACTTTGAACCCTAGAAATGGCTGAGTTTTGGGTTGGTCATTTCATACAATTCATGTCTGTGACTTGTTAACAGTTCTTTTTCTTAAGACTTCCACTGCTAGTGTTCATGCAAGAACACTTTCTTCTCTTGAAGAGCCTTATAACATATTCATAATTTTTAAATTTGCCTTTGAGGTTTAGAAACTGAGAAATAAACAAATGGATTTTCCATTGTTTCATCACAGGTAGAGAGAAGGTTGTGCTCTTCCAATACTAATATACTAGCAAGAGGTACTTGTGATGAACAGATTTCAGGCTGATAATACAAGTGATTATGCTTGACTACTACAAATGATTTTTTTAGTAGGTTTTATATTGGTACTCCTGACCTTATTGCTCTTGGCTCACAAATAATGAACAATAGCTGCTTTAGGCAAGATTCTCTAATGGCTGGCCTGAGGTCAGTGTATTTGAAAGACACCTGATGATGTCTTTGCTGCCACCTCACTTGTGACATGTGCAAGGCAATGAAAACTCTGTTAGGTGACTGACCTGGCAGAAGTCACTGGGATTTAGACACCTAAATATCTGAACCATGTTCATCCTTCTGCATAATCTGCCAAATCCAGTAATTCCTTCATAACTGGCAGGTTGGTTGTAAATGTTTGCTGTGAGGCACTGCATTAAGCATATTGCTGAAATAATAACGTGGATGTAACTGTCTGCTTAGGAAGATATACTGTGGATTTTGTAGACTTCAAAAGTCATGTGGGAGAAGATAAAGGATCTTCTTGGAAGATGACAATTCTGATAAAGCAGCCTTTTTAATTTAGAGTTTAAGGCAATTGCAAATGCATAATTAGAAAAAACCGCAAACCCAACAACCACCACTAACAAAAAAAAACCCCAAACAAAACCAATGAACCAAAAAAACACTGAAAGCTTTGCAAACCTTCTTACGAGTTTGAGTAGAATCAAAGCAACAAGTCTTGATGTTGCCAGTGATGTGGTCTGCTTCCTTGGGAGGAGAAGGTTCTCAGATCTGTCCTTCAACTACATTACATCTCTTCTAAATCAGATTTGTGCTTATCACTCAAATTTCACCCTTTGATTGAAAGAATGTGGTTTTTCTTATTTTCAAATATAATAATTTCAGACATATAACTTCCATCTTATATTTAATATATATACACTAGCTTCTCTGTACTGCTATACTGATGCATATGCATTTACTTCTGTTTACAGGTGCAGACAAAACTTCTTGAGCTGAAAGAACTGGAAAATAACCAATTTAGTTGGCACTCTCAGCCACATAATACGCTTGTTAATGGAACTGCGGATCATTCTAGTCTTAGCAACAGCAGCAGTGAAACTGCTAACCTTAATGAGAATGCTGAAAGGGAAAGTATAGCAGAAGATGAACAAATAAACAGTGTGTCTCCAGTGAGTAGTGTTTTGCCTGCTTGATCATGATGCAGTGCAGCTGTGAAGTTGGAATAAGTTAAGAATGTATCAAGATTGATTATGTTTTTAAACACTTGCACAAGTGAAATTTCAGGGTGTTATTCTGAGGGACTGTGTTTCAGCAATCTGAAAGTTGATAAGCAGAAAAAGAGGCAATTTTAGCTTGGCTGGAAAGTGGCAATAAATTTTTTTCTGTATTTGTTTCCAAAGCAAAATATAATAAATTGAATAGTAGAATTAACATTATAGGAGAGCAGCTGTCTCCAGTTGGTGCAACAAGAGTGGAATAAGGAATAGTACAGAAAGCCTAAAGCTGTTTTGCTTTAAATGTCCCTCCTTATGTCCCAGTAGATTTTTTTTTTTTAAACTTTCACAGGATTTATGGAACACTTCAGTATGTTCTATAATAAGTATGAACCTCTTGAAGTATCCTTTAGTATATTCTTTTAGCTTTTTAATACTTAAAAATTATATTCTGTAGTCTTCTATTTACTCATTTATGGTGAATTGCTTTTATCCTTATGTAGATAAGGAATAGTCCTGAAACAACAGCCTCTGTGGTGGAAGAAGAGAAAGACACCCCAGCTGCAACTATTACCAAAAAAGTGAGTTTGTTCAGATTTTGGGGAGGAAAAAGTAAATTAAAAAAACCCTAGTTGAACTCTTTCAGGCTTGCCTCATGGTCATAGAACAACAGAGAAATAAAATTGTCATGTCTTACTGTTTTTATTTAGAGTGTGATGTCATGAAAACATTTCATCTTATATAGCAGGCAGGTTGTTTTTGAGAAATATTTTGGATCTCCATTAATGAATTATGTAGAATTCCAGCTGTCTCTTTTTTCAGCTTTAAGAAACTACTAAATGGTAACACAAGATGATATAAATATTTTCAGTCCTGCATGTCTTAAAAATCTAATACCTTTCTCTACTTCTTTTGTATTGCCCAGGAAGATCCATTTGATGCTGAATCTCATCCATTGCCTGATCTAGTTTCTGAAGCCAGCTTAGAGTTCTTCCAGTCTGACCCTTTTGTTGGCAGTAAGTAAACTTTTCTTTCTAAGTGCAGAATTGCAGAAACAGGTCTTGCTATGGACAGATCTCAGACTAATCTTCACCTTGGAACCACTCTTTATAGAACAAATGTGAAGGTGTTTGAGTGATAGGATTGTGGAGCCAATAGCGTTACAAAAATGGAATTGAGAGTTCCAGGATGTTTTCATCTGGACTTTCTAATTAGCTGTGAAAATTGCACCTTTCCCTCACCACTCTTCCAGAGTACCTCTCTTACCCCGCTCCCTGCCCCCCCCCCCCCCCCCAAACTTGCAGCACAGATCCACAAACAGATCGACTCAGGGTTCAGTGAGCTGTGGTGTAGGGAGGGTGTAGGTGGTTGAGGATTGAATGGCTGTGGCCTACTTATGGCGAGTTTGGCACTCAGGAAAAGGTAATGTGGAACTGCACCATCTGTTCGTCTTGTGGAAGTGCTATGCTTTATTTTAAGAACTTGCCACTTACGAATGCTGTTGCTCTGGTTTTATTTTTTTCTTTTATGTTGGGAGAAATGATCTGTCTATATGGAGCCACTTGGAGAAGGGGAGTTAATTTGGATTAACTGCTGAAGCAGATGTTTTCAGCCACATTAATATGATTTCACATGCTTTCAGAATCAACATGGTCTAATCAATTTAGCTCATATCACTTTGAAAATAAGCTAAATGTTTCAGATCACTTGGCTTCTGAAAGAATGTCAGTGCAGATTTAATACTTTTAATGAATAAATTAAACTAATTTAGAACACCTTGAATGTTTCTGTGTAGATATTGCTTGATTTTTGTTTATATGGAAGTGATCCTACTTACAGCAGATGACACAGCCTTTCAGAGGAGAAAGGTGTGTCTGTTAGTAGCCAACTTTTTGGGCTTTGTGTGCTCAGTATGTTCAGGGCTAGCTACCTGCGTCTAAGAGACAGTATATCTATGCCTCTCTGATGTAGGTCGGGGAGTAGAACTGATGCAGTTGAGGCCATGCATCCAGTACAGAAATGAACACTTAGGAGCTACCATCCATGACATCTGTGAGAATTATCAAAACTGGAACTAAATTTCTATCAGTGGTTAGCCTGGATTACTATGGTAGTCAATACTGCATAATGTGGGTGTTCACTGGCAATACCCAATAGAAATGCATCTTTGAGATGGCTGCTTTTGTGTGTGTTTTTCATGCTGGTAATGAGCTACTTGATGAATACTTGCTTTGTCTAATGGTAGCTCTTGTAGTTCCACTGAAAATAGTGAAACTATTCCTCTGACAGTTGTTTAAATTCTAGCTGTAGAAATGAGTTTGTATCCAAAAGACTTCAAATCAGTACATGCTTTATGATAAAAAGCTATAAGTCACTTTTTTTTTTTTTTAAATCAGGTGATCCCTTCAAAGATGACCCTTTTGGGAAAATTGGTAAGTAACTTTGTAACAGTTAATGTGCTTGTTTTTCTAAACAACTCCTGTCACCATAGGATGGATAAATAGCAGTAGCAGCTGGCCAGTTGTGTTAAAGCTTTTCAGAGAAGCCCATTGCCAGTGAACTACTTTCTTGCTGTTGGAAGTATCCCTAGTTGGGATTTAAGTATGTGAAGATGGTGAACAGAAGGCCTCAAACTCTTGCTCCTCGTTTTATACGCAAAGTAGTAAGACTGTACTCTTTTAAAGGCTCTTAACTTACCAACTTTCTTTATCACTAAATAGTGAAAAAGGTGGGAAGTCTCTATTGAGACTGGCTGTACAGGCAATGTCATTGCATCATTTGCTTGGTCCTGAATGGAGTTACTGGTGACAAAAAAGCAAAATGGCCAGTAGGAAGGCGATAGCAAAATAGCATTGTGCACCAAGTGCCAAATACAAAACATCAGTTGTGTTTGGGGAGTGAAGGAGAGGAGGGTAGGAGAGTTCTGAAGAAACAGGTTTTGTAAAAGGCTTCATTTTTCGGGGTGCTTGGTTAAAGAACCTCTATGCTCAGATGATTCTGGAACTGAACCACTGGCACCATCCAGAGTCTTCATGATGTGCAGAAAACTTTGGCTTGTCTAACGTTTTGAATCACGGAATAGAAATTATTCACAGATCAATTTCATACTTCAGAGATCCTTGGTCTTAAATGTGATACCTTCTTGCAGTATGAGAAAAGCAATATAATGTTTAGTTTTTAAGATATCGAGCTAAGTAAAGCTAGCAGAAATGTTAATGAGATGTTTACTTTTTAGATCCCTTTGGTGGTGATCCCTTCAAAGGCTCAGATCCTTTTGCAGCTGACTGTTTTTTCAAACAGTCCTCCTCTGATCCTTTTGTGACTGCTGGCACTGATCCATTTAGCACTGCAGACAACAGTAATAATATCACAGTAAGTTTGACAGCATACCTTTTACTTCCTTATATATAATTTGGACAAAATAACTACATTTGGACATGCCTTGAAATGGTGATATTCAGAAATCATATAGATAAAAGGTTACTTCTTACCCCATGGCTCTGTGTTTTTTTTTTTGGTGTCCTATTTTCTAGAAATAGTCACATTAAATGGAAATAAAAATAAAAACATTTTTAAAATGTTTCAGTGTGGACCTTCATTGCTCCACAGATAAGAACATTTGAGAATAATGACCTAAGCTCTATTGGTAGCTGGTGGAATTTACTAAGCATTGAAAAAACCCAAGATTAATCTCACCAAGTTAAGCTGAGACACTTCATTTTTTGCCTCCAAACCTTATAGGATCAATAAGTATGTTCTATACCTTATCTGAAATCTGATGTGGTTTGGGGTTTCCCTTCTGAAAAGTCAAGTTGTTCTATTGGTGTATGTTGTTTGGGTTTTGTTTTAATAAGTCATTGAAGCCTCTCATAATGTGGATATTCTTACTGAATGTACCTCTTTTGAGTGTACTTAGGGCTAACTTTTAGCTGCTCACATTATAACTGAGCAGTTATTGATTAGTCCTGAGCCTATAATAAGGTAGAGTTGGGCATGAAACCTTTTCTGATGTAGAATAGAACTTGATGAAGATGAGGTGATATTTAGGGCTGATAAAGAAACAATCTAAGAAGCTGAAATTCTCCATGTCTTAAGTTTGTCTCCATCCTTTTGCCATCTCCTTTCCTTCTTGGTGCTGCTTCTGTTCACGCCGCACTTACAATTTTGTTTGTGTATAAAATATGTGTATACATATATAAAAATTAAAGATACATGTGGATTTGGATTAGGAAGTTAAGTGGCTGTAGAGTGTGCCTGAGGCAAACCCACAACAGTCAAAATAGTGAGAAATCGCTGCACCTAGCAGTGGTGTTCTTGCCCTTCCACACAGCGCACACATCATGCAGATCTCAATGTCATGTTACACACCACAGCCTACACCTCCAACCCTAAAAATTAGTTTTCTACAATCTTCAATACTTAATCAGCACCGTATCCTTTGCAAAGTCTTAATATTCTAATATAACCAATTCTATAACCAATACAGTCTGATAATAAGTACAGAAGGCAAAAAAATTAAAAAGGGTCAGAGCTGTGGTATGAGATTAGCAGTTGATTCTTGAGATCTGTACTTCTGAACTGATGTTACACATCCATCCTAGATGCTTTACCACACCTTTGTGGTGTTGATACCTTGTAGTTATATATTCATGAAGATGGCTCTGGCTGTAGAAATCTGAGACCAAAATGAATATTACATATTCTTAAATTTTGTGTTAGTGGTTACCAAGTGTGTTGCACATATTGTACCTTTTTTCTGTCCTTTGAAAGTATTAATCACTGTTCTGAGGAGGAGTTTCTACTAACAGATTTGTTTACTGATGCTGATAAAAGCTACGTCCAAAACGTCATCTTAAAACTTCTCAACTGAAATAAATCGTGATTGTATTCTTAGCATGAGGAATCTTTTAAGCTGAAAAACAAATTTCCCTCTAAAGGAATTCTTTATTTTAGACAGAGATATCGAAGAAGAATGACCCTTTTGCTCCTGGTGGAACAACTGTTACTACATCAAATGATCTAGGTAAAAGTAGATTATAAACATCAGACTACTTGGGTTTTATTTTTATTTGCTTTTGCTTATTTTTGTTTCCAGTCTTTTAACTGAATTTGTGATGGAGCATTTTAGGGGTTTCCTATGTTTTCTGAATTTTCCTATAAAGTATGACATAAAGTGCAAGTTTGCAGGGGGTATTTTTATAAAACAAAACTGTCTCATCTTTAGTGCACATCACTGAAGACCGATTCTGCAAAAATGTTTTTCTGTCTTACCTAAAACTGGTGAAATACCCTGGGTCTAAGTGTTTGGACTGTTTGAATGGTTTGTACTGCTACCCATTAGGGCTGTTTTTAGAGATTTTGTGTTACTTTCTAGGTAACATACACGATAGCTTTGTACTATGAGAGGAGATGTGGGATAGAATAACTACTTCATCAAGAATTTTTACTGTTAAAGTTTGCTTCTTTTGTTTTGCTATGCCCCTCCCTCATTTGAGGGTTAAAGATGTTCTAGGGAAGACACTAATCTACTATTTTCCCAAGTTGCACTCACAAGTGGTAATCCAAAACATGAATCCGTGTATGATTTCATATTGTAAACTTGTTTAGTTTAATTGTAGAGAAAAAAACCACCGTTTTCTGGAGATGCAGAAGTGAGTATTGGTAAAGACTGTGCACTTCTTGCTTTACAGTAGAACAGCATTTTTTACATATTTTGAGGCACATAAGAATGAAAGGGTGGTGTTGAATTATTAGATTGAGGTGATATGAGGTTTAGATACTTCATTCCACAAGTCCGCTTGTGGAATAAAGTATCAGTCAGAAGTCAGCTCTTGTTCATGTTCATATATATGTATCTATATATATCTCCGTGTATGTATATTTGTGGGTGTATGTGCACAAAAAAAATACCTCTGTGTGTATACATACATGTATCTCAGTAGAACATCTGGTAGTATGGTTATCTGATACTTTCAATGGAATTTAACTTTTTAATGTAGGAAACCAGAATACCAGTATTTCTTTTGAATTACTCCCTGTTCGGGAGAATTATTATTCTTAAATGGTAGTTGACAGAGGTTTTGTAAAAGCTACTTAATAACTTAAAGTGCCTACCTCATAAAATATTTCACTTGGATTAGTCTATGCTGCAAAATATATAGCAGTTGCTTTTTTGTTGTGGGATTTTTTTTTTTCAACGTCTTTCATACTTAACTTTTAATCTCATTCTGTTTGCTTGATTTGTGTGTATTTAGCTACAGACCCCTTTGCCTCTCTGTTTGGAAATGAATCCTTTGGAAGTGGCTTTGCTGACTTTAGCACACTGTCAAAGGTAATACGAAGCTACTGCCACTCATAGAAAATACAGGAAACTCTGCAGTGACAAGACATAGCTTACTCTCTCTACCAACAGTTACAGTTTTGCTACTACTAAAAATTTCTAATGGCTGACTTTCTTGAAAAAGAGGTCTTTATAAAAAATTATCCTGCAATTCCATTGTGAAGAATACAATGTAATCTTTGTGGCTTTATAAGTATTTTTTGTATATTTCAAGTGATACTATAATTATTTTTTTTAAATTCACTGAGTGTAACAGCAGAATTCTTACTTTTGCGTGTATAATTGCACTTAACTTTATATTGCTGTACACACTAACTATTCCTGATTTTTCTTTATTTTCAATCTCCTGGAGTATGAGAATGGTATGTTTAAAAACAAACAAAAGTATTTTCTTTTTGTCTTAGTCCAAACTTTTGTTTCTAAATAAATACTGTGTTATTGAAAAGAAAGTATTAGTAGAATTGCACTGAAAATGTGTATGTTGCTGTTTTCTTTCTTGAAGGCCAACAATGAGGATCCCTTTAGCTCTTCAACATCAGGTTCTGTCAGCAATGTGATCACAACTAAAAATTCATTTGAGGAATCGCCAGCTAAAAATGAGGATGTTCCTCCTGCATTGCCCCCTAAAACGGGAACTCCCACAAGGCCCTGTCCACCACCACCTGGTAAGAGCTGATACTGAGATGTTAACAATTAGCTGCTTCTATATTGTCAGTAGGACAATAATTATGAGGGGTTAATGAAGTGTCTGAACTTAAAGTGACTGAGCAAGATGTGAAACAAGTCTGTTCCTGATCTGTTGGTGGCTTCTTCAGAGTTAATTTTTGTATGGCGTTTGGGATCATAGGGGTTTTTTTTTTTTTTAAGAGAGAAAGGATTTGGAAAACAGGAAAAAATAGAGTTATTACAAGTATTTGCAAGAATATAGCATGGCTACAAATTAAGTGGTTACTAATGTGATACACTGTGAATCTTGCACTAAATTAGGCTTAAAGTGAGAATTCAGTGTGTTTTATCTGTTGCAAAACCTCTGGTTTTCATGCAAAATGAATTAAATAGGGTTAAATGACTGTCTCCAGGTTTTCAGATTAACTTTTTCCAGGTGGTCTTGCCAGAGGTCTGTAGTAGTAAACCTAGCCAATGTAATAGTAATAAACCCAAGTTTCCTATGCTGTTTTCTGTTCAGTGATAGCTGAGTCCTCTGGTCTACCCCATGATACAAACCACCCTGCTTTCCAGAAAAGGCCATGATTATCAAAGATGACAACACCTTCTTGTGGTTGCAACAAGCCCGTGTTACAGCAGACTCCTCGCTCTCAATTTTTTTTTTTTTTTGCATAGATTGGAAAATACATTACTAGTATTCCTTTTTAAGTGTCTGTCCTTTGTTTCATTTTCTTTAAAAACTACTGCATCATTTTTTCACTATTACGCTATATGGATGAATCTTAAGGTGTTTTGGAAAACTGTAGCATGAACCTTAAACGTGTATTCATCTTTTTCCTCAGAAGGAGAACATAGTAAATGTAGGATTATTAATACTAAAGTTTTAAACTCAGCTGTTTAATTTCTAATGTTGATGTGAGATCTGGTTCATGCTCATGCCTTGCAAGTGATCAGTTTCACTGTAAATAATATTAAAACAACTGACATGACAAGTGCTGATAATTTGAACATTTGATAGTGTTTCTTCTTATGGTGGTCCTTCTTTAAAACAAAAAAAAGGATTTCTGACTTCATTGTATGGGAGTGGCTATGCCGTGTACAGATCCTCTTTTAGAATGCAAGCTTCTAGTGGTGGAACAGCAGCATATTTATCAATAGATGACTAGAAAAAAGTAGCCTGTTTTGATTTGCACATATTAAAAATGATACTGTGGTTATCTTGATAACCATTCCCAATAAATTATTTTCCTAATTGAAATAAAAAATGGAGATACTTAAGTGTATTTGTTTTCAATTACTCCCTTGGTCTGATTCAAAACAAGGGAATGCTTTTTCAAAGAAATGCCCCAAAATCTTTCTCTTAATTCATCATGCTATTGGAAAGTGTACAGAAGGGCTGTTTGCTTGCCTCTTAAATCTGCTGCCTTTCTAGGTACTGATAAGCACACTCATTTTGTGATTTTTTTTTTGAGGGGGAGGGGGCGCAGATTTGGAGATTGTATACTTCATTTTCTTATATTTATTAATCCTTGCCATATAGAAATAAAATTCCCTAGACATCATTTGAAGCTGTTCCAAAGAAGGGCAATGAAGCTGGTGAAAGGTCTAGAGCACAAGTCCTATGAGGAGCAGCTGAGGAAACTGGGGTTGTTTAGCCTGGAGAAAAGCAGGCTGAGGGGAGACCTTGTTGCTCTCTACAACTGCCTGAAAGGGAGTTGTAGCAAGGTGGGTGTTGGTCTCTTCACCCAAGTTACAAGCGATAGGATGAGAGGAGATGGCCTCAAGTTGCACCACGGCAGGTTTAGATTGGATATTAGGAAAAATTTCTTCACCGAACGGTTTGCCAAGCATTGGAACAGGCTGCCCAGGGAAGTGGTGGAGTCAAAATCCCTGGAGGTATTTAAAAGACGTGCAGATGTGGCACTTAGGGACATGGTTTAGTGGTGGACTTGGCAGTGCTAGGTTAATGGTTGGACTTGATGATCTTAAAGGTCTTTTCTAACCTGAACAGTTCTATGATTCTATCCTTCTCCCACAATATTCAAGAAATAGACGTGTCATTTGCCAGTAGTAGAACATCATCAGTGAGTAGAGAGCTATATGGCAAGGTTATCTGCCAAGTGTCTAAATGAGCTATATGGCAAGGTTATCTGCCAAGTGTCTAAATAAATCATATATTCCTGAGGCAGTGTTCTCTAAATCATTGCCAAATTAGACTCTCTTTTGGCCTATGAAAGAATTTTTAGACTAACTTGCAACAGTGATATGCAAAATAATAAGCACTTTGGTTTGATTCTGTAGTTTAAAATGGCAACAGAAGCAAGTTTTAAAATACGACTATTGTAAGTGTCGAACCGCTTGCAGAACCTGCTAGTTGAATTCAAGAAACTGCAATGAAACCTTTTCTGTAAGCAGTTACATATGGAGGCAATGGTGGGATGAAACTCAGCTCAACTATTCTTGGAAGTATTTGGGTTAATGTCCTCAAAGGTGTTGAAAGCTGACTGGGGTTAAGCTGAAAAAAGAACAAGATAAGTGGGGGCTTGTGCCTGATTCCGTTACATCTGCAGCTACTTGGGCAAGATACTTCACAAAATAGTTAAGCCTGTGATTTGCTTGTTATCATACTCCTTCATTCTGTTAGTTTAAAAACTACAGAAATTCCAGGTGTTAGCATAGTGAGAGGACATGGTGTTTTGAAGACTTACAAATATATTTCTGGTCTCTGAATGAAATTGTGCTAACTTGATCCAAACAAATAGTAAGAGCCTTGCTGGAATGATCATGGACAGTTGATAAGCAGAAGAAAAAAAATACTCTACTGATGGAATAGGGGCTCAAAGCTTCTAGAAATTCTCTTCCACAAATAGTTAATTAGTACATAACGGTGTTCTTGAATCAATAACATACATGTGTTACCCAATTGCCCTTTAAGAAGCTATGGACCATACCTCATCTTTTTAAATTGGCGACTCTTCCTCTGAAGTCATTGCAACTTCACTAGTTTACTGGAAGAGGTTGCATTCCAAGTAGCTTTTGAATTTGTTTCGGTGGTGGGTTTTTTGGGGGGGGGGGGGTTTTTGGTTTTTTTTTAAATTTTTGGCATGTTATTACCTGCTATCTTAAATTCATTTTAAATTCATTTTAATCTAAGGGAAAAGACCTATCAATCAAATAGACTCTTCAGATTCCTTTAAACCGAGCGATCCATTTCAGCCTTTCCCCACCCCAGACATTCCCAAAGAACAAGAAGCAGATCTATTCTGTGATCCATTTGCTCCCACCAGCATCAGTAAAGAGGCTGACCCCAACAATTTTGCAAACTTCAGTACTGTGAGTAAACACTTTTTACATTTGTTTCAGTATAATGACAGCTTTGAATTGTTCACACTGAAGTCTTCAGTCTAATTTAAAATAACAAAACATATCCCATGTACAAAAGGGATATCGCTCCCAGTTAAAACAGTATTTACATTTAGTTTACAGCTGAGGCTGTCCTAAACCAAAATACTGCAAAATGTTGTAGTTAATGTTTAAATTGCATTGCTTTTATGAGTTTTTTTTTTCATGGAGGCCTCCTAGCTTTTAGAAAATAGGGCTTTTTAAATATCTATGTTCTAGGGATTATTCATTTTATCAGAGCATGCAGCAGATTTAAATTATATATCTATAACAAGCATGCTGTTAACTATCCAATTAAAAATAAAACAAAAGGTGTGATTTTAATTTAGCTGTCACTGAACTGTTTGGTCATAATTTCAATGTACTGAATTATTGATAAACAGCCTCATAATGGTGTATGTTAATGAAATATACTTTGGTGAGTTTTGAATGGCTAGTAAATTCCAGACTTATGTACAATGAAGTAAAAGGTAGTAAGTGTCTCTTTATAACCAGAACCCATTTCATAGAAGTCATGGTGTCCAAGCAGTAGAAGCAAATCTAAAGGTTTGTGCATGCCTATTTTTTTTTTCTTTTGAGCTTTTGCAAAGAGAAGTTTTGAAAGGCATCATCTCACTTTCAAGCATGATACGTGTTAAATGCCACTCGCATTTACAGTATCTTCATTATACTGCTTTTTTTATTTTCAGGCCTAATAAACTACGTGCTTGATTAAAGTAAAGTGAGGATTGACAGGCTCTCAAAATTGACTTGCACTGGTTGATGTGTCTTGTAGCATGAGAATTTCTGAATTGCTGTTATTGACCACTGTTGTTAGAGGGACTGAGAAGCCAGTTTGGAGGAGAGAATGTGAGATGTGGAGGAGAAAGCAAAAATGTTCATTAGCTTTATGAACAAAAAAGTGTACTTTTCCAGCTGCAATTACTGGAAATACTCAGTGAACTGTGGAGAAGAGTCAAGCTTTTCTACATTTATTTCCCAAAGCAGCAGCTCAAAGCAGAAACTAGCTGGAGTATTCTGATAACCCTTTCAGACTTAACACTGGGACATTCATGAAGACATGGGCTTCACCTACCTCTTAGCTTTTCTGCATGCTGGCTAGAAACACTTCTTTCGTATTTTATTTTAAGACAATACTCTTCACTGTCTCTGATTTATAATCACTGTACCACCAAAATTTAGTTCACATTCTGTTCACATCAATATACATGGAAAGAATCTGTTCTTTTTTTTTTTTTTTCTTGTATCACGCTGACCTTTCCCTGTATTACCACTAGGCTTCTAACTGTACAGTTGCCTTATTATTTTGCTGCTTCTTGGCAGAAGTATTTTTCATCTGCACAATTAAAAACAGCCATTCTACAGCTAATCTTTGCAGTCATTGTCACCTGTAAAAATCATCCCTAATGAAAGTAGGGTAAATCAGGATGTCCCCACAGTGCAGATAGGGATGTGTTTTGCAAAATGTTCTCATTTCTTCAAAATTTTTCTTACAGAGACTGTTTTTTATCCAAAATAGTTTGAATTTAAATTATAGCACTTTCTGCCAGAAACTTCTTTGAAACTTAACACTGAATTTTGAAACGGGGCATATTTCATAAAAATACATCAATTGGATGGCTTCAGTGCAGTTCTTAATAGTTAAACCTTAGACTAAGCTAATCTTAATAGTGTATTAAAATTAAAAAGCAAGTAATATTTGAAGACTAGAATATGTACATTATTTTGTAAAACTATAATTGTCCCTTAAACCAAGGACTTGGACAGTATTAGTTATCATTGTATTATTAATCTGGTTTATTTTGTCTTTTAAAAATGCAGTATTCTACTGAGGAAGACATGATTGAATGGGCTAAGAGGGAAAGTGAGAGAGAAGAGAAAGAAAGATTGGCAAGACTAAAACAGCAAGAGCAAGAAGACTTGGAACTGGCTATTGCACTCAGTAAATCTGAAATATCAGAAGCATGAAGTTTAGAATAAGATTTTGTCTTACGTCAACTGTTTTGTCCCTGTTCCTGAATACCTAACCTATTTCAGTGTTAATCAGAAAATACATATGTACAAGAAACTATGAAAGGTTTTAAATTTCTGAAAGTGGTGTGAATGTTTCTGCTAAATTCAGTCCTTTTGGTTATTGTTTGAATAACTTAAGTTTAGCATTGAATTTCTCTCAAGTTTTCAGGAGGACAAAGTATTTTTCCCAGCTGTAAGCAAATCAGTTTAAAATGCAGATAGTGAGATTGTAGTTTGACTGTAATCTGTCAGCAGTTGGTAATTGAGCATAAAGTGAACAGAGCAATTATTCTATCATGGCTGACTGTATCCCATCAAGCAGTTAGTCATCTGAAACCTTTTATCCTTCTAAAGAGATTTTAGTAATGCCAGCGTTGTGGAGGACTTTATTTTATGTGATGCATATAGATTTTTCTCTTCATTGAAGATTCTGCATTTGGATTTGAAATAATAATCTTCATGGAGTCTAAGTCAGAAAGAGTGTGTCTTTCTGAAACCTTTAATGCTTTTCTTGCATGGTCATAGGTTTTAAGACAGACCTATTATTTTGTTTTATAAAGCAATTAAGCTGAAGAATTGTGTGCATTTGCTGTTGGCCAAGATGACTGTCAAATTATGAGACCCCACTGCTATTTGAGCCACTTTTGCCTCTGAAATATGCAGCTGAACTGGCAAGTTAATAAGTT
This sequence comes from Pelecanus crispus, assembly GCF_030463565.1. Lineage (NCBI taxonomy): Eukaryota > Metazoa > Chordata > Aves > Pelecaniformes > Pelecanidae > Pelecanus > Pelecanus crispus. Next base: position 67,807,594 of record NC_134647.1, read on the forward strand.
CAATTTGAAATAGGCTGAGAATAGAAAGAAAAAACAGGTAGTCTGATTTTTCTTTTTTTTTTTACCACAGTTTTCTGTATATGTAATTTATTGAATGCCAACTGATAGTTGCACCTTAAACTGAATGATTTCTTTATGGTCACTGAGTCAGAGTAGGATTGATAGAATGTCAATGAAAATAACTTATTGTTCATTTTGCAAGAACTCTATTCTGGAGAATCAGTTTCAGTAAAATAATTCCAACAAAATAATCTTTTGCCCTATCTAAGAAAAACAGATGGCAGCAGCATAAACATCAAGAGATTGGGTTTTTTTCCTTGCACTTTTAACCTGTGGTATTTCTGTTGAGGAAATCAAAGTGTTTCAACACCCAGCAGTGAGGGGGAAAGGGGGAGAACTCAGCCATGCTTCAGTATATTTAAGCTCTTCCTGTTACTGATCAATGCTGCTGTTGCACAATTTTTGAGGGTAGTTTTCGATTTTTCAGGAAAAATGGGTAACCTGACTGGGATGTTTTTTCTTTTGCACTGGGAAATGAGCATATAAACACCTGCTCAAAAAAAGTAACTTAAAATTTTGCAAGTATTAAATTGCTATAACTTATCTATACATCTTTGTAATGAGTGTACACTAATCTTGCAAATCATATGCTTAACTGGATTACATAGTTTCTTATCTTTTGTTAAAAATGTATACTCAGTGGACCAACACAATATTATATGTATATATTATATATATATTCCTGCTTTCCTTTATGGAATTTAAAGTTTTGAGTCATTTGATGTTACATTTCATGTTACTGACTCTGACTATAGTACTTTTACTCAGACTACCAACAAACCACTGCTGTGAGCTAAATGGCATTACTTTATGAAGTTTTAACTGTTGTTTTTTTTTTTTTAAAAAAAAAACTTGTTCAGGTGGGATTAGCCTCTATTTATAGACTTCCCTTTTGTTTAAAAATTCTAACAATAGCCTGTAATTATGAAGAAATAAAGTTTAAGTACATAAGTGTGAACTATTTGCCTATTTTTTCAGAAGGGTGCTGTGAGCTGTAAAGCAACATGTAAATGTAATGTACACGATATAAAGTGTTCCTGTTGTAGTCTGATGGGAGCGGGTTAATTTTCTGAGAAAAAAGCTGCCTGAATCTTGAGCTTAGCTGATATGCATACTAATCCCAGCTGTCACTTGCTTCATTAGGAGTTGTGGCAGCTTTAAAGAAAACTCAGGCTACCCTTCTCCAAGGATTTTTGCCTGCACGAGGGTTGCAGAGCCCAAATGTTTAGATACTTAAGATTTATCTGTGAAGATCTGGACGCATCCCCTACTGGCTGCTGTCAACATACAGGGCTTCAGAGATCTTTAGTTTGACCCAGCATATATGATTCTTCTGAATATGTCTGTCAGCATGATGTTTCTGTTATGTCAAGGCATGGACTGCTTGGTCAGAGGTTTAAGAGTTCCAGCAACCATTTACATTGTGTCTTTGATCCACAGTTACCTTTCCAATGCAAGTTATCTGAAGCAACTTAACTAGAAACTGTACTGGAAGAATGTACTGGGGATTAATGTTAAGTCTGTTACACCACTGTGAAGTATTGACAAGGAATAGAATGGCAATAAAGGTGCTTAATGACGGAACTGACATACCAGGTTGACTTTAAGTGGGAGTTTCTAGAGAAAGCTGTCTGCTTCAGTACAGTGAACTTTACGCCAGCAGACTTGATGTGACAGAATACTAACCCTTCTGCTTAATACTTAAAAGCTGTTGTGTTACACCTCAGTATTGGACTTACCAGTTTCTTTGGTTCACGTGGACTTCTTCCTTGCCATCCTTTGCCACCTGACGCACCCATTGTATGTCACCTCTTCACAGAAATAGCATCCAGCTCTCGGAACCATGTTGCCTACTGTTCTTTCCCACTGACTTCTCAACAGTTTCATTTAGCTACTTAAATTTCAATTGGCTGTTTCAGAATTTGAATATTTAGCAAAATTACAACTTTAGTATTGGAATGCTTTGGTCATGCTTTAGCCTGAATCTTCAGAATGATTCTGTGCATGGATGTGCAACCTCATATTTTTGTAATACTGATGGAATGGTATTTTTAGATTATAATGGTTTTAGAGTGTACAGGTTTAAGTCATAAAAGGGTAGAACTGGAAAAGTAACATATCTGTTCAAAACATTGGCAACTAAAGTCATATGTCTTCTCTGTTACGGAATTCTGTATCATGTCAGTGAATACTCTTGAATTTAATTCCATTGTTAATTAGAGCAAACATGAAGGTTGGCTTTCAGATGCATCCATTTTTTATCATAAGAGGGAACAGGATTTGTTTGCCTTGTGCAATTATAAAACACAAGACAATATCAAATTAAAAGCAGGTTGTCAACAGTTTGTACTGGAAGTAGACAGTAATTTTCCCAAATTGAAGATCTGTCTTGGTGGAAGTTTGAAACTTACCCTTTCAGTAGGTAGAGTGGAGCTTTAGTTACCTATGAGTGTTACTGAACTCTTGAACTCTGCAGAGTAACTTGTGTGCTCTCTTCCTTGTTGGCAGCAAGGTGTAGGTATTAAAATTTTAAGGTGGGAGAGGAAGGGGAAGCAAAACAAGTCTCTCAAGTGGTGGTACAACTACCGGCTGGGGAGAGACAGACTTTCCAGCTTGCAGCACCTAAGCCTTGGTGCAAAAACCAAGCAGTCTTCACACCTTTCACCCTAATGATATCTCAGCTTCCCATAGTACCGGTCAAACTCTCATGCTACCAAAGCAGCTAGGCGGCTTGTGTTTCCAGGGAGCTCTGAGGCTAAAATGAAGCAAGCTGCTGGCTGCACTCATTGCAGAACGACCCCAGTACCCATACAGGGAAGGAAGACAGCATAATGTTAAGGAATTTCTTATGTGGAGGAAAGTCAGGGAGGGAAAAAAGAAAGTAAAAATATTTTCATCTTGTGCTTATAGACTGATAGATGAATATGAGAATCCTTTGTTGTGGGTTTTTTTGTGGGAAGCTTCACAGAAAATTTTGGCCTGCATCTGTTATCCCAGAAAAGAAACTTTTAATTTGTCAGGTGACAAGCCATCAAGTCTAGATCAGTAATATCCTGAAACAGAAGTAATCTTCATCCACAATCTGTTTAAAGAAACATGAATAGCAAAAAATACATAAATAATACCAGCTGCACTGCCATTCCTTGCTCAGAATACTTCAGAATTCCTGTTGTGCTAAAATTGAGAGAGCTAGAGCTGCTAAGACCTTAGATTTTTAAACTGAAAACAAAAAGCTTTAGTTTTTAAAGCAGGTGATCAGGTAGCTAGCTGATAGAGGGGAAAAATGCTGCATTGTTTGGCTGTGTGTTCAAGAGGTCAGGATGTTGTTTCTAGCTATCTCTTGCTGATTTATTAAATGATTTTGGACAAACCACTTCTTAATGCTAATCTGTTTCCTGTTTTCTAAATGACAATGGGTCTGATAGCATATTATGCAACTGCTGTAATTTAGAAAGACAATCTCCTGCAGAGTAAAAGGAATTTTCTCACATTTTACTTGTGTTTGTCCTGTAGGTAGGAGAGATGTTACAAGGTGTTTTCGCTGCTAGTATGAGCAGCCACTTGTACTCCAGGACTATACAAGTAACTAGAATAGATGAAGAATTTGACAGACGTGCTGTTTTGAACAACATATTTGCTTGAGGATTTAGTTTGCTGATAACACAGGGTGAAATTCTTACCTTTGACTTCAGGTCTCTTGCACTGGCCAGCAAGAGATCCTTGTAACGGTGTCTGCAAACTGTCAGCTTTCTCGGGTTTGTATCTGACAGTGCCCGAGTCAATAAAAGGATTCATCCTGATCCACTTACTGAGACTGATTTTCCTGTGTGGACAGATTCAGTATTTATTCTGTTGAGACTGTGTAGCATTGAACTTATATTCAAAGGCAAAAGGCCCTGTTTTTCACAGAATGCAGTCTCTCTTGAGATGTTATGTGAACAGGTGTGGTCACTTAACACGGAAAAAACTCATTTTGAAAGGCTTAATGGATTTTTAGATAAAATCCTTTTTGTAGATTTTTTTTTTAAAAAAATACATATCTGAAGCTTTATTAATACCTTATTCTTAAATGCTCTTCTGTAATACAGACTAGGGTGTTTGAGTTCTAAACAGTTCTGAGGAGTTTGGAGTGTGAATCCCATTTTGGGCCCACATCCAGTAATAACTTTTACTGAATAAATAGCTCGGTTGAGGTTCAAACCAGTGACCCAGGATCCTGGAAATTGTATGTAAAAGTACTAGTTGAATGTTAAGAGTTGTAGATTTAAATTCTCTAATTTTCCTTAATATGCTATCAATTTATCTTAAAATATTCAATTTATTTTACTGTCAGATATTAAAAGTACAACTGTTCTGTTCATGAACATATGCTCAGGAGAATAACTAATTTGAACTGCAGTTAAGCTAATGATGTAAATTTGTCCTTCTGTTTTAGCTTTTTTCAACTTTGTCCCTACAACGGAGAATTCTTAAAAGCTGTAGAAAGCAATTTAGAGTATATTCTGGGGTGGTTATGAATAAAAACATTCTTTAGGTTAGATGTGACTAGCTGTTGAAAATGGGATGTATCTAAAGTGCAGAACTACACGGGAAGTCTCTTTTCATTATGAAAGCTGTGACCTGGAATATGTGAACTTCACAACTTAAAAACCAAAATGTATGTAACAGGTATTTTATGCTGAAAAATGTGGGTTTGCATCTGTACCAAAATAGCTCTGTGCAGGTGCTTGTCACCACTCCTTGCAACATCCCTCATTGATGGAAATGTTTGATTTAGCTAAGACTATCATGCATTTTTGCCTGTTGTCAGACTAAAGCATTGTGCTCAAATTGATCAAATGTGCTCTCGTCAGTTCTCTTAGGTTCTCCCCCAAATCAGCTGCACCCCATGCACTGGAGCGTGAGGCAGGCCTGCCGCCTACCTCTCGTTCTACACATCGCCAACCACATTGTTGGTGTTCAGCTAGTAAATTCTTTCTTTTTTTAACCTTCTACACCCACTGTTCTCATTAATGTGCCCATTGTTTCTTTATGTCAACCAAGTGCTTTGGTTTGGCCTGCCACTCCCAGTGCTGCGTATACCTTTTGCCGCCTTTCCCCCTGTGCATTTCCTTCCACAAACTCCTTTCGTTTGTTAATCTCTTAACTTTATCCCCGTAGCCCTGAAGCTGCGTGACCGATATTATAATAGAGGATTTGCCAAGCTAAACCCATTTTTCAGTATTGCGTATCTATTAGTAATTTCAATTGGTTTAGCTTTTTTGACTCTGTATTTTAAATTATTTTAAATAATTTGTTCCCAAACTGATAAATTTGAAATGTAAGCACTGTTGGGCGTTACTCCTTTTGTACAATTAACTGACCGGTGTGTTTTGGGGTAGAGGACTCCACCCAAGCAACCACTTTCTTGGGAGCAGGCTCTTGCAACGCGTAGGCCAATTTAAAACTCGGCTAGGTACGAATTGTGTTGTCCTCCTCTTTCCTCCCAAGAGGAATCAATGACTCGGCTGCAGCGCATCATCGTAGTGCATGGCCCCCTCCAGCCGTTCCTGGGCTCACCGCGGCCGGGCTGCCCCACGCAGCGCAGGCCCGCGTCCCGCACTGGCGCCGCGGGAGAGGCCCCGCTCCCGCCCTGCGCCCGCACACCGCCTTATCACCGCAGCCCGAGGGAGGCGGCCGGGGCCGGGCCGCTGCCGGCGGAGGGGCGGGCGCTGCCGCAGCCGCTCACCTGCGGGGGCGGCCCCTCCGCCCGGGCCCGGCCCCGGCCGAACATGCGCCGAGGCCCGCCGCTGCCGCCGCTTCACACCATGCGAGGTGGCTGCGGCAGCCGCCCGCCACGGGGAGCAGCGGCGGCGCCAGCCCTCGGCTCCGGCCTCCCTTCCCGCAGCTTCTGGAGCCGGGGACGCCCTTCGCGACGCCTCCATGGACGCCCGCGCAGCCAACAGCGGGAGCGGCGACGCGCGGTACGGGGCTGAGGCGGGGCGGGGGGGCCGCGGCCGTGGGAAGGGGCGCGGAGCCGTCACCTCGGGCAGCGGGGGGCTCCTCCGCCGCAGCCCCCGGCCGGGGTGCCCCTCGGGAGCGGCACGGTCTCCCCCGAGGCTCTGGGAACGCTCCGTCCCGGGTGGGAAGCGGGGGCGGCGGGAGCACCCGTCCCGCTGCCAGGCGAAGCTCTGGTCGCGGGGGGCGCCGGTGCCCCGGCGGAGCGCGGCGGGGGCGGCTGGTTCCCCGGCTAAGCAGCCCGCCTCCCTCTGAAGCCTGTAAATCGAGTTTGGGACCTGCCCCAGTTGCTCCCGACGGGCTGTGGCAGCCGGTGCCTTTGTGGCCTCGGCCCGCCTCGTCTCCTCGCTGCGCTCTGGGGGCCGGGCCGGGACCCCCGGGCGGGCGCTGCCCGGCCGCCCCCCTCGGCCCGCCCCCCTCGGCCCGGCCGCCCCCCTCGGCCCGCCCCCCTCGGCCCGGCCGCCCCCCTCGGCCCGGCCGCCCCCCTCGGCCCGGCCCCGCCGCCGACCGGCGCCCATCTTCGGGCAGCCGGCGCTGTCCGCCCGTGCGCCCGCTGACCGGCCCGAGGGCAGCGACTGAGGGGACGCAAACTGGTTCTTGCACTTTCAGGGGCTTTTTTTTATTATTATTTTTTTCTTTTGCTTGGACGAAGGCATTAGCTTAAGCTAATTACCTACCCGTGCTGCAGTCCTTCAGTAGTTACATGCAAATTCGCCGTCGCCTTCAAAGTGTTGTTTGAGAGCCATGTCGTGTCTGTGCAGTCTGTGGAAGAGCGCAGAAGACCAGGTCCTTTCCCTTGAGCTCCTGTTTACACAGCTTGCAAACACACCTTGACAGTGAACCATTGATGTTAAGTTACTCTGTAACTCAATGCCTTCTTGCTCACCCTTACGGCAGGCTGCAGGTGGATAGCTTTACTTTCTCCTTTCTACGTGTGCGCTCCCACTGCCCCTAAAATACATAAACTTCTGGTGTGTGCGTGTGAGGGAGTTGTTTCTACAAAAGCTGAATCAGTGTGCAAATAACATTCCTCCCTGGTGATGACGGCATGTTAAGTTTTAGACGTGGCTGCGTTAAAGGCCTGTTTGTGGATTCCCTATCTGACATAAGATTTTTCAAACAATCTGCTTCATAATCTATGCAGGAGTAGTACCTTTCACGAGCGCAGTTGTCTGAGAGGTCACCAAACCATTTCTCTGCGTAGAAGAGTCGTAAAGGGTCCGTTCCTGGCTGTTCATGAAGTGTGGGAAGCGGTGTTTTGCTCTGTCTTTGCCTGCGTGCTTTCCCTGTATCATAAAGTTGAAAAGAGTAAACATCAGCCCAAGACTTTAATTCGTCTGCAGAAACCATGATGGAAAATGTTGCCTGAATTTTAGATGATATAACCTACACAACAGTGCTCATTTTTGGTGGTATCTGTATTAACATTACAGTTATTACAGAGCATGGAGGCAGGTGGTCTAGTGGCACTTAAAGCAGGAAAGTCCTGTAGGATTAAAAAATGCAGAGTCTGTTAGCCCTGCTTATGATCCAAAATGACACGTGTATTATATTAGTATTTGTAATAGCCTTATAAAATTTTGTTTCCACGTTCTCTCTTGATAACTCTTTAATGGACCAACAGGGGTTTTTTTTAATTTTTTTTTTTTTTTTTTTGCTCTCTAGGGTGGGAAGGTGGGCCATATGTTTGCAGTAATGATTTTAAATTGCATCATTAGACGGCTTCCAGGTCTTGTGTTCGCATTGACAATAGTAGCAGCAAAGGCTGAGAGGTTGCGGTTATGACTTCATTGCACTTCAGAAAGTTTTGAACGTCCAGAAGAATCTTTGCAAAAAAGCAGGAAGGAGTTTGCTGAGTTTTGCTGGATTGGGCAGGTTGTCCCAGAAGTCAGACTGTCTTACTGAAGCTGCTGGAGAACTTTGTGCTGGGTCCTCATTGCCTTTCTGTAGCTCCATCTACTGGAACCGGCTGTCACATTCCAGTGTGACATTGCGCCTGGATATGAAGTACTGCAGATGTTTCGGTTACTATACAACAAAATGTTGAAAACATATACATCAGGATTTTTGCTAATTTTTGGAAAAAATAGTACTATTTCCGTATTGTAGTTCACGTTTTACTTAAAATGCTCCTTTAAAACCCTGATGAAGCTCCTAGACAGTGTTTATGCAAGGCTGAGCTTGTGGTTTCTTAGGTTTCAGATATATTTTGGGACTAGGTTGACATTATTAGCTCATAGTTGGAGCACACGATGGTCTAGTGGAACTAAAAATGAAATGCCGTATTTTTTGAGGAGGGGTGATGGAAAATGGCCTCCTGTTTTGCAGATTTTCAGCTTTTGTCTTCACTTGAATAAAACTTTCAGTCATCTTTTGTGGAAAAAACAACTATCTGAAGAGACTCTGAATGTTAGGATACTGGACTTAATGGCTTGAATCTCAAATGCAAATCAAATGGAGTGCAGTACTGAACTTGCATGTAATTTTATCTTTCTTTCTCTTTGGCTCTAACTAAAATTTTCATCATGAGCTCATGAAATCTTCTCACTACATCTGCGTCAAAGTTTTTAATTTTGACCAATCTGTGTTTCCTCTCAGAAAGGGAAAAAAATGCCAGAAAAATCCCAGACTGCTCTGAGTTCAAAATCAGCTTTGCTTTTTTTGGTTGTTTTTTTTTTTTTTTTTTTTACCTTCAGGTAGCTTGCTTAGTTGGTTTTGCACTCCGAAATGGAGAGAATAATAACTGTGCTTCTCGAAGTCATTGCCTAAGAATAACTCTTCAAAATGACTTTAGAAATACTGAGTGCCAAGAAAACTTGCTACTAGCACTTTTTTTTCTGTTCTTGAGTATTGATTCAATAGGCAGGTTCAAGAGAGTTATAAAAGCGTATTGAAGTGCTATGCTTGAATTTTTATTTAATTGGAGAGAAAGTGGCATTGTTATTGGTCAAGGTACTGTGAAGTATGCTTTGCAGATGACTTCTGAAATATGAAGTCAGTTTGCTGGAAGCTCTCAGGGAAACATAATCTGAAATTTGATGTAAAGCCATGATTAAAGGCAAAGCAACAATCCCCTATTCGTTAAAGTATTTTGTGTCATTCCTATTTTTTAATGAGAACTAGAAGTACTGTTCAGCAATGGAATTGAAACAAAAGCATGATTATTTTTTCTTTAAGCTGCAATAAAACATATTACAGAGTAATTTATTTTGAAAATGCTTTGCATAGATTTAATGCAAAAAAAAACCAAAACCCAAACCAAACAAAACCAAATACCAAAACGAGAACATTTCAGCTCAGATTAAGTACTGCAGGAAAATGCCTGCAGGCCAAAATGTGTATTTGATCCCTTCCATGTTTATCATGACACTGAAGTCTGAAAGAAGTGAAGTGTAAGTCAGCATAAAAAAGTACAAACCACACTTTACAAAACGTTGAAGTAAGATGCGTAGGGTAACTATTTTGTGATGTACCAGTCAGTCTTTATTATTGCTAGGTGCTGGAGAACCCAACCAAAAGGGAAGATTGCATAACATCCCTTCCTGAATTCTCACTGAATCTGATTTCAGGAATAATACAGACCTCTACCTTGATCTTGCAGTCCTTACAAAAACAAATCTCACAGATTTTGTCTGGCTTCTTACCATGAATGTGGCAGACATGAGCTTGCATTTTGCTTAATGCTTTTTTTGTTAGTTTGCTGGGTGCCTAAATGTGCTCAATACCATTGCAAGACAAAGGTCTAGTGCAGCTCTTGTTGGTTTCTCATTATTTTTACTATCAACAAGATTAGACCTTTAAAATGGAGAATAACCATGTCAGAAGTGTAGGTTGACCAGAGGCAGTAAAACTGTGAGAAGTTAGAGGACTTTGAGAAAAGAGCAAATGCGTATTGTAAGGTTGTCTGAAAACCTTAAGGCTCTTAAAAAACCAAAAAGGCATGATATGAATCACACCTGTCCTTCAAAGTGACAAAGATGGCAGAGCATTTGAATTGAAAAAGAAGAGCTGTTAAAACTTGCTAAGCATCAGTACAGACGGATTTATGATGAAAATTTACTCTTAATTGCAGTGTTCCTGTAAATTTCTTTAATGATGGATATATTTGTTTTCTTTTAATTTTGACCCTGTGTGAACTATTTTTTTCTGTGTACATTCCAATAGGTTATTGCAGTTCCAGTATGCTTGGGTTGATAATTTGTAATTTGGAGACTATATTGGTGGGTTCTTTGGGTTGGTTTTTTTTTCCTTCATTCTCTTTGATGCAGGCAGTTCTACTAACTGAGAACAATCGTCCACAATGGTGCATGCTCTGTAAGCAGCCGTGACAGTACAACACAGAAAGAGAACTGCAGAAATTACGCCAATACTTTTTATGTGTCTGAACAAACCTATCTTAATGAATTTATTGCGTTGTTTGCCCGTTCAAATACAGGATGAGAACTGTGAACGTAATGCAACCTAGATCCTGCTTGGTTCAAATTAAACAGCAGCGGAACCAAGGGCAGAACACCAGTCTACCCATTCCCTGGACTTTGTTCTGCTCACTTGACTGCTTCGCCACAACCCTTTGTTTTGTGAGGTTTCGCTGAAACAGAAGGGCTGAAAGCTTGAGTATATTTAACAAAAGACTTTTGGCATTGCAGAGGCATCTACAACTTGGTGGTTTCAGAGCTGAGTTAACCTCAAAAATAAACTGTGTCATACTCCATGTACAACTTGAAAATACTGACTAAGATCTCCTGAATTTCAGAATTGCTTTACTGTTGTGCCTCTATGCAGAATATTTGGACAACATGAATATCGAAATCTTTCAATTGCTTTGCTTTTGTTAGAAGTAATGGCATTTCTGCAGCACCAAGGAGCCTTAGTCACAGGCCAGAAACTTGTTCAAGAACACAGAAAGATAAATGCTGAGGTATTACTAGCTTGGCACATAGAACAGGAAGAGATGCGGTAGAATTCATTTTCTTGCATTAACTTACTTGCTTTTGAATTATGAAGAAATTCCTGTATTGTCTGAAAACTGAATAGTAACAAATAATTGAGAGAACTGCTTACTGGTTCTCCTTTTCATGGTAATGAGAGAGCTGTTCATCTGAGATTATTTCTGATCTCATGTGGTTTTGGAAATGTTTGCAAAAGAGGAAAAGAATTCTGCCCAAGTGGTGTGCTTTTTGTTTTCTTTGAATGTAGAGATTTTTTTCAGTCTCAGTCTCAGAACATTTGTAACACAGTGTTGCTCAAAGCAGTCATCTATTTAGAAAAGTAGTAGTCACCGATTTAGGAATGACCTGGCAAACTTGAAAAGGCTAAGGAGCCAAGGTGTATCCTGGTATCTCGTAATGTCTCTGTGATTATCCGGCATTATGAGAACCAGAAAGTGGTGTCCTGGCAAGAATTTCTATATTCAGTGGTGATATTTTTGAAAAGGTGCAATGAGAAGGACACCTGGTGTCAGTGACAATACCTACCACATGTGGTGGCCTGCGTATCAGCAAGCTAAGTTCTGTTCATATGCTGGAGGTGTCTTAGATGGCTTTTTGTTAAGAACTGAAACCAGACCTTTGAAATGTGCTTTGGGGTGCTTCTCACATCGGTGAACGGTTTGAAGTGTTTGCACTGATGAAGTTTTGGTAGCTCGAGTGGCGCAGTGTTTGTCGGGAGCAATATGCTTTTACCCCTCCTTCCTCTTTGGAAAAAATGAAGCCACTTTGGACGTGTGAGACTAATCTCTTTTCAGTTCCATTTCATACTCTATGAAGAGGTTTTTTAAGAATTTATTACTTTTTTTCTGACCACGTGGCTAGAAGCAACCCTCTCTAAATCTCTTTGTAAAGATTGAGAGAATGTAATGCTAATTGTTCTTCCTGTCCACATAGTGAGCTTTCCACCACCGTAGTAGTAAGGTGTGCTGCCAAGTGTATGCCCTATTGATGCAAGTAGCTTAAAACAGCTGCAGAAATATGCGTTGGTGCAACCCAGTCCTTCCTACCAGTGCTATGAGTGTTTGTGCTGCCTTTTAATAGCATAAGATTAGCATTATCACGCAAAAATTGAAACTGTGTGTTACACAGAGAGCCCTTGGTATAAAGGGAGTAAAGGAGGCCAAAACACCGTATCGTCCAAGTTGTTAAATATAAAATAAAATCAAGCGCAAATACTTCAAAATTACTTAACAGGAAACTTTTAAGTTGAATTTATAACCCTTCAGATGAACAGCTATGTTCTTCTTGCCTTCGATGTAGTAAGTCTGGGTGCCGAACAGTTTCTGTTGTGTTGCAGAAGAAATGTTTCAGTGGGACAGCAGGAGCAGAAGCCAGCTGTGCAGCATAGGTACAGCTGTGGCAGCAATCAAGCTAGAACCCAGGCTGGTATTCACTAGAGTAGGTTCGTTGGTGTTTCTGAATAAGACGAAAGCAGTGTCAGTCATTACTGAGCCCCATTGCGCTGGTGCTGTTCAAGCCCCTGAGATAGAAGGTCCCTACTATGATTGCAGAGATTTTGCTGTGAAATTTCTTTGGGATGGGAATATAGTCTTTCCATTAGATGTTTTTCTTTGATCTTGCAACTTACTTGGTTTACGTGTTTGGGACTAGTCTATATTTGGGAAAACAGTGTGCTTCCACTTCTCCCTGCTCCAAGAGTCTCCTGATAATGGAGAGAAGAGTCGACTACTGACTCACCAGCATTTGGTCTTCTCTGTGGTGGTTTCTCATCAGGCACTGGTTTAGCTCAGTTGTGCTTGACTGTTTGTATTTTGTTCTCTTCCTCCAAATTAAGTTACCCATGCACACTACCTCAACTGACTTATGCAGATAACAGACTTGGCAGAGAAATTCATCCATATTTTAGGATATAACTGATTTAACTTGCTTTCAGTGTTCCACAATACTGAAGGAGCTCTTGAGTTACTACTAAAAGCATTACTATAAAGGCACAAACTTCACACTTACCTTTTTTGCAGAATTCTAATAATGACTGAGGTAAAATGAGTCATTAGTTCAGCATTTTGCAGAATACAAGGTTCAAGATCCTTTTATTAATGAAATCCGTAAAACCCAATGACAAATCATAAAACATATGTGCTGCAAACTTATAGTAAGAAACCAGTCAATAATATGCAGAGTGAAATAAAATTTGTGCAGAAATATGGTAACTCCCATGCTCAGAAAAGCCTTCCCTCCCTCCCGCTTTTGACCATGGAAAACATCATGGTTCTTTACTTGGAAAGCACTTTACTTCTCATTAATATTCAGAAATTTAATTTTGCTTACTTCTGCTTATTTATTTTGTTCAATATTGCTGTTGGCATAAAAAGGATTTGATGTTTAAGTAAAAAGAGCATTGCCTAGGATGTCCCGAGTAATTGAGCTTCCAACTAGAGACAATGGGGATGCAGTGGAGTAAGGAGATCACGTCTTGCCTTAAGTCAGAGGATACACTGTAATTATGATTTGTGAAGCACACCCAGTCGTGGTCCCTGGGGCAGAGAATGATGATTTCATAAATAACGAAACCACAATGAAAACTGTATAAGTATCCTTGCAAGACCTGCCACCAAAAAGCAAAAAAGGAAAGAAGCTTCCAAAATCAAGGGGGAAATGGCCTAAATTTGGAAATATTTCAGATCTTAATTTTTTGTATTTGTTTTCTTTAGTTAAAAGAAAACATTGATATGTGTGAGGGAAGAGAGTTTGCATGCTGAAGGTGTCTGAGCGTGTAATGGTTACCAGAGAGGTGATATTCAAATAAAAACCTGCCAGTTCAAGTCTTGAAGAACTTGGCAGAAACAATCAGAGCCTTCACCATACAGAACTTTAAAGACCGTTTGGAGAAATACAGTGTCAATTAGAAACTGTATAAACAGCAAGTGAAAATGATGAATAGTCTTTTCAGAGTAGCTCATGATCCTGCCATGGAAGCATCCCAATTAATTTTAAGTTGTGAGCAGTAGTTATTCCCAACTGGGGAAAAAATAACCCGGTAATGTCTTTTATCTCCTGCTGTGGCCCAGGTACATAGTGCTGTTATGAACATGTAATGGAGTCATTAACGGGGCAGCCTGTGGATCTATTACAGTAATTTTTATACCAAATGCAGCACAGGCTTTTCCTGTACAGGATGTCATAAAAACAGCAAGAGATTTAATCAGGTATGTTAATGCCTTCAGAGTATCTTCCTGAAATTATCCTTTGCTTGTTTATCATTTTTGGGTCTTCCTTCAGCAGTTGATGTCTTCAGTATTGGTGCTGCTTTGTGTAATGTAACAAGTAAGTCATGATGTAGGAGAAAAGAAATGTATAATTTTTAACATTAGATGCTCTTGGAGAAACTAACTTAGATAATTAAATCATAGCTGATCAACTTCCACAGTCCAGCTGCTCCATCCTGAGAGAGATGACTAGTCTTGCTGCTGGTAGCTGCCCTTCTTACATACAGGACCAGTACTGCTGACGTGCCAGCAAAGCAGTTTGGGCAAATACACTATTTTATTTTGGGCAAAATCGGCCAATGAGCTCACTCCACTGATTAAATTGTTTATGCCAACCCATGTCATTTTGCATGGCATTAAAGAGAGGTTTTTACAAAGAATGTGTGAAGTCTCGCTACCTCCCAAATTTATAGGAACCAACAATAAGCAGCAGCTTGGCTGGTGGGTTGAAGCCTGTTCCACAGAGAATCCTTGCTGGGGAGAAGTACTTCCTCATCTCTTTAGCCTGTCTGCTCCTCACATTTGCAGCAATTAATGACTCAATTCTCCTGCACGTCAGCTGGCCTCATTTGATTCTCCGTTCTGGTTCACAGATTTCCGATGTGGTCCACTGCCACACGCAGTAATTTTTGTTGTTTCAGATCTGTAATTACAGGGATATTTGACCTCTGCCTAGTTTGTACAGAATTAAAGATAGCTGATGGATGCTGCCACTAATTTCAGACAGGTCTGTAGATCAAAGAAAAGATACGCTGGCAGCTGCCAGCACCTTCTACATTAGTAGTAAGTATCCGGTGATACATGAACTTCATGTGTCGTGGACCAGCTTCCAAATCGCTCATTTGCAGTATGTTTTAAGTGAACTAGCGATGCTCGTAACTCTCATCGTATCATCCGTAATGGCCAATCAGAGAGTACGGTAGCGCAGGCAGGCAGGCAGGCAGGCAGGCACTGCCCTACCCTGCGCTCGCAGTGTGACTGTCACTCGGAGCTGGCGAAGTAGCGTAGGGTGCTGCTGCTGCTGCTGCTGCTGCTGGATGTTCGTGCCTAAATGCTGAGTGGGCATACAAATTACTATGTCAGAAAACACAAGAGGTTTAGCAGAAAGGTAAGTAGCAGTGCACAGCGTTTTCCGTTTGGCTTAGAGGCGGGTCTAATGTCGCTGTTGAAAGCGGGAGAGAATCTGGAGCCCACTGAAGCATGACTAATCAGTTTGCTAAAATGCTTAGCAATCTCTAGTTTAAAGTATTTCTTCTCTATTGTTAACAGCGACAAATGATGATTTGTAGCATTTAGGTGTGTATTGTGTTCAGGTCTTAAGCCCTTTACTTGGGAGCTACATCAAATGGCAGGTTTCCTTGGAGCATGAGGGAAGCGTGCAACTGGTATTTCTGCCGCTGTGTGCAACTTGTCTTTTTGCTGCTGCTGGGGGTGGCACTGTGTTAATAATTCTTATTCCAGAAAAGATGCCAAGTAATTAATACACTTTATTTGTGCTTTGAGCTTCAGCAGTGGTTTTTTCTTTGTCATCTTTCTGTTTCAAAGGAATATTTTGAAAAGGTTTATTTGTATTGAATGGGGTAATTCTCCTGCATGACAAGAAACAAACAAACAAAAAACCCAGGTAAAATTTTACTAGTCTAAATATTTTAAAACGGATGAGAGTATGTTCTATATAGTGTTAAATATGCTGTTTGGTTCAGGGACACAGGTTTTAAAAAAGCAGGTAAGAATTGTAATACATGTAAACAATAATTGGCGAAGTTTTAGTTATTACAGTAAGTAAGGCTCAGAATAGTTCGGCAGACATGATACTGCATATTGTATGAGACGGATGCCAAGACTTGGTTAATCAATGTTTGCAAAGCACTTGCAGAATCTCTTGGGTGCAGAAGGATTTGCAGTGTATCTGAAGTGTGATGACAACAGCCACTACGAACAGTGTCATATAAGGTTTCTCTCAAATTTATAATCCTGTTTTTCATATACATAATTATGCTCTTTTTTCTTTGCAGTCATTATTCCTAAAAACAAAACCAAACTGCTGCTGCACTTGGTGGTTATTACTGTTGCTGTTTGTTCTGTGCTCCTCTGCCTTTTCCTTGAGATGATACCAGGACTTTGCTTTCTGTTTTTCCTTTCACCAGGCTATGTGTTATGCCATTTTTTAAGGAAGTAACATAGTTTCTAAGTCACAAGACAGATCACATCAGTTTGAGCTGTTCGGAGTCAGGAACGTGATGAGGATTTGTATTTTTGGGGGGCAGCTTTTTTGTGCAGACTTGTATACAACATATTAGTGCAGCATAGCGCTCTGATCATTAGATGCAGATGTTTCAACTGTCCTAACATTGGCCAGGTTACCTTAACTTTGTTAGTGCAACGCCTTATTGTTTCTTCTGTGGATTTTTTTGTCCAGCAGTTCTGGTGGTGATGAACTTGGGCCAAACTTATTCAGCGGGTCTGTGTTATCCTGTTGCCAGTAACCCAAAGACCAGCTGAGAACCCTTGTGACAGGTCAGGCTGACATCTGAATGTTGTAAAGGAGGAAAGTACAGCCAGAGGAAGCCACCGAGATAATCTTCTGACTTTGAGATGGAGCAGCGGGGTTTTTTTTGTTTTGAGTGCAGTAGCACTTCTTAGGGACAGTGATGTTCCCAGGAGCATGCACAATGTGAAATTTTAACCCACCTGCAAGTCTGCAGTGGTCTGCTGGTCAGGAACCATACTGAACATGAGCTGAACTAAAGCAGGTGTTCCAGCAGCAGTTGATACAATAATCTGATGCAGTTTGGTAATGTCTCATCCTTAAAGTGAGAACGTGATCATAATGTCACTAGCCTGCAGTCTCTGTCAGCCTTAGACACAGTCAGATGTGCATTGTCACCCAGCGCTTCTGTGTTCCTGATACCTGAGCTCATCAAATTGCCATGCTCTCCCACATGGTAAATTCTGCATGTCCAGGTTCTTATTTACAGCACATGCACTTTATCTTTTACTTTATTTTCAGAAAGTACAAAACTTGAATTGCTTTCCACATGTCACAGGGTAAGAGCATAGTTTAAAATAACCAAACAAACAAACCACAAACATAATGGAAGACACTTGGATTTTTTGCAACCACTAGAAATGGAATAGCAGACTATACATGGGAATAAGGCTA
Organism: Pelecanus crispus; assembly: GCF_030463565.1. Classification (NCBI taxonomy): domain Eukaryota; kingdom Metazoa; phylum Chordata; class Aves; order Pelecaniformes; family Pelecanidae; genus Pelecanus; species Pelecanus crispus. The sequence continues at coordinate 67,825,029 of NC_134647.1, forward strand.
GAACTGAAGATGCGGAGTTCAAATGTAGCAGTAACGTACTGGTAGAACGAGAACAGATGTGCTGAGTTTATTGTCTCTTCTTCTGGCAGGTCACCTACATCAGACCTCAACATGGCATTGCATGAGTGTATGGCAGCTCTGGATTTATTTCTTAACAACAAGTTCTCGGATGCTTTGGCTTCTTTACAAGCAAAGTAAGTTGATTACTTTTACTAGTTTTCCTCTTTATTTTTCTTTGCTTCTCCGTCTTTCAGGAGAACTGACTGGACAGCTAGTTCTCTGTTAACAGTTGATAAGACTGCATGGTTTTGGTTCAGAAGGGGCTGGTAAGTTAATGTGTTAAGTTTTGGGGAAGACAGAATAAGTGCTTTACACGTGTGTAAGTAAATAACAAGATTGATCAAAGGTAACTACAAAAAGTACAGAATTGTTGTCCAAAGAAGTAACCCTTAAGCTTTAGTACAGTATGTGAAATTCTTGCTCCTGGAAGAATAAAAAACATCTTCTGTCACTTTTTTTTCTTCCTCCTTCCCCATATTTTTCTGCATACCGTGAGAATTTGAGAATTTATAGTTTTGTGTCTAAATGAGCAACTGACCATGAATTGCCAGGTTTGGGACATATTACTTCAGGTATGAATTGGATTTTTTGTGTTATTTTTGATAACCACTTGCAGAAACTTTCTCACAGCTTTTTTTGCAATTCAGTGTTGTGGTCATGCACTAATTTCCTAATTACATTGCAGCCCAGCATGTAACGACTGGCCCAGCTGCAAACAATGAGGTCATAAAATAGCTTATAAAAATTGTTGTGTCTTTACAATGTCTGTGATTTTTCATACCCTGTCCTGAAGTAACCTGTGCTCTTAGCTTGTTGAAGTCTGTGATTAATTCACATTTTTTTCCCCCAATTTGCTCCATTTATTTTTGAGCCTTCAGCAAATTACATCACGCCTTCTTTCAGGCCACTGGACTATGAAACAAGTAAAATTCATAGGTAAGGCAGTAGTGCGTGTTTGATATGCATGAGGGGTAACTATAGTGAATGCTACATATCTGCTTTGCTGAGGTATCAGCCTCAGTCTTTGATGCCAGAATCTGTAGCTTAACTGTGTGAGTACACTCTGTGGAAGACATTCATGATAAATTGTAGGCTCAGATGTATTAATAATACTGGTTTTATTCACAGCAGTGTTGTTTTGTGTTTATATATCATCAGAAGATACCATAAAAATGGTAAGAATAATAACTGTGTTTTCATTAAATTCTGACAGTAAAGGCCCTGTGCCCATCTGGAAATGCTTACTCAGTGCTTAACATAAAATAGGGAAGTATTTTGTTGAAGGGGTTTCCAAAACACTGCAAAAGCTAGTGAGGCTGTGGGGTCTTTTTCTGTAAATCCATTTTTCTTCTGTTGCATATGGGCTTTGTTCAGCTTTTATTGGGCCCTGCAGAATATATTTCATGAGCTGATACTCTGTTTTTGTACCTGACTGTATTCCAAACTGCAAAACCATTTTGAAACTGATTTTTCGTGTTAGGTTGTTGTTATGAGGTGGTCCTTATTCCTGTTGCCTTTGGCAATGAGGAAAATACAGGCTTTGCAAGTGTAGTGCAGAAACAGGATGCTAAGTTTCTCCACAGATGATATCCGTTATGGACACCCTCTGTCTCTTTAGGGAATGACAAGAGCTGTAGAGTGGGCACATGTGGTAATGCTGACTATTTTCTTTAGGAGTCATCAGTTCCTCACTGTTGCCTTTTAGCGTGCTGAGATTTGAAATTAGTTTTCACAGTCCATAAACATACTATCTTTGTTTAAAGAAATACTTTTCAGTTTTTACATGCTTGTAAAGAATTTCATACCATACCAAAGCTTTTGCAGCTTTACCACTTATGTTGTAGGACATACTCTGCTCTGTATTACATTGTTGCAGATTCACTAAATTACTCACATTTGGCCTCCACAATAAGTGTATTTTCAACTGATTTGTACCATGTGTAACTGAGAGCAGATTTGGCAATGTATGGGAATGCAAATTGGAAGATCTTTCCTAGCAGCTTAAAAATAAATATCTGAGGATGGTGTCTAGACTTGTGTTGAGGTAAAGCTCTTTTTTCCTCTTAGAAAAGCAAATCCATCGTAAAGAAGAGATCTTTTTTCATAAAAAAAAAAAAAATCTGGTGTTTTTGCTTCATGTTACATAACTTTTCTTGTTTCCTCAGCTGCCTTTTAGGTTTCGGAGTCAGTTTTCTTTATTATCATTAACAGTCATTGTATAATAGTGGGCTCCAATTATCTTGTGGTTTCTGCACTAAGTTTAATTAAATTAATCTTTTATATGGAGTATTCACATTAAGTCTAAGAACTCTTAAGAAATTCCTTAAATTCAGTCACCAAACACAGCATTGGTTTTGAATATGTAACCTGTTAACTATGACAATGAGTAACACTGAAACTGTTTAGTCACTGGAGTGGGGGAAAAAAATCTTATCTTCCCCCTCAACCCTGAGATATATACAGTAAATCGATTAAAAGCTGGCTAGATTTTAGCCCTCATGTAATTGCAAACAGATAATCATAAATTAAAAAGTTGATTCTGGTGAGATGTCCCCTTCCCCAAGACAAATGTTTAATGTTTTAATAATTACCCTGAAGGAAAGCATGACATAATCACCTGATAGTTTGCTGATGTCAAATAATTTGGGAGAATGGTAAATAACAAAGATAAATTCACAACACAGAGTAATCTGGATCACTGGATGAGCTGCAACACATCTGTGTTGCTGCTTGCAGTATTATAAGAACAGTATGAGAACGATTCATTCTGGGCAGTTGAGTTCATTCTGAAAATAGTCTCCACAAAGCACTTGGTGGTGTTTGGTGGAATGTTAATTCTAGAATGACTGTGTTTGAAAGGTAAGCTCAATCCTTTGATGTGAGAGTTACCTCAGGTAGGTGTGAAGAGATTGTGCTACTGCTCTGTTAGTTACTTGTGAAACTCTTATTGGAATAATGTAGTTCTGTGGTACCTATTTACTATCACTGGCGTTTTTAATATAAACCCAATTTACAATATTAAATGTTATCTTGTATATTCTGATCTTTAAAAAATTTAAAGAGGTTACTAAGGAATGGAAGCCTTTCGTAATGGCTGTCTTCATGGTGTGGTGAAATGTTCTTGCCCTTGTAGAACAAAAGCAAACATGAGGTTGTTCAGTGGGATGGAGGAGCTTTCTCTGGGAACTGACCTAGCAAAGAAGGCGTGTGATTGTCAAGAGCGGTGAAAGAGTGAGGAGAAGCACATGGAGGTAGAGGGAAGCTCTAGACAGTGTTTGGATAAAGATGGCGTACAGCTCTGCAGAAAGCTCGAGTTAGCTATTTATGGTAAAGAATGACAGGAACATGAAGGTGGTCATTATTTCTAGGGTTTTTAAATATTTTTTTTATGCCTGGAGTCTGGAAGAACACAACTTTTGTAGTCTTTGTAAACAAATGCATTGCTGCCAAAACCCGACTTAATTGTTGGTTTCACCTCCTAGCTGAAAGAACTTGCTAGATTCCAGATTTTAGGGAATGGCTTAGATCAAAAAGGCTCAGAGGTACTCTTGTTGAACCACAGCTTTTCGGCTTAGACCAGACTTAGACCATTCTGGTGGCTTGTGGTAACTAGGGAACCAGGCTGGTGGCTGATTAGAATGGCCCTTCCTAGTTGTAAACTTAGTGCTAGTGGGGAGTTTTCATAGGAAACAGGTTTTTGTTCATCAAAACAGAGAGTTTCTACAGAAGCCCACGCAGTAAGTCCAGCAAGTTGTTTGGACATTGGGTGGAACTTCTGATCAAAGATGAGGAAAGCCTTCAGGCCCCGTGTGACCACATTCTCCTGATGGAGTTTTGATTTGGGCCTCAATCTCTCACTCTTGGGTACACCTGGATGAACGGACTGTTGGCTGGTCTGTGGAGGGTCTTTCTCACTCTGTGCTGTTGGTTTTGTTTCACTTGTTAGAAGTATCTTGATACTAAATCAGGGCATGGACTTGAACTTGGGGTTTCTGTAACCTGGTGATGGATGTCCTGCCTGCTGGATTATTGTAAAATGATCCACAAAAAGATTTTGGGCACAGTGTTTTTCACAAAAACATACTAGCCCCTGGGTTAATTCTGAGGTCAAAACAAGCCAAGCTTTTTGTTTTTCATACTTCAGCTGGAGGGGAGATCTGTCACCATCTTCACCTTGGTACTTGTTTTCAAGCAGGAATAAAAGTGTTCTCCAACAGCTCTCAAGAAAGGGCAGTGCTACAAGATGGTAATGATTGCACCATAGCTGGAGAACAGGCATGTGGTGTAACTCCGTAAGTGCCTAAAGATATTACTATAATCCTCTTATTAAGCCATGTGATACCAACTACTGGGATAAGTCATTAATCAGAATATTAGTTGTATTTATGTCATAAAGGCTTGTTAACTACAACAACATCCTGGGGGAAGTGCTGCTGAGGAATCAAAAGAAGAAAGAAAAAGCTATCAAGTTTCATTCTTTATCCATCCATATAAAATGCAGGCCTTAAAACTTCTGGCAATATGCCAGGATGTAACTGGCAACTTTAATTGTATGGGTAGTATAAATAGCATAGATAACTCTTACATTTGGTTACATTTCTACCCATCTCCCAGCCCCTGAAAAAAAAAAAAAAGAGTAAATCTGAGTGTTGATAAATACCAGTTGACTAATGATAAACACTAATTATTGTCTCCTTTAAATATTAGAAGCTAAATAGATTAAACCATTGGTTAGGACAAGAGTGATTTGGTATCAGAAGCAAATTACTGGAGAGAGAAATCCCTCTTTACCATGTATATGTGAAAAGTATCAATTTTCCTTTTAGTGTAGTGAATTAAATATTTATCTGCTTTGATTTTGAAAGCAAATTTCTAAAATTTTGGAAGGGGACTATTTTAGTGCCTTCCCTATGCTTTGAATTTGAACCTTTAGAAAGGTTTTATTTTAATAAATATGAGATGAAATGTGTTTCTCTGCACCCACTGAGGCTGATGAATAATCAAATGAGCAGGGACACTTCATCATGCTGGCATTTTATAGTATGTTCATTTTTTTTCTACTTTGCATTATCAGTGTATTGAAAGAATCATGATGCAGGAGGCCAAGACAGAGCTGTCCTGGCTTTACTGGATTTTGAACTAATTTGTCCATTATCTCTCTGTTCTTCTTACTCATGTTGGAGATGAGATGGATGTTAACATAGTCTGGGGCTCATAGTACTTATGGTAGTGGGTGATTTCCCAAAATGGCTTTTATGCTCGACTGGTTTAGAGGTTGGTTAGAGCAGCTTGTTAGGTAACCTGTGGACATGGTGAGGGCAACTAGGAATTAAGGACAGCCAAAAACCACAGACTGTGGTGGGGTTTAAAGACGTACACTGCAAATTTCTTCAGTACAACCAGCCTGCTCTGTGCTGTGTGTGTTGGAAAAAGTAGCCCTTCGTTGTCAATATGAAGGTTGGCAAGGGAAGCACCAGATACCTGTGTAATGCTGTCTGTGCCAGCACTAGGTATTATTTTAATCCCTAGATCTCAAAAGCTATATATACAAAGAAAGTTAGGATGGTATCATCACTTGGATTTTTCTTTGGTAATTTTATTGCAAAATGTCATTGAGAGGGGGTTGCTTTAGATGCAGACAAGTTATTTTTTGGCTCTGGAAAACACTAACCAATCATCAGGGACTCCTGAGGATACTTAAGGGTGTTTTACTCCATCGAGCAACAGAATTAATGCATAATAGTGTATGAATTGTTAGAAAACTTAAAGGGATCCAGGTCACCACAGTGAGTTATTAGATCATTGATTAGTGTAGGATTGTCTTAAGTTATCCTTAAAATCATCTTTCAATTCAATCCAGGTATCAAAACCTGGGGAGGCAAGTGTATTTCCAGGGGAGAAATTAAATGGATTGAGGTGTCTTTAAAGTTTGGCTTTTCCCCTTAAAACAAAGCCACTGAATCAGAGTGGTTGAGGTTGGAAGGGACCTCTGGAGGTCACCTACTCGAGCAGGGTCACCTAGACGTGGTTGCCCAGGACCATGTCCAGATGGCTTTTGAATATCTCCAACGATACAGACTCTACGAGCTCTCTGGACAACCTGTGCCAGTGCTTGGTCACACTGATAGTAAAAAAAGTGTTTCCTGATGTTCAGACAGAGCCTCCTGTGTTTCAGTTTGTGCCCATTGCCTCTGGTCCTGTCACTAGGCACCAATGAAAAGAGCCTGGCTCCATTCTCTTTGCACCCTCCCTTCAGGTATTTCTATACATTATAGGAAACCCCTAAGCTTCTCTTCTCCAGGCAGAACAGTACCAGTTCTCTCAGCCTTTCCTCAGAGCAGAGATGTTGCGGTCCCTTAATCATCCTTATCGCCCTTCATTGGACTTTCTCAAATATGTCCAGGTACTGAGGAGCCCAGAACTGGACACAGCACTTCAGGTGTGGCCTCACCAGTGCTGAGCAGGGGGGAAGGATCACCTCCCTCAACCTGCTGGCAGCAACACTCCTAATGCAGTCCAAGGTACCATTAGCCCTATTTGCAGCAAGGGCACATTGCTGGAACACCACTTTCTCCTTGACAGAAGAAGAAAATTAAGTGGCTCATTTTGAGAAACAAGCACCTGAAGTACGTGTATTGAGAATAGGTGTACTGAGGGTGGAGATTTTGTTGAAAGGATATCCTTGTTTGAAATGGAAGTATTTTTGAATATTCCCTGCCATATAGAACTATCTGATCCATTCTAAAAGTGTGAACAATTGAAATAGCAATTGTTGCGCTTTAGCAGTATTTGTCTAAGTCATGCTATTTATCAGGGGTGGATGAGCAAGGTCTACAGAGAGTTTCTGTGGCAGAAATTCATCTGAACTTGCCCTTCAGCATATTTCCCAAGTCATCTTTATTGGACCTCTAGGCCTGAAGATATTTTGATTCATTTGCGGAGGATAATACCATACATAGGTACTGGCTGAATGTTGTAAATGTGTGCAATATATAAACCCTTCTTCCTGCCAGAGGAAAGATGCTGGCAATGGCTGAAGGTAGGAGTTAATTGTTTTCCTTGCACTAATGCCAAAGTTTTTGGCTTTCAGCAAAAGAGGCACCATCTGAAATCCCACAGAAGAATATTTAAGTTGAACAAATTGTGGTGGAAGGTTGGCAGAGCGGGAGAGGAGGAAAAAGTTGTAACGTTTGGTATAGACTGGAATGCATCTGGTGGGAAGATCTGTTTAAAGAAGATTCTACTTTGGCCATGGTTATAGTACTGTGTTAATTATCTCTGTATTATAATTTCTGTATTTGTATTTGTTTTTTAAAATTAATAATATAATCAAATCAGCTGTGCTTTGCATCTTGTGTTTTCTTGCAGAACTAAAGATAGTATGTACCATGCACTGACTTATGCCACCATATTGGAAATGCAAGCTATGATGACATTTGATCCTCAGGACATCCTGAATGCAGGAAACACAATGAAGGAAGCTCAAGCCACCTGTCAAAAGTAAGTGTGGAGCAATTCAGTCAATATATAGTCCCTTCATGGGAAAGTTTTGAAAGACATACAGGTTAAAAAAGGACACATAATTTTATAGAAATCATAGGAAGACTGAGGTTGGAAGGGACATCAGGAGGTCATCTAGTCCAGCCTCCTGCTCAAAGGAGGGTCAGTTATGAGGTCAGACCACATAACTTAGGGTTTTCAGCAGTCTAGTCTTGAAAACTTTGCTTTACTGCAATATCTGATTTTTCTTGTCAATTAGACCGTTTTGTCCTATCTTTAGCCCTGTAGGTTCTGCAGTGTCTGGAGGTTACTTACCATTTACAGACACTGCAGAATCTTCCCATTTGGTGATGGTTGTACTGTAGCTAGCTGTCTTTGAGTCAACTGTGCTCCCACTTCTGTACACACATGCGCACATGTACACACACACACACAAAATGAATCAAAAAGCCCCTTTATCCCCGTCCTTCATCAAGACAGATTTCCGCACATGAAGGGTAAAAGATGGATCCCAGGAGGACCATGTTGACTAAGTTTTCTATGGAATATGCTGAAGTTTGTGTATGTCATAAGATGACAGAGGGTTGGTGAGTGCTAGAGGTATGTTAGTAACTGTACGGGTGGCCAGCTGAAAGATACCGTTCTCTGTTGTTGATGCTTCATGTTCAGAATGACCAAACTGACTTTTCTGCAGATTTAGGAAGAAATCAACAGTAGCTGATTCTATCAACAACCTTGTGCATAGACAAAGCCTTGAACACTTTACTGAAGGTAACATTATCTCTAAATGCATAATGTTTTTGTGGTTTTTTTGCTACAATTTGAATTGTGTAGAATTTTTCACTGAATGTGTTTTTGCAGATTGTGAGTTCACTGACAAAATCTCTGATTTGGCATTTCCAAAATTGCTGGATCAGTGTTTGGGCAATCACTGTGTCACCACATCCCAAATAGCTAACTTTTTTTTTTTGTTGGTTGCTGACTCAGCATTTCCAAAAATTGCTGGGCAAAGAAATACCTAGAAAGAAGTAGGGAAATGCCTAGAATGGTTCTAGATCCAGGAATTCCTGGAAAGCACCAGAGAAATTCTTGCAAAGTTTCTGTAACTGTGTGTCATTACTGTTTAGAGTTACTTCAGTAGTCTAGAACTACACTACAGCAAATTTGGAAAAGATTTTTCTCAGCTTGAGCTTTGTGATCTTATTCCTATATTAATGGGCTAAGTGTTTTTTAATTAATGTTGTCTGATTGATTTGTTTTTTTCTCCCCTCCGTGTGACGCTAGAGGAAATCCATGCAGAAATTTGCTATGCTGAATGTTTACTTCAGAGAGCAGCACTCACATTCCTACAGGTATGGATTCCTGCGTGGCTCTTTGGGTGAAAAAAAAAGTACACACCATACAGGTTTCTTTTCTTAAAACTAATGAAATGGCAGAAGACCCTAGTTTGACCTAACGGTCTAAGACTCTTTCATCTGGATTAAATCTGGCTTTTATCTGGACTGTCTGCTGATGAGATAGTAAAATGTTGTGTTATCCCTCATGATTATCTAAAAATGCTTATCTCGATACACATAGCGCCGAGTCCCCTATGATGCCCTTCTCCAGTCCCTTTTGGATGTGTGAAATGTAACTGCAGTAAGCACTGATTTTCAAGTACTGTGTGTTGGGATATCAGATTAAAAAAAAAACAAAAAAAACACCAAAAAAGAGATGGTCATTGAAACTGTGCTATGCTGGAATGCAAGTGAGATTTTTGTTTCAGTCAGGCTGGTGTTTGCTTTCCCAAGACTGCTTTCTTGCCTCTTTGTTCTTGAACAGCTATTATAGCCTACACAGCTATAGGGCTCCACACATGCTTTTTGCTGAACAGCGCTGCCTGTCTTGAAAAGAAGGGGAGCTCTCCCTCTTCTTTGAATTTTATGTCTGTGCTAATGAAGCTTGATTTGTTGGATGGAGGGACATTAGTAATACTTACCTAGGCTCCAGCTTGCAATTTAAATTGATAATCGTAGTTGGAATAACTGATTTTTCTTCTTGACTTGGCTGTACTTGCTGTATGACAGTGGGCCTCTTCCTCTATGCAGAGGGGATAATAAAAGTCACATTCACAAAGGGCTTCTGTTTCTTGCCTGAAGATGCTGATAGAGAATGAAATGCAGCTGGTGATTTTATAATGTTTGGGAGTTGCCAGATGGGCTCTGATTTATGTTGCTTATGATAGTTTATGAACCATGTAGCCTTTTTCAGCAGTCTGCCATGCCCCTGTGCTAGAAACTCTTGCTTCATAGCAAAACCAGTAGTCAGAGTAGCTTCTTCTGAAGGTTTTTAGAGTGCTGATGATGGTGACTTTATGGTAAGATGATGGACTTTGTAATGGCCAAGGTGTAGCTACCTATTTCCATGTTCCTTTGGGATTCTTTGTGATGAGTAGCCTCTAGCACTGGGGACAGTTTGGGTGATATCTGAACCTGAGGAAGCAAGTCTTTTCAGAACTTCTCCATTGTGCCTGTAAGACAGGAGTGTTTTTGCCATGTCTCTTGGTTTTAAGCACTATTTTCACAGGTGTCTGTTTTTAAGAATGTTTATAGATACGTGAGATATTTAAGAGTAAGAAAATAATTTCTTGTCCTCTGCTGCATAAAGAATGTCTGTCTATTTGCTTCCTCTTCTATTCTGTGTTTAATTTTTCATGAACATGTGAACTGGTTTTAACAATTAAATAAAGGCACTTGGTTCCAACAGCTATCAAAGTAGGTTAGTTTTGATGCTTAATGTAAATGACCAAATCCAGTTGAAAACACATAGAAATTAGTCTCGGGATTTTTCAAGGGCTGGACTGTTCTCATGTTGGTTATCTCTGTTATTGGTATTGTGAGTATTCTGAATTAAACATTTTAAAACCATCTTCTTTCCTCTTTCCGTTTTCCATTCAAAGGAAAACATAACTGAACCTTTACATATGGTTAAGTATGCTGTACCCACCCCCCCAGTTGCTAATTAAAAACGGACTTTCTCTACAGAACAAAATAAAACAGGATCACATTTTTCTGTGGTTATTTTGTTTGCATGTGATTGGGATTCAAATCTCTAGGGATATATCATCAGGAATTACATGTTCATTTATGGTGCATAGTTTCTGTCCTCAATTATCACTCTTGATAATGTTGCTTAAGGATAACTGTAAGGGACACAGGCTAGTGGTGGTGTGGGCTGCAGGAGTAAGCCCCTGTCCCTCAGTTCAGGCCATTAGGCTTCCTATAGTAGTTCATAGAAAGCAAAGTCTGGAAGAAGTTGAACTGTAACTCTGATTGGATTGAGTTATCTTCCTGACTTACAGGAGGATGGAAAGCTCTTTGAGGCAGGTTCTGTCTCTTTACTTACATATTGATGAGCACATTTCGGTCCTGTTTAAGGAAACATTACAAATGTTATCATTAAGGAATGATAACAGTAGAACAACCAAATGTTTATCTAATTATGCTATTTTCTCCACAATGCTTCATACAGCCTCTAAAATACCATCACAGAAAAATCATCTGCTAAAATACATGTAGTCTTCCTATTCCAGAGTAACAACACATATCAAAACAAACTAGAATGACAGATTATATACGATGAGTGAGACAAGAAACTGCCACCAGAAAGTTATGAGACTAAAGAGTTCTCTCTGATACAACTGTAAACTAATGGTCCTCCAGATACACTTTGCTCTAAGTTCTCAGTTCATTATAGCTTGTAAGGTAACATCTTACCATACTAGTATGGATCTCGTAGATACTTGAATATTCAGACCAGAAAGAGCATATCCTGTGTAACTTTACTTACCCCGCTTCCTTTTTAGGATGTGCAACTCTATTCTGCAGAGTCCTGAAGACAGGCAGTTATTTGTATCTGGTGCTGAGCCAGGAAATGTTCGTATCTTTACTGTGCTGAAGGACAAATGAGAGAAAGCTATTTTTTGAAACTGCCGCAAATGCATGAACCTTAGGTGCTATTCATTAGCTTAGTCACTGTGTTCATTAATGCAAATTCAGATGGCCCAAAAGTCACAGGGGCTAAACTCATCACAGAAGGCATCAAAATAAAGTGTGTATGTCTGAACAGAGTAAAAATATTTTAATATAGAAAGTAAATCCTAAATCCATGTATTGTTTCTCAGAGACTTAAATTGTCTGCGTCATGATGGTTACGCTCAAGGCATGTGTTTGTCTCAAGAAGACAAAAGCTCTCCATAATGCTTACAAATTCATATTGCTAATGTGTTTCCGTTCTAACAGGATGAGAATATGGTTAGCTTCATAAAAGGAGGCATCAAAGTCCGAAACAGTTACCAAACATACAGGTGAGTCAGAGTGATGATGTGATTAAGCGTACTTTTTCAGTAAAAAGTGCTGCTGGTCTAATTGTCCGATTCATAAATGAATTGCTGTTGTATTTATTGCAGCGTTTATTATGGGCCTCCTGTCTAGAGCCTTTCTCAGCCCACACAATTTCCTCCTTTGCATAACAAAGGACCTTGATATTATGGTTGATTTGGATTGTAAAGGTAGTGGACCCTAACCCTGTTAACTCCCAAGGTTTGCCTACTTCAAATACTATATCCTTGAAATTATGTCAAAAAATAACTCTTCTAAATGATGTAGTGCTCATTGTGTCTGCATAGCACAATTTGGAGGTCTCACAGTCATTAGGCATATGAAATGACATTTCTTTATAGTTCTAGCTGCAGCTTTTTGGAACATTCAAAACCAGTAGCTGAAGCACAAGTAATTCCATAATAAATGCATGAAACTAAAACAAAATTAAGAGACAATAAACTGAAGAGCTTGCAATGGGAAGTATAAATGGCTTCAAACAAAGATTAAACAAATTTACAGGAAATAGGTTTATAGGGGCTAGTTAGCATAGTAGAACAGATGCAGTCCCTCCGCATCATGAAGTCCCTGAACAGTCAATTCCTAGAGGATGATTTTCCAAGCATATGGCACTGTCTGAGTGAGATATTTGGTTAGCTGGACTTTTAATCTGGTTAAGTATGGCAGTTGTTCTACTCTAAAGAGAAGGTGCATGTTATTGAAAATGATAAGCAGGGTTGCTTATCTGAACTCACAATATGCCCGTTACTTAGTGTCTGTAAGCCAAAAACATCTGCTTAAGCAGATTTCTTTTCATCTAGGAAGTTACAGATTGCTACTTTAAACTTGTGCAAAAGGGTTTGAAGTGCAGTAGTAAATTCTAAAAAGTACATTAAAATGTATGCCATGGGAAGCATACTCAGTTGTGCCTCAATAAATTAAGATCAGCTCTAGTGTATGTACAAACCAAGTCTTATAAATCTAGTAGCTCTTAAGTGGTCTTCTTCAAAAGAATCCTAATAACAACTTGCATATTACTGAAACATGTATTTTAACAAAGGGAAAGTTTGTATCTGAGATTAGCAGTTATTATTTTTGTACTATACCTTTGATGTGGGAAGAAATAATTGTTTGCAGCTTTGATGAGAGCATGGTGCAACAGGTTACAGAGAAAACAATGAAATATGGAAACGAGACTTTATTTTCTTTGTTTGATATTTTTTACAACATAGTTTCTGATATAAAAAGCCATCTTTCCTTTCCCCATGGTCAGCAGTACTGCCTGATAATCCACAACAGCAGCAATCCTGAAAAGACAGGAGGAGTAAATGTTGCAAAGATACAATTTTTAAAACTCTTTTTCAGGGAGGAAAGGTTACCATACACTGTAAAAAAGATGGAATGAAGTAAAACAATAATTCAGAATGAAACATTTGCTTATTGTCAGTGAATAAAAAGTATCAGGAGATGTCCACAGTAGTACAGACTTATATGAATAATTTAAAAAAGTGAAAGCTAAATATGCATCATATGTTGTTTTATTTTAGAACTTCAAATTTGGACTCAGAACAGCCAGTCACATGTCTAGCAGACACAAAACAGCATCCAGCCCAGGTTCTCCAGAAGTATACTGAAAGGGAGAGAGATGACTGTGTCCACATTTGTGTGGGTTGAAGGCAACTCTAAATGCAGGTCCATTGTAAAGACTGCAAATTACAATGAAAAGTCCTATATCCATTGGCAACAACCAGCAGATAAAAACATGACAGCCTGAACACAAATATGTGGCTGCCTTAAACCAGTGTTTTTCTTCTCCTAGTAATTAACAAAAAAACCTAAAACAATAGTGTGAAAAACACATAGCTGTAGAAAGCTTGGAGACAAAACAGGTTCAAATGTAGCTGGATTACAAAGGGAAATAAATGTACCCTACAAAGTTGAGATCTATGAAAGCTAGAAAAATAAGTGAAAAGTAATTTCCGATATACCTGCCCATTCTAGAATATTTCTTACAATTGTCTTTTCCTATATATAACAAAATGTTCTTTTGAATGAACATGCACAAAAAGGGAATACCTAATCTAGGGATTAGTGAAACTCAAATAAAATTTGCTAATTTAAATTTAAGTCTCCTGCACTGCCCCATCATCTCTCTTTGCAGTAGTAAAGCTTGGTGTTGCTCCTCCCAACAGCCATTCTCGAGGCAGAAATGTTATTGCAAATTGACTATGTCTATTTGATAGGAATTCATCTCCAGGACTCCATATTTTTTAATTGATAGTGATGTGACAGAAATGATTTGTTGATAAATCCAACAAAATGTTGTAGGTGGTGTTCACCTGGGTGAGATGACAAATTGACCTTTTTTGAACTAGTATGTGGTTCAAGGTAATTGGGTTACTTTCTTACTGAATTGTAGTTAATCGTTTGCTGACAACGTAACAGAATCTTGTGCATTTTCAGGGAGCTGGACAGTCTCATACAGTCTCCACATTATGTCAAAGGAGAGAACCATCTTCATTTTGAGGGAGGTGTAAAACTTGGAGTTGGAGCATTTAATCTGGTATGTACCAACAGTTCTTCTCTTGAGCTGGAGTCCTACAACCTCCTGAAAATGTGCCTAGCTTAAATACCTGAGAAGTTCTGTTGACATCAGTGTTACTAATCATACGATTAAAATTAGGTATGTGCGCTGATGCTTGCAGGATCCTGGTCTCTGGTCTAAGAGATGGGTAGATGTGGCACTTCGGGACATGGTTTAGTCTAGTCTACCCTTGATTGGCTTAGAGTAGACTTGGTAGTGTAAGTTAATGGTTGGACTGGATAATCTTGAAGGTCTTTTCCAACCTAAACGATTCTATGATTCTATGATTCTAAGAACGTTGGGTAGTAATACACTTTAGAAATAAAGAGACTACTACCCGCAACATGGGCAGTACTGCTCAGTGTGTGGAGACCCATTTGCTCATCCTCATGGGGAAATGAACAGCTGAGAAATTATTTCATCTGACATGGCCTAAGGGCATGTTCTTTGAGAATATAGCTGAGTGCCTGTGCCCAACTTCCAGTAAGGGTGTTCATTAGCCAAATGACCAATGCTTGGGAGGCATTTGGAGGACAAAGGTGTACATAGTCTCATGAGAAGGGACCCATGGGGGTGGGGGCCAGGAGAAGCCTTGCACAGAAGCAGCAGTTGCCTGTGCTTGTTGGCTTCTGTGTACTGTTTAAATGGCACTCGGGAAACTACCAGGAACTTGGCTGTTAGCAGGGCAGTTGGTGGGGCAGGGTGCTTGAATGGGGCCTTGGGTGCTGTTCAGGCCACTGTTGGCTGTGGTTGCTTGTGTCCTGGTGAGAAAGCAGGGGGTCAGATAGTGCAGGATGGTTCCTGGTATATCAGAGGTGTTGACCCAGGGATGGTGAGGGGTGACATGGTTGTTCAGGTGACGGGCCGCAGAAAGTGCCTGGTGCTTCCCCTTGCTTGCATTACTTTGTGTGAGTCTGGCACGTGCCCAAATGTTAGATCTACTGCACAAAGAACAAATACATACTGTGTGGTATACACCCAGTATTTCTGAAACATCCAGGAAGTACTAGAGTTACTAAGCATGTGTTAGGTAAACATATTTCTGTACAGACAGTCCTGGAGACACAGGGTCCCTATATTAAACAGCTGTTTCTGCTTAAATCGTATGTAAAATGTAGCAGGTATATATGTTTAGCCAGGAAATCTTCAGACATATAAAGATGTTTTTAGTAATTTTAGTGATTATTTCTTGTGTTTGGAAAAGTTGTAGGAGGCACCTGGTAGCTGAGAGGCA
This sequence comes from Pelecanus crispus, assembly GCF_030463565.1. Classification (NCBI taxonomy): domain Eukaryota; kingdom Metazoa; phylum Chordata; class Aves; order Pelecaniformes; family Pelecanidae; genus Pelecanus; species Pelecanus crispus. Next base: position 67,840,765 of record NC_134647.1, read on the forward strand.
GAAAGTCTGTTGCTCCATAACTGTTGCATTTCTTTCTATAGACATTGTCCATGTTTCCCGCACGGATTCTGAGATTGCTGGAGTTTGTTGGATTTTCGGGAAATAAGGTAAATGCGAACTAAGTGTTATTGGTACATTCCCCTCACTCTCAAATTAAAAAATGGAGACAGTAGTTTCTCTCTTCTTCCTCAGAGTAGCTGTAACACTCTGATTGGTATCACATGCACATTGTTGGCACTGATGCTTTCATGCAGCTCAGTTTTCCATTATATTTTTGTCTGAACTATTACACTTCAAAGATTGTGATACCATTGTTCAATGATAGTTTCACAGTTGTGAAACGTGATAAAGACAATGGCTGATAGAATGATGTTGTCATATTTAGGTTTTTAGTTACTGGTCTTTTGACGTATGCTTGTGCTTAGAAATTCATAGCCAAAAGTGTATTCTTAGCCTTTAATATATTAGCTTACTTGATAGTTACTGTCATAGTATCTGAATGTCCCTGACGGGTTCCTGCATGACATGCAGTTGGGAAAAAAAATTCAATTCCTTTTCTGATTTTTTTTTTCCTCCATGTCTTTAATAGCAACTGATAGCTTGAGTGTGGCACCTAAATTCTCTTTGCCTGAAAGAGTAAGTGCTTTTTTGCCTGGAGAGTAAGCAATCTGACCTATCTTGTTTGTGCATGCAGTTTAAGGACAGAAGTTTAGTAATGAAGCACCAGTAAACTCACACGAACTTGACTTATTCTGCAAGGCAGATGCACAGAAAGTGCTGTTTTATTTTTTTGTGGATTTGGTGTTTCAAAATAGGATACTAAATACCTTGGCCTTGATACCTTGTAGCTGCCCTTGTGTCTCAGTCTACCAGCAGAACAGGAGATTCACTCAAAGTTGGATTCCTGGATTAAGAAAACATGGTCCATTTAGCCTAAACCACTAGTCAGATTTATTTCATAAATGCAGAGTAAGGTAAATGTTTGATGTCCAGCAAACACCACAAAAGCTGTATAAACAAGTCAAAACTTAACTCTTTTGTAATGCTTTCTATTTACAAAACAAGTTTCAAAGAGAAAAATGTTTTTTTAATCTGAGCTGCAACCTTACGTGACAGGTGGATGAGTGTCATCATCATTTTATTAGTTTACAGGAGGGATCTTAGATCTGAAAATAAAATGTCTTGTTTAAAAGCAAGGAGTTTTTGGTAGAGCATGGATTAGAACTTGGAAATTTCCAGGAGCTGACCAGGAGCTGTTTTACAAGTGGTAGAGGCAAAAATCAAATAGTTCTATCTGTCAGTTACGAAACCAAAGAGCATCTAAAGCAAAATATTCACCCAGAATTGTAAGGGCAACTCATGTACCAGTGGAGTTCTGAGAATACTTTGCTGAACACTCATCTTATTACTGCAGATGAAAATTGTCCCTGTAATTGAATTTCTGTTGTTTTGGCCCTGGGATTTCTTGTATGGCTGTGAGTGGGCTGATATTTGTGTTGATGAGTCAGCTCCTGTTCCAGTTTTTTAATAACTCACTGAAGCATGACCTAGATTACCATGAATCTAAGCAAAAACCTGCTGGCTGCACACCATAAAAAAAGGAGTATTTTAAACTTGTTGATCGAAGTTCATTGATGGTCATTTATTTTAACATCCTAAAAAAGTCTTTCTGCATTTATATTTGTATTGCATTGCAATCCTTTCCAGTGGTGGTTTTCCAAAGCTTGCAAGAGGAAGCTGTCCCCTGCAGTACAGACAAGAGTCTAGAAGGTGAAAGAAACAGTGACAGAGGAGGAGAGGGAAAGTTTGTGTGTCATGTGCTGCACCCCATCCAGAAGAACGGAGTTTTGATTACATCTGTGTTTGATCTCACAGTCTTTTCCATTAAATGTTCGTGGTGAGCATCAGACTGTGCAAAAGACAAAAGAGCCATGGTTAGTGCCTTGAGCTGTTTACAGTTTACCTGAAAGCGCTGCAGTGCACTGGAGGACAGCTTGCTTTTGGTGTGGGTCATGTGTTTATTCAAACTGGATATAAAATTGCGTTGCGGTATCTTCCACAATACTAATCTGCCTTGAAGCCAGCAGATTTGCCCCGAGGGACTCTTCTCGTCTCTCAGGCATGTCATGTCCGATAGTAAATGAGGACATGCCCAAAGCTCCATTACTTCCTAAGCCATTTGTGGGCACTGTGGACAACATGATCAACTTAACAGCAGTCTGGAGTCTCAAAATAGTAGGTAGGATAAGATCAAGAAAGTATAAAAGTAGCCTGAGGCCATGTTTGTTCCCTTCCAGTCCAAGATATGCTAGTTGTGCCCTTCTCGCTGTTCAAGCTCCTTTTCTCTGTATCACTAGTCAAAATATGGGCTCACTTGTGTTTAACGGCATAGGCCCTGCATTTGGGCATTGAGGTTCAATGTAGTTTTGCCCAATTTTGTGAGAAATTTTTTGTGGGCAAAAGTATGTATTACACACCACCAGGTACGCTGTGCTGGAGAGGCATGCCTTCCTCCCTGGGCCATACGTGGAGTATGTGTCCCATCTGGACTTTTTGTGTTTAATGTGTGAGATCAGAAGAATCCTTGCACTATCTCCAATGTAAGCACTGAACGCTTCTTACTGAACCCTCTGCCAGGTCTCAGGCTAATATTTACTCTTGTTCTTATTTTATAGATGATTACAAATACTGTGCTGCTAAACTGTAGAAAGGTTTGACATGAGCCCACGATATGTTAAGTGCGATTTGTCAGAGGGTCAGCTGACAGCGTGATTTCAGGGGAAGGCAGGGAAACTTTCAGATAGAACCAATTTCTTTCAAATTATACCTTTCGATGTGGGAGGACGTTTTTCCCAAGGCAGCTGAGCTGAAGAATATTTTTGATGTCTCGATTTGTAATAAATTGAATTCGTTTCCCACTAAGCATCTTTTTGATTTGCATTTTGGTCTCTTCTGCGAATTTTAAGTGAAGGTTAAATCTAAAATTATTTCATGGGATACATTTAAATGCCCCACCTACCAGTTTGATTAGTCAGTTCTTCATAAAAGCTGTTAGTAGTATCCATCCTCCTTGCTAAGCCTGCAGTAATGTGATCAGGACATGGGACATGAATGATGACCTTGCAGTGCTCTCATTGTCAAGATCCCTAATTAGAAGAGAGGGATTTTAAAATACCATTCAAGAGCTTTTGCTTCAGTAAAGTAGATGGATTTTAGTCAGTGATAGCTGAAATAAAGATGAATCAGTCTCAGAGTTGTCTGATAATGGCTTTGAGCATTGTCCTCGTTCGTTCTGGATTCACTGCGTAAATCCCCACTGCTCATGTGGAGAGTCCTGAATGAGAGAGCATTGGATGTCTTGGAACAAGGATCAAATCAATGAGATACTGACGTAATGTAGTGACAGTGTTGGGAATTAAGAGATCGTGGGATGTTATGAGCAACTTGCACAGAAAGGTGAGGGTTATCATACTGGATCACATTTGTCTCTAAGAAGTGTCATTGCTCCCTGCTCTGCATTATACCTTATGCCCTTCAGAGTAACTTACATTTTGTGCGAAAACAAAAACTAAACGTGTTAATGTCATTTAAGTATTTTGGAGAAATTACGAGCACTTACTGCCTTGACATCTGTTTTCTGTTGTAGCAATATGCCCTGTAATCGACTTTCTTTGGAAGCTCATTCCTGGTGTTCTGGGATTGCTCATATCACCTGTGATGTAGGTGTGGGAGATATTTATGGGTTATTTATGGTTAGAAGGTGTGTCCTAACAAATGTAATGTACTCAGTGAGTGTAGTTTGTTTACGGAGTTACTTATTAGGCTCAAGTAGTAGCTGCTTGTGATTCAATTCCGAGATCCTCAGTTTCATCCCCAGCGAGGATCATGTGGGTGTAATAGTGTTGCCCTACTCATGACGCCTCACTTAGCCGATTAGGTTTGCTGGCTAATCTCCGTAGCCTCCCTGTGGAGAAAGAGTAGGTGCTTGAGAAGGTGATTCATAATGTCCGACCTAGGCTTCCGTGCTGAATTGTTCCTTGGAGGAGTACCTCTGTCTCTGCCAGCCACAGAGGGAGCCTAGGGAGGCTGGCTGACTGAATGTGGTGTCTAAAACATGTTTCCCAGCGACACCCTTCATGATCCCACTTTCCTGGGGGATCTCATCTTAACAGAAGCAGTTTGCAAGAGGTTTTTTGAGGAGAATCAGCTTTGTTGCAGCCTTTTCTGCAAGCAAGCATTGTAATACTAACAACTACTTCCAGATTTCTTTTTTTCAGACTGTGTCTATGGATTATATTGTTAGTTTAATATAGAAAGTTTGGGGTATTCAAGTGGCAGAGTGAAAAGTAAGCATTCTTTAATATCTGTACTGGACAAAATAGGATTGTGCATGCACCACAGAGTGAACTAACTTGCTCGGTGAGCTTCCCATACCTGTGTAACTACTCAGTTTAAGAATTTAGGCTCAAGTGTGCCGGATTTGCAATCCTCTTCTGATGAACGGGTGATGTTCTTAATCCAGTTACTTCACAGTTACTGCTTTCCAGGATGCAGTCCCACATAGGGTGGGTGTGGATTGTATTCCTTGTCCGTACAGATGATAACTTTGTGTTTGGCTGTATTAAAATATATTTTTGAGACTGAAATACACAAGCGAGATCAACTTGACGAATGATTAAATTATTCTGTATGACTAATATAATTTGTTTCTGTGTCATTCTTAGTGCTATTCACAAATGTGATCAGCAGCCATTTTATATGTATTTTTATATTATATGGAAGATATCAAACACTGTAATGCCTAGTACTAATGCCAGTAAAGGCTCAGTGAAATATCCAGCCTGAAGATTTTTCAATTAAAAAACAAATGTACTTTGGAAATCTACTTTGGAATTTTTTTCTGCCAAAATTCATTCCACAGATTTTTTTTGTCTTACTTCTACCTTGCAGTGCTACAGTACTACTTTTTTTAAAATCCAAATATTTGTGGTTTTCATCTGGGCAGTTTAAAGAAGCTGTGAATATCTCATTTTGTTACTTATCTGTATCAATCAAACTTTTGCTGTCAACAGAAAATGAAGTTGGCTTTATTTTGCTGAGTGCCTGATTTCCATTAAGTCACTGATTTTCAGTAATAATTTTACTATCTTTTAATTTCTTCTGAAGTGACATGCAAGTCAATATTTTCATTATTTTGTCCAGGCAAGATGTTATACTAATTGACCTGCAAACATGTGTGTTAATAGTACCTTTCCCTGTAACAGTAATTAATGTAATAAATTAAGATTTTTTTAAAAACACAAAATAACTGTATTTGTGAAAATAATTAACAACACTAGTTAAGTGAAAAAGTACATGTACGATGAAAATTAGAATATGATTATAGGCTTTAGGGTTTACACAGTAAGTGGTAAAGGTGAGGTAGCATAACACCCATCTGTCAGCAAGGACACAGAAAAGATGAAAATCTGTGTTGAGATCATGCTCCAAGTGTTCTCTCTGATACCTTCTGCAGTGGCTCTGATAGACATCCCTCAGGGTCTCTATTTATAGTGTAGCTGGTTTGAAAGGGGTATCCTTACAGTCGTATACATCATGTTCCAGTAACTTTCTATTGCAGTCATGTTGTAACTTTTAAACAGAATTTTCCCCAGCACACAGTGGACGTCTTACTGTGCGTATTTACTGGCAGGCAGATCTCATGTTTAATATGTTTGCATATTTATATTCTTGCTGTCGATATTGTGGAACCAGTCCTAGAATGGGCTGCTAAATGCTATTGCCTCAGGAGCTTGAATCCTTAAAGCTGGTTATCCATCATGCTCTCATTGAATATGAACACAGCGTTGTACTTGATTGCTTTAGTTCTTCCCAAAGGGAACAGAAATATTCTACTTTTCATCATACTTTCCCACTGGTGGTAGTGAGCCAGTATCATTGCAAAGCTCCTTTTGTTCTTAACATACTTAAAAACATCCTTTTGCCCTGTTTCCTTTGTCCTGCTAGTTGCAGATTTTATTTTTTTTCTTGATATCTTTAACTTGCTTATGCAGTGAGTAACAACAAACATGGATACACTGCACAATGGCAATATGTATTTGCCTTATATTTCAAAACTCTGTGTTTTTTGCTTCTGGAATGCTGTTCAGCATTCCATTGGATGATGGTGAGAAGTTGTCTAATGTTCTCTTATGTTAACCATGTAATAAATCCCAAGTTGCTGCTCTGTCATCAGATATTTTCCAGGCTAAGCAGTGACTCCGTGAAAAACTGTCAGATAATTTTGTGTGTGTGTTTTTTTTTTCTTTGATTGCTGTGTAAGCAATGTATGTCAGTGCATTTTGGGAATTTTCGTGAGTGAGAAATCTGTAGATGACACTGCAGAAGTTAACAAACTAGCAAAATACAGCTTTGGTTCTTTTCCAATACTTTGTCGTCCTCGCCTCTGTTTGCACAGGAGCGTGGTCTGCTGCAGCTTCAAGAAGGAGCATCATCATACAGCTTTAGGTCGGTGCTGTGTACCATGCTGTTGCTTTGCTATCATACTTTCATGACCTTTGTGTTAGGTAAGATTGTTTATAATAACTCTTGGATTTGATTAGTTCTTGTGGGACACGGAGGGGAAAAAGATGATTCCATCACCTATTTGTTGGTGAATTGTTTGTTCATAATCAGATTAAATATTTGTGGGTGATTTTACAGTAGTGATCATAACTGAAGAAAGTGTCTTAGAATCATAGAATCATAGAATCATAGAATCATCTAGGTTGGAAAAGACCTTTAAGATCATCCAGTCCAACCATTAACCTACACTACCAAGCCCACTCTAGACTAATCAAGGGTAGACCAGACTAAACCATATCCCGAAGTGCCACATCTACCCGTTTTTTAAACGCCTCCAGGGATGGGGACTCCACCACCTCTCTGGGCAGCCTGTTCCAATGCCTGACCACCCTTTCCGTAAAGAAATTTTTCCTAATTTCCAGTCGAAACCTCCCCTGGCGCAGCTTAAGCCCATTTCCTCTTGTCCTATCGCTAGCTACTTGGGAGAAGAGACCAACACCCACCTCACTACAACCTCCTTTCAGGTAGTTGTAGAGAGCGATAAGGTCTCCCCTCAGCCTCCTCTTTTCCAGGCTAAACAACCCCAGTTCCCTCAGCCGCTCCTCATAAGGCCTGTGCTCCAGACCCTTCACCAGCTTCGTTGCCCGCCTCTGAACACGCTCCAGCACCTCAATGTCTTTCTTGTAGTGAGGGGCCCAAAACTGGACACAGTATTCCAGGTGCGGCCTCACCAGCGCCGAGTACAGGGGGACAATCACCTCCCTGCTCCTGCTGGCCACAGCATTCCTGATACAAGCCAGGATGCTGTTGGCCTTCTTGGCCACCTGGGCACACTGCTGGCTCATGTTCAGCCGGCTATCTACTAACACCCCCAGGTCCTTTTCGGCCAGGCAGCTTTCCAGCCACTCCTCCCCAAGCCTGTAGCGTTGCATGGGGTTGTTGTGACCGAAGTGCAGGACCCGGCACTTGGCCTTGTTGAACCTCATACAGTTGGCCACGGCCCATCGATCCAGTCTGTCCAGGTCCCTCTGCAGGGCCATCCTACCCTCGAGCAGATCGACACTCCCACCCAATTTGGTGTCGTCTGCAAACTTACTGAGGGTGCACTCGATCCCCTCATCCAGATCATTGATAAAGATATTGAACAAGACTGGCCCTAAAACAGAGCCCTGGGGAACACCGCTCGTGACCGGCCGCCAACTGGACTTAACACCATTTATCACTACTCTCTGGGCTCGGCCACCCAACCAGTTCTTTACCCAGCGATTGTCTTAATCTTCAAGATGGAGGTTTGTTTAAAACATAGGAAGGGAGATGACAAGGATAGCAAAGGAAGTTGTGAGAACTAAATCCATCTTCAGTAGTCAGGTGCATTATTTGGAAGGTTAAAGTAATGGCTGTAAGTGATGACTTCCTGAATACTTTGTTCATGTTTATATGTCATCCTTGACTTTTTTGGGAGGTGGTAGCTTCCCGCTGAGATACTTCCCTGTTATCTCCTGTTAAAGCATTCTACAAAATGTGTTGGGCTGCGTGTGAGTTTTCAAGTCAGTAAGCACCATGTTGTTCAGGTCTTCCTGCTTGCTGGCTTAGTGCAACACCAGCCTGTATTTATGCCGTACTCATCAGAGAGAGGAACTTACATATTGGCCAGATGAGGATGGCTAATCAGTACTTTGCGTTCCTGTTCTTTTTTTTTTTTTTTCTTTTTTTTTTCCCTTTTTTCTTTTCTTACTATTTTTATCACTTGCATTTTTATGCATTCTAGGGACAGGAAAAGGAAATGTTGAGGAAGCAGAAAGACTACTTAAGCCTTACTTGGCTCGCTATCCAAAGGTAAAATGAATCATAATTTAGTTTGGTATGATCGTTTAATGTTTTCTTGCCAAATCTAGACTGCATCGTCAGCCTGAAAACTGTTATAGAATACTTGTATTTTTATTATTATTTATTACAGGGAGCCATATTCCTGTTTTTTGCAGGCAGGATAGAAACACTAAAGGGTAATATTGATGCGGTAAGTAATCCTTTTCTTTTTGCTCTTGGGGAAGTAAGTCTTGAAAGCTTTAGAAAAACTCCTTCAGGAACAATGTTTCCTTTTTGGCTAATGCTTCCTGTGGCTTTGGCCTACATGTAATTTATAGTTTATGAATTACAAATAGGAATTTTGAAAACTATTTTGACTAGCTTGTTTGGCCAGCTTGTTTTGCTACCCTTCTCAATTTCTGGTGATAATCTAGTCCACCAGTATTAATGACACAGTTTTCTCACTGTCTTTCCTATCCAGAAGCAAGTTGTGCATTTAATAACATCCAATGGTAATCCTTTGCCTTCAGTCTGAGTGGAGAGTCATACAAGACTTGAAAGCATTAGGGAGGTGAAGAATGCATGTCCAAAATACTCTGAGACGGAGTATCAGCTACTGTACAGTGCAGTAGCTCCCTCGAAATCTTTGGAGCTGCAGCAATAAATGTCAGCTAAGCATCTGTCCTTTGACTTTAGTTTCCTAATTTCCCTAAGCACAAACATTCATTTTGCCTATGCTCAGGACTTCATATAACTTCCAAGAACAGGGAGCTCTGTGGCAGGGCTAAACTTGCTAACACCAAGATGACTGTGGAGCCAAGGATCTCTTGTATGAAGCCAACAGACATGATTTTGGGGAACACTGGGCTGTTAATAATTTGGAAGTTGCAGGAGCCATGCCAGCAGATCATGGAGCCCCAGTGTCTGTTACAGCACTGATGTATGTGCATTTACACATGATTAAGGCAGTGTTTGGAAATCTCTGTGTTCAGGCAGTTAATAGATATGAAGAATGTTGCGAGGCTCAGCAATACTGGAAGCAGTTTCATCACATGTGTTACTGGGAGCTCATGTGGTGCTTCACCTACAAGCGCCAGTGGAAGATGGCTTTCTTCTATGCAGACCTGCTAAGCAAAGAAAACACTTGGTCGAAGGTAAGTTAATCAGAACAGGAGGGTGGAAGGCGCTGTAGTATCTGTTAACTTTCAATCAGATTGAGTTGACTTCTTGTAGCTTTGAAGCTTTTGTAGCTTTGAAGATGAAGATTGTAAAACCAAACCTGGTCTGCTGTGGCTTTTATCGACCAATGTGAATTGCAAACATTCAAATCTGAACAGATTGTGGGCAAACAGAAATCTTTCGGGTCTGACCTGTAGGTGAAGAACAGCTTGTTAAAGATGTTCTGCTGTGTATTGACTGGTTGTGTCATCAACACGTTGCAATTAATGGCGCAAGTTGCCATTTCTTTCATTACATTATGGATATAAGCTCTTTTGGTGATGAGTGAGGCTAGCCATGATGGTGCCTCCAGGATAATAAATATAATTACAAGAGGCGCCCTGTACGTCTGAGAGGGAGAAGCTCTTCCATCCAGAACCCTAGTCGCTTTCCTCCCTTTGTCTTCCCCTGAGCCCCAGGGAAATATGTCAGAAGATATTAAGTCTGGCCAGGGGCAGGGGGCGCGGTCGTTGGGTGGAGGTTGGTTTGTTCTTAATGCAATCAGACTATGTGTGTGGGGAGGGTATCTCTGTCTGGTTTTTCTACTACACATTTTATTGGCCAAGTGGAACCAAAACCGACATAAGGTCCAAGCAGCCAGGTGAGAGCAACTCTCTCAGTGCTCCCACTTGGGTGAAAACTGCAGTATGGCCCTCCCCCGTGCCCCTGGGGATTCCAGCAATGCATTCAGCCAGGTGCATTAGTCTGAATAGCTCCCATGGAACTCCCACAGCCAGGGGTGCACCGCCTGGCTAAAGGCTTTAGTATCCTGAAATGCTGTACGATTAATATTAACGTGTATCCGTTTAAACTGTGTGTAGAGTTTTACACTATATTGCAGGGGCCTTAAGAGCAGCAGAGAAGATGCTTCCTATTAATATGTAATCTACAGTGCAACCATGATAGTAGCAAACCAGTAACTACATGAGCTAAATGAAAGATGGTCGCATATATGCACTGTTAGATTCCAGTGTAAATAAATAATCATGGCTTAAAATATTCTAGAAAACTTCTGAAACTTATGGTTACTGTAGACTCCTTAAAGCAGTACTCAAGAACTCACCAACTGTTATTCTCTACCGTTGCAAGAGTTGTGATGTCCTCTGCTGCTTTGCTTTCCTTGGTTGCTGAATGTATGATTGCTCGGGAATCCCTATGAAATCAGTACTTTTCATAATCCGAAATCATGAAACCCCTCAAAAATGGTTTCATGTTCTCTGGAACCTAATATTTGAGATTTGCTACTAAGTTGTGATTGGACACAGAGACTATGTAGTAGTATGCTTTTTTCTCTGAGCAAGACCTTTTCATGAGTTTCCTAGCATGTATTCCTGAGAGTAATAAAAATTCACTTTATACAAACATGACATTTGTTCTTGGAATGTGGACATAAACTGTAAGCTGATACAAAGTAAACAAAGACATACATGATAAAAAAAATTTTCTGTACTCCACTTTCTAAAATACTTACCTCCTGCTTAAAATTTTGTAAGATTACATCTGTTTGTGAGCAAAAGCAGCAACTTCTTCCTCTTTGTTGCTGTTCTGTGCTTTATGTCAATAATGGTGATGCTGTAAATTCATTTTTCTGTACAGATATTCTTGATTGCATTTGCAGGCTACTTATATTTACATGAAAGCTGCTTATCTCAGTATGTTTGGACCAGATGACTGCAGTCCTTTCGGAGACAGCGAAGTTGAATTATTTAGGTAAAATTTGCTAGCTCCCAGTTACAAGAGTTTCTTATCTTTTCATGGCACAGTGTTGGGGAAGAGAGGCAAAACTATTCATTGTGCAGTTTGGACGATCTGCACAAGTAGCATTGGATTGGTAAGAAATTGCAGAATGAAACATTCCCTTAGACTAAAGTGGACCCCGAGTTCAGACCGCAGATTTCTACTGGCCTGGAAATACTTTAGAGACAGGATATTAGGTCTATCAGCCATACAGTGGCTACTGCTGTTGCGTGTAATATTCACAATCTTTTTCATTTTTTTCCTTTAATCAAGACGGCATGTAAGATCTGAAAGCCTTCAATGGATTGTGCTACAAGATGTGTGCCTCCTTAGTGGAGACAACATCAGTACACCTTGATTCTTGGGTTTTGAGCCTGAGAGGAATATGAAATAGTTAAATGTGCAAGTGAATATATACATTATTAACACAGTGAATTAACCTAATTGTAATGTTTAAGCTCAAAAATGCCTAAACTTCGCTGGGCTAAAGAAAATTGATTACTTTCTTTTTTTACAATTTTTCTATAAACTCTAAATATCACTTTTTTATGTGCTTACAAAATATTGATACTTTTCAGGCCTTCCATATCTTATATAATCATTACAAGCAGATTTCATTGGATTTGGGATCCATTACAAAGTGAATCAGTTTGGTCTTTGGGAGAATGGGAGGAACACTGAGAAAAGCTAGCTTGCCTCTTTCCAAGTCTGTGAAGAGAGATGGGCCCTTTATAAGTTAGGTGCATCATCTAATTTATTCTTTGGGTGGGGAAGAGTCCCTCTTCCTCCTGCTTGATTAAAGAGGGAGCCTAGAGAGATACGTGCCCTGCATGAAGACAGCTTTTGTGAATATGTATTGCTCAGCTTCCCGAGCAGTTGCAATAGCTCAGTGTGTAACAGCTTTTTTAAGTTCTCTTTGGCTTGATTTTTTTTTTAAGTTTGAATTTTTTTTTCCCAGAGGTTCACAGAGAAAAATTGCCTTACATTTTCCTTTAAACTTTCAGGATTGTTCCCAGTTTGAAACTGAAAATTGCAGGGAAATCATTGCCTACAGAAAAGTTTGCAATTCGGAAAGCTCGACGATACCTATCTTCAAACCCCATTCCTTTGCCTGTTCCACCTTTGGTAAGTTAGAAATATACACACACACCCTTATTACCATTTTTTTAATTTATGGAAATAAACCCAAGATAATTAGAATAGTATCTTTCCATGTTTCTAAGGTAAAACCTCTGCAGGAGACTGGAATGTTCCCAAAGCAAAGCCAAATGAATGCGAGGAATGCTGTAAAACTGGGGCATGCACCAGCCACAGGGAACTAAGCCAGTTGTTTGTGACACGTAAATGTGTTGCATATGTAACTCATTATTCCGGCTATAGACTAGCATGCTTCTAACAGCTTTCTTTTGATTCCCTTTTGAGGAACTTTGCCCTAGGTCTCTTCTGTCATGTGTCATTTACTGAGACTACTGCAAGAAGACTTTAAGGTACAAGTTAGGGCGGGGAAAAACAGTGAAGGAAATAATGCAAGAAGCAGGGACTGCATGCAAGCATCTATTTAATGTGCCCCTGAATGTTTGCAATTTGGTACTCTCCAGAGCAATTCAAGGGTGCCGGGATGAAACAGCCAAATCCTTTAGCCACTCCAGAAAACCATTGCGTACTGTCGATACTTTTTTTTTTTTTTTTATGCTGGCCAGTTCCCTGCGGCCAGATGAGAACAGCTGCATAAGGCACCCATTGCCTCGCTCATGGTGTACTTACAAAAATCTGTCTGCAAAGAACACATAAAAGAACGTAAATGGATTTTGACTCCACAGGTTTGCCAAGTGCAGTGGTGTTAACATTTGCAGTGCTTTGAGCTGTTGTGTTTGAGAAACAGATGGATAATTAGTAAATACTCTTTAAGAAAATGCCTGAACAAGGAGAGCCTCTTGGAGACACCAGTGAGTAGTCATTTCTCAGCCCACCAGCTGGGTATGTGACACAGTGCTGCTTGAAAAAATATAGTTGTTACAGCATAGCATGGGTATTCACTAGGGGCCACTTTCCACTAAGTCGTAAGACTGAAATGAGAGGAAATAATTAGGTTACTTTGATTTGCCTTTCAGGTTTCAGAGATTGTAGAGAGTAAGAAACGTACACACCTGGGGTTTGGCTGGGCTGTTCTAATGGGATTTTAGCAGAACAGGTTTCGGTACTAAGAGCTCTCCTTGCAATGGCCGGGCACTGTGCCCTTTGTTTCTGCTGCAGTTGCATTTCTGAGGCAGCAGATGCCGCAGCTGAACAGTTAAAAGCACTCTGAGGATGTGGAATTGGGTGCAGAATCTCATCTCTAGGATTTTTCTTTTCACTGTGAAGGGGCTTGCTGAGAGGAGCGAGTCCTCAAGCAAGTCTTAGCTCAGAGATTTAGCCTAGAATAAATGCAGTTTGAGTACTTTTGTGTCAAAACCGTGTTAACAAATCTGCACTAGATGCAGTAAGTTCAGCACGTGTTTTCCAATCAATAGAGACCAGATGGTGAAAGCAGCAGTGACTGGGGCTAACATACTGTTTCATCTATTCTAGCCTGACAGCTTTTTGTACAATAGTTCCAGAACTTAGTTATTCTATACAGAAATTTTATCAAAAAGCTTTAAATTATCAAATACAGACTAGGTCATATAAATAAACAGAATAAATAACTTGTCATGAGGACCAGTCATAAGTCTATATAATATTTCCATCTTTAACTTTGTGATTGCTAGTCGCAATGGGCACATTTGGTCTGGTGATACACTCTAAGAGAGAACCCCAATAACAAATAGGAATTAAACCAATAGATTTTAATGACATTTACTCTAAGAACAGTTGAATAAGAAAGAAGTTACTTTATGTGGGAACATCAAAGCAACCTGAGGAATTTAAGGGATTTACAGTTCAGCTCTAAAATTCTGTTGGTTTGTTTGAAGCTTGGCTTAAAGTTTAGGGGTTTTGGTTTTCTTTTTGTTTTGTTTTCCTGAGTTTTCATATTTTTTCTATGGAAGCAATACATCGTAGTTATTTATAATTATTACTGCTCTGGCTAGGATAGAACTGAAAAACAAGAGGAGACCCTAACGAAGGGACAGTTAGCCAAGTGCCGTGAATGCTTTACGTCTGTCTGTTTTTTTGGTACTTGCTTTCATCTATAAGTGAGATTGTGTCTGCATTCTGTTCAAGCAATCCTCCTTGCATTGTGTGAAGTAAGTGGCTCTTTAGTTGTCTTCCAGGGCTAATTTGTTCTGAAAACCAATGTAACAAGTTTTCAGTTGCAATGAAAATATGTTTTGACAAACTGACTTTTTATTTAAGGAATCTGCAACTTTCTCATCACACAGAGATAAACTGAAGTTTTTGATAACTGCATTTATCCAGTACTGTAATTAATGATGCTGTCATTTCTCCCTGACCCTAGGAAATGATGTATATCTGGAATGGCTATGCTGTAATTGGAAAATGTCCCAACTTAACAGAAGGCATGTTAGAGACCTTAATTGAAGCAGAAGAAGCATTGGCAAGAAGTTCAGGTAATCAGCGATATGGTTTAAGCAGGTATTTTACAGTGCAATAGCTAAAGATCTTATCTGTGAATAAAGAGAGATACTCATTAGTAAAGTTAATCTGATCATTGGAGGAACATAGATAATGAAACCATAAACTGTTTATGCAGATAGGAATAATTTTCCTTTTTAATATAGCAATAACTTACAATAGTAGCAAGTGGTTTTACATCCACAGATGTGTATTAGGAATAGTTTATGACATGTATTAAAGGACTGTTTATTTTGCATATATCAGCATATGCATTGACTTGATTACTTGGATCATGAAGCTTTGTTATCCTCAGATACCGTATTTCAGTTTTAAAGGTTAAATAGAAGGAGACAAGTCAGTCTTCTGTTTTAAAAGTGCTGTCAATTTATGATGTGTCCTTGGGCTGAATGGTGTTGGTGTGTCAACAGTATGCTATAGAAAGCTGAGACACCATGGATAGGCTTTCTTTGCACTATGAATGAGCATAAGATAGGGGACAGTATTGAACTGGAACAGGCTCTGCTACCACATCTTCTGTCAGTCTGTTAATTAGTCGCCCATGAGAAAGTTCAATTGATGTTCAGTTCTTGCCAATCTTTCCTAACTCCTAGGGGAGCGCAACCAGTCTGCACAGCTTTACTCACAAAGTTTTCCCTTATAAAATATTTTATCTTGTTATTATATACTACCTTCCCTTAAAAGGATCAAGTTGCTGTTGACAAAGGAATATGGGCTAAATCACTGCACTGCAGTCTTTTCTAGATCTTGGTCTTCCTGTGCACATTATGTTACACAAGATTTGAAAGAGTTGCCTGAACGACTGGCTAAAGCTATCAACTTTTGATTAATTGTGAAAGAGAAAAGAAATATTTCCAGTGAAGGTGACATCTTAGAAGAAGACTTTTCACCCTTTCACTTTCTTTGTCACCCATTTTGCTACATTATTTTGGATAAGTGAATTATTTCTCTATTCCCTTTTTTTGTAGATGGTAGATTGTGGCTAAGGCTGACTTTTTGCAGGGACTTGTAGAAGCTGATTCATGTTTATAAAACACTGTGAGGACATGTAATCAAAAAGTGGGACATACTTTAAACATACCAACAACTTAAAGTATTACCTCTTCCAAATAGTGACTTGTTTCCAGGCATCATGCTTTTCTTGAGCTTTCCTGACAGTGTTTGAAGCTAAACTATTGTATTTTCTCTATCTCACTGTTAGATTCATAATGCAAGAATCTACCACTCTAAAATCTGAGAACGTGCTCCTAGCAGCGTTATACCATATAAGATGTAAAAGGAAGACTGTTAGTGGAAGTAATGTCTAGAAATGCAAATCTGATATGCACAATTGTGTCTAGGATAGGTCCCTAAATGTTTGCTTATACAATCCAGGGCAGTTTGTAGGCTAAGTGGAGAAAATACAGACATGTGAAACGTGTTCATGGGACACATGTCCAGAAGAGACAACTGATCTGCTTTTTTTTTATTATTATTATTACGAAATGCCTCTTCTGTGGCCCTGAGTCATCTCACTGTGCACATACTTAGCATGTCAACTTTTGCCCTGTTCCCTGTTCCTTCTCAGTTAATTTGCTGCATAGTCTTTGGGCATCTTCCCTGGGATTTGCTTTGGTGACATATGTATGTAGGTGCCTCTGTGGGACTTAGCAATAGAAGTGACTCCTATTGTAGGATCAAGGCCTCCAACCACATAGTCCAAAGGGAAGCAGCTGTTCCATGCAGTATGTGTCAGCATTTTATCAGCTGGAGAGATAGAGGAAGAACCAGGTAAGGATTGGAGTAGTGGAAGCAGGGTGAAATTCAGTAGCACAAGATGCACAGCATCACACATTTTGCAGAAATTCTTATTAGCTAGTATTTCATGAATTGGAAATGAGCAAGCAAGCTGAAGACTTTGCTTGTGAACTTAAAGACTAAGCTGCCTATATGGAATGGCTATGAAAAAGCCAGATGTTTTCTTTGAAATATATCATGCAAAAATTTTCTGGTGGAGAAAGGTTGTTAGTAATGACTTTGAACTAGGCACTGGTGAGGCTGGAAAGGCTCAGGGCACTCATAGTTAGAAGTATAAACTCAAAAAGAGGTGAAAAGAAGGTAGGGTAAGAAGATGAAGGGATGAGAGGTGCAGGTAGCAAAGTTCGGCATATTTTTGTTTAGCCAAACAAAGGTGGAGAATTGATAAAACTTGCCTATGAATAGATAATATGACTAGAAGTCAAGGAAGGAGAACAGCTATACATACTAAAGGGCAATAAAGGCATAAGGCTAAGAAATTTAAAGTTGGACCTCAATATTTCCAGAGTGGACACTTTAAATTAGCTTTCAGGTGTCAGAACAATAAGATTGTGGAACAGCCTTTTAGTGGGAGTAGGGAGGGAAAGAACAGCCTAACAATTTTTAGACAAAGTTTGATGGATTTCTGAAAAAGTTGATGCATGTTTGTCTCTGCATTAAATGAACTAAATTGACCAGTTAGTTCCTTCTGTCCTGTGTTCCAGTAAAGGCATTGTGCTCACACCTACCTGTGTAAAAGTTCTCCTACAGGTAGGAAAGTTTCTGCTGCTCTAGAGTTTTCTAAACTGTGCCATTTACTTAATCTTGCAGCTACAGAATTACTAGCAGATGACCAGTGTGTGATAAAACTGTTAAAGGGTTTATGCCTCAAGCATTTGGGCAAGATCTCAGAAGCAGAAGACCATTTCAATTACATCTGTTTAAAGTAAGTTTTCATTCCTGGCATATAGGAGAGAATTTCTAGTAACTATTCATTTCAAGTAAGAGGAGATGCAACCGTGATATGAATAGAAGGGAAGGGACTGCAGTATCTTTAGTATTTATTTCAGTTGCTTTGATATCAAGGAATTGCAATTTTAATTGCCGGTGTTGCTAGCCATGTATGGTAGAACAATTGCAAATCTGCACTTTTTACTGAGATACTTTCTCCTTTTTTGGGGACTATACATGCATAAAATTTTTGAGATACCACTGCCCTTTTTTTCCCCACTTTGTCTAACCAGTCACGAAGAAGCTGCACCCTAAAAGCCAAATGCAGTCTGCAGAGACAGATGGCAGCACAATTATATTTGGAACTTCTATACATCATGCAGCGAATGGCATCTCTTTTTGTCAATTCACATGGATAGAGTTCATAATATTGTCATCTTTTCTAATAGTTCCCTGATAATAAAGGCAATATTTTGTAATCCTGAGAAATAACATACTGTGTAGGATGGTTATACAAAATACACATTTAATAACCTGGAATATAGCTTCAGATAGAGAACATGACAAGTGTCGTAACAGAGATTGATTGCTCCTTTTGATCTTAGCTAATCCCCTATTTATTTGTCTTTGGAACTGTTAAGTGAAGGAAACAATATATCATTTCAAGATCTTGAGGCTATTTGTTTTCCAATCCAGTGAGAAGAAGGTAAAATATGACCATTATCTCATTCCAAATGCCTTGCTGGAGCTGGCGATACTGTATCTAGACCAGGATAGAAGAGAAGAAGCAATAAAACTACTGGAAAGAGCAAAGTAAGCAAGTGAAAAGCCTGTGCTGATGTCTGATGGGTCAGTATGGTATTTTACTGGTTAGCAGGAAGCAGAAACATTCCATTAATACCATGGAAACTCATTGTTACATTTATTCAATGGAAGTACGCATGCACTAGTTTTGGTTTGGACCTTTCTAACAGTAGCCATTATCTGATCATTCAGTCTGTGACTTACCCGTCCGTTCTGATAAGAGCAAAAAAAATTTTGAAATGTTAATATGAATGTCAGAGGCTTCCATAAGAAATAATCTATGTGTAACAAAATGTAATAATCTTTGTAGTCTACTTACTTATTCATAAAAGATATATTAAATTAAAACAAAGCTCTGTGTTATGGCTAAAATAGCATTACTGAAGTTGATGGCTAGCAGTGCTGTTTTCTTTCCTTGATGGAAATACATTTAAGATAATGCTTTCGGTTGCATTTAGTGTCTTTGTGTTGTTTCATCTGCACCTGAAAGGCAAGTGAAACACCTGCTTTTACTATTTTGTGTGATTGATTTTTCTAGCAAAGTAGGTTTATCAGGAATAGTTGGACTTGATCATGCATGTTCTTTATTATAAAATTAACAAAATACGGCTTTTGCCTCTGTCCGAGCCTTTACTTCTCTGCTGAGCCAAAATTTCTTGTGGGAGGAGTGGGGAATCCAAACCAAACAACCCTTGCCCTCTTCAAGCCTCCTGCAACAGGGTAGTTCACCTCTCTGCCTAGATCCTGAATGAGTCCAGATGTCTGCATCTTTCCAAGTGCCAAGTCACGCCAGTCACTGCTGCAGGTGTTAGCAGCTACAAAACTGATGTCTGGCCCAGGTTTCAAAGAGGTCAGATAGAGTTTTTGCACTGAGCTTTTGTCCAAGTCAGTCCACTGTGCAAGACAGAGTGGTGAATCAGTCTACCGAAGACTATGCCAAAAGCCTGTCAACACAAAAATTAAAATATTGCAATGCTTAATCTCCTGCGCTTGTGAGCCTGGTTCTCTGTAGACTCATGGAAGATATTAAGAGGAGCAAAAATTGCATTAGCAAAACGCAATGGAAAGTGTTTCAGTTGGTTTCACATTCCTCAAAGCATGCCTCTCCTCCTGTCCTCATTTCCTTTGTTCAAATCTCTCTTAAGAGATCTAGAAATTAATGATTTAGAGCTGCTCATTCCATCTGGTACTTCTATTGCTTGCTGCTCAGCCATTGCACAGAATCATAGAATCATAGAATCGTTTAGGTTGGAAAAGACCTTTAAGATCATCCAGTCCAACCATTAACCTACACTACCAAGTCCACACTAAACCAATCAAGGGTAGGCTAGACTAAACCATGTCCCGTTTCCCTGATGGCTCTGTGTGGCTCCAGTCACAGGCTCCCTCGAGGGAAGGTGTTTGGCTTAAAGAAGAGCACCAGCAGACAGCAGGTCTTAAAAATTTGTTGTTACCCAGTGTATGGAAAGCTAATACTCAGACTTGCTATGCTCAAAGAACTCATGGAAACTGTAATGATATGCAAAAAAAAAAAAAAAACCCAAAACCAAACAAAAAAAACCCCACCACAAAACCCCTCCTTGTTTCAGTCAGTCATAAAAAAAGTGCAGTCCTTACATTTCCACCTGTAGCTGTTACACTGCATTAAAATGCACGGGGTTTATAAGCTTTTGGCTAAAAATGCTGAATGTCTTTGCAGCCAGTAGAGGGAGAACACGTTGTCCGTGGTGGGTTCCAGGACTGCAGAATCATGTTTGCAATTGGCAGGAGTGCAGACGAGCACTCAGCCTGTGCATGACGCTTGATTTGCTTGACCTAAATCCACATACTGCTGCTGGCTTGAATGTTTCAAGTCTGGGAGAAAGAGCGGAATGAGATGATAAACAGTTTTGGCTTGGTCATGCGTGGAAATATTTCTATTTCTCTTTGTATTACTGTAAGCTACAAGCAAGAATATCAGCCTACTGATGACAAATGCAGTATCTGTGTGACAAAATCTACTTAATTTAAAGAAAAAACTCCAAAGAGTTTCAAATCAGCATACAGCACAGCCCAGTCACCTCCTTTTCTCAATCAGCCTCTTGGGTGTTGCATACATAAAATTATAAGCCGGTGTAGGATGGGCGTGGAATTCTGTGTTTCCACAAAGAGACCGCCACTGCCATAGTGACAGATACCATGCTTCCATGCTTGATTTGAATTACGAATTTTGAACTGAAATGCTCTTAAGGTAGACTGTTTAATACTTCATGTTATGTTTCTGTAAAGATGACAAATATCTTCTAAAAGAAAATTGGCATGCTCTAATCCTCTTTGGTATCTGGATTCTGTATCCATCCTGCAAGAGCTGACATGTTAATTCCTATTAAATAGGATCTGCACTTCCTATGTGGTCCTAGGGACAAAATTTCTTTTTTTATATAAGCTTTTCCATGAAAACACAGATTCTTTTAGTGTTTCTGTAACTCTTCAGCGCATGGCATATCTACTGGCGACTATAGGAAGATGGCACTGCTGAGTCAGCCACTAGATGTTTGGGGGGGGAGTCCAGCCACTCTTTCCCCAGGCTGGAGAATTGCTCCTCGAAAGGTGATACAGAGTCTCGTGTGTGCCCTCCTTCTCTTGCCAAGCTTCTAGGGAAGCAAACTGTCTGGCCTTATTTCCTACACACAGTACAGTGCACATTGTTGACAACCACAGGATGCAGATGGGGTGTTTCCCTCTTCTCGTTCAGGACAGCTGCTGTCTCTTTTTCTTTGAAATGTGTCTGCTGAATTAAGATGAGTCCATCTTATTAAAATGAGAAAAAAAAAAATCCTGAAAATGTTTGTATTCAAATTTGTCAGTTATACTTTGAGAGGGAGAAAAAAATCTAATTTCTGAATGTAAACTAAGTGGATGTTATAGCTATTTAATGTGAATTCAATATTTTGATTGAGTAGAACAGATTCAATTACTTATTAAGCTATATTTTTCTGGTAATTGCCAGACAGTGGAACTACAAATAAAGAACAAAGAGCTGCATTGTTTGGCTAGGAACACATGCCTTGTATTTTAGAGTAGGCAGCAAAGGAGTTTGTGAAGAAAGGCTTTTTTGCTGTCTACAGTTGTTTTGCCTAGAATAATAATATAAAGATAACTTGAAAATGTTTAAAATATATATATTCATCAGAGCGGATCTGCTTTTGTTTTAGACAAAACTACAAGAATTACTCCATGGAAACAAGAACACATTTCAGAATTCAAGCTGCCCTGCACCAGGCCAAATCCGCCCCAGAAAATGGAATGCATTCTGAAGCCTCGGCAGTGTCGTAACTTTTTCTTCTTTGATGTCCTGTTTGTTGCAAACTTTGGTGCAGAAACTTACTGACACTTTAGAATTATTTTTCTTTCTCTTTCAAGTCAGCGAGAAACCAAATCATTTAAAATTTTAAAGGTGATGCATAAAACATTAATCTAGTGTAGTAACATGGCAAAATACTTCTCAAACCAACCATAACCCTGAAAAATATTGTTTTTTCCAACAGTGGCTTTTTGAATACTTACATCTGTGTAATTCATTTTTCAATCATGTGTGCCTTTTTTCTTGCATTGGCAACATTTAACTAAGCAAGCTACAACGTAAAGGGGAACAACTGAAAAAAACTAACAACAAAACTTTAAAGATTCATGGATTTAATCTCAGTTAGCTATAAATGTTTGTTTGAATTCACACTGCTAGGAGTTGAGAAGGAAGCATCACTTTTTCCAAGTACCTACTTAGCTGACATGGTGTGAGAAAATCTCGGTGCGCAAGAAACACAGCAGGGAGGAGCTCTGAATCTTGGGCATTTCCAGTTGTGCGTAGACAGCTTCGCGTTACCACCTTTTACTCGTCACAATTTTGCTTCTGTAAGAAACTCGGTGGTGAAAAAAATGGTCTCCCTTATGCAAGTATCTTGACTTTTTCTTTAATTTGGTTTTTGTGTCAAGTCTGCTACTTGCAGCAGCGGAATGATTTACCAAGGATTTGGTGGAGGCAGGGTGATGACAGTGTAAAACTGCACCACTGCCTCCTTGACAAGTTTAAAAATGGGAGGTCCTTAGGCAAGTTTTTTCATCAGAACAAACATGATTTGGAGTTTATATCATATTTAAAGCACAAGTCCTTGAAGGTCACTTAAGAAACAGCACTATTGCTCTGGCTGCACAGCAACACAGAGTTACTATGACAGTCAGTTCCTTCTTAGAACAATTGCTCTTAGGTTTGCCGAACTGGAGATGTCCATGTTTAAAGAGATCGTATGGCCATGTTTCCTGTGTTAAGAAGCTGGGGTTGGAGCAGGCTGTCTTGGCACAGTGCTCTGCTTTTCACAAAGGAGAGCCCTTCATCTTTTTGCTCTGTATTGATCTTTTGGGGGAATTTCTGTGTAAGGGGCTTTGAGAATAGAGCAAAGAACTAGCTCTGCTTTCCAGTGCCGTCTACTATAGAATAGCTGCTTTTCTGCAAAAAAACCCTGGTGAAGTCAGACATAACACATATTTGACTCGTATTTACCATTCTCCAGGCTAGCTCCATGTTGTTTGCCTGTGTTTTTTTGGGACACACTTCTACCTCCCTTTTGAAAGAGCTTCTTCCCCGTGACCCATTCTGATATGTGGAGATGGGAGGTCTTCTGACAGCCCTTTTTCTCAGTGGAGATGTTTGTCAGGAAGATTCATATCTATGTACCTCACAGTGAAGATTCGTTCTAAAGTGATTGTTCCCAGCAGAAGAGAAAATTGACAGTTTATAGCTCTGCTTTTACCTCCTCTAAGGAAATGACATTGTTTTATAATTGAAAATTAATATGCAAGGAGACAGAACCACCTGTTCCTCAACACGGAGAACTTGCGTTGTCTTAAAAATAGACACCCTTTATAAAAGTCTTCCCAAGTTAAAATCATAGATGAAGAATGCATTTTTTAAAAGTTAACTTTCTCAGAGAAATTCAGTTCAATAAATTGCTCAATTCAGATAAAATTCAGTATAACCAGTTATGCTATTTACATATTGCACATCAAAACTTAAGTGTAAAAATTCAGTCATTCTTTGTATAGAATAAAAAAGATTCTTGTTCTATTTCATGCATATAACGCCTCTTCTTCCAGTTGTGTCCTTTTCAAATATTTTGGCACTCTTAGCATCTTTTAAGCAAGCAGTGCCATGAAAATTAGCATAAATTGTACTTTGCAGAAAATGAACAATCCTTCCAACTGTAGATTCATCTCTCAAGGCCACTGAAACGCTCTTTGAAATTTCACCCACAATTGAGCTTCGTCTGATCTTAGATACCTTGCACAAAGGACATACTGTGCAATATGCAGTCAACTTCCCTGATTCTTTGTAGTGGTGAAAATCTCAAGATTTTCATAGTCATCTTTGGTCGAGCCCAAATACCAGTCATATCATAGACCCCATCTCCAGCTGCAGCTGAGGACTTTGTAGTTAGCCACAATCAAGTAGTCCATGCTTTCACTCTGACATTTTAGCTCCCAATCAACAGGAAATACACACCTTCCTGATGCAACAACAAAGATTTACGGACTGCAACTCACTAAAGGAAGATAACACCTTGCTTGCTAAAGGATGAATGGAAGGCCTGGTACATTTGTCACTGTATACGTTTTTCAATGTGCTACATTTTGAATTGCCCACCATTACTCTTGGTTCATCAATGTACTTCATTTTGATTCTCTTCTGTGGCTAGAGATCAGAAACTCAGCGGTGTGAGTCTGGGCTGGAAGGTCTATGCCGGGATTGTTTTTCCATTGCTCCTCCTGAAGCTGCTGCATTCTGCCTGAAGCAGCTCTCCAGAGTGGTAAATTACTTCATCCGTCTGGAGTCCCAGGTGCAATGAATTAGGGAAAGCACAACTGGTGCAAGTTCTCGAACAGCTTCAGCGTTCAGTATATTTACCTACCCCAGAAAATAGCAGCTACTCTAATGGAATCACAAATCAGGGATTTGCAGCATGGCCTAAGATTCAGGAAACTTAAGTACTACTTCAGATGGATACAGTCCACACCTCATTTGCAGAAGCAGCACTTCCTTCTGCTTTCAAACACTGCATTGTCTGACCAGTGCTAGAGAAACCCACTGTGTACTAGGCTTCAGCTAACAACTGCTGGTATCAACTCTTCTCAGTCCTCACCAAAGCCAGAGAAGTTAACCAAAGGCAAACTGCTAACTCATACAGCAGAAAAGAGTTTTCTGCATTTGGTAGGGCCTTTATCATAAAACTTACAAACTGTATTTCTTTTTCTGTGTATTTTTTATAGTAGTACTGATAAGTGGTTTCCTGCTGGTAGCTGAGGAGGAGTAGAAATTCATACTGTTTCCTGGATGTCTGCAGCAATTGTCATGGTGCCCCATGTGATATCGCTATGCCATCTGAAAGTGGTAGTGGTCAGGAAGAGAAAAGCAGTAAAATGAGTGTCACTTCTATCATTAGATCCAATATGTGGAATCCCTGTATGTACGGTCTCTCATTAAACTGAAGAGGGAGGATACAGGCTGAAAAGCCAGCAGCTTATACAGAGGTCTAACAAGGTGTAACTACATCAACACCTAGCTCCTATAAATAACACTAGACGAGATAACCTGTTGGATGAAGAATGGTGGGCTGAACCTGGCCACAGGTTTTCCTGATGATCGGAAGAGATTTTGATGAAGTCACAAACATCATACGACTACTATTACTTGGAAACACGCACTTACGGTTGCTCAACTAAACGAGTAGCATAGGAACATGCTTTATTACTGATAATGCAGTTCTATTATGATCTGCAATTAACACATTCTGTCATGGATGGTTAGTTTAAAGGCTGTCCCATTCTGACAGTGCCTAGCCTCAGGTTGTTTACACTGCAGTGATACAGCATTCAGAACTTTCCTTAGGAAACTTTGCCTTTTATAAAATACAGCGGCGTAGAACAGAATCATATCAAACGTTTCCTCCCATTTCACACTTGTTTTCAGCATTAAATTCTATATAGTGTGCCTTAGTATTTTTAGTCGGCCTGGGGTCCAAGACTACGAATAGATCATGGGATGATAGCTTTGACAGCTTGCATGCCTTTGGCCCAACAGAAGCATCAAGTAATGCTCCTGTGTGTGAAACAAGGCTTTCCTAGAGGTCAGTCCCAGATGCAAAAGGCATTCCTAAGAGTTTAAATACAATACTCTCAGCCTCCAGTTCCACCTGCGAGATGCATTTCTTTGCCTTCTCAAGCATAAAAACACAGCAGCAAAGCAAATGTATATGAAATGACCAAAACAACGCGTTCCGCACAGTTGCCCCTCTGGGAGGAAGAGGGGAAGATAAAGAGGTGAGTCATGTTGTTTACTGCTGTACAGGAAAATGGTTCGTGATCGGCCACGTCACTTATGAGCGAGATCGGAAAACCTGAACAGACTAGGAATGAACTTGCTTCTTTTTTCATTATGTTCTGCAAACAGCTTTTTGTGATAGATTATAAGCAAAGTGTGTATTGGCAAGTATTTTAATTGAATGATTTGGCATCATAAAATATTTTTTAAAGATGTTATCTAGGTTTGCTTCAGGTGTTTAAAAAAATAAAAGAGATAAATAGAAATACTTTCTTTTAAAAACATGCCCAGTCAATCCCTGTCTCCAAGATTTATGAATGGCAACAGAGCTAATAAATATCTGCATTGCACTGTGGTAAAATTCTGCATGGTGTTTGCTCCAAATTCAACAATGTTTTTGTAGGACTAGGCTGCGTTCCATTATTTTCTGGGTATTTTAGATCTCTCGACCTACTTACTTTCATTTCTGGCTAAACATAGGCAAAATGTTTATTTAGAATTATGTATTGTGTTCAATTCTACTTGCTTTGCCTCTCCTTGACCATTTTACAGAAAGAATACAGAACAGAGCAGTTATGTACCCCCTTGCATGCTCTTTATGGTCTGCTTCAATTCAAAAAAGAAAAAAATGAAAAAGTTTCTCGTGTTAATCAAGCACTGTAACAACAGCGTGAGGTCTGTGGCTGAAGAGCAGTGTAGCAATATGTCGAGAAAGAGTAGATGAATAGAAGCTGCAATATTCTGGACAGTTTTCATCCCTCACTGTTCCTTTTATGCTGCAGCATGCAGGGTGTGGAGGTAAGGAACTACTTCCTTAGTGCTGGAGCTGTATGGGATGTTTGTCTGCAGCGCTGGAGCCACGGGGGCCATGCTTGGTGTTGATAGTGCCATAGGTGCAGTTCTAGGATGAGCTGGTGTTTTGTTTGTGAATGTGGTGCTTTTCCTGACGTTTTGGTAATGTCTGAAGATTGCCTCTGTTGATACTCTCTGAAGATGCAAAATAGGAACTTTATCTCCAATGGTTAGCAGAGTTCAGTAAATCATTTCTAGAGATGAGAAGCAATGTCGTTTAGGAGATACAATATATGGATCATGTTCAATGTCATCTTCATTTGGGTATGGTACCCAGTACTGCTGTCATCACTACCAAGGTTACACAGCCTCTGTTGGGCAGCTGCAAAGTTTTTTTAGAAGCAACCAGCAGGGCCAGTTACACTTTTGGTATTTACTTTGGCCTTCATTCTTACCGCTCGTGGATACCTGGGTCTTGGGTCAGGTTTCCATTCCATGATGCTGGGCTCATTGCTGATGCAAATAATTCTTGGTGTTCGCAAGGAACAGCAGGAAGTTCACATGTACTGCCTTTGCTACATGTCTACTGAAAGTGTATGATGTGTGACACACATATATAAAAAAGTATATACAGATATACACAAAAAGTGTATGTATGTATACTCACACACACCAGTAGCAGGCTCTGTAGCCAAAGCTTTTTGAAAAGTTGTCAGAACTGTTTGAACTATTAAATTCAGCACTTAAAAAAAAAAAAAAAAAAAAAAGCAAAATACATGAAGGCAAAGCTTTGAAACCTTTTCAGATGATGGCTGAGGAAAATGCAGGGAGGTTAGGAGGCTTTACTAATGGTTTGCTGTGGGATCATAAAGGAACAGAGTGTGCAGTATATAGCTGCCTACAAGGAGAAATCCCCAAACCAGCGGGCAACCTAGCAAAAGCCCTTCAGTGAGGCAACCTCACCAAAAAGCAGTTTTAGGCTGGAGAGTTCCAAGGGCATCAGTTTTTGCTCTGGGGTAGCAGAGCCCTGCCTCAGTGGGACAGCACCTGGGATGGCCCCATCCTGCTCAGAAAACAGTTTTGGAGTGATTCATCTTTTTCCCCTTGCATTTCTGCCTTGTCTGTCTCCCTCAATCTGCCTATCCAGTATGAATTCTTGATGAGACAGGCAGCTACTGCTAATGTGGCAGAAGGGTAGGAAAAAAGATGCTAAAAAGGTGGAAGTGTGTGTGTGTGTGTCTGCAGTGAGAACCCTGGCAGAAGTGCCTCTAGCGAGCAAGAGCAGGGCCTGTTGTGGCCAGGAGAAACGCTTGGTGTGGCCAGCCAGGGTGCATGTGATACGTGCAGTGAATTGAACATTTACTGTTGTGCGCGGAGTTGTTGAAACGCCTTATTTAAACTAAAGACAAATATTTTCTGGGGGTTGGTGCTGCAAAGAATAGGTTTATGAAGTTATTTCTACTTGTTTTCCAACTGAGGGGACAGAAAAGGTTTGGGGACTTTTTGTTTCTTTGTAGCATGGTTGGGCCCCTCTTGCTGAGTAAGTACATACCTTTGTGCGGCTAGAAACATGTACAGGCATTTCACACACACCCCCATTATATAGATTCCTCTCTGCAGCTTTTACTTAGCTAAGTGTCTGTGGCTAGTGTAATAAATCAGTTGCTAGCATGCAAATATAGTTATTTCTTCTGCTTAAATCACAAAGATGCTTTTGCAGAGTGTTTGCACTGTTCTTTTTATCAAAAGGCATTAACTTTGCATTTCATACCAAGAATTCCAAAGCCCCTAACTCTTAGCCCAGAACAGGTTTAAATGCAAGATAAGCTGCAAAGGATGGTTAGCATAAAGTATATTCTTCAAAGTTAAATGCTATATAAAAGCTAATCCTTGAAGCTAATTTTTATTCTGGGTATTAAGTCAAGAAGTGTTCTTCTGAACTGATTTTATTCATGGTTTTTTTTATAGGTTATCAACTAGAATATATGTTTTTAATAAGAATGTGGTGTCTGTAATAAACTGTATTTGTAATCAGCTAGCATCCACTTTGTTTCTAAGTCCATTTTAATCCAGTATTTAACTGATGAGAGGTCTTGTATGTTTAGTTTCAGCCATGTTGTTATTTATTTAACTGACAGTCTGACTCAGAAGATTTTTTTCATCTTTACCACAATTGCACAAGGACAGGAAATGTCAAAGTTTTGAAACTGTGGCAACTTAAGTAAATTCAGGTAATCCCTTAGCCTAGAAATGTACACTTCTACCACTGCAAAGAGAGGACTGTCAGCCTTCCAAACACGTAATTGCTTTCAGCCTTGGGAAGCTGCAAGACAGTAGGAACTTTTAAAACCTTATGTGGTTAAAGCCCTTCTACAACACTAGCTCCTCACAAAGAAATTCTCCGGGCTTTTTTTGTTTGTTTGTTTATGTACAGATTTTATGATTCTCTCCCAGATTTACATAATGAACTGGCAACAAGTAATAAGGATTATCATCCTTAGACGTAAAATGATTAAAGTGGTAATTCCAGTAGCATGCAAGAATTTTTAAGCACAAAGGTCTTTATAAAATGGCGCATTCATTACTTGTCATTGCACCTCTTTTGCCTCAGATTTGTGGGAATTTTGTTTTCTTCTGTTGTACAAGACAAAATCCATTTCCTGCTATAATCTGCAAATGTAACCTAACGCTTTCCTTGCTGTGCAAGCATCGTGGATGTAGGCAATGCCCGCAGTCCCTACCTGCTGTGTTTCTGTGGCAGCTCTTCAATGGGAGAGCAGGTTGCTACGAAAGGCTGTGGTGTCTGGCAATGACTAGGGGCACGTGGACTTTCAAACTCGGTGTCTCCTGCACTGTTGCCTGAAATTGCAGAGGATTGAGCCTGATGCTCCACTCAGCTATTTCTGGGTCTGTGCCAGGCTTGTTTTGCCAGTTACAGTTCTAACGTTCACGCTGAACGTTTTCAGCATACTGCACAGGCCCTACGAAATGCTTTAAAGCAACATTTTTTGATGACTGTTGATGCATCGACAGACTTGTTGGTGTTTTTTTTTTTCCTTCAAATTGCTTTGCAGATGTTTTACTATGGGCCTGTCCACCCTGAAACATACAGCCCTGGCAGAAAAAGGGCTATGGTTGAATAGGTCCAGGTGAGTAAGAGCCAGTTCCACTCACCGAGCTGCAGCAGACTCTGGTTAGGAAACAGCTGTACTGTAAATGGACTGGCTAATATGTTTGAAGTGTAAGTAATTTATTAGACACCTCTGAGACAGGAGGCAAATATTATCTTCATCTTACAGATGGTGGAATTAAGACACAGATCTGTTTTCACAACTGTAGCTAAAATCCAGCTTACACATTATTTTGCATTAAATTCAGATCAGTTACTTTTTTAAATTAGAAATCATCCAGAACATCATTGCACCTAAAAACTTGAAAAATCATTTGATTTATTTGTTATATTTACACATTTGTCTTCAAGCTAAAATCTGAACTTTTTGGAATGTCTTTGTGTAATCACCTCTAGTTTTAGCCCTTCACACCTTTTTGCTATTTAATGAGTATTTCAATAAAACTAATTTTTTCCCTTAGTCCGGTAAGTATATCGGTGTTAAAAGTTCAACTGTACAAAGTGCCTAGAAAAGCATTCAGCTCAATAATCGGTCACTTCATATTTCTTTCAAATCTTTCTTAAACAAATCTTGTAATAAATAAAGACTAATACCAACATGACAATGCTGTATTTTTCAAATTGTTCATTTCCCAGTTTTAACAAGATAAAGAAATGAATACTTAATGTGGACATTGCTTTACCAAAAACAAAAAAAAAAAAGAGAGAGAGAGAAAGAGAGAGAAAAACCAACCCCCCAAAACAAACAGACAAAAAGGAAGACACAAAGGAACACACATGGAATGATGAAAAGGAACAACGATATTGCACAACTTCAGGTCTCTCTTCCCAGATTTTGATCCGTGTAATTGGGTATGTATGAATTCAGAAAAAAATTGTGTCCAGATAAATGTGTAGCAATTTGAGTGACTCTAGACTGCTTTC
The DNA here is from genome assembly GCF_030463565.1 of Pelecanus crispus. Classification (NCBI taxonomy): domain Eukaryota; kingdom Metazoa; phylum Chordata; class Aves; order Pelecaniformes; family Pelecanidae; genus Pelecanus; species Pelecanus crispus. Next base: position 67,871,391 of record NC_134647.1, read on the forward strand.
AATTCCTTCTGACTGCTAGTTGGCATTCTTTAAGAGAGCAGGTTGCTGTTAGCTGCAGGAATAATAAATAAATCAACATGTTGCTTCTACGATTTGCTGACCAACCCTTCAAAAATTATCTGTAACATGCACGATTCTTTTATATTGTAAATACACGAAGTCTTCAAAGTACTTGAGTCTTTAAACACAACTTGTTGTATCAAGTACTGAAACTACAGATGAAAAAGAATCGAGAACGTTCCCTGATTTTTTGTGGTTAACTTGAGATTGCACCTCATTTTGCAAGACCAGGACTTCTCAACATATCAGCGTTGCGTTGAATGTATAAAAGTCACAGTAGGGTACATTAAAGGAAAAAAAAAAAAAAAGAAAAAGAAAAAACAAACATGCTAAGTGGATAAAAGGTCTTTACAGCTACAATCTTTGCTAGACCATCTCTTAACAAGCACATACTGTTTGCTACAGAAATTTGCTAATTGTGTCATTCTGGCTATAGTACTTTTTTTGCCCTCAACTGCTAGTATGACAGTCTGTGTTTATATAAACTTTGCATTTATGTGCAGAACAAAGTATGTCTTTCTCATATCCGATTTCATACCTGTTTGGTGGACTGATGTGTCACCCAGCAGGGCTTAACAGATACATTTAATACAGGAGACTGAGATACAGTATGTTTATTCTTAACTTCTGATAACCTAAGAACTACAAGAACGAGAGATGCAGTATCCATTTGCTATGATCCAAGACAACCATTTTTAGGGAAAAAAAAGTAGAATAAGTGATCCATACTAACACTACATTAGTTCCAAATTTTCTTTTTCAGTCGTGGTACCTTAACTAGTTATTGTCCATCTGGCCCACTTTTAACCTGATCAAGTTAAAGGTGACATATTAAAGTTTAAGGACTGTTGTTTCATCAAAACCGAAGCAAGTTATAAAAAACATGAAACCATAATTTCTCTGTAGGACCTGTTTCATATCTTCATGTTCCACATCGCTTGTAGAAAAGGGATAATGCATCTCAGTTTGCTTACAAGCTAGGAGATCACTTTGAAGTCTGCATATTCCTAACTGCAAACAAAATATAGCACTTTTAACAGGTTATAAATAAACTGGTTTTCAAGCATAGAGCCAGCCCAACAATAACAATACACTATTAAAAAGACCTAAGGCAATGAATTCCATCTCCAATGGAAAAAAAAAAAGAAAAAGAACTGTGCAAACAAGCTTAAAACTATTTCTTTGTGCCAGTGTTATAAAATGTAGATTTCAATAAAGCCTTGACCCAAATGCCAGGACTTGTGAAAAGAATCAGAACAAAACTGGTTACTTTATTTAGGAAAAAAATACTCTTACCTTGCTGCTAATAAAATTGGATACACGCAGTTGAAACATTTACAGTCGCTGTAACACTTTACACAATTCCTATATACGGGTGTAAGAACAAACATTAAAAGACAATGGTGGGTCAAGGCTTTACATTAAAAATAACAACCTACTTTTCTATAGTCTCTAAAATACTATGTTTTTTCCAATATTTGCAGCCATTCAGGAATATTTTTTATTTATTTATTAGGAAATGTATACTTTGTGCATGATCTTAATTCCTAATTCCTGGCTCTTTGGGCTGAATGACAAAAGGATCAAACCCATTAAAGTGGATGGTCTCCTTGAAGGTTCAGTGGAGAAACCCTGGCTCAGTTAGTCTCATATGATGAAAGCAGTGCTGCATCCACTGGCTCCATGCAGGATGGACAGGTAAAGGATCTCATCAACCAGTCATCTATACAGTCCAGGTGGTAAATGTGCATGCACGGCAGAAATCGGATAGGGTCCCCATAAACAAAGTCCATCATACAAATGACACATCTGGGGGCGGGAAAAAAAAAAAAAGTCATAAAAATATTTAAGCTACTGTTACCACACTGGAAATGAAAAGTAGTGCAGTATCTACTCCTGGATATGTTTGAGTCAAACACACTTCTAGCACTTGCAGATAGTGGGAGGAGTTCTTAGCTCTGTCAGTGCTGGCTCCACCAAGCACTAGAGTTTTTTGGTGTTTCCTTTGTACTATGTGCCCACGGTTGCAATATGAGCAAGGGCAGGAAGCCTTCTACCTCAGCAGAGCGTATAAAATGAGAAATGGCAGAAGGGAGCCATGAAGGCGAGGAAGTAACATGAAATTACTTCCCTGTGAAGAGAGAATAAAGAGGAAAAAACCTGTAAGGGCATGAATTACATGGGTCGGGAAAGTAAGTTTCACCTGTGACAGGAAAACAAGTGAGGATAAAGGAAAGAGCCTTCTGCATGGTCATTTTTTTTTCAGAAAGCTACATTAAATTACAGTCCCTGAAAATAAGGCAAAAACAGGAGGACAAGATCAGGTTTCTCGGGGCAGTATCATAAGCCAGTGCAACAGCCACGTTAGTTCAGTTAGGTTTCTGTAACTTACTCTCTGATCTTCTTCTCGGAGCCATCTCTTCCAGGATCATAGACTCCTTTAGGTAGATGCTGAATAAGGCCTATCCTCTGCGCTATTCTGATTTGTTCCTCTTCTGTCAGCTGTGTTGCTAGCCGAGTCTGGCTAGGAGTCGGGTGATAAACAGGAACAGGGACCTGCTCCTGAAATTAAAGTATTTCCGTTAAAAAAACCACAGAGGCTTTCCTAGCATTTCGTAGCACAGTACAGGCAGTGTATTTAACTTTCCCTCTCTTAGTCCTACAAATGTTTGTATCATCTCCCGCTCCTACTTTGCAATTTTGGGGCTATAATTATATTGAGAATGGGATAAAGAATTGAGGCCAGTATCTTGAGCAAGGAGCTGCTTGTGCTTGTTCTCTGCAAAAGCTTTTTAGCTCCAGAATTGTTCATCCATGAAATACACATAGGACAAACTCCACATGACAGCAGGCAAATAAACCTTATAGGCACCTGGTGAACTGCTAAGAGACTGAACTGAACAACATAATGGCTGCGGCTGAGCCTCTAGTATTTGCAACAAAAAGTAGATTTTTTTTTTTTAAACATTTAGGAAGAATTATTTGCAAAGATGAGGACAGCACCTGTTCTTAGGAGTTTTAGAGAGGAAGGTTTTGATTGGTTCTGTAATAACTAAAATTTATGTGAACTGTTCTGGGCCACACAAACTCCAATCCAGAACTATAGATTTAATTCTTCTATGTTTAAAAAAAGTCACCTGGACAATAAAAAGAATAGCTTCAGTAAGTAAGCCAGGTTTTACATTTGTTCTCATACATTAATATGATTTTACAAGCTCTCTCAAGCTGGACTTCAACTGCTGTATGTTTAAAGTACATATTTCCCAAACAAAAAATAGGCAACATGTAGGTATTATGCAGTCCTTCCTCTGCCACGTTCTCAGAAGTTCTTTTGAATATTAACGAACTTTAGATCAGATATTTTCACTAACATTTATATTCACATGGTACTTATTTTACTTGCTTTTAAAGCACTTTTTCAGACATAAATACCAATTTTGAACAGGAGATACTATTAGGACAGTATTGGCCAGTAGCCATAAATCTACTGTTAATAGGGAGACTATTTCTTGCAATAGGCCTATTTTAATGGTACTTCTTAAACAGCAGGAAAAAAAAAATCAACTTATAGATGCATTCTGAAAATAAACCTGGCGCAGAGACACAATAGCATCAATTCACCTGTTTGGAAAAAATGCAAAAGTTGATGTTTCAGAGGACATTGCTGCAAAACCCGCAGACTGCAGGAGCGTGTGCAGCTGCACCGCAGGAAGCCCTGATGCAGCACACAGCACCTCCGACAAAGGTCCCACTGCCAAACTTCCCCTCTCTCATCACCGATACGGGGAAGACGTGGGCTCTCACCGTCTGCGACGGAGCAACCACCTTCTGAAACGTGCATGACCTCACAGAGCACGGACCGCGGTGGGCACCTCCAGATATTTCTAGCAGCAGGAACACGGCTGCATTCCCCTGTCCTGTTCCCTCTTTGCCTGCTCCAGCAATGGTCTAGTGCAGCGTGCAGCGACGCCAACACCTGGCAAAGTCCAGATACGGGGTTTAACGCATGTAATACTGCGCTTGTAAAAACTGATAAAGTGATTCTTCTTTCACTACTAGGCAGCATGGCAAGCAGAAAGACAGACGGGACTCCTGGAAGGCTGGGGGAAAGCAGCCCGAGGGGCGCGCAGCCTCTCGCCGGCTGGTGCCGGGGGTGCCCAGCAGCAGAAGTCCTTGCTTAGAAGAAATGCTAATCAAAAATACAAGCCTGCTTGGCAATTCTTCTCTTAACACAGTGCCTACCACTTGCAGTTGAGCTGTGGGGTAAAATTCAGAGTCTCCTCTTAATTTGGCTACACTAGAATTCTCCCCTCTGATTTCCTAGCAGAACTCAAAGGAATTATGAGAAGGTTCAAAAGACAAAATGCCAGTGGTTCTGTAAGTTTGGTTCATTTCCTGACTACTCTAAACTGTGTTTCACAGAATCACAGATTTCTTCTAGATCAGCTGCCTCTTAATGCTTTAAATCATCTAAAGTAATCATTGTCTGGATAGGGAAAAGCACCAGTGGAAGCTAGGGATGACCTGTCAGATACAACAGTAATCATGAAGCGGCTCTGCAACCTTTGGTGTCTGCAAAATAAAGCTCCCCTTGGCAAAACCATGACTGCAAGTGACAATGCAGAAATACAAGGAAAAGCAAAAACAGGAGGAGGAAAAGAGATCCAAGAAACTCTCAAAATGCCTGAAAGTAGCAGTGACAACTGACAGCAAATGCCTGTAGCAGAAGAACAGCAAACTGATCATCTCCACAAAAATTATACAGCAAAAGGAAACTACAGTTAAGTAAGAATCCGTTGTGAGTTAGAACTATCACATTTGGACAACTCTGGAATGAGAAATCAGTCAGGCTACCCAACCGATGACTGCTTCGGTTAAGTTTTGGACAGTAAAGTAACACAACTTTTAAGCCCGTAATGAGCCCAACAAGAACAAAACCTCACTCCCTCGTTCTAGTCTTTTACAGGCGCAAGCTGTGAGCAACCACCAAGGGACTATGCGCTTGGGGAACCCATTTCTGCATTATTGCAGTGCCCCACTCCCATGGGTGTTGTCTTCCCCAAGAAGACCTGAAGAAGAGGGGCCTGATGGACCCCCGGGCCCCCTTCCCATGCCAAATACACAAATGCCTTCCTGACCGCCAGCGCTGTATGGTAACACTCCTTTTGGTGTCCTGTCTCACGTTCCCTCCCCGCAGAGCCACCACCCTGTGCTACATGTCTGACATAACCAATTAAGGCAGGAATTTATAGTTGCCAGCTGTGGGCTTCTACAATTTCACATACTAGACAAGAATCTCTTGTCAGATGAGTTAACTCTGGGTGAAAATGGTGCTGCCTTTCACCGTGACGTCTTCATGCTTGTGAATATAAAGAAATGGGGTTGGTGTGGCTGCCAAGCTGTTGTGAAAAATGCATAAATTGTACTACTGTAAATAAAAAAGGGTGACCGCTCAATACCGTGAGCCGGTGCACTTCCTTAACACGCTCTCTGGTGGCACTTTAATCTCGCCTCCTGATTACTATTAAAAGCCTGCCCAAACAGAGCTAGCCGTCCACTGGATACGAACATACCAGTAAAACGGAAGAACACGGCCACATGCATGGCAGAGAGTCAAATTATAGGGTACACCAACAATGAGCTTTTCAAACCAGTCCTCTCCCCTCCAACAGATAAAAAGAAAAAGGTGTAAAAGGTGTGTTTATACCTGTATGATTCTAAAAATATTTTAAACTATTTATTCATGAGAATATGAGAGCCCAGATTTCTCCGACTCGGCTCGCTGAAGCGACATTCAGCATCCCCGGAGGGGTCGAAGTAAGAGATGGAGCAGACTGCATGAAGTGCTCCCTCAGCTAGACCCTGACCGCCACCCTCAGTCAAGCTGGGCTCCTTCAGCCCCCAGCAGCCCTGCTGGCAGGCACCCAGGCTGGCCCCGCACGCAGCCCCCACTGCATCGCCAGCTGCATCCTTTGGTTTCTCCACTACCAAATCTCTGAAGCATTTTTGGAAGTTGAGCTCAGCTGACAATAATTTCAAGCCGCCTGTAAGTACAGAGTGCAGCCCTGCCTGCGCGGGTTTATCGCCCCTTTGCACATGTGTCACAGTTTATAATGGCTACTTTTATCAACCACGTCAAGGCAAGGTCCCACTCGCTCCAGCGTGGATATTCAAGGGTAACGATGTGAGGATTTGAGACTTCAGTCAACTTACATTTGTAGCTAGAGGGCCCCTGACACATATATATATATATATAAAAGATTCTGTTACCCAAGTAATTATTATTTTACTCCAAAGACGAGCATTAATTTATGGCGCTGGTGTCTCACTTTTCCCTTATCTACCATGGAAAATGTTTTTGCAGACAAAATTACGAAATACTGAACTTCTAGCCAAAGTCCGTGTTATTTATCATTTGATAAAGATGTCAGGCATTTCAAACTAAGATGAAAATTCATGTTAACTCTATTTCTCCATGCAAAAAAAACCTAGAAAAGGCCAAAACAAATAATCAAACCCACACACTAGTGTCAGGCAATGAAATAAAAACCACTTTCTGGCACTTTACTTGCTCTAATCAATTATTTTTTCCCATATGAATTTAGTAATGATGAAACATCTCAGATGGCCGCAGTCCTGGAGATACACAACTCTGTTCTTGTTCACAAAGTAGGTGGTGTCAGCACAAGTTCCCCTGGCTTTCTGTGAAATCATTTGTTCCTAATGTTTATTCAGCCCTTAAATAACAGCATTACTTTAGGCTCAAGGACTACAGCAGGGTTTGTGTCTCCATCTCACCCTGGCTCTTCCTACTTTGGGGCGGGGGGTGGGGGCGGGGGGGTGGGAATCATAGAAGGCATCTGGAGGTCTGCATTTTTCACTTCTAATGAAAATAAACATTTTCACACATGGCTTAAAAGGCCCAGACGCTGTGTTCCTGCATGCAGATTCCCAAGCACACTTTCGGTTCTCACCTAGAAAAAGGAGGTTTCATCAAGCATGATTTTTAGTTTGAAGTTTTCTCATCAATGCAACTTACCTTGGTTACTTATGCTGCAATAAATCTGCTTTTCTCTTGTTTTACAGCGTTTTCATCTTGTTTTCGCAAGTGCAGTGATTTTGTAATACTCTAAAAACAGGTCAGTGGTAGATCAGAAACTCTTAATCCCTGGATAAAGATTATTTTAAGATCTCTCTACACCACATATCAGCAGTATGTTATCAGGACTTTTGTTTGTCATTTTTAATAATTGCACCAACATGCACAAATTATCCTTTCAGGAAGGTCAAAGGTGAGATGAATAATTTGTTAACATCTAACAGTTCCAGAGGTTAAAGCTTCACTGCTATCCCCGAGATCCTGTCTACAGCCACCTGCCTTCCACTATTGCCTGCTTCGCTCGGTTTCCATCTCCGAATTTTCTTTCTCATCTAATCTAATGCTCTTAGTGTGTCTCACCCTGGGATATTTATTTGCTTTTTAACACCAGATCAACAGCATATCTGTTAATTCAGTCTGACAAAGGAGACAAACGTCTTCCAAGCTATATTTACCCCAAGTCTCTTCTACATTTTTTAAATACCAGTAGGTATAGCGCTTACGCGCCTTGAGGTTGCTGCCTAATTAATTAATGCAAATATAACAGTTCAATTTGAATTTCCCCAGTCGTTCCCACAGCTCTTTTTTGAAATCCTTTCGATATGCAAATGTCTGTCTTGAAACGTGTTGTCTGAAAGCAGCTGCACTGGTTCACATACAGCTGCATCAGGGCCACGTACGCTTTACTGCTCGCCAGCCCTCAAACTGATCTGAAAAGTGGCCTGGCCTTTCTGCAGCTCTAACAGCCTTGCAACATGGCTGCCTATTACAACGCTCGTCGTCACTACACAAATCTTTCAGCCTTGCTGCTTCCCCCTTCCTTACCTGTAAGGTGAGATGCTTAGCAGGAAGCCCAAATAACTAATCTAGACAAGAACAACTTCAGTTTATAGATGTAAAGTCAGAAGGGTGAAGAAAAAAAATTGTGCTTTTGGGGTTTTTTTGCAAAATCCCCACTGAATTTCATGACATTTTCTCTTCTCGCTAATTTATTACTCATAAGGAACTTGCTGGGATGATGGTCCAGGAGCCTTTTCTCTGAGTGCCATTCTGATCTGGGTGAAAAGACTCAAACTCCATCCATATGTGAACACACATTTTGAAATAATATCCTCCCCCAAGACATATTACTGTAAAACCACTAGCCATTATAATGTGCATTATACGACAGCTACAGCTTACTTTAATAATCCTTAGAATATTACAAGTAGCCTGCCAACTATAAAAACCTTTTGCTGCCATACAGAAGAGAACAGTTCATTTATGAAGCTGAATATCAGTTGCTATAAACTACCATGTAATGAAATTGTTACCCAATCTTTTATATTCCTGCTTCCAGGTAACCAGTCAGTATAAATAACTGCAATATCTGAACACTTCCACTAAAAAGTTCTTTTGAAAGAAAAGCCCCCTCCTCTCACCTCTCCCACTTGGAAGAGACACCTGGGACAGACAACCAGATCAGACACAAGCACATGCACAAGAGGAGCCGTTCTGGCACAAGCCAGAAACTAAAGCATGGGTTTATCTAGCAGACCCCATTCACTTAACAGCAATGTAGTCGGAAAAGAGATTCAACATTAAATTAACACTGTATTAAGCAAAACTGTAACTGATCCTTTACCAAATTTTCAAGCGTGCCAAAGACTGATTCCCTTTGTTTATGTGAGAAGCGTGAATATCCAAGTAATTTTCTCCCAACAAACAGTAATATGTTTCAAAACAGATTCATTGCACCACTCCACTAAATACATGCTCACCTTTAAAATACAGTTCCCAGTCCTTGCATTTCTCAGGATTCCCACATTCCTCCCTAAGGAGACTAATCACACAAATTTTGCATGTATATCTGATTTATCTGGAACTTTAAGGCCAATAAACATACACTTCATTTTTAAGATTTATTAAGGGATTGTTCTACTACTACTGCTTGCTGGAGAGAGCTTACTTTAACTCTTCGTGACCATTTTAAACAAAACCACTTTACTTTTACTTTCCTTTGTTTGACTGAAGGACCAAAAAAACATACCTACAACACACAAAATTTCACATCTCAATTTTTCCTTTAAATTTTTATTAGTATCACAATTATCATTTAAATATGAAATAGAGAATTTTCATGCAGAAATAAATGCATGCACTAGCATCTTACTGGTCCATAGCCAGTAAGAGTACAACACTCCAAAACCCAGCAAGGCCCCCCCTGCACCTGGGATGTGTTGAGGTTTGTACACGCTTCCCACCAGGGCACTCTCAAGGGAAGATTAATAAGAATTCTGGCATTGTAGGAATTGGGCATTGTAGATATGGTCAGTAAGTAATGTTACCAACAGGCTAAGGAAACAGTCTGCAACAGAGAGGAACCTGCAGAATGGAAACAGTCTGCAGCAGAGGAGAGGAACCTGCCAAATCTGCACGGCGTTTCTCCAGCTGCTCACGCCACTGAAGAAGCAACACCCGGTTTGAGTCATGCGTCATTTCCGAGGGGGGTGTTTTTTGGTGAAAGCCAGGGTGGTTCAGCAGTGATGGCGTAGCCTCATTTAAGCTACTGCTAAAACTGCAAAAAATGTCCTTTACATTTTTCACAATTATTCCACTGAAATTACTGAGAAATAAATGTATCTGAAGAGTTGGAAAAGATGAAAGAGAGTGAGTCCTGGCTGCCGACTCTTAAAATATCACCTGTTCCCTGAGCTCAGCTTTGCTACCGAAAACAGGGCTGGGGCCAAGAGAGAGGAGGCACAAACTAGATGCATCCTGCCTGCTGCTTTCCTAGACAGTGACAAGGGCTATTAGAGAAAAGGGACTTCATTTTCAAGCTTCTTACCTGTGCTGTCACACAAAACCAAAAAGGCTGCCTACTGCCAAGATAAATCGTTGACGGTGCCCTTTTCAGCTTGGCCAGTGCAAAGCCAGCCTTACCTGGCAGATGGAAATCACCTGCTGCTCTGTAGAGTCACCTGCTCTGAAATTTGATTAACCATCAGTGCAAACCTAAATACAAAAGATTAGCAAGAAGGAGTTGTAGGGGAAAAGCAGTAATTAAAAAGCAGTAATTAATCCCTGGAAGCACAGTCTCCTGACACAACCAGACAGTTTTCACATTTCTAGGCTGCACAGCAGGTTTCTCTGGCTCAAGGGTCATATCCTTGGGTACAGTTCCACTAACTGAGTTCTTGTTCACCAGCTTCATGTTGGGTTTAGCCGTCTTTATTCCTTTCTCCAGTGATCCCATCAAACATCAGGGTGTGAATTTCTTGAGGAAAGTGGATAACATACACACCAACACATCCCAGACCATCAAATTTCTCACTAGAGAACTGACTCCATCTCTCCAGACAGCCCCACTGACAGCTCCACCTACAGTGTCAGGCCACAACTTCTGAGAGGTAACAACATTTTCTTATTACAGCTCCTAGCATGTTTAACAGCTTTGGGGTTTTTTTTTCTTTTTAGTATAGGGAGAGAAAATATCCATAAACAATTTACAAAAATTCATGCTTTTCTGTTAGGTTGCTGCAGTGAGCAAAGCCAAGGAAGACCAGTTACCCCTAAACATTAAATTAAGGACACTCAGGCACAAAATACAGCCTCCTGAGACTTGTACACACCAAGGACTACAAAGGAAAGCAGCTGGGTAAGGAGAAAATCTAGCAGAAGGGGCCAGCAGTCATTCCTGCAGCTGGTGGTAGAACAACAGCACATGTATGCGGATCGTCCGACCCCATCAGCAAACCACAACATCTGCATTATTGGTACATGTTCTCTCCTACTTACGCCAAGTGGTTATCTTTGCAAAAAAAAACCCTCTTACGCCTGGCAAGCGCAGACAGTCATTATAGTGCTACGGCTATGTTAAACACAGCACTTATGGTTCAAGCAAGACGGCTGTTGGAGAAATGAGGAGCAGATTTAACAACAAATAAAAACCTTAAGTTTTGGGAAGACGAAAATGGTCCTATAGTGGAAGAGGCTGAAAACAAATAAATCTCTTGGACCATCTCCTCTGCTGAAAGGTACAGAGTGAACCTGCTGTGTCCCATTCACTTACTGCTGTGGAACTGCTGGCTAGCAGGAAGCAAAAAAAAAAAAAAAAAAAAAAAAAGAACACCCCAAACAAATGAACCCAGTTAACGTGTTTTTCGGAGGCTGCATTCAAGCACAAGAGACGGGGGGAAGCACTCTGGAGCTATGATGGAAAAGCTGACAGAATGCTTAACGGTCCACGCAGAAGTAGGAGAACTGTTCACACTTCAGACACGTATTTACTTTCTGGAAAGGGTAAACATCAATCAGCACTTCCTTACAGTAGAAACCAAAGGCATAACAGCTAAAAATTCCAGTATTGATCACCCCAGGTAACATGTCAAGCCTGCAGCCAGCCTGGACTCTCGCTATGCCGGGTCCGTACACGGTGCAGCAGACAGGCTCGCTCACAGCTGCCCCGCTCGTCCATGGGGTTTGTACCAGACACCATGCCCCACGCACACCCACCCAAACCACTCACGCAGAGGCTTTGACTCACCTCAGGGTACAGCAGACAAAAAAAGCTTAAGCTCACACGCGCTCCTGCCTCCTGAGACAGGAGCTTGGCCCAAATCTACCCTCCTATAACCCGCAAAGCGTTGCATCACTCGCACAAGTTTGTGCAAGTCGCTCACACCAAGGGCTTGATACGGATTAGCGGACAGGCAGGCACCCTACGAGGGCTATAGGCATACAGGTGACTTCAGGTGGGCAACATGATCCACGAAGTAACAGCGTGCGTTACACTTTGAACCAGCTACTGAACCCCCAGGCTCAGCGTAGCCGAGCTAAGCACACGCAGCCCCTGCTTACCTCCTGGTGCCATTTTGGGGAATTTGGGGATTAGGGTGCAGCTGACTCCAGCTGGTCTAAAACAGCGCTGCCTCTGCAACACGGGTCCTGCCACTTCCCTTGCACTGGCTCTAGTCGCTGCGAGGACACCGATCCAACTGAGCTGCCACCTCATGAAAAGCAAACAAGGCGTTACCATCGACTGTGCGATTGCTAGGGCCGCTGAAAAAGTTGGGAACAGGCAGCCAAGACGAAAATGGAGGAGTGCCCTTGTCAGGGACTTAAGCCAATGGTCAAATCCTGACTTCAAACACTTAAAAAAACAACAAGAGTGCTAAAATTTATCTTTTGGCAAGAATTAGGTCAGCTTGAAGGCAATTCTAAGAACAAAACAACCCTTCTGAGTACTTCAGGAACGAGGTAGCAAAATTATAGAAATTGGCCATAATTAGCCAAGAGGAAGGGCTGGGGACATAAAACCAAACCAGGGAGTAAACACGAAAATGCACATAAACTAAAGGCACAAGCAATCCATCAGGGGAGGACTGCTGAAGTATAAATACAGGCTGTACTTCCGTGTGTAAATAGAAGACGTGTGTATGTATATTTAAACGTGCTAGTTTGAAGTAGTAAGAACATAATAACATACAGCAGAGGAATATTATGCATAACTAGGAATGTACTTTAGAAAAAGTATATAATGAGAAGGATATCAAAGGATCAGCAAAATCCAGTGATGAATGATCTCATCTCTAGGCTCAGCGTATGGTGTTATCTGGGCGTTATCGTTTAACGACGTGGCAAGGCATCCTCCTTGGGCAAAGAGGGCTATCCAGAATGCAATTTAACAGCCTTGCCTAAAGTAAGTTTCAACACACATCCAAAACCATCATATCGAACGCAAGTCCTCATACACCAAGTTCCTAAAACAGGACTTAAATAGACACAACAGCCCCAGCCGGAACAAGAACATCACCCCTGTGTGCGGTCTTCTGGGAGGTGTCAATTTGGCCTCAGATAAGAGGTAACACAGATAACGAAAACAAACAGACAGATCAACAAGCAGCTATCTCAGATAATCTGCCCCCGATGTACTAACCTATGCGACGACACGAAACACTTTTCTCTAGCCACCCAGTTGTAAGCAAGCACCAAAAAAGAGGTTTGAAAAGGGACACGGTAGTTCTTTTTATAGAGATACAGTCTGTTACCCAACCAAAATACACAGAAGAGGCAACACAGGAGAGGGCTTCTGCAAAGCTTGACAGGGACCTTCCCCTCGACCAGGGAGCAGGTAAAGAATGGCTGAAAAGGCAGAGCCCCACAGCCAAGCCGTGCTAGCCCAGGAAGGTGGGCTAGCAACGGGCTCCCCCCAGCAAGGGAAGCCAAGCAGAAACCTGATGGAGCATTTTCCATCGGGCCTCGCAGCAAACAGGGACTCAGCAGAGCGGGACTCTCACGCAGTACAAACCTCTGCCAAACCATAGAGAAAGGAGAGAAAACAGATTGCTCTACTCAGGATAAACGACGTGGGGGAGAAAAGTGGTAACAGTCCACGTGCTATTGCAGAAGAGCTTCAGAAAGCAGACGGGGCTGGTGATGAGCTGAGTCTGTGTAACCGCAAAGCAAAAAAACTGAAGCAGAGAGACTGCTGGTGTGGGGCACCGGCTTTGAGACCGGCAGGGTTTGCTTCAAAACTCAGGAATCTGCATTATACTTCACTTGATCATAACTTTGTACTCCATCTGAAATATTTTAATTGCCTTTTTAACAAAACCATCCTCAATTAGGAATGCTTGCTCGAGCAGGAAGCTGCCACACCTTGGCAGTTTGACGGTACGCTCAGATCCACAGCTCTCTCTATTTTCTTAACGGTATCTGAATTTCTAACACAAAGTGGGTGCCCCTAACATCCAGGTACGTGACTTGAAGCCTCAGCCTAGGCAACGCAGCAAGGGACTGGGCTGCGCAGAGGCAGCCAGGAGGCTTTCTGAGGCCAATTAAAGGCTATAATCAATGCTGGGTTTTGCAACCCCTTAACCACAGCTTTTTTTTAAGCATGTTTCTGCATTAGCCTGCAAGAAAGCCACAGACAGATGAAGCCTCACATACACCTGCCATACACCAGGGCACCGCCAACGCAGTAGGAGCCCGTGTGTGCAGCTGTCCGGGTGTCGCCGGTGGCAGCACGCTGGCTTGGCGAGGACGTCCCCGCTGTCACCCAGCCAATGGCTCCTCCCCTCCACCACATCCTGGGCAACCGATGGGGGGATTTCGGTGGTTTCTTCCACATTTTGAAGCTGAAGCTGGACATGAGGTTTGAATTGGGGGGTACTGACAGCACCCTGAACTGCTGGGCTGTACGCAAGAAATTTCAGAGCGGCCCAGGGTGCCGCATCATGCGAACACGGTCACCTCTCCCAGGCACACACAGGCTGCCATCTCCCAGTTCAGTGAGAATGAATACACACAAAAAATGCAATTCGGCTATTTGTTTAGCGTCATTTGATAATAACATTAATTATTTCAACTCTGAGTTAATGAGCAGCAGCAGTAAACAGCCAGAGGCACTGATTCAGGCTATCGGCTCATCTCAGCCAGTCATTTATTAATCTTAAAGGAATGTCTCAGGCATTAAATGACTATTACTAAATCTGTTGGTTTGTTGTTTTTTTTAAAGCAGTGCTCTATCTAAAAGCAAGGAACGACTGTATGAATATTAAGGCGCACTAAAGCTTGACGAAGCTCCACTTCTGATGCAGTATTAGCAGTGAGCACAAGGGCAATGTTTCTATTTTTTTCCAGCGAAGTCTTGTCCTCGCAAGCAGTGACTCTGCATTTTTAGCTCGCAGGGCACGAATCCAAGCATGATCTCATGCAACTGTCAAACCTCTTCTAACAGAAAAAAGGCCTGTGCCAAGAACAGGTAGAAAAATCATAAATAGCGCTCTCAGGAGTCAGTTATACAAGCAAAATATTTCCACAATGTGTTTATCCTACTTCAAGTTCTCAATGCGTAGAGACAGTCCAATGACCATCTGGTCTTTTCTTTAATCCGTCACCAGAAAACACATGTTCATTTTACTTCTATGTATGAAGCATGCAGCCAGTTGCTGCTGCAACCAGGATAAGCTGCATACATTCAGCTTCATGGATGAGTAAGGAGTGACGTCCATCGCTAACTGTATAAGCAACCATGTGTGTAATCAGTTATTTTCAGTCTGTTACTTTTTTGAAACACTCTTCTTCGGATCTTGCCTGTGCTGGTTTTACACCAAAAATACTTGTGTTCATTTCAGCACAGGTGCTTTCAGAGTACGTGGTTTGAAGGGGGAACTGAAGCAGGTCCGGAGCTCTGCCAGGGCGAGGGGGGAGAAGGGGGGCAAGGGGGGAGAAGGGGGGGAGAAGGGGGGGCGAGGTGGGGGGAGAAGGGGGGGCGCGGAGCCTGGCCCAGCCTCTGCAGCCGCCACAGCTCCCGCCTCACCTAGTTCAGCCCCGACAGGATGAAAAAACCCCTCCGTTTACTCAGGCTGTTCCCCTGCTTACCCCTGCTCTCATGGAAGGTGGCAAGAGCTTTGTTTACATTGAAACTGCCTTTCTGAAGGAAAACTTGGTTTCCACGATGGATTTGTCCTGCCGATTGCAAATATCAGCTAATAAAATCCAGCTACTCACACGCACTACAAACGTCCCCACTACTACCCCAGTAGCACACTTACTAAGGATTTTTAACGGAGCCAGGAGGGTTTTTCACTTCAATGCCAGGGACACGGGGGGGAGGTTGTTTTAGCACATACCTGTGCAGCTAGCACAGCAACAGAACCTGGCAGGAGCGGGCGCACCGCCTGCCCCCTCCTCACCACACCACCAGGGCCGGGGCACTTGAGCACCTACTTAAGTACTTGCCTGAATTAAGGCTCAGGCTGCTGCAAAATCTCAGAAGAACAGAAAACTGTTTGAGAGGAGGGACGTGAACACAGAGAGGTCATTTTTCTGAATATGGACTGACTGGTTGGAGGACAAAGGCCCATTTCACCCTGACACACCCGTAGGAGCAGCTGCAAAGCCTGGAGATCTCCAGCCTTAGCTCATCCATACGCAACGAGGGATCTTCCATGTTGCGTGAAGCACACCAGAAACCCCGAACACCGAATGCAGCAATAGATACGATGCAGTTTTGGGGCTGGAGCCGAGACAATCACATGGAAATACAAAGGTTCCCTGCGCAAATTTAAAAGCAGTAATTTCCCAAGAATGTTACCTGTGACTTTCAAATACTACAATTTAGACACACAGGTACAAGGAAACTGCTCAGGCCCTGCACTGAAGCTTAACTCCACCACAGGTGAGGTACGTGCTACTTTCAATGCCCCTCAGAGGCAGAAATGAATGCCTAATGGCATTAACACCATGTTATCGACACTCTTGCAGGCTTTATGAAGATATAAAGAAATACTTTCACTTACCTTATTCTCCTGCCTGAATGTTTGGGGAGGAATAACGATGTCCTGCTACAACCCACACTATCACTAAAGTAAGTTTTGCCAGTTTATACACACACAGACAAACCACAGTCCCAATAAAACACTGTAAATGGAGTAACACTGAGCTACAAGTGGAAAGCTTTGAGACAGTAAAGCTGGAGGTATTCAGTATGTTATCATGTCAAAAAAAAACCCCATACACACAGCCACAGCAAAACAGCTACCAAGAAACCCTGCGAGTTTTTTAGGTTTAATTTATGACATTTAGTCTAAAATACAGCTTGTTACTTCGGGAGTCACTAGGGTATAATTACAGAGGTAACTAATACCTAGATAGGCTTCAAGAGAAGAGAAAAAGAAGATGGGAAGCTGCTTGCTTGTATTTCAACTCCATAAGCAGAAATATCATTACCCAATTACTACAGAAATATTTTAGTTCTCCTTCTAGACTTTTTAGCTCACCGTATGGCCCCCGAAAGGGCAGCTCTCAAACACGTCTCAGAGGCAGCGGGTGCACCAGAGAGTGGCCTAGGAAGCGGATGGCATTTAGTGCTGCTCCCCCAAGTCCCAGGACCTGCAGGACTAACCTCACTTTGTCTCCTTATGCACTGCTGCGGATAAGTGAAGTCAGTGAAGGTGCAGCCTGGGGACACTAAAGGATTTGCTGAGTAATCCCTGAACCAAATAGGCAAGGTAACAAGATGAGTCTGAATTCCTGTCTTTAATCTGGGATACCTCCTTTACTATAGGCACATCTCCACTGCGGTAAAAGCACGAGTAGAAATCACTGCAGCAAACAATTTTTTGTTCTTTCATCTGTTGTTTTGGATCAGACAGTAGAAGCAGAAATAAACGAATCGTTTTGGGAGATGGGCAGCTCTAGATGCTTCCGTGAGGGCAGAAGAGGGCTGGGCATGGCTTTCTCCATGAACTTTGGCAAAAATGAGTCCGATGTTCCTCAAACGAAATCTGCTGAAAGTACTCTACGGAGCAATTTCAGACTGGCAGATCAGGTTAAAGAAAATGTCTTTGCTCCGCTGACACTTGGTACAGAAATTAGCCTTGGAATAACTTACAGACCTGGTCTTGATTTTTTTGTATCATTTCATGTAACACTGCATTCCTGGTGAGGTCTTCAGCATGTTATGGAATTGTTTACTCCAACGAGAGAGGATAATGGCTAGCAGTGCATGAAAAGGTGCTTGCCCCTTGGACTTTTGAGCTGCATGTTCTGCAGATTTAAAGCAAATATCATCTGTGACTTCCATTATCAGTCACCATGACAAAATTCACTGCAAGATTTTGATTTTTTTTTTTTTAGTTTCACTATGGATGAGACAGATTTTGTTTTTCAGGAAGACCAAGCTGTTTGAATATCATACCCACTAACAAACAAAATAAAAATAGACACGTTAGCCTAGAAAAAACAAAGGCTGAAAGGGATATAGGACTGATCTCTAAATAAATCAGCAGAGTAAACATCACGAAAACGACTAAAGATCGGTTTGGTACAAGAATAACAGGTACAAGTTTGCCATAAATAATCTAGAATTGTGCAATAGCTTCTAGAGCCTTAGTTCTTGGTTGATCAAAAGAGGCTCCCTGTAGGAGTAGGAAGGGCAAAGCTTGACCGGTGTCTTGTAAAAATCATACGTTATCTGCAGAAAATAACTTCACTGAACACGTGCATAACTATCCATATATTCCCTTGTTCACAGACACCAGAAAACAGTCCAATTCACACACTTATTAATATGCAATTTCCAACACTGTACTGAACAGGGCTGTTACCCGACTTAATATAACCTATGATGCAGTCTAACAACTAGCAATAATGCTCGTCATACTTAACTCAAAGCTAATTTAAATAAAATACAGAAAATAATGCTTCCCTGAATCTGAGCCTTGTTTTGTTGAAGCTATTATAAATGTCTGCAGATGCTGCCATGAGTGGATCCACCTGGAAGTTTAATACACTAACAAAAAAAAAAGCTTTAAAAGCTAGAAAATAAGTTTTTTGACAAAATCACTTTGCATTAACAATTCTGGTCTGATCTCTGCCAGGTTTTCGATAGCACACTGGTGGAAAACAGCTACAGCGGAAGCATGGGGGTTCTTGGCCAAACCCTGTTTCCTGCAGCACACTTTGCAGGTAGAAGCAGGAGTGAAGGCAGGGCTGAGAAGGACATTTATAAAGCTTATCCCGCTGACTGTATACTAGTTGGAAGTTTTACCACATACAGAAATCTCCAGTTTTACAAACCCACTTGTGTTGCTTGAGTAGCCCCGGGCAGCTGCACCACTGGCGAAGATTTGGCCTGTGGCAAGCAAAACATAAGATCATCAGTGAACAGGTATTCGTGGGATTATTGCACTCTATGTTGATATACAGGCACTTTATTGCTGGAACACGCTAATCATTCTGCATTCAGGATTCTAAAAAAAACATGTATCTTACTACAGTTTGATGCGTTAAGTCTTTTTAAGGGAGAAAGGGCAACAGCTATTGGTCTTATTTAAATAGTTATATTCCATCCAGCTGAAATGCGTTACTGTATTTGAACTGAAACTTGGCCAGCATATTTTGTGAAATAAACCAAGGAAACGTTAGTGGCAGCAAGCAGTCTCAATCAGAAAACTACTTCAACAGCTTTGCAGCGCCCCACAGCCCCAACTGCGTGCTGGGCCATTTGCTTACCAGTGACTGACAAGGAACAGCGTCCCTCACTGCCACGGCAGCCCCATCTCCTGTGGCTTTTGGGCTTTTATTGTAGGTCTCTAAGCAAAATGCAACTTAGCTCACAAGATCCGAAAAACTGTAAAGATTGTATTTACTGCTCATGTTCAGCGTTACTGATTCTGAATTCAGAAAAATAAACAAAAAGGTATTGAGCAAGAGGGTTCGAGCTATGCAAGAGCAAGGCATTACCACAGAAATTACAAGAGTGGGTAACACTGCAGAAGTGGATGCATAAAAATGAAGCAAGATTTCTCAAGTTTAGTTCTTGAAACAGCATTTTGTCCCTCAATTTGCTTTATGTAAGACTGGCTCCAATAGGAAACTAGTAGCCTCTCTCAAGAGACACCAAACTAGAATAAGTAGTCACAACATCTAAAACGGGACAGCCAAATTAAGGTGGCCAGCTTAGCTTCTGTTCTCGCTTGCTTCTAAAATTCCTTAATTCTAAACGTTTTAGACAACAGGGAGGTTGTTTTATTAAAAGCCACATACACTAGCAGTTCTCACATACATATGCACAAAGGTAATCAAACTCCTAACAGCAGTGACAAAGCTTGCCAAGTTATGTTCAGACTTTGGAAACCATCCACAGAGTCATAACTGGAAGGCTTGTGTGAGTGAAGAGGCAGAGCAGCACCCCACAATGCAGATGAATGATGTTACTGTAGTCACGTGTGTCCCAAGGGATACCACAGTCTGCTGCGCAACATGAACAGGCTGTGAAAGTCTTCAGCCGTTCCTGTACTTACCAAATATACTCATGAACTGTTAGGTAACATTACTGAAGCGTCTTTAAAAAAAAGAAAGGTGAGGAAAAACCTCCAAGCATCTTTAACGGCAGTTGTGGTAGACAGATTTATATTCTTTTATTACTTTTTGTTGGGGGGGCAGGGAGGTTAAGCCAGAAAGATCACGTTTAAGAAAAACAGAGCTTAGCCTTTGTCTACATCAGAGACTTGTCCTGAAACAGCAAAATCCCTCCAACTGAAATCACCACCTTACTAAAGTTAGAAGTGGCACCTTTAGACTGCATTTCACACACAGATCATTCCCAAATGCACTCACTGCCCAAACCAGCATCAGACATTCATTCTGTGCACGCTTGGGTATGCAGTTAGGTCCCAGTATATCCTTAATTGCAACACGGAGAAGCGAAAACTCGTGTAATACTTGGTGGTAATAGCACATGTCTAATACCTGACACCTCTAGACCCTCCCAGAGATGTCACATGGAAGAACGCAATATATAGATGGCAAAGAGTGCAGATAAATCCAATCTCCCCCCGGTTCACTAAGCTGACAGGAGGAAAATAAGAGCGAGAGAACCCGTTTCAGACACTGGAAGGCTGACTCGCTGAGGGATCAGGTAAGCACCAAAGCCACCACAAAGAGACTGCGGAGCACACAGCTGCAAGTGGAAAACAGGAGGGAAAAGTGAAGCAATCACTTTTGGCAGTGGTGGATATTTAGATCAGACCTCCTTGCACCAGAAACACGGACGCACACCATGCGGATCACGAGGCACACCACATTTTCACCTGGTTTCAGCTTGTGGTCCACTGAACACAGGGATAGCCCCCAAGCCTCTCCTTTGGCCTTGGCTGTGTTCACTCCCGAGCAGCGTCTGTCAAAGCCATTATTTGTAAGTGCTGGAGCAGAATCCTGCCTCACATCAAGTCAAGTGAACACTGATGCCGTTTCCCCATGTGTCAAAGGTGTACACACCCGAACACAGGGGCGCTGACGGTTTCCACTGGCACCCATCCCCGGTGTGGCGAATGCCCCAGGAAAGGAGCATGTGGTGGTGTTAGACGGCAGCACTTTCTTTAGGGACACAGAAAGTACCCCTCTCTCCCCAGAAAGGCTGCAGAAGCCCAAATAGCTCAAGTTGCTGACACACTGACTCGGATAAACTCCCCTATATTTAAAAAAATGCTTTATGCTGACAAAGGTATGGACAAATTTCCCCCAGCCTACAGTACTCTTCACTGTTTGACTTGTTACTCTGAGGTGGAAACATTTGTCTGATCCCTTAACACCAACAGCCTGTTTGGTACCATCTATTACGTAGTTGTTACTACCATTTTCCCAGGTTTTGCTTTCCAATAAAAATACCGCTGCGCCAGCAGTGCTGCTTGGAGGAATCTCCATCTGCGTGATCCGACCAGAGAGAAGAACACATTGACCCCAGGATATCATGTTCAGAGTCCACTGCAGGAACTCCTGCCAGCACGAAGGCGTGATCCAATTCACTCGTTAACCAAGAGGTAATTGGTTGTTATTCAGCCGCAGCACATTGAGAAGACACAGACATGAAGTTCTGTACGTCGCAGCTGGGAGCTCGGCAGTCTGGCCTTCACCACGCTGGAATCCAGATAGTGGCATGTACGTAAGATGTATTTAACAGACCCCAAAAAAAGAGGGAGGATAAAACACCCTCCTTTCCTACCTCAACCTAAAACTATAGCTCTTTTCTCCTCAGCTTATCAGCTCAGAGTAGGTGACAGCTACATAAAGACATTTCAGGAGAAGCTATATATAGGGCGAAGTGAACTTTTCCGCAGGAAGCTCTAGATCTAGGTCATCTTGCTTCTTCTGGGAGGTAGGAAAAAACAGGTTACTCACTGAACAAGAATACAGTTTATAGAGGAAAGCAAAGATTACTCGGAACATGAAATTTTGCATAGATAGTATTTTTCCTTTCCTAAAGGATTTTTAAAAATAAAACTAATTAGTTATTAAACACTGAATACCTGACAGTCTCTGAATACCTGACTCCATCTACTGTAAATCAAGAAACCCACTATATTTACAAAAGAAATGGACATTTTTTGGTAAACTTACTTTCAGTAGTTTAGCCACACAGTGAAATAGATACAGGTTAAATTCTTAGAAATTTCAGGAAGTTTGTCTAAATTCAGACATAATGTAAAATCCCTTCGTGCACCTCAGTTTTGGTTCTTATAAAGGACTGGCTGGAAGGATTATATACAACCCAGCAGAGCTCCAGGTGAGTTACCACATGAATCCACTCCGATGGATTAAGTGCCACACTACCACTTCCAATCAAGGGCGGGGTGGGGGAGCAACCGAACGTCCCACTCAGGTTTGGGCCAAAGACCATCATCTAACTCAGTCTAGCTGCTGGAAGGTACCCGGCCATTGCAGCCGCTGCAGCACCATGTGGATGCCATTAGCTAAGAGGTGTGCTTCTATCAGGGCAGGCAGAGGAGTTTTCTTGGTTCAGGACAGACCTTAGAGTAACACTACCTATGCAGCGCTTCTTACTAGTTTCCGATTTGCAGATCCCTAAGAATTGTCAAGTAGAGGTGTGGACCTGTATTCTCAGTTTAGTGACTACAGATGGAATTTTATTAGCTCTTGTAAGCACTGTAAAACAGCCCATAGAACCTCAGAGACCTAGGAACCAACAGGTGAAAAAGCACTAACCTAGAAAAGAATTAACAGTTAATTTAAATTAAGTGGTTTTGCTTGAATTTTAAAAGTGATTTTGTTTCCTTCCAAGAAGGGCAATATACTTTCAAGGATGCCACTCTCCACAGGACAACCTGCAACTGCCTCAAGGTCTCCAAACATATAGATGTAACATTACAGAACTCTGTGAAAGCAGACACTAAAGCAATGACAGTCATATTTCATAAGCTAAATTGGATGCAACTGCAATACACATCATAATACCTAAACAGAAAACAACCAAGAGAAATCCTGATACATCAGAAATTGGCAATGGCAATTAAGCAAGTACTATTATAGAGCATAAAATAAAGTCTACAGGTGTTAAAATACTAATTTCAGTGTCTTAACTAAATCTGAATTTAGAGCATTAGTTTGCTGATCTGAGCCTTTTACATAGTTTCCACTGAATACAGCAGTTAACTTCTTTCTGTTAAGCAACAGTACAGACCAAACCAGTTTAGCAATTTGGTCCATCTGTAGTCAAGTAATGCTAGCACCTGTTTGCTCAAAACCTGAGACCAAATCACTTCTCTTTCTGAACTTTAAATAAAATTATTCAGGCAAAATAAATACCGGTCTTAATCTATACCGCAAAATTATACTATGTCTGAATTACAGATTTTGACAACTGTGTTAATAAAATGCTGCGATTGACGTTCAGTGCACAGAACAAACTCTGTATCTGGGTTTAATTACAATGAGGAATAGAAGTCAGACACAGGCATCGTCCCAGAGTAGTCATGCATTATACTGTCCCATAGATACTGAAATAATGGGATCTGATGCACTGGGATCTCTTATGCAAGTCTCCCACAGCTCTGAAACAGAAAGGGCAAGAGCACCCAGCCTCATCCAATTCTGCAACGTTTGCACACCGAGTCACAGGAGATTTGTATCCCTCGCTACCAAGACGCATCTTATGGGAATAAATAAAGTCAGATAAATATTGTTCCATTTCCTTCTGGCTAGAGCTTGCATACAAATCATCAGGAGAGCCATACAGAGTGATAGTGGTGAGGACTACAGGGAAACCTTACAGCCTCTGCGGAACTACTGTCCAAGTATATACAGCTGTGTTATAGATACATTTCTGGGTTATATTCTAGTCTGACTTTTTTTTTTTTTTTTTTAAAGTAGTTTTGCCATGACAAAGATTAGAAACTGGCAGTATCTGGTAAATTTAATGGTTTTAAACATGGCTGCAGGATAACAGATTCCTTGCTTTTGTCCAAACCAGCACAGAATGATTTTTTTGCTTACCACTGGATATTCACGCAGCTTCATTAAATTTTATTAGTCATAAACCAGGTGTTTCCTTGATGTTTCTAGGACCTCTCTTAGCAGTCCAAACTCTAATGGCATGTGGGCTAGCTACAATCCCAAGCTCTAGAAAACTCAGCACTGTCAGCCAGCTGAGATTTGTCTTTGACTGAGGATGAGGTTGTTCCTGCATGGGCATTTGGCCTTGGAGTTCAGTGAAGTACATACAAGGACTGCTTCTGAACTACGCCTCTAGAAATACAAATTGCTCCGAGTGGGGAAAAAGCATATGAGAGGACACAGAGGCCTCTCCAGTGTCTGAAAAATATGATCAAGTGAAACAGGTTTCAGTATTGCAGGGATAATAGTCTGCACATTCATCGCTGCATGCCAGGGCTAAGGGAGAAACTGAATTTCCTGAGTCACAGTTTCTCTCATTCCTCCCACAGTTTCAGTCCTCCCGTAGGCACCTCAGGTCTACATCATCCCTAAACCAGTGGCTAAAAAACAGAGGCAGGATGAGAACACTCCAAATCAGCCCAGGCTTCGATACGACGGTACGCGTACGCGCATGTGTGCGAAGCAGAGAGCATGCGTAAACGTTCTGGTGGATCAGCAGAAATGCTCGATGCAAGAAACCAGCTGGTTGGGATTTGGCTGACGCAACTGCGGTTGAAAGGACAGTTCTTTTATCTCCTCCTCCAGTTGCTGCCCACATCTGCTGTTTGTCCGTGTCACTGCGCGTGGATCGTGGCCCAGCAGCTTTTATGCCACCAGCATTCTGACTTTCTTCTTCACTGATGAGAAACAGAACGGCCGGCAGATTCCTATGGAGGACTGGTAAATAAAACAACCACTGTCTATAACTTTTTGGTCTCTTGGAAATTGTTTCATTAGTTCATAGGAAAGTCACGGCTGATTTGCATTAGTCCATTCCACAGATCATTATCTCTTCAAAACATAAAACTAGTTTATTTTCCGTGGTTTTGAAACCGAAGTCCAGATGTACAGCCAGCAACAGCTGCTGATCACAGAAATGAACCAGTGGTACATATGGGAAACATAAGAGCTTCCTAAACACACGGTGGTCCTAGATTTTGGGGAGGGTGGTATTGCTTGTTTGGGTTGGCTTGCTTGAAAGAATGCACAATCTCCCAGCATGACAAAGATTCATCATCCTGATTAGGCAAGATTTCTTGTTACCATCTCCACAGCCTCTTCACTCCTACTAATCGAGCATCTAGAATGCGGGCTGCCAAATAAACGCTGAACTATCAGATTCCAAAACAGATTTTAGGAGACTTATCTACTGCCTTACACAGATCTTCTGATAAAGGTCCCTCCCTACAGCAGCCAGGTTTGTTGTAAATTCCTGCAGAGGTTCATTTTACAATGGAGGAATATTGTTTTATTAAAATCAAATTATCATGGAACACTTTACCAACAGGAATTCAATTACTAAGCATGCCTGCACTAAAAGATAAACTTTATTACTCCTTTACTCCTCATTTTACAGTGAGAAAACTAAAGCACAGACCAGTTAAGTGATCTGCTAACAGTTACAAACTAAACAGAAAACTGCACTAAGAATAATGAATGCTTATGCTAGGGCTTCTACAGTGATTTTTTTGGTAGATTTTGGGGGTTTTGTTTAGGTTTGGGGGTGGGGGTTTTTTTGGTTGAGGTCCACAGTGCAGTTTTACCCAGCAAGAAACTACACATCGACTCTAGCTCTGCTGGGACAGGTCGCTGCTGCGGCTGCCCCCCAAGAGGCTGGCAGAACAAGAAGATAGCATCTTCCACAAAAAACACAGCCTACCTTCAGGAAGCAAGGCACATCTTCACTTCCAAGACCTTCACAATGTCAGGGCAAATTTTTCTTGCAGTCTAAATCAAGACTGAAGCTTGCTTTGCCTTTTAGATTCAAAGAATGGTGACTCTTCAGCTTTTTCCCCTGGAGAGGTTTTATTCTAACTCAGCCATGACATCCCTAAAAACCTGCTCATTTTGTAATTCATTGGCCTCTTAGGAATTGTTTTCATTAGCTCATAGAAAAGTCATGGCTGATTTGCTTTAGTCTATTCCACAGACCATTACCTCTTCAAAATATAAATATGCTTCTCTTTTTGTGTCTGGGGGAAGGCAATAACAAGGACAAGCACAAAGATTGGAAGACTCAAGTCTGTCACAAGCAAGTGGTGTTATTTTTAATTTCTTGACCTTACATTCTGCAACCAGTTTGACTAAAACCATTACCAGGGGTCTGCAGAACTGTTCATTAAACCGAGCTTCTTTCCTTTGTTTACATGATGAACAGGGACATGGGCAGACAGGGAGGGACCTTGTATAGCATCTTGATCCAACTGAAGACATTTCTTGCAGAAATCCGTGTAAAACAGCAAGCAATACTCCATCAAATATGATTATAAACATATCCTTTTCAAAATTCTTCTTGGAAAACCTTCTGGCCAAAATGGCTAGGAACAGATCTTTACTGATTGCTGACTCAATACCACCATCTAGAAATTTGCTCTAATTTTCATAATAGAAAGACAATAACAGAGAACTCTTAACATCAGCATACACTTCCCATTTCCTCTAGCCATGTCTAATGCATATTTATAGCCAATTCCCACCCACCCCCAACTTTTTTCACTAGCAAAATAGAAGATGGCACCAATCAGCCAGCCTGGCAGGCTAGTCTGAAACCAGTATGCATTAAGCCAGGAAATACAGGTGCATAGTTTTTTCTAACTTATCTAGAAAGGAAGTTAGACTTAAGCACCCTCAAGAAACTTTCCATCTAGCACTGATTACCAGCAACAAAGCTCTGTAGACAACTTGCTAAGTTGTGGAAGGAGTAAAAAGTGTCATGGCATATTGTTCACTAACCAAATAACCTTGGATGCTATTACAATGAAGTTCATAATACATACAATTCATTACTGTCTGGATAAATGAACTGTATATCCCTATACAAACATGTAAACAAAAAAAAAAAAAAAGGTTTATTATTGCTTTGCACATATAAATAATTTACCAGAACAGCACCATAAGACATGGAGGGCTTACAGATTTTCTGAAGGCAGCCATCTAAATTGTGTCTCAACAATTTATGAGGAGTGACTTTAACACTTAGTGATTGGTCTTTCACAGTTAGAGATGCTATTGCAGAACGTTATTATAGCACTTATTCATTTCTGAGAACCAGTGATACAATGTAGCTTAAGCAATCATATTCTTGAAAAGTAGTAAACACAAAACATCACTAGCTTACTCTACCATTTCTCATCCATGCAGCAAACTCTCAACTTCAGCTCTTCTGTCACTTTCTCTCCTCACTGAAGCTGATCTCCAGATAGGGCACTGCTGCCAGAAGGCACCAGCCAGCAACACACCAACAGAGAGACACTCTTGTTTGAAGCCCTTTGAAGTTTCCACTGGAATGAGGAATTATGGACTGGAGGAGTATTTCAGTTCACATCCACAAATGCAACTGTAATTCATACATGTCACCAGTGAGATGTGGAGGACAAGCAGAGAGAAGGGCAAGACCTGCATATGCAATTTTTAAATATACTCCTTTCTCTTACATGAAAGTAAACTTACTAGTTGGTTTGCTTTTTTCATGGCTAGCTTTCTGTATGTACTGTTTTCCCCATCACATCTTTCCTCCTCTTACACTGTTCCAACACATACCAACAGTTCTAGATTTGCACAACCACTCAATGTCAAATTATAACACGTTACACTACTGTATTCTTCTTTCTTGTACAATAAACACAATCAAAGATGATAAATCATCTCATTTGCAGCTCAAGAGAATTTTGTACGGATGTTTCTATAAATGTGCGCAACTCCTGCATCAGAATTAATTTGGTTTGCAACTTTTAATGATATTAACTGCCATGCCTTTGAGAAGACAGCATCGGAACACCAATACAATATATTACTTAAGTCATGACGAGAGCATAATAAAAGCTTTGTTTCTCTGTTGAGCAAAAGACATCCAACACGTGCATCCATGGGGGCAAGTTTCACGCAGAAACGCAGCAGACTATTTCAAGAAAATTTTCTGACTGTTCAAACTGGGGATTTCTTCAGTGCCTTGGATAAGCAACACTCCAGGGCTGCATCTACTGTGCTGTGCTCAGGCTGAGATCCTGGAGAGTGACTTACTAAGGACCTAGGGCACCATCATCACAGGCTGCTGTGCCACCACCCTGAACTGGGGATGGCTGGCACAAAGCACAACACCACAGATGGATGGGGACGAGGGTACAATACGTACTGGTGACGCTCAGTTAACAGAAGATGCCCAAGGAGGCCATTGCAGCAACATCAGTTTAAGAGAAGCCATGAGACATCCTAAATTGTGCTTTCAAAACCTGCTGTCCCCAACAGTTTTCAGAAGATTATGGGAGCACGACATTAGGTTAAGCTCTTGTTTGCGATCTCGTCTCATTTTGTGCCTACAGCCTAATCAAAGAAGTATCCAGGTCAAAAGGTTTTAAATTAATCCCTAAAAAAAAAAAAAAAAAAAAAAGAGAATCCACCAGATCCACTGAAACATTTTATCTGGGCCTGTAAGACAACACAGGATGGTACTGAGTACCAGAGTGCGCTTTGGATCTCTTCAGGTAAAGGGGTAAAATAATTTATTAGTCTATCTGCCACATGGACATTTCAAACGCGCTTTCATGAGTTCAGGATTAATACCAACAACTTGCACTTATTTCTCATGCTTTTAGCTGATTAATTTAGCAAGTGGTATACATCTTTTTTAGAAGACTGCAGTGTATTTTTGTCCACAATAGTACCTTTTAGAAACTTAGGGAGAAAAGATGTAAATTATTCTGTACTTTACTGTGTAAAATTCCAAAGTTTACTAAACTGACAAATTATTTCCTGCAACTATTAAGGAACTATTTAAGAACAGACATATGAGACAAGGCTTAAAAAAGGGGCACATCTGTTCTGCAAAATAAAGTCTTTGAAAAGAACTACTAGAAGTAAGAGAAACTGGAAAAAACAGTAAACTTGTATGGAAAAACAGCAGAAGGCATATTGCCAACAGATGGCAAAGAAGTCATACACAGAAAAGGAAAACAAACTTGAAAGCATACTCAATTTTGAGGACTTGAGAAAAAACAAAACCAAAGCTAACTCCTTCCTAATCACAGAGTCACTGGTTAAAAATGGAGCTGCACATGCTTAGCTCTTAGAAAAACAGTTGTAATTTCTGGGTTCTAAAATGGAGCCATCCAAAATTAGCAACTGCCTATGAAAATGTTGGTCCATTCTTGAAATCACTTCCTTTCCCCCCACACACACAAATGCACTCTTTTTTTTTTTTGTTGTGTTTTAATTTTTTCCCACATTAGCCTGTAAGCTTGATGCACTGGAAAATGGCTGATGTTTTAGTGGACCACATTCTTATTAACTCAGATTATCTGTTTAAAAAGATCCTTCCTCTCTGAGGCCTTTCTGCTATAGCTTATAACACATACCACCACAGAAACTGAAAGCAGAGACAGGTATATGCAGAGCCTCTGAATGGAAGTCATATTCCCCATTATTCCGTGTGTCCATACTGCCAATCAAATTTTCAATCTCACTTCTGGAGGCAGGAATTTCACACAGTCGGTGCAATAGCACTCACTGATAAAAGAAATTTGACATGCAATACTGTAGTGATTATTGGGGGCATATTTTGCAGTTAGAAATGAACAGCTAAATAAAAATTACAGTTTAATAAGATTCCCATATGGATGCCCATGGCACAAAACTCTGAGAACACGAAAAAGTATTTTATATGTCAAAATAATACAGAAGTTAGTTACAAGAGACATAGTTGTAGAAAATTACTTCTATGTATTTTCATCCAACAAGCTCCCTTTTCCTAGTTTGCACACCTTGCAAGATCTGTTCAGGAAGCTGACCCATCATTGCTGCAAACCCAAGAAAAACAAACATACCAGATCTTATTCTCTTCTAAAATATGTCCATTTTATGGCTGAAATTTCAGTAGTTAAGATTTTAAATTGTTCGTCTCCTACTTTCTTGCATGTGCTGCTAGTTGCCACAAGCTAGTTTTCAAACTCATTTTATCCTCTTCCTTGCTTTCCTTCCTCAGGTCTATATATTCTCACATACACTCTAATTCTGGTCAAGATACTGTGAAAGAAGTAATTATCACACAGAAGGACAAAACTTCTAAATTCCCATTTGTAACACTGAATCCAAGCTGCCACCTGAAAGCTAAAATGTGAGAGTGACCTATCGCTAGCACAACAGCAATAAGGGAGCAGAAAGAATTCTTCACCTTTAGAGTCTGTCTTGTGCGTCTTCTAAACCTAAAACAATTCAAAATTATAAGTCCCCCTTGACCTCAAAGTGTGTGAAATGCTGCACAATTTTTTTTTTTTTTTTAAAATCACAAACCACGGTGGTTCAAAATCTGTGGAAAGGGTAGCTTTGAATTTTGACTGTACGAGACACAAAATGCTACCTGAAGTTGAAGCTTTGGGAATTGCTAGGATCAGCAGAGGGGCTATCAGGACAGCCATCAATGTTCAAGACAGCCAAGCACCTATGGGCACATCACCCGAAGCTATACAGCTTTATTCAAGCAAGGGAAGTTTTGCTATGAAGACACTTACTCAATAACAGACATCTGTAACCTCATTCATTTTACTCTCCACTGTCTTCTCAGTCAACCATCCACACTTATGAGCAAGAAGTTCTTCATCAAGAAAAAATGATAAATAAAAACAGAAAGAACAGCAAGAGACGAAGAGTACTTATCTACACTGAAATCCACACAAGAAGGCCTGCACAATGTGTATACTCGATTCATGACTCTTGCAAGAGCTAACAGGTTGTTTTCAAAGGGGGGGGGGGGGGGGGGGAAGCCCACAAAATCCACAGGTCTTCACAGAATCATAGGTGTAAATGCAACAAACGGCACGAACAGTCAAACTTTGTATATTGATTTGACAAAAATACGATGCATTCCTGAACCACATGGACAATTCAGGTTTAATCCAGGACAACGCGACCTTTAAAAAACTGCCACCAAGCACTTTCTACTTATTTGACTTCAGCAGACATAGTTTAGAAGTCAGAAAAAAAAAAAAACCCACATCAGGAAATTTATTCTGATACTAAGCTTTTGCACCCAAACAAAACAGAGAGCTACACACTGCCAAGCAACACCAGTGCTGCTTCACTGCACCAGCACGGGCTGCTACGTGTGGGGCTTCTCTTCAACACTTAAGGGCTTCCTAACAGGGCTGTAATTCCTGAACTTGTTAAGGCATTTGTAGATTACACGTCTGCCCGCTTAAATACTTCCTGCCATTTTCTTAATTATACGTCAAGGTCTGCAACTACCGAATGACTCCCATCCTAGAAAACAGCTCTCAAGTCACCCTCCAGAATTTGTGCCTCAACTGTCATTTCTATAGATTTCTCTGGAACATATCCAGTTATCTCAGATAGGAAAACGCTTTTCAAAACTTGAATAAAACGTGCAGTTATACCACTGGAATTTTTTTTTGTTTTTTCCATTTTTTAGTGCTGTGCAAGCGTTTATTGTAGATGGCTTGTTTAGGGCAATATACATTTCTATATATGGTGATGGAGATCACAAGGAGCAGACAAGTGCAACCCCAAGTTCAGCTTCCCCTCTCCACGGCCGCCGCTCCGAGCAGCGGCCAAGAGCAGGGCTTTCCCAGGAGCGCCGTCACCGCTCGACATCAGCCTCATCCTCCGCTCTGAGGGAAACGAGGAAGAAAATACCCGGCCTGCCCGCCTCCCCCCCAGCCCCGATCGTCACCACGATGTCAATGGACAGATCCAGAGAGAGGAAAAAAGCGAACAATGGGAAACGCTTCCCTGCTGGTGCCCCGCACGACCGAGGGAGCTGCTCTCTGGCCGGGGAGCTACTTCCTGGGGATCGGACGCTGCTAAAAACACGGGAACGAAGCCGGGGCGGCGGTGGATGCGCCCGGACAAAGGCCGGGCAGGGCACGCGCCCGCGGTCCCCGTCCCGGAGCGTCACCCGCGCAGCGCAACGCCAGACGGTGATGTCACCGCACGCAGGCAACAAAGGACGCGGCACCGGACGACCGGACGGCGCCTGCCCTCCTCCTCCTCCGGGACCCCGCGGCCGCCCCCCGCCCGGCAGCGGCACCGAGCCCCCCCCCCCCCCCGCCCCCAGCCGGGCCCGGCCCGCCCGACGCTCCCCGCCGGCGGCCGCCGCCGGAACCTGGCCTCCCGTCTGCCGAGAGGCCCGAGCTGCCGGGCTGGAGAGACAAAGCGGCACCGCCGGTACGCGTGAGCGGAAAGGGAGAGGTTCGGGCAGCCGCCCAGCGCAGGAGCGGCGGCGGCGGCGGCGGAGGGGAGGCGGCGGCGGCCCCCGGCCCGGCCCTCAGGCCGAGCGGCCTGGCGGCTGCCCCGCTCCTCACCCC
Source organism: Pelecanus crispus (assembly GCF_030463565.1). Lineage (NCBI taxonomy): Eukaryota > Metazoa > Chordata > Aves > Pelecaniformes > Pelecanidae > Pelecanus > Pelecanus crispus. The sequence goes on from NC_134647.1 coordinate 67,903,803, forward strand.
CTTCCCCAGGGCCCCGCCGCCTCCCGCTGCCCGCCCCGCTCCCTCCCGGCCCCCTCCGGCCTCCGCTCTCCGCCGCGGCGCTCCCCGCCCCCTCCCCTACCTGATATGGCGGCGGCGGCTCCTGATCCGGCTCAGCCCCGTCCCCGTAGCTGGCTCTGTCCGACTGGGACTCGTGGAGCAGCGAGATGTCATCCGAGGTGGGGGACTTGAGGCAGTTCCCCATCTTCCCCCCGGGGAGCGGGGCTCTCCCTCCGCCGCCTCCTCCTCAGGGACGGACCGCCGGCCCCCGCCGGCGGCGGCTCCGCGCCCTCAGCCTCCCCGCCGCAGCGCGCAGCCCGCAGCCGCCCCGCCGGGGAGGCTCATGCCAGCCCCGGCCCTAAGCGGCTTAGCAGCAGCCCGGCCGCCTCCCGCTCCGCTCCGCAGCCGCCCCGACCCCCGAGCCGGGGGGGCGGCAGGGCTGGCCTCCCACCCCCCGGGGGGCGGCGTGGGGCAGCGGGGCTCCGGTGGGGTCCGCCCGCCCCGCGGCAGCCCGGCGCTGTTCTGCTTCCTGGTCACCAGCTCCCTGCGCACTGGGCTTTGTCGCACAGGCCGCGCTGGCTCCTCCTCTCACTCCTCCCCGCCGGGCCAGGTTAGCAGCCGCACGGCCCCGCTCCGCCGCGCCCGGCCCCGGCCCCGCGGCGGGGGAAGCCCTGCCCGCCCCCGCGGGACGAGGGGAAGCGGGGCGGAGGGCCTCCGGCTGCCGCCGCCGCTCCTGCGGGGCGGTGGGCTCCCCCCCCCTCCCCGGCCCGCAAAATGGTGGGTGCCGCTTTGCTCCACCCCCGGGAGCGCTTTGTTTTTGTTTGTTTTCCGGGCATGGCGGCGCGGCCGGGGCGGAAAGGCCGCCCGGGCCTGGCGGCGAGGCGGCCGGCGGGGCCCAGGCCCCTCGGTGGCGGCAGGCACCCCCCGCAGCCCCGGGCCCGGGCTGGTGGTGCTGTGTGTGAGGCCGAGGGCCCTTCCCCGGCCTGTGGTTCAGCCCCGGGTGGTTCCTCAGGGAGGAAAGGGGGTTCCTCTGGTGCGTGTCGCTGGCGCTGCCCGAGCGGGCAGGGTTTATAGTGCAGGGGCAGAGTATTGAACCCCGAAGGTGGAGCAAAAAAAGCAGCAGGCACTTCTTGTGTCACATCATGTTTCTGAAGGTAGCCATTCAGGCTTTTTGTGTGATAAGCAGAGACTAGGGTAAACCATGTATTTAGCTCCAGTTTTTTCTTCATAAAAATTTATTCTTGCTTGGCCAGAAGTATAGATAAATGCAGATTTCAGGAGAGCAAATGCCCCTCTTTCACTGCCTTAGCGTGCTAGCAGACCCACGCAGGGGGGAATGACGCTTTTTGTCCTTTACAGGCTGATAAACCTTTTGAGTGTTCCTTCTGGTTTTCATCATCTGGGACCATTTCTCAAAACCCCTCCCTGGCTTTCAGATTCAGACCATGGAATATATTTTAAAACCTGGTTTTGTTACAGTATTTTTTGAAGTGAAGGAAATTTGGTGCAGATGAGGACAGCTAGAAAGTACAGTTTGTAACGCAGCACAGCATGGCCAGTGTTCATCACAGGCTTCTCTTGCTGATCCATGTCAGTCCTGGTTTGCACTAGAGCCTCCATCTTAGGTCAAAATATCTACAAACCAGTTGTCCGCAGTGACGTATTTGGCTCTAAAACGTTTACTTAAGCATTTGAGAGGTCCTATGGTGGAACTCTCAGTCTGGGAACAGGCTTTTTGCTGATTATCCGTGCGAGTTCTTTCTTGAAGATTTCCTTTTATTACTGTCTAGGAATTTTGTTTTGCTGCTTATCAATGGGTAACCTAAACAGCCCCAGTGTAATATCTGTAGCAACAGAAATGTTATTACTGGCATTTGTGGGGTTCAAACACAGTCTTAGGCTTTTCTAAGAAACTGAGAATAAAAACGGTTCATGAATTGTAAGTGTTGATCGTGATGGAGAGGCTTTGCAATGGGCTGCTGTAAATAATAATGACTGCTGTACGTGACTTGGTCATTTGGGTGTTTATCCTATGAGTATGTTGACTTGGTTTAATATGAGAAAGGCAAGCAATCATTGGAGAGGATCCAGCAAACCACTGCCTCACCCAGTCATGATTTCAAGGTTAAGGCAATGTCAGAGCTGTCTGCTGTGAGAAGCTGGTGGTGCGACTCCAGCTCTGTCACTGGTATTTTCAGTTGTGCAATGGCAACATTGGGAACAAGACTACTGGCAGCTAGGAAGACTTCTTTATTCAGCTGTCATTTCATGGTTTATCCTCTCTGAGGAGCTTCAGCCTGTGTCATTGGTGTAGCTCAGAGTAGACCACAGGCATGTGTCGCAGCGTGCCTTGCAGTGCTGATCCTGTGCGGCGTGGAGGTCCTGTGGCAGCACGTGGTGCCTCCCCGCTGGCTGGCATGCCAAGATTTCCTTTCTTTGGAAACCAGTGTGCAAATGTGGGTCTCCCGTCTCATCCTGATATGCAGCAGTCAGGACACAGCTGGCACATACTCAGGGGTCCCACAGTAGAGATGTTGCCTTTATTTACCTTGAATCAGATCTGCAAAAGCAGTAACTGCTAACCCCAGTTAAAACTTTCCCATTAGTAGGTACAGGATGCTCCAAATCTGGGCTACGTTTAAAAGATAGAAACTTGTCAAATGCTGGAAGAGATCTTCTTGCGGTGGACTCACAGAGACCAAAGAGGAAGCAGCAGTTCACATCTGGCTTTGCAACATGGCAGCCTCTGGACCCCTGAGAGTGCGGAATGAGGAAGAGCTGTTACCAGTCATTACTGGGCTCTTCGAAGTAGGGATGATTTAAGCCGCTTGTTTTCTAGGCAACTCACTCCTGTTACGTCAGGCTTTGCACCACCAGCTCAAAAGTTGTACAGTGGTTCAGGAGATGGAGAATGGAAAAATTATTGTGTTCACAAATGCAGAAATGTTGTCTTTTAATATCCCTGAGTATGCTGTGGTGTGACTGTGAGGCTACTCCTTTTGCTACCACATTTCTTGGGGACAAGAAAGCAGTCAAAGAGCTTTTCAAGTTGAGGTTGGTTGTCCTTATTGCTCAATAACAATTTGATGGGAGTCTTTTTTCTAGAGAACACATGAACTGTTTTCACTCTTTCTCAGTATTAAGTTCCAGAAAATTGAACAGACCTGGCAGGCTTCCCCGTACCCGCTTTTTGTAGATAATATTTTTAAGTACAGAGGCTGCTTAGAAGGATCTGCTTTTGTAGAAACAGACACAGAGGTGATCCTTGCACGTGCAGAATGGTAGAGGTGACTAGGGACCAAGTAGACTACAGACGAAAACAAAACAGACCTATGTTTATGGGCTGTTCATGCTGTAGGAGAGCCTTGTTGCATATAGACTTGGAGGCTCACAAATAAGTTTTATATGGTCCTTTTTTCTGAGAGCATATGATTCACAAGTACAGTTGCCCTGTTCCAACAGAAGCATAGGACAATTTAACCAATGGCTTTAGTTCTCCCTGTTTTTTACTTCCCCTGCTTAATTTGGGGAATGAATGATTACCAGACTGGATTTTGTAGAGCCTTAAAATGATCCTACAGATGGCAGAAAGAGCCATGTAGTGGTTCAGGGCTGCATGGATACTACTGGTAGGAAAGATGAATGCAAATACAAAAATTTGTATTGGACAATGAAACTCTTTCTTACCTGTAAACATTTAAACAATTGGCTATAATCTATTGTAAAAAAATCTATTGGAAAAGGGGTAGTCTGGAATTTTCCAGTGTACAGGATTAATGTTCTGCTAAATCTCAATACAACAATGTCATATACAGGTTTGTTCTACCATTTTTTAGCAGGTAGCATCTTCTAAGTGAAATGTATTTTTGAAAACAAAATGCAAATTAATGAAAAATGTTTTTAAAGGATGCAAACAATTGAATGTTTATGTTTTATTTTGGAGGTTTTTTATATGAGGGGAGACAAGTTACATAATGCTGTATTCTTAAGGCTCATATGAGCTAGCCAGAGATGGTGAGCTATCTTACTGAAAAATCCCTTTCTTTTTGAATTAAAAATCTAAAAAACACTGAGGATGTGAAAAGTCTTTCTTGTTAATAGTTTCTCTGCAAAATTGACATCATAAATTGCCTAATTTATAGATAAAAGACCCTTTAGTGACTTACATGATCCATGGTCATGGTATTGTTGGATAACACTTTGGGCATGTTTAATGTGTCATGCTCAACAAAAGTTTTTGAAAGACCTTTTCTGTCCTCAGCATGGAAAAGTTTTTTCACTTCCTTTTTTTCCATCAGGCTTATTTTCCCAGCACTTATCATCTCTTATTATGTCTTATCTTTCTTCTGGATAAGATTGTTTTCTCAATTCATATACAGAAGCCCACTTCTGAGTGCAATCTTTCCATGCCATGGTACCCATAGGTTCAGAGATAGCGCTGTTTGCTCAGGTAATGTTGGTGAATAAGACACATTGCAATTTTAAAACCTTTTTTTGGGAAAAAAGGCCTTGTATACCTCCGGAGAATTGGAGTAAATTACATTCTTCTGTTATACATGTGAATCTGATTATGGGAATGACTGAGTTAGTTTATCTGGTTATAGAGAACATAGCATCTTCTAAAATGCACATGATTAGTTTTGTTGATTTTAGCTGAACCATAGACATTTCTCAGTATAGATTACAATTGTATTTTGTTTTCTGAGAGAGAATGAATGCAGCACTAGAAAGCAATTATGGAACTAACATATTTCCCTGAAATGCACTTTGTGATGCAGCATTTTGTGCATGTTTCTAAAAATTACTTAAAACTTCTGCTTAACTTATCCTGTTATCACAAACACCACTTATATCAATTTATCCCGAGGATACCATCTTGGTAAGGATAGGTTTTCCATTATTGGCATAAATAAGTTGTCTTCCATAATAACTGTTTTCCCCAGGTCCAGAATGCTTTATCACCAAGGAGTGTAATGCCTACCTACTCCATGCTGTGGGGCACCTACAGCGTATGTCACAAAGAAGAAAAAGGACATGTATTTTGGCATTTAAAAAAACCAAAACAAGAAAGCAGACAGTCATCATACAAAAGTAACCTCTTCAAACAAACCCTCTGTCACCCAGCTTCATGGTGAATTTTGTGTAGGAGTCAATTTTCCTTTTTCTCAGTGTACCACATAGTGCCACAGTCTCAACTTCAAGAATGATCAGAGACCTAGAAAACATGATCTAAGAGGAAAGACTGAAAGAATCGGGGTGGTTTAGTCTAAAGAAAAGGAAAGTGTTGGGAAAAGTGGTAATGATCTTCAAAAATGTAAAAAGTTTCTCTGCAGAGAGAAGGAATATATTTTTCTTCATGTTCAGTGGGTCTAGGGCAAGAGGTGATGGAGTAGGGGATTCAAGGTAGACATTAGGAGATTATTTCAAACTGCAAAAGTAGGTTAGCACTGGAAATGATTACCTGGGAATCTCACTGAAGGCTTTGAAAGGCCGATTAGGTCAAATGTCTCAGGAATGGTTTTAGTTGCAGTAGATTATATACAGATAACCCCAAAAGGTTCCAGACTGGTTGGTATTGTTTCGTTTCTCTCAGGTGATTTACAACAGATGCATTACTGCTGTGTTATTTTAATTCTCAGTCTTCCTTATATGCTTAGAAAATGCAGTAAGAAAACAGCAGTAGGTAAAAAATTGGGTAAGTAGAATGGGTGGTAAAGTTCCCAATAGCAGAGTATTAAGGAATCACAGTTACTGCAGGGTAACTGTTGTGTTTGAGCGGGAGTGTATCTTGCTGGACATGTCCCCCTGACAGGCTTTGGGACACTTCAGTACTGGGCTGGCATTCAACAAGTAGTGATATTCAATACACAGAAATCCATGTTTTAACGAATGTTTTAAATTTTAATTTAATTTAATTTTAATAAATATTAATTTAATTTTAAATTCTAATTGAAGTACTGGTCTTTCTTCACTTTTTGCTGTGTGTAAATACTTTCTGAATTTGCAAGGAGAAAGCTCTATCCAGAGTTCACCAGTGGCCAGTGTGTTAGTGATCAGGTACCATCACTGCAGGTTTGGTGATATTTGCCCAAGATGTGGGGAAAAGACAAGTATTTGGAGTAGCAGGTCCAGAAGCCAAAATTACCTCAACTAATGAGGGGTATGAAGTTGAACACGGTATTGTTTCATCAGAATTTTACTTTTATCTTGGAGGCTTTTTGTTCCTCACAAAACCTTCAGTTCACTGCAACAGCAAGGGAGTATCCAAAATGCTTGTTCCTCTTTGAAACAGAATTGGGGCATTTATCATTTGTCCAACTTGAATATGCTTTCTGCTGCACAACTTAAAATGCCTCTTATTCACCTTCTCCTAAGTCTTTCTGGTTTTCTGATTTTCACCATTTTTCCTGTACCCTAAAATCTCTGTTTTCTTCCTGTAGGTAGCTATAGATCTTCTGCAATAACAGAGTGGTAAAATGACACATGGAAAGATTCATGAGAACCTATGGAGTGTGACCCTCTGACATACAACTCTGACATGCAACTCTGTCCCAGTCCAAGATCACCTATGTCTTTGTCATTCCTTGACAGACAACCGTTCAAACTGTTTCTGGATACTGAATGACGTCTGTAGGTACTATGTTCTAATCCCTTGCAATTTCAAAAGTTTTCCTTATATCTGATTGCTATAAGTCAAACTCTTTACTGCATGTCCTGTCTGCATTGTTGCAGTGATTTTAGATATCTGAAGACTATTATCATGCTGCTTTGTTTCAAGTCTTTTCTTATGGATCATGATTTGTAAATCTCCCATTCATTTCACTGTTGTGCAGACTCTTTATTTGGTCCGCTTTTTCAGTAAGCGGCATCCAAAGCTGGGCAGAGTACTGTGGTTAAAACCTCAGTGTTGAGTAAAGAGAGTATTATTTAGTATGTGCAAAAATGCCATTTATCAAACTTAGTGTGCTTCTTTTTTCATAATACAACATCATTGACTTCAGTTTGTAGCGCACTGTCACTCCCTATCCTTCTCTGGGTAATTCCTGCCTACTCAGATTTTCTTATTTTATGCTTCTCTAGATGATTATTCTGAAGGGTACTATTTTGTATTTCCTGTTGAAACTGTGGTCTGTGACAGCTTAGCTAGCTGAATTACAGAAGACAAGTTACTGGAGATTGAACAGAAGGAATGTGAGGAGGAACCACTGAAGATTTTATACAAAAAGTATTAGGTGATTGTGAATGACTGCCTCTGGCACTGGGGAGGAGTTAGTCTTTGGGAAATTAACTTTACCATCTGGCCAGAAGTGTTTCCTCTTCTTCAGATTCAGTTTACTTTTTGAATAGTCTGTGTGTGTGCACCCTCCTCTTGGAGGGAGAGTAGACTGGAAATTTGCACCCGTATTTGCTTTTGCATGCACAAATGCTTCTGTGTTGCCTGACAGAATACTGTGCTTCCTGCAAAAATTTCTAGAAAACAACTATATCGTGCAGAAAACAAGATGTAATTAAGTCCTCCTGATTTCTCTAGTGCTACAAGAAGGGATACAAGAAGGTAGTTGTACAGTCTCAGTTAGTCTGTCCTGGTTTTGGTTGTGTGGAAATTCCTATAAGACATGAAAATCTCAATTGTTTAAGCTTACTTATCTGACAAAAGAGGAGGGAGGCCTTTTTTTTTTTTTTAGCAGAACAAATCACATACTGTTTAAACAAACACCTCCCACACACTGAAACAAGATAGCTAAAGGTACTGTAAGTCTATTCCTATTTTTTTAAAAAAAATTTCAAAATTTTTGTGTCTGAGAATAAATTATTTTGCATTTCTTTTGAAGAGCATGCCTACACTTAGTTTTTGCAACAGCAGACTCTTCCCTCTTTCAGTTAAGTTTATAGAAATTACAGACTCTGTGGAGCTACTTTCTTTAACTTTTTTTGGAGGTGTTATCATCTTAACAGGAACATCTTGACAGTGGACTTGCAGATTGCTTTAGAAATTCATATACTGGGCTACATATTGTCTTAGGAAATATCTCAGAACAACATACCTGGTGTTTTGGACTGCCTAGTTTTCCACAAAAGCTCATGTAGAAGATGACCTTACCGTATCTCTGCAAGGTGCGGGGTGATTGTAATGGTGCATATTGCCTCTGAGTCATAAGCTGTACACCAGTGCAATGCAAGGGTTAAGGACAAGGTAAAATCACTTTCTGCTGTTTTGTTTTCCTGAGGGATTATTGTTTTTATGTGAGAAATGGGGAGTGGGGTTCCTTTTGTGAGGACTGTTCCTGTGCCAGAAATTGAAAGTATGGGCCAAGGTGTTCCTGTCAACTGTGATGCTGTTCATAGCTTTTGCATCAGTATCTTAAATTTGGATATAAAGATCTCCGTTGTAGAAGCCCCATCTTGTGGACAACCAATCAATGACTACTTCAGCACAACCGAGATTTGAAATACTTAGAAAATCTGAAGATAGTTTGGTAGTCTTTGCAATAAGCTGGAGAGTCTTCATGTTGCTGGACAATATGGAAACTTCATTCATGTGTAGAAATCAGCATATGCTTTTCGAAGACTGTTTCCAAAGGTAAGAAATAGTGAATTACAGAGAGGTGATAAACAGGGATGGAAACAAGGATGTTGTCCCCAGAACACTGTTTTAAGCCTGAATCAGCTAACAACTGCATCAGCTAACATTGGCTAAAACACCAGCAAGTCTGAGTCCTGCCTTGAATTTCCAGAATCGTTTCCTGCAGCATTTGTATAGTATAAATGAGTTTTGGGGGGAGCAAAATCATATAAGGGCAGAAAGACATTCTTTGAAAAAAATGGTTACGACAGAAAGAATAGCAAAGTATGCATGAAAACAGTCTGGAAACTTTGGGAATATCCTTAAGGAGATACTTGGTTTCAGCACAAAGTGATGGAAAAGAGCAAGCAACTCCAGACTCAATGAGCCGACTTACTTGGTGGGAAGAGTCTTAGAAAGGTAAAAAGAACATGAGAACAAGCCTGTAATTAAAGGTATTTTCAGATTTCAGTATGACATTAGTAGAATATATTCTATTATACAGAATGATATATACATATAATTAGAATATCTTTTTGTCACTCTGAAGAAATTGGGTTACTATATGATAGTTTTATATTTCTTCTATGTGAAGAAATTGGGAAACTATATGGCCGTTTCCCATTTAATAGTAAAGGCCATAATAAAGTAGGCAGAAAGTGTAGCGACATCTAGGGGAAGTTTGGCAGAAGTGCCGCCATGCTAAAACTCTGTAGCTCCCTTTTTCACTTCTTAGGTTGGCATTTGACAGTTATACTCCATGCAAAAAGAATAGTGTCTTCAGCAACATAACCTGTTGAGAAACAAACATAATTAAAATGAGAATATGATCTTTATTTTAAGGTGTTAGAATGATCCAAGTAGGACTTTTGAGTGGCAATAGTAGAAAATTGCTGCTCTTCACTGAATTTGCAGGTTAGAGCTGTGTGAATTTTAAGCAGGAGGCACGTATGTGCTTAAACCCAACCTACTCTTCAAAAGACATCCTACATTTCTAACTGAAAATGTAACCCCTGTTTTTTTCTGTGAAGGTAGTGTATGCAGTTTGGTCAGAGTGGCTTACCTGGAAGGGATGAGAAGAGTAAAGAGGAACATGGCATGTGAATAGGGTGCCATGCCAGCCCCTTTGTTGGAGGAGAACAGAGGTTGCTGATCCTACAGGTGTATGTCTGACTAAGCACAGTGATTAAAAAAGAGACACAAGTTCATGATCTGGACATCACAAAGCCAGGAAAGAATTTCCTAGTTCGTATCAAGAGGAGTCTGGATGAAGCCTTCACTTTAAATACATATCAGGTGCAATAAATTTTAATACTTAAAATTACCTGTAAAAGCGAGTGTACATCTGCCACTTTACAGTTTAGTTTAAAATAGCTGTTTACTTCATATTGAATCTAAAGGCTTAGATTTTCATCTTTCAGTAGTCTGGGAATTTCATAAACACAACTCATTTGAAACATATATAGGTCTAAAAAAGTCACCGTTCTTAATAAATTAACAGATAAAACTATAAATGCACATTACCAGCATATTATTAAAAAGTTCACAGTAATGCCTGTGGATGCTTAGGAGTTCCTGACTGACTCCTTTTGTTTCTCATAGCAATCCTTTATTTCAAAGTCTCCTTTGAAATAAAATTCTACGTTTTTGGTGAAAGGCATCTTTGAGGAATTGTCTGAGCCAGGACAAAGCCTTTGAGAAAAACGCATGTTCTCAATTTTGACCTCAGTCCATTCCTAAAGGGAGAGAATATTAAGACTTTAGCAATATACAGGACTAAAATTTTTACCTGAAAGCAAATGGTGCTGGAACCAGCATGCACAATAAAAATAAAAATCTTTCTTAGTGTGAAATGAAGCCATGAAAGGAGCTTCGTGGTTCCTTTCTGTGGAAGGTGTTCCTTCCTCAAAAGACAGGGAACAGCAGATGCTCGTTCACCCCTCAAGGGAAGAGCATATGAAGCAGGAACAGCTACTTATAGTTCCCTGCGCTTAAATAATGAAGCATGAACAATTCAACAAAAGGAGTACAGACAGATATTAGTATGGTGTGAAATCTAGAGAAGAAGCTGTAGCCTACAAAAAGAAAATTAATATGTAAAGCTTGTACTAAAAGGGTGTTGGAAAGCAAGAATTTATTCCAGAGGTGTCCAAGAGGGAATAATGGTTGCTCAGAACCCCTGCTCCACCAAGTGAATTCATTGTAGTACAGAGAAAGAACAACCCCTGGTATAAAGGACAGACTATTTCCTTATTCTGAGCAGAAGGCTCTAGAAAAAGGCAGTGTTGGTAAAAGCAGAAATCTCTGGAGGAGTATAAGACAAGGGCAAGCATTCAGTGATACTTTTTATATTAGATTATATTAGAAATTATAGTTGCTTGTATATGCCCATATGGGAAGGAAGGACAATGATGAAATCAAGACACTGAAGAGCGACCTGTTTTACGGTCCTCTGCTAATATGTATGATAAAATGTTCAGTTGCAGTGTGTCATAAACAGAGGGTTAATTGCTAAAAGTCGCAGAGTAATATGAATCTGTTGTACTAACAGATTTTTTCAAGAAAATACAGCAGGACTGGAAACTCAGAGTTTAAGTGTGAACTTGCAGTAATCCACTGGCAGAAGAGTTGTGTAGGTGTATAAAATTGATTTGAAAGGGAATGAAGAGGTGTGACTTGTGAATTGCTACTTTTTAGAGATAAAAAATTAGTGCACATGTAGGTCATGTTAGAAAAGAAAGTAAATCTCCATCCTTATCTCTGTATTATGCACATTTTTGTAAATGTTTTCTTTGGTTGCCTCTAGCCTTTCTACTGTTTTAAATCTTTGTATTGAATATCTTTTTATTGATATCAAAATGTTAAGAGGTATAACAGTACTGATATATCAAGTGATTTAACATTAAAAAAGATAGAAGGATTTTCAGTGGCCATTTGAAAACAAGGCTCGATGTGTTATGTTACTACAAAATGAAATATATGCAGTTGAACTCCGAGTACTTGTGTTTGTAATGTAGGAAAGTGTTCTCCTAAATCAGTGTCTCCATAATGACATTTGAATTCCAGCTTTGGTATGTAGTTTTAGCATAGTGTTTTATGTTTGATTTTCAGCAGTGTAGGTTTTTGCAGCTAGGTGGCTTACACTTTGAGCGGATTCTTCTTTTTAATCGAAAGGAGAAAAGCTTTTGCTCTACCTCTTTATAAACTCACCAGAGCCAATCCTTCATAACAAAGTTTTGTTGACCAGACAGTGTTTTGTCTTTGCAATTAACTTCTGCAAGGATACAGTGCTGTAGAAACTATTAAAGAACAGTATTGATGTTACTGTAGTATTTTACCAGAATAGTTATTTAAAGTATACGGTTGGTCACTTACATTTTCATGTCTGTGGTGTCAGCCTGTTCCACTACTCTGCACCTGACTGTCTCTGCTTTGTGTCCCTTCCTCTTCCAGCCCTGTCCTTTCTCTGGAGCTGTGGCGGTGCCACATTGCCGTAACCCCACTACCGCTTGGCATTAGTCACCACCATAGGATCCACTTCCCCAGAGATGGATCCTGGTCCCTGTGCATAAAAAATCAGCAAGGTACGGAGAAGGAAAGGCCCCTGCCATCACCAAAGACAACTTGAAACTCTTCCGAGCTCTGTCCAAAAGGCTCAAGAATTCTATAGTTCCTTATGGTAAGACACTTTTTCTGGTATTGATGCCGTGAACATTTTAAAATTGCATCAGCCGTTAATTACGATCACAACTTTTAATTCTGGGTTTCTGTTTCAAATCTTCCCCAGTTCAATCAGAACCAAAAGTTAATGCCCATTGGCTAATTTCCAGTGCATGCCTCCACAGAACAACTGTTGCCTTTAACTGGTGGAGAGATCAAGACCTGAACTGACAAAAGACATCTGTATCTTGGAAAACAAATTAATGTTTATGTTTTAATTTATAAGTTCCTGGCTCTTTTATGGTTCCTGTTTTTCAAGTAATGTCTCTTTGGATCCCTAGTTGATGGAGAGTCAAAATGGAAAAGGCCCATGAGAGAATTATCACAATACAACATCTGGTCTGCATTGGAAAAAGCTAAGAAAGATATTCAACATCTCTGAGATCGAGAGGCAGCTATGAGGTGCTTTGAAAGTCAGTCTATGAAAAGTCGTGCAGGTTGTGGCCACCGGGGCCAATCTAATGTTGTTTTGGGAAGACCTATTCTGCTTCCTAGCATCTGAATTTTAATCTCACTTCAGCACAGATATGTGAGAGCTGGGAGTGGTATGAAAGGTGTTTGCTTTTCATAATGTTAATCTGAATCCCAGCATTGTCATAATTATATTGTGGTTTTTTGCCAGTCTCCCAGTTTTCTTTTGCACAAGTTAGCTGAGAAGTAGAAAGGCTTTCCCAGGGCTTTTGGCATAGCTTTACAGGAAAAAGGATGGAAAGGACTTTTGTGTATTTTTGGAAAAATATTTTGCATCCTGCTTTAAACTATTCCAGAAGGTAAAAGGACATTAGCTAGACTGCGTATTGGCTCATGTACTGGTATGTCACTAATGGCAAGGAGTTTTGCTTTGCCTAATTGTTCCTGTTTTTTACAGTCACAGACTATGAGAAATGCAAAGAAATCATGGACCAACCTGGGCAGTAAGTGTACCACTGGATTCAGAGGGAACAAACTCCTTCCACCACATGAAACTTTGGTCCTTTTATGTCATCATAGCTCATGCAGAACAGAAACAATTTGACATGTATAACAAGAAACACTGCAAATTGTTTGCCAAACAAAGACATATACTGCAGATGGAAGAACTGATGAAAATTGTTTATAGTTGAGGAACTAAATATAGATTTTTCAAGAACAAGGTTGCTCTCTTCCTTGCCAAGACAAACAAATCTGGTAGAACATCTCATTGCTTTGGGCTGCCTGAGGACCCACTGGAAAGTCTATGGACCTTTCTCCACAGAAAATTTGTGTGTTGTCAATACGTAAGTGTATTGTCCACAGTTGCACTGTGGCAGCTGCAGAGGAAGTGGAAGGTTCTCAGGAATACATGGGGGAGAACTAGATTTTTGGCTCCTGAAACAGTGTGGAGTACTTTTGGAAACTGGAAGTTTATGAGCTGGATGTTATTACGACAAAAGGTTACCTGTGAGTTAAATATAATGGTAATTAATCTGCTATCTTTAGATCTCAACACAAAAAATACGATGAAATTGAGAATTCTTATTCTTTAGAATTGCCGTTTTCCAAGATGCCTTTATTCCTATGAAGATACCCAGATTTGCACTGTTAGAGGTTTTCAGTGTTGCCTTTAGAAATACACTGTGCACAGATGTTTTTACAAGGCAGTATATAGTCATCCCAAACAACTGTTTTTAATGGCCCAGTTATTTAGGAAAAGCATGTACCAAGAGCATAAGTACAATCCGTGATACTGACATAAAACATGTACTAGCAGAATAATATAGTTTGTACTGCCTTGGTATATAGTAGGCCCTGGAAATATAAAACTAATCATGCCCTTAAAATTCCGTCATATCTGTAAACATATATATTGGAAAAGAGCGTCAGCAGCATTCTGGGCTGCATTAGGAAAAGCATTGCCAGCAGGTCACAGGAGGTGATTATTCCCCTTTACTTAGTGCTGGTGAGACCACAGTGGGAGTACTATGTCCAGTTCTGGGCTCCCCACTACAAGAAGGACATGGACATGCTGAAGTGATTACAGGGAAGGGCCATGAAGATGATTTAAGAGGCTGGAGATCTGTCATATGGTTGCCCAAAGAGGTTGTGGAGTTGGCATCCTTGAAGATACTCAAAACCCAACCAGGCAAGGTCCTGGGCAGCCCGCTGTGGGTGATTCTGCTTTGAGCTGGGGGGTGGACTGGGTGATCCCCAGAGGTACTTCCAACCTCAGTGATGTTGTGAGTATTTGAAGCAGTTTGCTTATGTCTTGTCAGCATTTTAGCTAGAACTTGACTATGTAGGAATCCTAAGGAAAGCAAAGACCTAGAAATACATCCAGATGGCTGAGGCCCAGAAAAGGTGTAATGGGAGCTGCTAAGTATTTTGAATATCTCATCAGAGTGATATTTGACTTAAAAATACAAATATAGAAGTGACTTGGGTCTTACTATCAGGGACACTGAATACCCATAATGATCTCTCACTTCATCTGGACTGCAGATGGTAACAGCCTCTCTCTATCTGAACAGTTTAATCTTGCTGTTCAAAATCTTACCATATACTTTACTCTAGAAATGAATATTTGGTGCTTTATGATGCAGAATTCGTTTGTTGGTTTGCTACACACTTTGTTTCCTTACTAGTACTGATATTAACAAATCGCAATGTATTTTGACATATTACTTCAGTAACAGACACATACTATGTCTCAAGAAATTGAGAATATCATAATTTGGATGAGGTAAAATCAAAATATATAATTACATCGCATATTCTATCACCCTTTATGCAGTTAGCTTGTAACTATTCTTTTAGCACCTTCAGAATAAGAACAAAGCTGAGATTAAAAAATGGCTTGCATTTCTTAATAGACACAAGATTTATATAGAAAGGTAGAAATAATATATTTTTTTAGATCAGCTGAATAGTGTTAGGAAGATTTACCTGTGGTTTTCCATTATGAAAATGCTGAGGAACTAACTTGCAGTGTTGAGAATTCCTGGATCCTCCTCCTTTGGAAAACTCTTTGTCTATCATATTGCCTCTAAGAAAGAGGGAAAGCACTCTGGAAAACAGGAGGTTGAGGAACATTATGCAAGGATTATAAAGCATTTGATTTTTTTTTTTTTCACTTCAGCAAATGAAACAATAAGTAGCAATAAAATAATACGTTTATTATCAATGTGCGGAGTCACATTGCGTCTTACAGACATAAATGTATAAATAACACCCCTGCAAATTATCAGAAGACATAATATTTTGCTATGGATGAACCCATCCTGAAGCCACAAAATTAAGTCTTCAGACATAAATAACATATGAAGGTCAAATAAACTTAGTCATAAGTTGCCATCTTCTGCCACCACTTTCCCCTGCCTTACTGCTTTTACAGCATATCTCCTCTGATTGCTGTAGTCTTTGTGTGGGATGGGTTTTTTGGTGGGGAGAGTAGTTTTTTAAATTGACACTTCTAGCAGCAGTTCCTACTTCTGCTGTTTTCCTTTTATAAATTTATAGCCTATTATATCTGTCCAAGCCTGGCATAGCTCCAAGTCACCAATTTCTCAGTAATACAGGAAATTAAATCTAATGTCTAATAAGCATAGAGTCTTATGCAACCTCCAGTCATTGAAAAAAGTATTAAATAACTTAATAATATTACCTTGTCTTTTGATAGCTAGAGTTGTGCACTTTGTTTTTCTGTAGACCAAATAGGTTCTGCATTTGGACTAGAGGAGGCTGGGTTTATCCATCCCTTTCTGCAGACTTCCTGAATGTCACCTCAGTATTCTTCTCTTGTTGAAGGACTCCCGGAAACTTTCATGTCTAGGGTTTGGTGCCCGTCTCCACTTCTCCCTGTGGTGGGAACCCCCTTTGTTCCCCAACACAAGGGCTGTGTACCCCATAGTCTGGACCCAGGGGTGCTGGTTGCTTTCTCGCTCATTCTCTCCCTCCCAGGATTTTCTCCAGCCTGCCCTGATTTCTGCCTGTTCCATGCCATTTTCCTGTTAATGCCCACTGTGGTTCTGTGTCAGTGGGTATGGCATTTAAAAATGCAGAAATCTGACTTTAAGCCATACAGATTAGCACCATAATTTCAGGAGCTTGTCTCCTGCATGTATCAGTTTAATAAGTGGATTTATACTGAATAATTTTAAACTGTTACAGCCCTCTGAAACTGTTTCTGTCTAGCTTCTGTAATATGTAAAGTGACATAAGGTCACTGATGCTGTGGAAATTGGGTTTGCAGTTGATACACTAATTCAGCAAGAAATCAGTTCTTGCAGAAACCCCCAAAAAATTATTTTAATATAGTGCCATGCTACTTTGTTGACTTTCAGGAAAGAGACAATTAAAACATTCAAGGGAGTTCCAAGTCTCTGGAGAAAGTACCATTATGGAAATAATAAGGTTATTTTTACCACACGGCTTATTATCTTCTTTCTAAAAGCAAATCAACTGAATGCGATGGACACAAAGTAACATTTTCACCTGCTCAGGAAGATGAGAAATAAGATATTTTTGTAAACTGAGTTCAGTATAAGAATACACTTGGCACCATCTCTTCTGTGTCACTCACCCCAGGTTTATGGTAACCGCTGCTGCAGTTTTCTGTATGAAAGCTTCCATCCAAATCCATCCAGGGCCATTAATAAGGCTGCACTAGTGTAACTGATTGCAATGGGGAACAGAATTACATTGATGGTGCCTAAGGAGAAGAAGGATCTCTGCACTCAGTATGAATAAGGGGTAGCAAATCCCTTATTTTTTCAGAAGCAAATAATTAAGTTAAATTGAAAATATTTTTATTAGTCAATCTCTAAGAAAAATCACTAAGACTTTAGAAGCCCTATATTTTTTCCAAACAATGCATTTATCCTGGGGAATTACTGAGCACAAAAAGAAATAACTGTGATATTTACTGTATGAAGATACTAAAGGAAAACAATTTTACCAGCATAAGCTGCTTCATCTTTTTGAGATTAAGAAGAACAAACAAAATTTTGTTTATTAAAGAATAAGCAGAATAAAATTGAGTTTTGAAGAAACAATTATAAAAAAGATCTATATTGTAAAAATTGTATTGTCATGTTTAAAAGATATTTTAATTTTATGATATATTAAAGGAAAAAAATTACATTTTACTCTCTGTTCTTTCATAAAACAGGTACAATACAGCTATTCCCAAAGGAAAGACACCAGTTCTAACAAGAGTAGTGTCTGTTATAGAATAAAGGATAAACATTTCAAAATATCTATATAAACAAGAAAGTTAAAAAGCTTAATGTGAAAATAACATTATTGTATGTACAGCATCCACTGTGTTCAGACTATTCTGTTTCAGATGGCCCAGGAACGCAAACAGGTATGACATCATATAATTTTACATCATTCATGGAAGTGTTTCCTTTAAAAAGTATATTGTTATTTTCTGCTCAAACTTTCTTTCATTAATGCCAAAGTTCTTTTGGCCCAACCATCTTTGTGTGTGTTTAACTATGTTAGCTAAAGATGGTTTTCCAGTGTTTTCTAATATAGACTTTATACCGAACGATATATTTAATTGTATTACATGACATTTTAATAAACCAACTTTCTAAAAATCTGTATTGATATATATATTCCGATCTTTCTTGATAATCTGTTTCAGGGTGACATTCTTATGGAATGGACTACCTCAGAGGTTGCTTTAGCTATTTTAACTCCATTCCTGTAATCAACTCCAGTCTTCATTTTTCAGCTGGTAACTTCTCCGACAATGAACATTATTATAAAAAGTGGTTATTTAACAAAGAGTAAATTTAACTTTGAATTTCATTGTCATCTAGGTTTCTTTCTTGGTGCAATACCTGTAAATCAGGTTCTTTTCAGCTAACAGAGTCTTCAGAGGCTGTGCCAATGCCTTAGCTGTACTCCTCATCCCTCTTCTTCCAAGACTGTGCAGCAGTGGATGGCAGCAATGATTATTTACCTCCTTTACTAAAGATGCATAACTGTAAGAATAGAGAAAGATGTAGGTTGTAGGCTCCATGTGAGTAACATGTCACCAAAACCCACAGTAAGCCACAGCTCCTGGGTAAGATTTGCAAACTCTGTTGGAGATGAGTTTGCTTCCCTGGCTGACAGTGCTTGGTGTATCATTCTAGCTAGCCTGAGATTTTTCTGTGCTTGATTTCTTCCCAGAGTGGTTTGGTTTTCTCAAATGCTAGACCACTTCTTCTAAGAGTTACCTTAGATGTCCAGCAAGCATTCCTGTAAAAGTTTGTTAACTACCTGTATTTATTAGTTTTGATCAATTTAGTGAACTCTGATGTTTGCTGTAACACTCCATTTCAGTTAGAAACGGCACGATGGCAGTAGGCAGTTGTGGAGCAGCCTCTGAGGCTGCCAACCAAAGACTTGATTTACTGGTTATTCCTATCACTATAATGATTAATTGGGAAGAGTTTGTGAATGCACAAAAATCCAGAAGAGGTGAGAAGTAAGAAACTTGTGCAAACTTCATTTAAAGAGATACTGTCTAACAAAGAAAAAAAAAAATTGACTGAGCTACTTCAAAGTTTTCTCAGCTGAAGGCTGCAGATTTTCCATGCCTTGCTTTAATAGTTACATATTTGTCAAAGAGTTAAACTAGAAATGGAAATGCTCTGGTGGGTGAACTTTCATACACAACTAAGGAGAGTTTGGGGAGGGACTGTGTTAGTTGAAAGGCCTGCAGTGTTTGGGCTGCAGAGGTCCATATTTGAAGGAGAGACATGAAATGAGGGGTCTGTGCCCCAATACTATGCCAGAGACACCAAAGCTGTTCATCCCCAGGGGGGCTTACTCATGTGAGATCCCCAGGCGGAGCTCAGCACAGTCTGCTTGGCAACCCAAGAGAGGAGGAACTTGGTCCAAGTCTTCATCTTCTCCTCCACCTTCACTTTATGCTAGTGTAAATAACAAGTTGTATGCAGTTACTTTTTGAAGAGATAGAAATAGAAAATGCAATTCAATGTTTAATATTATGCTTCCCAAGCTTACTCAGATAGGCACACACGGGATGGATATATGCTGTACACAACTTGGAGATCTCCTTCTGTTTAAAATTCTGGCTCCTCTGTGCTTTACTGATCTGCCCGTATAGCAGGTAGAGTATTCATAACAGTAACACTCTGTTATCTCAACTGTGAAAGGTTGTTCTAGGAATCTAATGGCCAACAGAGTGGAATTTAAATTTATTTTTTGTTTTGTTTTGTTTTTCAGCAAGCATTTAAAAGATCTACCAGTTCATCTCTGTCAGGGATTGTTTTTCTTGTGGCTTAGCTTGGACACTAATCTCACTGTTGAGTTTACATTTATGGAGTAGGACCTAAGGTTTTCTCCATGTGTTTAGTATTATGGTTCTGATTTTGCAAGTCTTGTTGCTTGGGATACTTGCACAAGTCGTGTCTGTTTGCACAGCAACAACAGAACAGAACCGGGGCTCAGATGCTGCTAGTTAATCAATCAAGAAGGAACAAAAATAGTTTTGAAGGCTACCACTCTTGGCTGATGCTCAGAAGAGTTGGTAAAAACTGCAAAGGCAACAGACTACACTGGTGACAATATTTATTATACATTTTATTTCATAAGTGGATTTTTAGGAATCAGTTTTTTAATTTAGTTACTTTAGTCTGCTTTAGCAAATCATGTGTGAATATAGTTGTTGTTTTTCCAAAATGCCTGCTCTGTTTTAGGTGCTTTTGTTGCCACTAGTCAACTTTTTATTCATGTAGTAATGTCCACAAGGTGGTGCCACAGCTAAAAAGTTAGCAATAAATAACACAAATCTAATTTGATAATTCTACCTGCTGTTTATAACTGACTGAAGTATCTGCATCATTAAAGAGTTAATAATTATTTTATAAGCATAATACCATCTGCATTTCTAATGACATCACAGGTTTGCAAGCTTTTTTTTAAATCACTCATCTATGTAAGCAGAGCTGGGTCTGTCTGCTGTCTGAGTGGGAGCAACACCCACACATGTGTGACGGTCCAAAATCATGTACAAAAATGAAGACACAGCTCAGGGTTACGTAGATAGGCTGATGAAGAATGAAGAGCTGGATCCATAGAGACTAAGACCAGCAGAGCTGTGTATGTCCTAGCAGGGTTACCAGTGCAAACATCATGCCCCACAGATGTGTCCTCTCATGAAGAGCGTGAGGAGATGGATGTCTAGATCGCTTCAGCAGTACTGCAGGAGTCAGCCTGAATCCAGACAAGCAAAATAGTTCATCCTCAGCTTCAACTGAGTCAGCGTCCATGCAGTGACCCTAGTGTGGCTGTGGCACATCGTAGCCTAATTTTCAGAGTTTTTTCTACAGCGAGGGATAGCTATGCTCCCCGTTACCCTGTCATATGATAACATACAGTTGACTATTAATTCCAAAGGGGTATGAAGTGCTTACAGAGGGACCTGTTATGAGAGCAACTGGATTAGTATATATGGGAAAAATTCAGTAGTAGTCTTTTTTCCTTAATCATGGTTAAAAAGGCAGTCATCCCAAACTGTGTTTAGTACAGATGATCAAGTTTCTGAGCATTTTCTACACAAGATCAGACTAGGGAAAGTAAAAGGCAATAACAGGGAATGTAAAATGAGTGCATGAATTAACCACCCAGTACAGAAATGACAATAAAATTTACCGGAAAAAGTTCTTTGTGTGGATCTGAATGGCTACACTGTTTTATAGCAGACCTGCATGTCCCTGAACAGCTGAAGTGCAGAGGGGCTCGGTCATTCCTCTAGGCACGTGTGTGCTCAGTTCTTCATCTACCCTTGGCCACGTGGCCATGGTTGCTTCTTGCACCCCTGCCCTCCTCCCCTCAATGACCTCTGCAATGCAGCTATGCATGCTAACGCCATAAATACTCTTTATGAGCTTCTGCAATGGATAGATTAAGTTTGAGTCATTTATTCATCACGTTATTTTGTACCAAAAGCATCAAGAAAGAGGGTTAATTTAAAATACCTTTCAAGCAAGTGCTGCATTGGTTGTCGTTTCATGCTAGAATCTCTTTTTGGTATGGTAGACCTGTATCAGAAAGAGAAAAATAACAGGTTTTGCATAATATATTTTTCTCTAAATTGCTATTTTTAAAGGATCATAATTTTAAATTATGTTTTAAAGTGGTTTACAGTATTTTAAAATTTTGGTTTTAACATCTGTTTGGAAAAGTCAGAAGCAGAGAACGAATTATGAAAGTACAAAGTCACTGAACAGGTCAACTAGATTTAATTTCTGAGTCAGTCAGTCCAGTTAGTTAGTTTGGACTAAGCAAGTCATGACAGTGACATTGGGTCAAAATATTCCTGTAAGATTGTTCTGAGTGTATGGCTGCGATGTGTGTTGTGATTAAAATTACGTATTTCTGCTTTAGTTTGGACTTTGCTTTTTCTCTGACTTCGTAAAATTACTTTAAAAAATGCATATTTTTCAGATACTTTACATAGAGAAGAAATAATGCTCTATTATAAAGGGAACAGCAGAGCATCTGAGATCATACATTTAAGTCTCCGCTGTATGTAAAACCCAGGTATGCATTATTTTAGTAATTTAACAACCGAATTAAAATCCTGACCATTTGGCCTTGCAATGTTTGCAATGATTTTGTGTTCTTGTTGGAAATCCCTTAAGTATTTTTAAAGCATCAAAACTGTTTGTCGTCTAAGTCTGGTTTTCTGGTTTCCCATTTAGGCAATCATGAACAAAACATGCTTTAGCTCTATGTCTATACCTAAATCTATATTTAGATCCCATTAAATATTAGAAGGAGGTAACTTCCAGTATTCTAAGTTAGGAGTCAGTCTGAGCATGGCTCAGAAATCATCCTGCAGATGCACAGTGTTAACCGGAAACAATTTAGAATGGCAGTGGTATCCTGCAGGATGTGTGCAACTCGTTCAGCCATGTGTTGATTTACACAGGACTACATTATAGATTATACATTCTGGTAATTGTGGTATTGTTATTGCTAGGCTGTATCTAAGCACAGGAAATACATATAAGCACATCTGAAGTGATAACATCCACTCCTGCTTAAAAAGCAATATTTTATTCTTGTCAAAGAACTCATACGTAATACAGCATTTGCAAGACAAAATAGACAATTTCCTAATTAGTACTTAGAAAGACTTTTAGGAAAAAAGCTGATTCATTATGGGAGGCCCATAACCAGCATTTTCAGATAAACTTTTATTCTTAATCACTTCAAAAAATTTTTTTCAGTATAGACTCTAATCCAAGATCAGGGAGGAGACAGTACATTTCCATCTGAAAACAGAAGAAAGATCAAAATAAATTTTCAGTGTGCCACCAAAACCACAGTACTAGGTTTTTGTTAAGGAGAATGAGTAATATCATTCTAGTTATGTAGAATGCTGTGAGTGGTAATAATTCCATCTAACTGATAGGGTAGGTTATGTATTCTGCAAGAAAATTACCCCATCTAAAATCTTGCCCTGTTTCTTCAGCTCAATAAGGAAGCCTACTCACCAGACCCATTTACCTGAAGTCCCTCTATGCCTGCTTGTCTAATATTAGGATTCAAGAACAAGCATGTTCTCCATCCAACATCCCCAACCCTGTCTTGCAATTCAGGAACAGATTGGCCTCAGCCTTGACTTGAAAAAGAGGCATCCATTCCTGCTGCTGCTCGTGGGATGCGGGATTCGGGTTCATCCTCAGCTCTGCAGCTGGAGATAGCGTACATTGAGGTCCCTCTCGGACCCTCTCTCACCAATTCTCTTTAATAGTGTAGGCTTCAGACCTGTCTATGCGCTTAGGAAAATTACTGATCAAGTCAGGGGTCTCCCAGGTTCCCTCCTGGAAGGGGTTATGGATCTGTCCAGAAGAGGGAGGGAATATCCGTCAGATTTTGTATGCCAACCTCTTCTCCACAGACAACACTAACTGACAAAACATAGTTAACGTATTATGCATGCTATGCCTATTTCTTGCTTTGTTTCACCAGGGAAAATAGATTAAAACTGGTATAAAGTTTCCCTCTTGTTCTTCCCAACAACAGAAGATTACCAGGGAAGAGAAAATAAAACACAGATTTAACTTTGTGGAATAATTAGAGGAAAGCATATGATGTTCTCTCAAAAGGCCTTCCAGCTAAACAAGGATTTTTTTTAATATTATGAAACATTCTTGCCTGTATTAATACATGAGAAAAGTAACAGCAGAACTGTGAAACAAATTAATACATCCAAAAAGTATAAACCCCTGGCCCATAGCTAGATCTATATCCATACTGCAGCATGACGTCGATAGTATTGTGGGGTAAAATAAGAATTAAGAGTTGATGCTATTTGATACTTTTCCTGTTCATAATCCTGGAGCTTGTAATACTGTTCCAGATCAATAATATCATGCTATACTGTCTAAACTGATTTGTTGAAATGGTAGTCGAGAGTGAGGTTCTAAACAGACACTGCAACATATAATGAAGGATTGACCTACTAATGGATCTAATGGTGATGTGATAAACACATCTACAAAATAGCCCAAAGCCTAATGATTTGCTTCACGATTTCGTGAAAAGCTTTTTATTGTTTTCTATCTATGTTATTTAACATTAAGAATACATTTGTCTTTATGAATTTATAAATGCTACTGGTCTGAAGTTTTTGTGCTGACACTCAAACTAACACTGGACAGAACTTTAGTTTTGTCAGATCTCATATTAGCAAAATTCTGAAATAATAAGGAGGCTGATGCCTTTAAGTTAATATTAATATGCCTTTGCTTTGGGGGGTGGTAGTGGGGGGGTGGTGTGCTAATTATAATATTATTTTGGAAGTGTCACCTGCTTAGGTAAGCTTCGTTTTACAAGATAATATGAAGATATGCTTAATTTTAAATACCATCTTCAGTATTTTCCTGAATAGGAATCTCTGTCCCTAGTTTAAACTTGTAATATCCTGCTTAACAAAGGACCAGCTTCAATAGTACTTAGAGTACTTAATGTTATGCAAGTTTTCAAAGTTTGTTGCTGGGATCAGGGCTTTAAAAGCAAAGGTCAGGTAAAGATCCCTTCTTGGAACACACCAGGTTATGAGCCCCTATGTTTATTTTTGCTTCATAAGTCTACTTATTAAATAGACCAATAATAACTTTACCTTTAATATAATTAAATATGTTTGTATTTGTGTGAGTCACAGGAAAGGAGCGAATATACATATCCTGTTGAACAGCACACCTAACACGGCTGCAGTGTGTGCGAATCTTTCTGCAGTACATTCAGATGTTGGCTTTCATTAAGCAGTAAGAGATGTTGCCTGCAAAAATATCTCACAACTTCAAAAAGAGATTCTCATGTCTGTCTATTTCACATGGGAAATATATTTCATCACTCTTTTACATGACATCAAAATCATTGTGTCCTTCCTTAATCATGACTATGGAGATACAATGGAAATTAAAATACCAGACTCTGCTTGCCATACAATTTGTAATTAGCTCGAGATATCCAGAGGAAATTCTGTAAGTTACTTTAGTCTCTTCATTTTGCCTTGTCTCAAATCTGTCTGATTTTGTTTGAGTTTATAAGAGCAACTTGTCACTGAATTTTTAATGGAAATGTGTATGTTCCAATTGAAGTGCTCTAACAAGTCCTTGTCCTTAAAATCCCGTGAGTTCTGTCACTTGCAAGGAACTGTGCAGAGCTCCGGAGCCCTTGTGACTGTTGGATAACTCAGAAGCTTCCTCATCTTGCTTGAGCAGTATGACATCACTCCAAAACACCTGAGATATCTTTAGGGTTTAAATATTTGGTTTAAATATCTAGAAGATAAGAGTTTCTTAAGCATTAGAAGACACAGAGTTCAAAGATCAGATTGAGCCATGCCTCTTGCATTTGCTTCTTTAATAAAGCTGTCAGGATGCTGACCAGATAGCCTGCCGGATGCGCTCTTCCATGTTTTGGGTAAGTAATCACTTGGGCCTGGGATCTACTGTACAAGTTATATCTGAATCCATTTGCAGTTATTTCAGGTGACACCATTAAGTGGTCAGCATAAACTGAGAAAACTTTGTCTAGCACTTTGTCAGCGTGCCAGAAGAAATTCCTTGGGATTCAGAGTCTAAGGTTTAATTTCAGTTAATTGTCAGGATGCTGAATATTATTTACTCCACACTAGGGCTCATTTTAATCCAAAACACTGTCAGTTAGCATCAATGCAGACAAAATTATGTTTCTTCCTACATAGAAGCCCATCTAGATCTAATCCAGTTTGCTCTCCTATCTCTCAATTTGGTCTGCAAGGACAACAGGAACGGAGACTGCAGCTGGCCTGGGATTCCCTTGCACTTGATTGTGTGTCATCAGCCTGATCTAATGAGGCAAGTCTATTTTTCCACAAAATAAAATTATTACAGACAACAATATGATGAATTGAAAACATCTCAAAGTTGTTCAATTATATCTCGTTTCAAAAAGGAGCTGTATCGAGCAGATACTCAGCGAGGCAATGAAGCCCAGTGGGCAGAGTGCTGAACGGGGATTGAGAAATCTGTGTTCTTTTCCAAACTCTCCTGATTTTTAAATGACCTTGAGCTGCCACTTCTCTGTGCTTCACTGTCTGGATGAGGAGGATAATAATCCTCCATAATGATTTTAGATTTACTGAAGAAAGGATCTGTACCAACACTAGGCATTTCTTGCACTAGCCTGAGCTACGTGCGGCTGTGGTTAAAGATGGTCAATGATTTGGTCAATACCCCGTATATTCCAGAAAATTTGGGAAACTTTGGTTGTTAGACTCCTTGCTTTCTATTATCTCTCAAAACATATTTCCATGCAAAAGGTCTTTCTTATCTTTCAGACCATTACAAAATATCTCCAGAACATTTCATATTATTTAGTTGCCACATTAATACTCACACAATGTTCTTACTGACGTTACTGGGAATTGTGATTGCCAAGTGCCTCTCAAGATCACACAAATGATAACATAGATAATGTGTTTTTGACACAAAAAAAGTGTTTTGCAATGTTATACGTGACATATCTGGGGAAAATTTGTGTCAGTTTATGTTATATTTCAGTTGGACTTTTAGCTTGAGTTTAAAACACTCTGAAATGAAAAAAAATTTTTTTTAATTATATCTTGATTTTACACATTTTGTATTGATACACAACTGCAGGCTCTGCACAAAAAGAACATTCTATTTTCAAAACTGCTGAATGCTTTGACCTCAAGGGCATAGAAACTGTTGACTCATTGTTTTTACTGCATATAATATTAGTCCTTTGTCACATCCAGGGAATGACATCATCTTCTTCATTGTTAGCAGCAGGTTTGAATAATAGAAAAAGTGCTGCATTAGTTGTCTGCTGTATTTGCTCTTAATAAATGAATGGATATCTGGTATCAAGATTTGGATTAGGGTTTTTGAGTAACATTTAGAACAAGTTTGTGGCCGGTCCCTGCAAGGAGGTTTCCTCCTGCCCTCCTGCCCACCGTCTGCAGGACATGCAAGCTGGCAGGGAGCACCGAGCCTGCAGAGTGAATGTCACTCATGGTACTGGCTTCTCAAAAGCAGTAAGAGGAGACAGGAAAGGAGGAGACTAGGCACAAACAGAACGAAACAGATCTTTTCTTCAAGGTCAGTTTAGTAAAAGGAATCCCTGAAGTTCTGGGAATCCTATTTCTCTGGAATCTAAAATTGTGAAAAGTAATTCTCTGAAAATAAGTCAACTCTAGGACATGCTAACGAAATGGGAACTGATTATCTTCAAAATACACCAGGATAAGTATTTTATCCATTCCAAATTTGTATTCATGTCTATTAGTCTTCTATGCCCTATAACTAAAATGTTTATATCCTATTCTCAAAGAGTAATTCCCTATTAGAAGTATTTGCTTGTGCCTGCCTTCTTCATGGAAGAAGGATACATCATTACACGTAGTAATCACGCTAGTGAAAGTCTTCTTTGGGGTGATACACCACCTTCTGTAGGATTCTGCAGAATTCTTTCATGGCAAGTAAAATTTTAAGTGTTGCTTCCTGAACAATAAATATTCCCAGTGAAATGGAGTTTACTCAGGGAGAGATTCCTGGAGAGTTTGATAAAATGTCAAATCCTAATCTGTCTCCATTATCCACTGCCATTAAGTCGTACCAGAAAAATGTGATGTATTTAACTGTAAAATTGTACTTTTGTGGTCCCAAAAAGGTGTTATGCTGAATGTAAGTTCCTGTGTTAACAGACTGAATCAAACTGGACTTTGAAAAGCTGAAATCCATACAGCTGTGAGAGAACTGAGGCAGCAGGCTGGGGAAGTTGGAGGCAATGGGTTAAGGATCCAGAATTGCTTAATTGCAGAGGCCCACATGCCAAGAGTGGACTCAGACAAGGGGTACACACATGGAAATACTTCCTAGAATGCCAGAGCTAAAAAAAACCCCAAACAAACAAACAAAAAAACCCCCACGCTGTAAAAAGATTAAATGCAGACCCACTGACTTGGATGCAACAGGGACCCAATGTATTGGCCTTTTTGCAACAGACTTATCTGTCCTCGTGCAGCTAGAGACAGCTGCTTTGCAAGTAGATGGCTCAAGTTTAAGCAGGTGCATCTATCCCAATTCCTATCCCAAACTTCGGACTTACCTGTTATGAAAAGTACAAAATGTTTATTCTTCTTTATGTTTTTTTTCTTTATGTTTCATATGTTCTTGCAATATAAAGCCTGAATTCTTTTCCCAGTCTTCTGTTCCAGTCCACAGTTCCTCTTCAGTCGACATTTCCAAATGGTCTCAAGTAGCATGAATTTTGGTGAGGCTAAATCACTTGATTTTCCCTTACCCTGTTTAGAAGAGGCTTGACTTGGACAAAAGCAATAATGCCAGCCATCTCCCTTCATCCCTTTAAAATTACAGGCCACCTCTAAGGAACTTGGTCTTTCTTTTATGTCACTTTCTGACAACTCGTCTGAGTTAAACAGGTTGCTGTGGCCAAATTAAATGCTTGGGAAATAGACCATACAATTAATTTGCAATAGTAAGTTGTCTCAGCATCATTTCTTTTCCTCTCAAGGGGAATGCTGGCTCAAGCATAAGAAAAGATTAACATAATAAAAATATTCTAAAGACATCCTGTTAATTGTCCCAAGCTTGGATGGTATTGTCTATTCTTCTGTTGTATGTAGCCGGCAAACAGTGTAAAATTCAGAATTTCTTCCCACCACAAAAGTGTGGTATATATAAGTGTTACAGGATAATCTCTGCCTTTCTGAAAAGTGGATGAAAATGTGGTGTGGCAGAGCTTTGCTTTGGTTTTCATAGGTGATATCAAATTTGCCCCATTTATGAATATAATAGTAGGACTTGTTAATTTAGACACATCAGCAACTTTAATGAAGAGAATAAAGGTATGTGAACAAAAGGAAAATTGCAAGCAAAATAACAGCAAATTTTGGAAAAAGAAGGAAATACTTTTTCTCTGAATGTGCAAATAAGGTTTCCCATGTTTGTTTAGGGACAGAAAAGACTTGAGGTTTTAAATTCAGCCAAAATAGAAGCTTTCATTTACAACGACATTTGAAATGTTGACCTTGAATATAAAACTCAGTAGCAGCAAATCTCATTTTAGAAGTAAGTGAATATAGCCAATAAAACTCAGAAATATTCACAAATGACTGAGTGAAGCATAGCTTACAGAAAAGTTAGATGTAACAAGAGTCTCTAATTCTCTATTTGCTCTAAAATGTCCTTTTCTCAAAAAGGACCAACTCAGATTTAAGGATTTTTTCCGTATATGAAAATATTCATAAATTAGGGAAGAAAATACAGAATGTTATTTGCTTCAGTTCATGTAAACGAGTCAGGCTGAATGATGAGAGAGCCTTCCTGTAATTCAGAGCTCTACTGACTACTATGCATGAAACAGCATTCCTCCCCTCATAAACAACTCGAGCTTTCCCTTTGTATCAGTGTCAAAATATAAGTATTGACTTATTCACAAATTACTTTTTAGGCACTGGATTCCCAGAAATATATTTGTATAACAGCATCTGGAAGCAAATGAATTTGTTGATAATTTAATCAGGTTTTGTTTAATTTCATGGCCTTAAAGACACCTTGATCTTAAAAAAAAAAGTTTGTCATTTTGAAAAGCAGAACTTCTATTTCAACTCTGATGCTCACTTCCTTACTTCTTCTTCCAGTACAGATTTTTGACATGGATTCAGTATGCCCTATTTCATTATCTTTCAGACTGCCAATTAAGAAGTTTCCTAATATTTTATCAAACAAACAGGTTCTCTACAAGAGGCTAAGTCGTTCTCCTGCTTTTATTATTTATGTATATTTCTAAAATGAAATACTTTGAATGGGTTACCTTTTTTCACATCCAATTTTTTACATTTTTTAAATTCTGTAATTCTGCAGAACAGTAAGAGAGCAAATTAATCAGATGTTTTATCAGATTGTGCCTTGATCAGATTTTTCTGTGTTCTCAAAGAAAACAGTGTGGAGAAAGTAAAGTTCCTCCATTTTTAGCTTTGAAAATATTTTAAAGACCCAACACTAAGAGTGGAGTTCTACTCATCTTAAAAAAAGACTGGTATTGCTCTACCATGGTCATATCTGACCATTTAGGCTCTCCTGGTATTTAATCTCCGTTACATGAACTGGGAAAAATTTATCAGTAGGAGCCAAAATAGAGGCAGAATTTCACCTACCATAATACTTCCTATCACTGTCCGTCACTGACATGAGTGGGTGATGAAACTGTCTGTAACTATGCTTCTGGGTTCATCTTGGTATGTGGCAACCTAGGAAATACTGACACTGTGCATTCGTTAGGTACTAAACGTGGCGGGAGAGATGTGTGAGCCTTCACGTTAGGGAATTTCACTGTTTTTGAAGGATAAAATTGGAATTAATAATGCTAGTGATAAGTTCATGGTGGCCATGCAAGTCTAGAGGTTGTTGTAGGGCTTGTGTCTTTCGATAGACAAGTTAGAAAAGGTAGACAAGCTTTCGGGCAGACAAGAAAGTAATGTTGCCGCCCTTGTATGATACTGTTGCTATAGGCAAAGAATGTTGCAGATTTGTTCTGAACATTAAGTAATCCAAGAAAACAATAGGCCTGTGAAAATCCTGAAGTTAGGCTTTAACTCTTTTCCATCTCCCTTACTGCCTTCTCAAATTATACTGCAAAGATCCAGAGGCTACGCCTCTGGAAAGCTCCTCAATCTCTGGGGAAAAGTCTGAGGAAGATGTTCTTCAGAATAATTTACCATTTAGTGTCCTCAGTATGGTAAAAGGTAGACACAGCTCTTCTGGCTCCTCTCAGTCCTCCACAGATGCCTCTCATTTATAAAAGGCACCTAATAACAAGTAAACCTTTTTGAAACATTTGAAAGGCTTCTCAGTGCTCCAAGATAGCTAGTAGTCTCATTATTTCAGATATGTACCCAATCTGATTTCTCTTTTGATGCCTCCAGTGCAAGATTATTACATTGTCAGAAATAAATCAAGTCTAACTTGTGGGGAAAAAAAAATTTGAGTCCATCATGTGTTTCATATTGTACCATTATGAAAATGGTATATTGAATTCAAATACTTCAATTGTACCATTAGATGGTGTCATTATGTGGCTTGCTAATTCATAGGTTATTCAAATGAACATTATAATTTTAGACTTCTTAGAAGCATCCATATGAAGAATTTCCAAACTACAGAGAAGTGAACTGGGTGTTAGGAAGGAAAAACATCGACTGAGAATATTTCCTAATGCATGTCACTGAAAAATCGTTACATAACTGCTGTGTGCATTCCAGGACTTGGTGCAGTCTATTTTTAATACCTGGTATGAAAGAACTTCCTGCTACTTTTTCTCTTTGAAGGCCGCTTTGTGGTTCATTAGATCATGTTGTCGGGCCAATTTTTCTGCTATCCTTAAACTTCATTTTTCCTGCTAAAAAAAAAAAGGTGAAACTGTATCAAATGGAAAAAGGTGCTGAGCATAAAATATCATTAAAGAGTAAGGTACGTTATGTAAATGTTGCAGTGGTCCCAGAACTAAGCATTGCCAGCTCAGGCTTAATATTAAACCTGAAAAGAAATCTGAACATGTTAAACACATGCACTGTTAAGAAAAGCAAAAAAACGTTTATGCCAAGGAACAGCACCAAGCATGAATTTTCAAATTTGTGTTTGTTAAGCCATATTTTTTTTTAAATTAAATTAGGGAAGTTTTAATTTTGTACTGTTCTCCATACAGTGTTATCACAGGTGACCATTTTGACCATAATTTATATAATCATGATCATTAACATAAAGCATTTTGCTTAAATGTAACCAAACATCTTCAAACATAGTCTATGCAAGGTATTTCAGAATATTTTAACCGCACAGAAAGTTTACCGCATTAGTGTAATTTTGCTGTTAAAATCCCAGACAAACAGAGACTGATAGAAATGAAATGGCCAGAGGGACCACCATTTTCACCTCGTCTGACTTCCTGCAAAACAAAGGCCACAGGACTTCCTGAATTAATTTCTTTTCAAGCTAGAACGTATCTGTCAGGCAAATGTGCAGCCAAATGACAGCCAATCCCTTAGATCTGCTACAAGAATTTAAAAGTATTAATTTTACAGTTAAAAATATAATGAAAGCACTTGCAAATTAACAGGCAGTTCACTGTGTTTTAGAAAGGACTTCTGTGACTTTCTTACTTTCATCCATAGCAGAGAAATGGAATGACAATTTTAAATGCAAAATCGTTCAGTGGTAATTGCTGCAACCGTTGCCATGAACCTACTCTTGAAATCTCTAGCAGAGAGGCAGCAGAGCGTTTAAGTCAGGTGACTGAACCAGGTAATACCCTCAGCTGTCCAACCTGCTGCTCTGACGTACATCACCACTGCCACAAAGGGGAGGTTTCAACGTACAGGGCAGCTCCTGAACTGCCTTAGGCTTCAGTTGGGTGTATGAAGGCAAACAGTCAACCCTGGGAGACGTGGAGCACCTTTAGGGGCCGTTAGGTTATTCTTTCCGTGGGGGCTGTAATAGTAAGCTGCACCAACAAGAGTGTGGGGACGAGGCTACCTGCTTTACTCCACAGGTTTACTCCATCGGCACATGCGGAGCAGAGCCAGGGTATTTAAGAACCCTGGAGCTACCAAAATATTTGGACTTCCCTTACTATTGCTTTGATGTTCTCCTGCCAGAAGCAATTCCTTTCCTCCCCTTCCCTCTGCTGTCTCCATAACATTTCATCTCCACAGAATACTTTTTGATCATTTATTTCTGCACTTCTGTAGATCTTGCAAGTTGGTTTTGTTACCAAAGAAACCGTTCCAGCCTTCAGTCCCAGTGCTCCCAGTCTCAATCCCAACACACCTCCCTCTCCCTCTTCACGTCAGAGCACTCTGGATCATAGCCTTTGTTTTCAGAGAAAACATATTCACCCCAAAATGTGAAATCTGAATTCTGCTTATTTCAACGAAGTTGTTACTAAAAAAAATTCGTTACAGGTCACTAAAGAATCTTCCACATTTAGGCCAAAGTCATGGAACTGCTATGCTTAATCTTGTCCAGTGCTTTCATAATACCATCTTGTTTTCAGTTGCTTGTAACTGTTTGGGCTGGTATTTTCCAAGCCAAGCATCTGCCCCAGGTTTAATTTTTGGCAGTTTCCAGCTAAACCACTGTAGTGATTTTCAAGAACAAGGTTAAAAAAATATTTTGCCCATATTAAAAAATAATAATCCCGTTGCTTCATCAGAAGTGTTGGTATCCCTATTTCTCTACAGAAGGAATTTGAAATGAAACACCATCACTAGTCTAGTTTCATCCATGTACCTTTTGAGCAGCAACTTGGAATTTGGCAGCATGATGGCTGTGGTTTCACAGATGTGCATCCAAATGTAACAAAGTTATAAGACTCCATAAAATCTCAGTTTGCACGTGATCAGTTAAGAATTGTTAGCTTTTGGCAGCTAAATTTTTGAAAGACCAGCCTGTGCTGACAGAGCCCGTTCTGCGTTCGGTGGCTGTATGGCGTGCAGGCATCACGTGCAGCTTTTTCGTACAGCAACTGAGTATGCTCTTTGCCTGAGGCAGTGGGGACCAGGAAGCATTTCTCTGCAATTTCTCCTCCTGCGTTCCTCAGCAATTACTGTCTGTGAGATCTGGGTCCCCCTCCTATGTACATCATCTCCCTTTCTTCTGTTGCTGCTGAGGCAGTGAAAAAAGGAGGATGGGTCACAAAAATGAAGGAGTTTGGGAGAAGGCCTGTAACCCACGGAGCATAGGAGGGAGCAGAAAGGGAGAGGCAGAAGGAGGAGATGAAGGCAGTAGATGCCAGGGAGACAACTATTACTGACCAGTGCTAGGACTTCTCCTAGGACAACTAGGGCATCATGGACAGAAATCAGTTGTGGAAGCAGTTCTTCACGACTAGGAAAAAAAAAAGATTATACATAATGAGATTCCACTAGGCTGTGGGAAAGGATATGATATATTAGGTAAGGAGGTTAAGAAGCATAATGGAGATAAAGATAAGATGGCAGGGGAAATAATTAAGAAAAAAAAAAAAGAGGGTGGATGTGCGGATGAAGGATAGGAAACTATGAGATGAAAATAGAGCGTGAAGAGTGCAAGAAGGCACAAGCCAGGGAACGGAGGGATGGATAAACAAAGTGTGGAAGAGAAGAGCAAGAGCTGGGACTTACGTGAAAACAGCACAGATGAGAAAAAGCAGGCAGGAGCCAGGCAGGAGGAAGATTAGTAAAGAGCATCAAGGGAGAGAAGGAGTGTGAGTGCAGACTGAACTCTAAGAATAGGCTGATTTTTTTCAAGTCAGACATCAGTGCAAATTGTGATATATCTGTAATGGAACAGGAATAGGAAACGGGTATGGCTAGCATCTATAGCCACACATTTTTTTCTTGTTAGAGAGCTTCTTTATCGAATATTCTGGATCTCTTGAGCTCCAGAGTTAAAGTGACCACATGTCACTATCTCTTTACTTTTCAGGCTTCCTCTGACTTTATTAACAAACACTTGAAGTGCCTAAAATGCAATATGCTGGTTTTCTAACCACAGTAAAAAATATTTCTGCAAAATACATTTGAAAATATTTTAAGTAATTTTAAAATTATAGGTAGGGCTGCCAGCAATGCCTCTCACTGGCAGAGCAAAGCAAGGCCCTGTGCTTAGCTCGATGGCCTTTCACCAGGGATGTTTGTCATCTAGGAGGGCTTGCACCATCACCACAGTCATTAGGCACGCTTCATCACAGGCATGAGCAGCGCCGCCTTTGCAATTTTTTTCTCCCACCAGCTAGGAACAGCAACACCTGGAGACACGGGAAGAGAGAGGCGAAGAGGGCTGGGCACGCTGGGTGGCCCCTGCGTGCCCACGGGCAGAGCAGAAATAGAGCTCAGTCGAGCAGGAGCCAGGGAGTGCAGCAGCTGGAGGTGGAGAGGGAGGTGTCCTGCCCCGTGGTACTGCTAGAGCTGCAGAGGCACCAGGGCTACAACTCTTCCAGTGATAAAGTAGGGGGAGACGGTGATATTGGCCTCTGACACGATGATTCAGCTTGCAAGCTGGAATTTCTTGAGCATAAATGGCAACTGCTTCCCCACAAGCAGCACGTTTGGTCTGTCATGTTCTCTGTCAGCTGGAAGGCAAGCTTTGCAGAGCTGAGCTGCTTTACTTTCCTTTTGAGAATGAAAGTAGCACTGCTGTCAGAAGATTAAGTTGTTGGTATGTATCAGGTGGTAGGAAAAATTACTCTGAAACTGCAAATGGTCTGGTGTACATTTTTTTATATATTCTTGGGAGTTACAAGGGTTGATTTGCTGTCTGTTGATCTGTTTGTCATCCTGATAGCTTAAAAACACAAACACCACTCCTAATAACTCCTAGGGGTAAGACTGCTCTTACTGCTTGGTTCCTCCTAAAGATTAAACAGAGCTGAGAGTTGATGCATTGACCTATTGCTTCTTGAAGCAGATCTGTGTTCAAATTCTGACCTACGTCCCAGCTAAAAATGCGTTCAATCTTTTCTTAATTTGTAATAGATACTTCTGTACATTACAAAACCATCTCGCAATCTGGCAAATTAAGTTGTCTGTGGTTAGCTCTGGAATTGCAGAGATATTGCAGTGCACTGTAGCATTGCATAACGAGCTTCCCCAGACTTTGCCTTACTCGAGTGAGTAACAGTAATCCTTATCTCTAGCGAGCATCAGATTCATCCCATTTTTGAGAAAAGAATTAGTATCAAATATACGATGGGCATGTTATGCCTTGTGGCTGCAATGTTTTTTCAATTAACTTCTCTGAATATACCACAATGAAAAGTGTCAGCTTTTTGCCTCAGAGGCCTATAATTAGATTAAATGAATACAGTTAATTATCTACTACCTTCTTTACACAAAACAATATGTTTCTATAAATTAAAATGCTCGTACAGGAAGGAAATTGTTGTTCACTGCGATATATGCATACAGTGCTGGATTGTAAGTACTGTGAATATATCATAGTGTAGCACAGCTTTTTGTCTGCAGCCCTTATTTTACAGGAGCTAAAACAAATTACATCTGAAAAATCCACAGACGTCACACTGTTTAGAGCATGTATGTTGGTGCAAGGAGGTGATATTGTTAAAATTTACAGTGCTCATAAAACAAATGTACTTTTCTCTGTCACAGATGTTCTCTATAAAATTTCCTTAGAGAGTTTAAATGCAGCTTTGTTTGTGTACCTACAGTCACATCCTCAAGGACTGTGTGCAGATATAAAGCTGCTTTTTCTAGCAGAGTGTACTTCTCCTTTCAGCAAATTTTAAAAAAATCTGTTCTGTAGGAAGTATTTACAATTAACAGCTCGGTTTCCAGGCCTGCTGATATTCTAGCTGGTGTGGACTGAAAATCTTCTCTGCCTGTTTTCCAGCGTTACTAAATATAAGCAAAAGTTCATGACCGATCAATACACTCCCATCCTCTGCATCTGAAGGGCAGATATTCAAATGGTGGTACATCACCTTGGCGGTAACGTATCTGAAGCAGAAAGCACTCCTTTTGATTTGACAACGTGTATCCAAATGTCCCTATTTCCATCGGAATAGATGTTAATAAATTAAGGCCTGAATATGCGATCCTCCCTCACCAGAAAATTGCAATTAACTTCAGCAGAAGCCCTTATTCCGGCCTGGAGTATACTCTGCATATAAATGCAGTGTGTACCCAGCACTGGTCTTGTGTTTTGTGAGGGTCAAACCCTGAAAAGCTTTTGAATAGTCAGTGTTCCTGCAGGCCATCGCATTTTATTGTGGTTTGTGCTCTGTGAGTATCTTTTCCTTTAAACATTCATTAGCTCCGTGTATAAAAGTGTTCATTAAAATATCATTGTGTTGATAATAATCATAATATTGAGGAGCGAAGAGGGCTCTGTTGCCATATAAATGCTGCCCCGTTTCCTGCTCTCAGGGTGTAACAGGAGACCATCTTGATAGGCACTATCTGCTGAAGGAAAACTTTCACCAGGAGCTGCGAGTTGACTTTAACCTTTCAGTGACTGCACTGTGAAGCAAAATGTTTCATGCTTCCTACACAGAATGAAGCTTTTTAATTTAAAATACTGATAAGTACCAGTGGCCCTCCTAATTACTTCTACAAATATCAGAAAGCAGTTACAGAGGAACAAAGAAATGCAACTGGAAACATGGTTCAGTGGTCTTGTACTTCCCTGAAAAGCTGATTATACTTTTGGCTGATTCAGTTTCTTTCAGAGGGAATTTACCCTTTTTGGCAGTTTGCGTTTCAGCAGTGCTGATTGGACTGACGGCAGAAAATGCATCTTGGGCTGAGGAAATTAACTCAGGGTCCTGTCTGTATCAAACCGAATTTTGCCAGCGAGCTCCGGATTTGGTCTTTCAGCCCCTCTGTGTCCCTTGTTTTGTAGGATTCAGAAGCCATTTTAACACTAGTTTAAAAATAGACACCTTTCATTTATGCTTTTGCAGGTGCCTTGCCCCATTCCCTGCTTTCCCTGGATGACTTCTCTCTTAGGATAAGCACTAATGAAAGGTCAAGGTTATTCTAAAGTATCCAACATACGAGCGTTCTCTATCTCGTAGCTCCTTAAGATTAACTTTGCACAATTATAGCTGATAACATGCTGAAAGGTAATTCAAACGTTCTGGGAAAAAGTACAAAATGCCAAGCGGTAACCGTATCACTGCAGAACGTCCCTGGTAATTCGTACTTAGTGCTTCTTCAAAATGCAAGAAGCCATCTTACCACTCAGTGCCGTGGCAGAAGTTAATTTTTTTCCAGGGGTGCTCTGTAAATTAGGTCTGCAGAGCAAGACTTGGCACATCTGGCTATCAGAAATGTGCCGCGTTGTTTCCATCCGAAGATCATCTCCTCGCCTCTGTGACACAGACACCGAGAAGCGTGGATTTCTCTCCCTCCCCCCCCCCGCCCCCCTTTCGCCTGTCTGTAATTTTCAAATGTAATAAAAGGTCATAAAAAGCTCTGGCTGGGAGATATACCGTGCTTCCCGTTTTCTAAGGAAACCTGGAGAGAAACCTGCTTCTTTGTGTCTTCTGCGTGGGCTGCGCTGGGAGAAGATGCTTCTGCATCCCTGAAATCTGGGGGTGGGGGAGGAGAGCCCCGGGCTGGAGCGGGAGCGCCGCCGCCGCAGCCCGGGCAGCGGGCAGCAGCCGCAGGCGTGTGGCAGAGGCACCCCCCCGGCAGCTGTGGGTCCCCCTTCGGTACTCACTGCGCCTGAGGGGCTGCGAGGGCGTCAGGGTGATGCAGCAGAGGCTCCGGTCCCGACGGCGGGGAGAGGCAGGGAGGAAAGGGAGGGAAAAGAAAAACAAAAAAAAAAAAAAAAAAAAAAAACCACCAAACCCAGAAGCAGCAGAAGAAGAAGGAGAAGGCGGCGGCGGAGGGGGGGGGGGGGGAAAGGGCGCAGTGCAAGTTGCGAAGAAATGCGGCGGGCAGGCGAGGGGGAAGGCGGCGGGGGCGGCCGGGGCGGCCGGCGAGGCTCGGGAGGGCGCGGGGCGCTGCGCGGGCCGGCGGCCGCCCCCGGGGCCGCCCGCGGCGGGGGGCCCAGGCGAAGCGGCGGCAGAGCCCGCGGAGGAAACTAAATAAATAAAATCAGACTGTTATTTAAGGCGCGTAAATTTAAAAATATTTGGACAGGAAGAGAAAGGGGAGAGGAACCGTGGAAGACAACCTAACGGTTTCGGAGCCCGGCGCCCCCCCCCCCGCCCGGCGGCCGCGCTCCCCGGGGGCCGCCCGACCTGCCCCGCACCTCCGCCGGCCCCGACCCTCCCTCCGCCCCGGGGATCCCGGCAGAGCCCTCCGGGAGCACCGACATTTTGAATGCATGTCTTGTGGGGCAGGCTTTTCTGAGACTTGGTGAGGAATCTTTCTTTCTTTCTTTCTTTTTTTCTTTCTTCCTCTCTTCCCTCCTTTCTCCTTCCCCCCCCCCCCCCCCCGCCCCCCGCCATGCACGGCATAACAGTCCTCACCAGCAAATGAAGCAGCTTTCCTCCCCTCGCTTTTTCGAGGGAATTTCAGCACTTCAGTAAGCAGATAATAATGTATGGCTGCTTCTGGCTGCCCGGTGAATTGCCAGGTACATTTGTGGACGAGACCCTTTTCTTTCTCCAAAAGCTAAAAAGCGGTGGGTTTCTGCCGTTTTAACTCTTTCTTGCTGTGAACAGTGCAACGGCATTTCCTACGAAGCTGATTTCTTATCCCACCGTGGAATAAAGCATTGATTCCATTCCTCTCCCCGCACTGACAACTGGAAAGAAAGTCTTTTCGTGTGCTTGAATGTGCAGTCATTTATTGCGCCGGCGACCGAGCCGAATTCGCCTTCAAACACCCCGTAATTCAGGCTCCCCTGTGTCAGCGCAGGGCAGCGCCGTGTGCCTGCCCGCGCCGCGCACCCCTCTGCCCTCTCCCCCGGCCCCCCCAGCCCCGCTCCTTCACCCTGCCAGGGGGCTGCTGCCACAGATGAAACCCTGCTCCTTCCCTGTAGGATCCCTCTAGGATCTGCCCCTTCTCAAAAGGAATTCCACAGCCCCCGCCGTTGTTCCGAGGATGATTTAGAAACAAAGGTCAAGTGCAACAGCTTTGCTCATCCGTGTGACTGAAATAGGGGAGAGGGCTCTTTCTCCATACTTCTATTCCCACGTAGCCTGGTCAGTATGAATCCTGGTGCAGCCACATTTTGTGCTCTATTGCTTCACATTTTTCTGTGCTTGCCCCGTTTGTTTCTATTTATACATCTCATCTCGATCCTATATTGTTTACTGCCTGTTCCTGGGCAGCTGCAGGACAACCTCTGCTCCTGCCTGGGAGGCTCGCTTTTCGGTCGGTTTATGGCTCAATAAAAGCTCTCAAAAATATTTCGGTCCCTCTCACACGCTGCAGCTTTGGATCTCCGGGTCAATATTATTATCGACATTTTCACAAATACGCGACTTCGTAAAACCGGACTTTTTGGTGTTGCCGGGCTGCTAGGGGGAAAAAAATCACGAAAGTAATTTGTGAGACCACGTCCGACATTAGAATCCTTTTTCGGTAGAAGGATTCCCTGTTAATGAGACTTGCTTTATGTTATTTTCTCCTCGCTCAGTAAGCGTAAGAGCTTCTGCGGGACAGCAGCACAGCCCCAGCAGCTCGCACGTTTTATCCCCTGCAAACCCCGTAAGGCGCACGCAACCCACCAGCCCATTTCTTTCTTTGGTTTCCCAGGGGCTTTTTTTTCTTTTTTTTTTGTAGTAACTATTAACTTCCTGGGGCAACAGAGAGTAATTTTCGCTTCCAAAGCATCTAACTAGGAATTCAATTTACAGCGTTGTTTCCGCTACATGGAGCGGCTCCCCGAGAAAATGCAGCGCTAAAAGCAGATAAACCGTGCCTTTAAACCAAGCTCAGCACCGCCGCGACTCGCCCGCCGACACCCTAGGGGTAACGCGTCCTGGCTTTAAACGTGAACTCCGGGCATGCAATAAGCGCCGCTATTTCTGACTAGGCAGGGCATTTCTCTCGGAAAAGGAGTCCTTTCGTCCAGCCGCTGCTTAAACTTCGGCTTAGCGCAGATTAAATGCTGGTGGAGCTCCAAAGGGGTCCGGGATGAGGGGTTTGTAGTAGCACGGGTGAAAAATAAGCGAGCAAGATGAACATTACCTTTCGGTGTTCACCTCTGCCGTAGCGGCGAATGGGAGAACTCCTGGTGGTAGCGTGGATTTCTGCTGCCTAAGCAGCGGACAGGGCACTAGTCGGGGAGAAGGAAAAAGCTTGGAGCATCCTCCGGGACACGAGGGAAGGGAGACGGATAGCAACAGAGGGGGCTTGGGGTCACTTCACCTCGGGCACCTGCGCATCACGTTGCTCGGTTTTAATATTTCAGACGGTTTTAGTGCTCTTTATACCCGGGATTTCGTGGGTTATTCCCCAATCGTGCGTCCTATGTGCCGTGCGCCTTGGCTTAATGATCTCTAGATCCCTTGTGAACAAAAAGTGGTGACAAAAGTGCGCAAAGCTTCATATTTCACAGAGGTTTTTAATCAGAAAACACAGCAGTGTGACAGAGCGTATAGTAAACGTGACAGACAGTTTCAGCAAATTACTTTTTACTTGAAAACGGTAGCAACTGATTTTGTGGGGCTACAATCTTTTTTTTTTTTAAGAGTTAAAATCTAAACTAATGCACACCCCCTCCTCTTTTAAGTGCTATTTTAAGTAGTATTCATTTTGCATTGATTTTAAACCTTCTATTTTGCGCAATTAAAATTTAGACCATTCAAAATAAAGCACTTTAAACTGCCCATCTGTCCAACAGCTAGATCCTGTACAAGTGTTAAAAGTTTCAGACTAAACTCTTTCCGATACAGTGCTGAGGGTCGTTAGCTCCTGTTGTAGCTGGAGAGGTAAACGAGTTTGAGTCTGATGAATACTTTCAACAGAGTTGCAATGAAAAATTTTCAATGGTTAAACTGTGTTTTAGGTGCAAGCGATAACATAACTTCCCGAATATCAAACGTGCTCTTCCTAAATGCCACTGTATTCAAATACTCCTGTTTTGGGAGATGCATCTATCATTAAAATAGTTTATTTCCAGGGAAAACAGAATAGTTGGTGGAAAGCAAATATTTCTTAAAGAGCATCTAAACTGCACTCAGCTTATGAAGCAACCAGAAAACTTGTGCTGCAGCCCTCGTGTCCTCTTGCCTCTGACAATGGTTCTCTGCTGCTTGTTTTGAAAGTAGAAAAAACATCTTGTTCAGTGCACAGTAAACACGAACTACTAAACTGAGCCGTTTAAAACCTCTGGCAATCAAAAAAACACCACTTATACTGTTTCTGGTAACTAAATTCAAAACCAGCTTGGTGAAAGTTTAATCACACAAAGGGGAAAAGTGTCATCTACATTTAGAAAGCAAGTGACCTACTTCTACAAGCAATTGTTAGTGTCAAAATGCAGCTATTTCCCAAAGCCTCTAAGCGCCATCCTCTGTCCTCAGGCCAAGCAGCCTTTGACTTCAAGCTCTGCCTGAGCAGGCAGTTGCAGGTGATCCCTTAAAAGGCTATTTTAATCCAAAACAGGACTTCAAACTCTTCAGCCTGACCAAAGGGAGGGGGGGCGTTGAGAGGTGGGAGAAATCACAGTAAGCTTTTTCTTAAAGTCCAGCAACATTAAGCATGTGAATATGTAGCTCTTGTATTAACAGCTTAATACGAATGACCTAAAATAAATTGTAAAACTTGATACTGGAAAACTAGGTATGAGCAACCAACATAGACGTGGCTGAGTTTGTGAGTACGGTGTATATGGCAGCTGTAAGAAATTGCTGGGAGCATGGATTTAAAACATTTCCATTATCTAAAAACCCACCTCTAGAATTTCTTGAGACTTATACTATCAGCTGTTAAAAAAAAAAAAAAAAAGAAGTAAGGTTGCAACAAATGTTATTAAAAAGAAGGAAGAAAAAAAAAAAAAAAAAGGCTGAAAGCCTTTATGTCCAAAGGAGAGCACGTCCGAGTTGGTTTTAATTCATGGGTGCAGGGAATAATTTCCTGTCCTCGAAGAGCTTCACCACGGCGGGTCTCTTGTGGAGCTTGGCCAGGTCGTAGGCGGTGGCCCCCTGCTTGTTCTGGTGGCCCACCTTGCACCCCACGTACTCCAGCAGGAACTCCACCACCTGCACGTGCCCCTCCCGGGCGGCCAAGTGCAAGGGCAGGTTGCCCTCGTTATCCTCAATGTTAACATCAGCTTTAAACTCCAGCAGAGTCTGCAAAGTGTCCAGAAAACCCTCTCTGGCTACATCATGAATTACAGCGAAGCCAGTACGGTCTTTCAGATTGGGGTTTGCACCATTAATTAGCAACTTCCTGGCAATTTTGGGGTTCCCGAGTTTCATTACCTGTGAAAGAAAAAGAAGAGTTGAATACCGCGGGGGGTGTTTGCTCCAGCACAGGGTTTAGATCCTCAGTTCTTATCTCTGGGTTTTTGTCACGGCTCAATCCTCATTTAAAACAGACAGATGAGCCCCACTATAAAACTAATGATACACCAGAACATCTATTTTTCATGTATTTTTTCCTAAACTCGGTGAAATGGTGAAAGGTGTTATCATTTCGGTGGTCATAGCTTTCTGTCTCAGAGAGATTAATGTCTGAAACAGGCGGTGTAGAGTGGGGATATAATAACTTTTTTTTTTTTTTAATGTGGGTTATCTCAGTTTCTT
Organism: Pelecanus crispus; assembly: GCF_030463565.1. Classification (NCBI taxonomy): domain Eukaryota; kingdom Metazoa; phylum Chordata; class Aves; order Pelecaniformes; family Pelecanidae; genus Pelecanus; species Pelecanus crispus. The sequence continues at coordinate 67,946,833 of NC_134647.1, forward strand.
AACATGCAAAAATTAAATATGGTTCGGTTTTATTTGCCTAAGTATTGAGACACCTTTGCATTACTGTTTAATCTCGTTAAACATCAAATATAGGGTCTCTGAGGAACAGATATTTTACCTCAGCAACAGCAAATGTAGGATGTGTTTTCATAAGCTTTCAGGTGTTTACATTGTCTGTGCATTATCATAAAACAAATATTTGGACTGTACCATAGCTCTGTCTGCTAAGAAAAATAAATGCTAGAAGAAATTTTTCTCCCCAATACCTGTGTTTCATTATGTCACCCAAAAAGGAGAAGTTAAAAGGAATGTCAAAGTTCCAGAAGTTTCTTCTAAAACCAGTGTATTATATTGTACTTTCATAATTTCGCTATAAGTAAACGGTGGCTATATTCTGTTGTTAAAAACATCCCTTTTTTTAAAAAAAAAAAAAAAAACCACAACAGCAATAATTGGATTTTCTGACTGTTTCTCTCAGGGAAAAAAAAAAGCTACTTTACATTTTCTTGATTGCATCGTTATACTGTCATAATTAGAATGCAAATCTCTCTTATTTGGGATTTAACAGTTTGCACCGATTTCCCCCAAATTCCTCATTTCTTGTTTTCTCAAAGACTTTCACAAAATGAACACAGTAATGTATAACCTCCAGCCTATAGGCATATTTTCCTGTTCTTGCAATTAGTCTCATTGTAAGTGTCAAATTCGGGGGGGGGGTGGGTGGGTGGGAAATTATTTTCTTAGAAACTTCCATACATTGATTTGAAAATCTCGGTTAAAAAAAAAATATCTGCATAAATGAGCATTACAGTGCATTAGATTTAGCATAATGTACAATTTCTACAAGGGATTTGCTGAAAAACTCTCCTGGTGAAAAATATATATCAGGCTTTTTAAGAAAAGCAAGCCATAACAAATATAATTACTCCAGCGTTTGGACTGTAAAGCAGCCCAGTATATTATATCTACAGACAAGAGCAAAAGTGCAGATAAGACAGGCTGGGATTCAGGGAAAGAGATTTCTCTGTGCCCCAAGGCTTCCAGCTCCGTATGTGCCATTTCTTTCACTTCTGACTAGAGATGGAAGCGATGTAAAAGAAAACAAGAGCATTGTGATGTCTATTTCTTTAGTAAAATCTGGACATTTTGATCTCTTTCTGAGAGCCCAGGCTGTATTATTTGTGAATTCAAAACATTTGGTTTAAGTGGGAGTTCTCTGTGTTCAGGCTAGGGGACTGAAGGCTTCAGTTAAAGATGCGGGGGGGGGGGGGGGGGGGGGGAGAGAAAAATCATATAAAAGGTGATGCTGTTGGGACGTGGGCTACAACTGTACAGCAAATGCCCTTTATTTTGCTAAGTTTCACTTGGGGGGAGGGAGGCAAAGAAGGAGAAAGCATTAACTAAATAAGTCTGACGAAGAGCACAAGGGCAGGACATGTATTTGAGGCCTGCATAGGTAGACTTAATCAGAAATAAAAAGCACAGAGCAAGACAAGCTGAGTAGTTGCTTAACGAAACATAAATGCAGAAGAAAAATATAAATTCATTGGTATTAATATAGGAGCATTCTGTCCGTTTTAATTGAGAGAGAGATTATGGAGAGATTAGCTCAGTTTTGGAGAGTGCACTGACAGAGAGCTCTTTCGAGCGTGGTCATGCACCCACAGCACATTTCGGGATGATACATATTGAAAATAAGTCGACAGATTCTCCTGTTTTGATTTTTGTTGTGGTTCATTAACACAGTTATGATTAGGCAGTGAGAAGTATTGTTACAACACGGATGCGTGTTTAATATAACTGGATGCTATGTCATTGTGTAAAATATCCCTTAATTTGGGATACGGACAGTTAGCAGCTTTTAGAAAAAAAAAAAACAAACAAACATTACTGTAGGACAAATTCAGCCCTCGTCCTGAGGATAAACCAGCTAGCTAAATGTTTCCTGCTTTCTTAGAGAAGTTAGTTTGTGTAAGTTTTTAATTTAAATCCTTTCAGTCTCTCAAAAGTTGCTGCAAGTGCCTGCCCTGCCATGCGATGCCCTATTTAGGTGCTAACAGGACAGAGAGGAGCTCACAGATCTCCAGCTTCAGTGAAATTGTCAAAAAAGGGCCATTCCTGCTTTTTTAGCAAGAGGTGCTTATTTTCCAGCTCTAAGACTTTGATGTTAAGCCAAAAAAGCTGTATCTCGAGCACATTCGCAAGCTATATGCTGTTTAAAAACTCAATTTCAGAAACGATTATCATGATTTCGGGGGAGGGAGGGGGAGAGGAGTTAACAAACGATTTTTCTAATGTGTGAAATTAAAAAGACCTATAGCTCCGCTTCCACATTTCATTACTTATACCTTAAGTACAAACAACCACACATTTTTTCCCCGGATTTACAAATCACTTCTTTCACTGTTCGGTAGGTATTCTAGCCTTTTCGCCATCATTATCTGATATTATTAAAAGCAAAATCTTTCATCAGCTTCACTAGTTAGCAGTTGGACGAGTTCCAGCTCCTGCCTGCACAGCCACACACTTAAAAATTAGGACATAGCACCCTATACGATCAGAAAGGAAATAGCTGGGACCAGCGCCCTGCTAGCCGATCTAAAAAAGCAAATTTTTAAGCCTTAATTATGAATGAAAAGACAAGTGATTCAGCTGGAGCCCTAACTCGTCGGGCTAACTCTGAATGTACATCGAAGGTCCTCGGTTCTGAGCAGCATGCTTCCCAATGAGAAAGGTCATTCCTCACAAACAGCGTATAAAGGAAAAGTACCATCTACAGCAGACCCCAGAACCGAGAGAAGTCACGCTTTAAAAGCAGATTGCCGGAGAAAAAAAAAAAAAAAAGAAGGAGGAAAAAAAGGATAAATCCTAAGCTCCAGAGAACAGCACATTTGTGTTTACAGACCTGCTCTGAAATCCTGCTCACCTAAGCTGATTTCTTTTCATCTCAGCTCTTTCATTCCTTGCCTCCTCCCCACGAAGTTACAAAATATTAGCAAACTCGCAGCCCGTTTGATATTGAGGGTGATCCCCGATTGAAATCATGGTTTTGACCAGTTTTATTTCAAGTACGTCATTTTAGGGAGTTGGAGCCACTAAAGTTATAAAATATGGCATCCAACGAGTTTGAAAAAGCACTCGAATTTCATCCACCAGCCTGTTTCAAACGTTGTCTTTTTTGGAAACCCGGGTCACGTAGGTACCAGTGATGAAATATTTTCTCCCTCTCTGGATACCAACCTGCAGCGCAGTCCTCCCAAATCCATTTTGTGCATTGACGTTTACATTCGTTTGCAACAAATTAGTAAGTTGCACTAGGTCCCCCTTGGCAGCCGCGGACGCCAGCTCGTTCCCAGAAGGCTCGGCCATTCTTTAGGGTGACTGACGATCGGAAAAAAGATGAGATTTTTTTTTTTTTTTTTTTTTTAACCAGGCATGGCATCGGAGACTGACAGAAGGATTGGGATGGTTAATCTTCTGGAGTAGACCTTGTAGTAAATACTCGTAAAAAACCTCCTTGCCAAGAGCCCGCCCCTAACTCACACGTGATTATTCAGCAAAACTGCAGCTCCACTTGAAAGAAGATTTCTTTGCTTCCACATATAGAGTAACTCCTATGAAAGACTTTGGCCGCTTTCCGGAGGGGGGGGGAACAGATTACTAGCTAGGCAATATAGTATATATGTTACAGGTAACATATATGCACGTACACCGGGGACTCACTCAGACCTGAGATCTTTGAAGAAGAAGACAACCCACCCTGTTCACAGTCGGGATCTGAGACTTGAGCAGCAGCAAAGTCCTCCGTAGCAGTGCGCATCCAGCTCCCGCTCGGGATCCCCCCTTTCATCCCACACCGCCGCCTCTAGTCCGGGCCGAGCAGGCAAGAGAAGGAGGCGCCGCGCCCGCCCGGGGCAGGGCGCGGCGGCAGCGGCCGCCCGGCCGCCGAGCTCGCTCCCTCGGCGCTCCGGCTCCCCGCAGCAGCTTCACTCCCGCGGCCCCGCGCAGCCTCCGCGCAGCGGGCGGGCGCGATCCCGGCCGGCGGCCGCCCCCGCCGGCGGCGGCTCCGGAGCATCCAGGAGGGCGGCGGGGCGGCGGCGGGCTGGCGGTAGCGGCGGGGCTGGCGGGGGGCGCGGGGGGGGGGGGCTGCCGCCTACCGCCGCCCGCGCTCAGGGCGCGGAGGGGGCCGCGGAGCCGCGCCGGCCCCCGCCGCCCCGCCGCGGCCCCGCCGCCGCCCGCGCTCCGCCGGGCGCTCCCCGGCGACAGCCGCGGAGGGCGAGCGCCGGGCGGGGGCAGGGGCTGCGCCGGTGCCCGCCGCTGCCCCGGCCCGGCGGTGCTCGGCAGCCTCCCGGCGCGCAGTGACAGCCGCCGCTCGCCTCCTCTTTCAACTTCGCGAAATCGAGCTGCACTTGCCGGCCCGCGGTCGCTGCCTCCGCCCGCGGCTTTGCGCTCCCCCTTTTTTAAGCGCAAACAATCGCTACTTCTGTTTCCTACGGACACGAAGCCGGTTTCTCTTCCCCCCCCCCCCTTCGTTTTTTTTTTTTTTTTAACCTCATCAGCTTTTTTTGAAAAGAAAAAAAATTTGAGCGCTTTTTGAGTTGAAACACCCGCCCACATTTTAACGGCAGAGATTTAAGGAGGCGCGGCGGAGTTGCGGCGCGGCCGGGCAGGAAGGCCTGCAGCGGCGCGCACCCGCCCCTCGCCCGGCCCCGGCCCGTAGGCCCCGGCTCCGGCCGCGGCCCCGGCCCCGGCGCTGCAGCGCGGCGCCCTGTGTCGTTCCCTTTGCCGTGCAGCCCGGGCACGGCATTGCCCCGCCACAGCCATAACAGTCAGGGTGCTTTTAGGAGGAGCACTGCTGAGGCCTAAGGGGGGGAAATAGCGGGGGGGCAATGAAAGGAAAGGAGGTTTTAGCACCGGGAGCCGCCGCGCCCCTGCGGCAGCACCGGGGACCGGGGGAGGTCGGGGGGCGGGAGGGCGGCCTCCCGCCGCGGCTCTGCCCGGCGCTTCCCCCGGGCAGCGGCGCTGCGCGGCCGCGGGGCGGGCTCCACCTGCCCGCGGGGGGAGCGGACCCGGACCCGGACCCGGTCCCGGTCCCGGCCCCGGCCCCGGCCCCGGCCCCGGCCCCGCCGCCCTCGCTCGGCACCCCGCGGGGCAGCGGCTCCGGGGCCGGGGTCCGCCCCGGCAGCGACGCGGGCTCGTCTCCCTAAGGACAAGGTCAAGGATGAAGGGTCAATGTCAAGTTGTCTTAACGGTGGAAGGCGACCGGCCACGGCAGCGCTCCTCGCTTTCCGCGTTTCTGGCGTCCTTGATTGATTTGAAAGTGCCATTTTGAGGGGGAAACGCACCCAGCCACCGAGAAGACGCGAGGGCTTCGCTTTTCCTTCAAAGGGCGGAGAAGGGACGACGGTACCGTACGGAGACTTCATTGCCGTTCTGCCTAGCAGCTTTTAAGGTCTCAAAACCGCTTTAATGGCCGGATTGCTTTAAGTTTCAGGGACCCTCGGAAGGCTGCGTTCTGCCAAAGCGAACCCTCCGAGAGGTAAGATGCAATGTCATGGCTCCCTGATAAGCACACGTAACCTATCGGTCGCAGAGGCAATCCGCTCGCCCGTTTTCTGCGTGGACGCTACGGGAAAGTGAATTTGAATGTAAACACGCGTGAGGCAGCTCGGGGAGGTGCGTTACTGAGGGAACCTGCCTGGCAGCAACACCGGCTCCTGCAGCTCTGCCCCGCGGGGGAGAGCGGCGGCTGGCAGCCGGGCAGGGCGGGAGGTGGCCGGGGCCTGGCTCGCAGCCGCCGCCGCCAGAGCCAGAACCAGTTTTACAGGGATGAACCCGCAACCCGGGCAGCCGAAGGCAACTCGCTGCGACTGCTGCGCCCGGCTCCCCTTTCAACTTCGGTTGCTTCTGGCTTCGCAATTACATTTTCCTGTACCGATTCCCCCACCCACGCTTTTGTTTGTGAAAATGCAAAGGTGGCAAGTAATGAACCGCCTACACACGGAGCAGGGAAAGCAGCTATGCTCAGATTATCTGCTGACCCCCACTCACGCTCCCGGTAAAGGGGAAAAAACGCGCGCCTTTTTAAGGGCCTCATTGTGACAACGCCCGGCCAGAAGTAATAGTGCTAACAGTTTGGTAAACAAAAATATGAATGATAGTTTCCCTCAAAGTTAACTCCAGAAATGTATGTATATAAATAACATCCGTGTAGTCAAATATAGTTGCTTTTCTGCATAAGGAAGGAATTTACATGCAAAACTTCGAATATTCAGTCAGACGGCATATAAATTATTTATTTCGTGACTAATCAGTGCCTAAAATCCACAGGCTTTGGCGGTGTTACTTGTTGCTAACTTGCTGCAGAACTAGACCTGCAAGTCTTACAACAGTGTCGTGTCCCCCCCTTTTTTTTTGTTTGTTTTACAGTTCAGAATAACACCGCCCCCCCCCCCCCCATCTTCTGTTAATCATGCCACATTACAAAAATAATTCAGTGAAGTGTAGCTGGGGTGCTGCAGGCCTCCTGCAAGTAAAGCTGCCTGGCCAGAAAATGCCGTCAAACCTCCTTCACCGTGTGGGTCTGTCAAAAATCTTTGCAGAAAGCAGCACGTTAGTCCTAATCATTTCCTCTCAGGAATGATAAAGATACACCTCCTAAAACCGAAAGAGTTGCCCCAATCGGCTCCAAAATCAGCAGCCAAAACACCTTCTGGAGGGAGATATTGTCGCTGGGCACTGCAAGGAGTAAAATAAGCGAGTGTCTCCCCGGCTGTCTAATTTGTCTGACACTCGTTGGAGGAAAAAAGCCACCTCGAGTGGCTCGGAGTGAGGGGTGGTGGGAAGGAGGCAGAAACTTTCGCCGTGACTTGAACGTGAACTTCCTGCGATGGAGGGCACGTGGAGCTTTTCACCTTTTCGTCACGTTCTGGATCAAATCCTTCCTGTTTTGATCTAATATAGATATCATTATTTAAAACATGACTGTAATAGACGTGAACGCCGCGTAACTAATCTTGACAACATACCTATAGCTTCAGTTCGTGCCAGGAATTAACTGGCTTTAATCCAATCGCTAAAACTCGCTTTTCAGCCTTTATTATAGTTACTCTCTAGTAATGTGTGGGTGGATTTGTTTGTAGTTTAGCATAGGCTGTCCCTGGCATCGCACCATACCTCGTACCTAGTGCAGAACCGCCTGTAACATCAGACGGGAAGGAAAAGGGCAGGTGTGAGGGCAATTACTTTGTCATCCCTCCGCTCGGTGCTGGGGAGCTCCAATTGTCAAGCCAACGTCTGCGGGCAATAAAAACCTCTTGGCAAACCCTGCCAGCACCAACTAGAGCGGCAAGACGATAAAATATAAAATGCAGCTCCTCTGGCACCCTGGCTTTGCATCGTAAGTGGCGTTTTAGCGTGGCCTCCCCCCGCCTGCAGCCGCCGAACGACTCCGCCGCCGCCGGCCACCCGCCCCAGCTGCCCTGAAGCCCGCGCTCCCCGGCAGCCTCCGCGAACAGGCTCGAAACAATTCCCAGGAGACTTTTTTTCTCGGGAACACGGACCCTCCTGAAGGTACAGTTTACCTTTTCATACGCCCCTGCCGCCCGCAGCCCTTGCGGGCTGTCTCTCCCCACCGGCGGGCCCCGCGGCGGGGGGCGGTCGCGCTGTGCCCCCCGCAGCTCCCGCCGGTGCCAGCCCGGCTGCTGCGGCCGGCAGCAGGGAGCTCGCAGAGCCCGAGGAGCTCGCCTGTAACCCCCACGGACGGAGGAGAGAAACAATAAAGGACTGTGCTTCCTGAAAACGGCAAAATCATTTGATTCAAAGATGTAATCGTGTGGCTTTGTTAGCTTTCGCTAATAAGAAAGGCGCTCGATCTGTTTGTGACCTTCGGTGGCTGCGACAGCCGTGCGAGGAGCCGAGCAAAACATGTTGGACTAATTAGCAAACTGGTGTCCGAATGCGTGTTTGTGTTTCACGTCAGTGATAAAGGGGGTAGGCGAACGGCATCAGGGTGGGGGAGGCAGACTGAAAAAGCATTAATTACAGCGAGATATGCATTACTTCAAAAAAACGGTTTTATCTGCGGTATATAACGCAATTGCAGCTTACAGGGCTGGAGTGCTAAGCTTGAGTGAGGGCCGCGGTGCAGATCACGGTCTGTCGGCTCAGAAACCTGTGACAAACGCTTTTCGTCCTTTCGAGCGAAGCACGAAGACGGGGAAAATCACCGTTTTACCGAGCCCCCCGCGCCGGGGAGGCTGGGGTCACTCGGCGAGCACACAGTCACGGGCTGTCAGAGCAGACGCACACGGCGCCGGGCACCGAGGCGCTGTACTCGCCGATGCCCCCGCGCTCCCGCCCGCCCCTGTCACCGGGGCGCGGATGGCTGCCCCGCTGCCGCACGGGGAGGCAGAGCCGCCCTACGGCCGGCGGCCGCAGCGGCCCTCCTTTACCCCCACCCGCCCCCGGATGGCGGGCCCGGCCCGGGCTCGCTGCGGCCAGGGCCCCGCCGCCCCGTTAGGCCGCAGCCGGCGGCGGAGCCCAGCCGGGCCGCCCCGCGCCGCCGCCGGGCCCGGGGAGCCGCCACCTGCCGCCACCGCCGGCGCCGGGCCGGGGGTCAGCCCCCGGGGCAGCGCCGCGCCCGGCCGAGCCGGGGGCCGGAGCTGCCCCGCCCGCTCGGAGGCGCCGCTCCCCCGCTCTGAGGCCGGGCCGGGGCCGCAGCCGTCGCTCCCCGCAGCCGAGGCGGTCCGTCCCCTCAGGAAAGGCCTACGCGCGGGCCGCGGGCTCCCTCAGCCGCTCGCCCGGACCGGCCGGCTGCGGCCCGGCGCGGGCGCTTTCCGCCGGGCACCGGCGCGGGCGCCCCCTGCCCCTCCTTCCGCGCCGGGGCCGGGATCAGGATCGGGGCCGGGGGCCGTGGCGGGGTGGCGGCGGCCGCGGTCACCGCGGGCCGCCGGAAAGGCGCGGCCCCACCCCCTCCCCGGCTTCGCGAGCGCTTGACAGGAGGGTGGTCACGTGCCGGCCGCAAAGCGCCTCTTTGCGACCTCAATGACAGGCAAAATGTGCGACAGGCGCTGTGGAGGCAGGGAGGGAGCGGCGCTGCCTCCTCCTCCTCTCCGGGCTAGCAGTTGAGGCAGCGCTGCCCGCTCCCGGCCCCGGCCCGCTCCCGGCCCCCTGCCCGCCTCTCTCCTCCCCTCCTCTGCCCGCCGCCGCCGCCGCTGCCGCCGCCGCGCCCCGGCCGCCGCGGAGCTGCCAGGTGGGGCAGCCCGGGGGCGCCGCGGGAGCCTGAGAGGAGCCCGGCGCCTCCATGAGCTCCTAGCTCCCACCCTGCGCCGTCCTCGCCGGCAGCAGCTCCAGGTGCGCGGGTCAGAGCAGAGCCGGGGACGCAGCTGGCTGCAATGGCGTCCAACATGGACCGAGAAATGATATTGGCTGATTTCCAGGTAAATTTCAAGCCGCTGCCGCCACACGACCGTGGCTTCTCGCTGCTTTTTTCTCTTTCTCCTCGTTGCTGTGCTGCTTGTTCTTTGTGGGAAGGTCCAGGGCGGTGGGTGTGAAGCCCACTCTCCAAAGCCTCTGCTCGTTCGTTTGTTTGTTCTTTCTTTGGGTTTTTTTGGGTTTTTTTTTTTTTGTCAGAAATGGGGAACATGTGCCCTCTTCTCTCAAGGTGTGTGAACAAAATGTCTTCTTTAACTTAGAGAGTTTCAGTTTTTAATAAAATACAAAAGCTTTTTCATCCACTCTGCTTGTTCCAACCCTCTACAACTACCCAGGCCCTGGGACAGCTGTGAGCCAACTCACTTGGAAGAGGCAAGTGCCAGGGAGGATACAAAACTCATCACTCCTCATGATTTGTCACAGTGTTTGTAATGAATCACTTACTGGTACTACAGATTAACGCTGAACAGAGGTGTTTCCATTATAACATCAACGCTAACTTCGTGGTTGCCTCAGCATATGACTGTTGTAATGACGGTAAAACTCTTCCCACCCCATTCCAAACAACAGCGTGTTTGTGTAGAAAGGAGGAATATGCCCTTAAAAGTTGTTACCTTCCCTCCTCCCTACAAAAGGGTTATAATTTGACTTCAAACTCTTAAGTCTTATTCCCAGAATAAAGGCTTTCTCTAAATAAAAGTGATGTGTTCAGGAGCCTGGTTAATCTGTTCAGTATATTGCTTTTTAATATTGCTTGGTTTTGTATTTTTCTAAGAACAAGTAAACAAACAAGTGGAAGATAGCTGCATTTGAAATAGCAGGGAGAGCCAAAAGCAGCTTGGAAGGGTATCAGATTATATTTGAATGTATCTTTTTAATATTTGCTTTTCAATCGATGGGTTTTTTAAGCTTTGTCCGTTTGCAGTGGTTGTTCTTACATGGATAGGCTCCTGGATATTCTTGGATTGAGTTGTAAAACTGCTGTCTGTATGTTCAACTTCTTAAAAGACTGTTTCTCAGCTGTTCACAGTGAAACTATTTAATTTTGTTTAAAAAAGTAATCCCTTCATTCACTCTGTCTGTGTGTGTTTAACAAGAATGTTTCTTTGGAATTACAGGTAGGGTGACTGTAGGGTACATTGTGTAATTCCTCTTGTGCAAAAGGTATCTGATGTCCTACTGACATAACATGCAGAGTTCCCATTTGATAACAGGGAAGTGTTTTCCCTTTCTGTACCTGAGTATCTTCTACCCATGCTTATTAAAACATTTAACAAATGTTACTGTAATGATCCTTTATTTTGTTGTGCTTGGAGATGCTTTTGTGTGTGTAAGGAGTGACATCTCAATTTTAAGGCTGGAATTTCATAAAGGAGTTCTTCCAGTAGCAATACGCTGTGTAAAAGGAAACTGGGACCCCAGTTCTGCACCCATACTAGTGGAGACAGACTCTGATGGAATCCTTCATTATTTGCTGAAACGGGTTTACATTCAGGAATTGCAGATGATGATTAAATTAGTGGCTGGTGAATGTAAGATTTTTTTTTTTTTTTTTTTAATAGAGTTTTCAATATGTATCCATTTTCCAAGTTTTTAGTGTCAATGCTATTTTGCAGTTCTGTGGTATTTTTCTGGTCAGGTTTTGAAGCCAGTTAATAAAGGTATAAGAGTAACTGCAGTGTTCGGTACCATGAAGACAATTAAGTATTACTGCAAACTGGCAGATGGGTGGTGGAGTCACAGAAACCAGTTGTAGATCAAGGATGCCATAATGTGTCTGAACCTAGGATCCAGGAAATATTTTATCATATAACAATGCTTATTTTAAAAAATCCAAACTTTCTCCTCTTGTATTTCAGCAGACAACTTTGTTTTTCTGTTTCAGCCTTTTTTTTTTTTTCTTTTTTTTTTTCTTAAATAATCTCAAGCACCTACATGATTCTGAAACACTGAACTGTCAATTGTGCTGTTAAAGCTTCAGGTTAGTGAAGGACATTGTCAATCATTGTTAGGCCTTGTATCTTTAGGCTGTTACAAAATGGTAAAGGATTTTGGGTTTTTAACTACTTGATGGAATTTACAATTCATTCACTAAGAATTTAAAATGGAAAATAAAACATTATGTGCCAAGTAATTCTGCATGCTTTTCCCTTCTATATTTTCTGTATGTTTTCATTAATAAATGTGTTTCTCAGAGTTCTACTGCCATCTTCTATATTTGTGTGAGGTATCTTGTTGAAGAATGTTGTGCACACTGGAAATTTTAAAAGCAATTCTTTGTGGTTTTGTTTAGCTAATCTTTGCTGAATTAAATTGGGAGGGCAACTTCCATCACCATTTCACGCTTGCCTTTCCCAAGTTACTTTTAAGAGGGATAGGGCAGTGGTCTTTGAACTTTTAAAACTTGAAAGGGTTTTCCCTCCCCATAAAAAAAAATTTTCAGTGAAGTCATAGTTATACTGATGTTTGATGCTTTTGTGAAGCTTTCATGGACTGACTTTGTATCTTTCACAGCCATTAGGGATTCTGCCACTGATTTCAAGTAGAGCAGGATCTTGTATTGCATTTGGTTTTTCCTTTTAGCTCTGATTGTCATAATGGGTTACTTCTGCATTTGGAGGTACTAAAGAGAAATACTTCTAAAAACATTTTGTATATATACATACAAACATTGAATAATCTTATAAAATATTTTAACTATAGAGTAAAACACAGTCAGTGATCTACCAAAATATTTTTTTCTTAATGTCTCAAAACAATTTAAGCTTGTTCTATGTGGTTTATAATTATTTTCTTTCCCTCTCCTTTTTTTTAATGAGGTTACTGTATGCTACCCAGGGAGTACAAAGTACGTATTCATGCATGGGGCTGTATAAGCAACCTGTCTAACTTTTCCTTCTTAGGTCCTCACTTAGGAAAGATTATGCAGAAGCTTAGCTTTATACATGAGTAGTCTGATTGTTTTCAGTGCAAGTAGCTAAAGTAGTGGAGTTAAGCACACAAACAAGTTTTAGCTGTTTTACTAAATGCAATTCAGAATTTCTCCACAAAGTGTCATTGGCATATAGGAAAAACTCCATAGGAAAAAGCCCAACTTGTGTTTGTAGCATAAATTCTTTAAAAAGGTAACTGCATGTTAATTTGTAAAAGAGTGATGCTGCAACATACCTCACATACTGGGGGAAACAAGGGCATGTGATTTCTTCCAATTTTTGTTAACATCTCTGTTCTTCTTTTGTTTGTTGTGTTTAACTGCAAAATGTTCTTCCATCTCCAGTGGGATACCCAGGTACTCACATGATACAAACATATTAATGATCTATGCATTTTGGGGTTTGAAGAGAATTGCTCTCTCGGTGTATTAGTCCAGTTTTCATTATAAAGAGAATAGATAATTGTTTCCTTTTTTTTCTTTTATTTTAAATTGCAAACTTTAGTTGCACTGAACTTAGTTAAATTGGCATAGTTAAACTCTTCAGGAATGAAAAGCAATCTTTGAGTATTGGCAGAAGTGTCAGATGTTGACATTTTTATATTCTAGCACCTTTCCTTTTGTTTTTACAGCTTCACTTAGGATGGGGACTAAAATTAGCAAGAATTTTTGTCATTATAAGTTATGTCCACCTATAGGACCACTGTATTCATGCTATGTGGTTGTCCTCACAACAATTCGTAAATGTAGAGTGGGCCTAAGGGTTGGAGTATTGTGGGAGTTGCCAGCTCCTGGGTGGCCACACATCACAAGACTATCTGGCATGTAGAGTTTCAGAAGGAAATTTTTCATGGAATTCACAGTTTTCATTGACCAAATAAATAAGTAGCTCAAGATTTGGTCTGGGTGGAAGGACTTCGGAGTGGAATGGCAAAACTAAAAAATCCTTGCTTTCATCAAAACAACAAGATATCAAAACAGATATCTAATAGTTTTCTTCTTCTTCTGTCTTCAATCTGTGTTCATTGTGAAACAAAGTTATGTAAGTTTTTTTCTTTTTACTTTTTTTTTTTTAATGGAGCAATAGACTACTTTGGTATCATTCACACACATGTATATAAATTTTTTTTTTTTCAAACTTCACCTTTGTGTCAATCTTTTTCATAAAAACAGAGGTTTGTGGGAGGAGCAAGGGGGAATTGGGAAGCAAGAACCTCATTGCCATCAGTTACAGAAAGGTGAGAACGCATGCTAGATAATCATGTTTTGAGTTAAAAAATTGATCATGACATTGACACATCAGCTTATTATTTCTTTATTTTTTTAAGTTTTAACTATAATTCAAGCTACTCATTTCCTTCTGGAATGGCTAAAATTAAAGAAAAACAGTGCTATTAAATAACTGACAAGATATATTTTTAAAAGGTTTTGGGGGTGTTTTTTTTGGTGGTTATGAAAAATATCTGTCTACTTCAGCCCTGTACACATTTATCTCTGTTGTGCACACTGTTTTCACTAACAGTCTATGTGCAGAATTTACCTATGTATTAATTTTTTTTTTTTTTGAGGGTGCTAAGGGAGCTTTGCTTTCTTCTCTGTGTGTTGGCATGCTGGCTCAGGTTTTCTGTCACTTTTAAGTTATTGCCAGTATGAAAATTTGGTGGGTGAAAAAGGTAGGCAGATACAGGTATAGCTTCAAGTCAGTACCCTTGATTCTTGCCCTGGACTGTGACTTATGCTGGGGGCTGGAAAGAGTGTTTCAACCATTTTATGTAGGGGTAAACGATCCACAAAGAGGTTTTGAACAAAGAGCAAAACTGATGTCCTTAACGTTGATTTCTGAAAGAAATTGTGGTGTTTTGTCATTAAGGCATTGGAGCAGAAAGGACTGTTCTTGATTTCTTTGCAGACTTTCTGTGAAGTGTTTGGCAACTCACTTGGAACAAGGTCCTCAGCAAAAGATAGGTGCTGAAAAAACTTCCAATCAAAGTTTAAATCTTTGGAAAGTGTCGTTCAACTTATGTTTTAAAGTTCTTGGAGGCCTACATTTTCATGAGAAAGTCTCCCTAGGCACCTAAATACCTGGTTTTATATGTGTTCAGACCTGTCTGAGCTTAAGACCTCAGTCTTGCTCATACCACACCATTATTTTGTCTGGCCTCTCTGTAGAAAATAATGCAGTGGGTGCTCCCGGAGCACACCAGCTGGACTGAGCTCTGCAGCTTTCTCCATAGTAGTTGGAAGGAAATCCAGTACTCTATAGATTAGAAATCAGGGTTTGGGAGAGACAGGTTTGTTTCTTCATCCCCTCATACTGGGTATCTTTAGGTAAAAGTGGACTCTGCAAAGTTTCTAATAATTAGGTGGAAAGATGCCCAGCGCTGCTTCACCTGACCTTTTTTGTGGATGTAGGTTACTATATCCTTAGCTAAATTTTGAAGTAGTTAACAGGGCTGTTTTTCAGTGTAAAAAAGAGGACCTTAGGAGACCGTAAGATGTTGAAGCTCATACCTATGAGGCCTCTTAATTTACATTTTGATTAGAATTCCTTTTAATCCTTATTGCTTTTTATCGCATCTTATAATTTTGTGCATTACACGGTCAGTAACAGCATTGGAACCGGTAGTTGGACCTTTTGGTTTGTAATACAATTGGTTTTGTTTGCTGTAAATGGCCTTAGGGTCAAGAGACACGATAAAAGCATACTGTGTGCTTAGTGTGCTTTAGTTTGGTTATTTTGATTGTCGTTTTCTGCTGCCAAGGCCATTGCTTATACTAATTTGTTCTTTGTGTGTTTCTGAAGAATCAACAGTTTAATTTCTTTAGATACTTTTAGACTCGGCTGTAATCCCAAAGCTCGTGTTCATCAGAACAAAGCTAGTTTGATTTACTAGTCACCTTTCTAGCCTTTATACTGAAGGTGAAGTAGATTCCAGAGTCACAAATAAGAAATTGGAGTAAGAGTGATGTCCGTTTAGAAACATGATAACTTGGACATTTCCACTGATAGATGTTTAAGGAAAAGCCAGCTAATTTCTCTTATGTAAGGACAGATAGTTAATTAGAAATACTATCTGACATTTATAGAGAAGAAACAGGATACTGTGATTTGCGTGTAAGAACCTAAATAATTTACCACTGGCGCACCGATTACTCTTTAGAAAGAGGTTTATGCTGTTCTTTTCATTCAATTACCTTGAAAAGACTCTTCACATCATAGTAATCATGTCACCATTTCCATCGGCCCATTCATATAGGTATTTGGGTTAGTAGGTCACTGAAACAGATTGAGAGGTGGTAGCTGTAGGATCCTTTTTCAAATGCCATGACAACTAATACTAATTATAATACTGAAATTATTAATTATATGTACTCCCAGAGGCTAGGAATGTGCTTTCATTGAAATGTAATGTGAAAGCTATTTGGCATGTTGAAAATAAAATGTGGCTAGTATTTCTTGGTAAGCAAGGATCATTTATAGTAAACACATTTACTGAGTTCATATTTTTGTGTGGAAGGAGGTGTGGGATAAGAGAGGTTGAGGATTTGAGTGAGTTGCTACATGTCTTATGGGGTCCTGAGAATCTCCCATCTTAAGAATATTGCATTGGTGCTGGGAAGTCTGAAAGGGTAGAATTTCCCCCTCTATTTGGGCAGTTCTCACAGTTCAGTTACCATTGCAAGCCTAGCTTTTTATGCGTTTCCCTACTAGAAGCAAGGGTTAATAGCTTATTAAAGGAACTACATGGCGTATTTTTGATAGGATTTCATATTTTTCTAGTCAGTGGATAAGTTTGTGCATTTGTGGGGCAGCCATTACACGAGTCCTTTCTTTTAACTTCTAGTAAGAACTAGAGTAAAAAGCCTGGGGAAGTACCTAACATTGTACTTGTCCCTCGTCATTTGGATGAAAGGAAATGACATGCTTACTGGCTGGATTGATACTTACTAATTAAGCCCATTTTTTAGAGTTGACTAGATAATGTGCAATTGTAAAAACAAACTGCTCAAAGAGGAAACCAAAGCCCTAATGTATGCATTACATGTTGTTTGGTCTATCAAAGCAGTCATCTACTGGTCCTCTATGTCTAACTGGTTGAGCAGGTCTTTGTTCCGCAGAAGTAGTTATGCTTTCAAAAGATAATTCATTAAAGCTGAAGTTCTTAAGAGATGTTTTGAAACTAGAACAGAGTACATTAGCCCTTGAGTTATTTTATATAGGTTTCATGTTTTACCTATTGCAGGAAACAATTTGTAAAGACAAGAATTCTGAAACTGAGTCACCTCTATTTTTTTTTTTTTTTTTTTTTTCTAAAGGTCAGGTTGTTTGTGTGAGCAAATATCAAAGGTGCCATATCGGCTCAGATCGAAGACCCAG
Organism: Pelecanus crispus; assembly: GCF_030463565.1. Classification (NCBI taxonomy): domain Eukaryota; kingdom Metazoa; phylum Chordata; class Aves; order Pelecaniformes; family Pelecanidae; genus Pelecanus; species Pelecanus crispus. The sequence continues at coordinate 67,963,578 of NC_134647.1, forward strand.
CTGGCCTAAAGTCTCATCTGCAGCAGTGGCTGGTCCTTAGGAGAGAGCTGAAAGAAACAGGATTTGAATGGATTTGCTTCTTCCTAGTTTCTGGAAGTCAGCGCTTTAAGAGCTTTGGTGATAGGGTTTGTTATAAGGCTTTGGAAATAAACTGTGTCAGCTTGAGTTAGTCTTATGTTCTTTAGAGACATCAGTAGTTTTGTGATATGTGAGTTTGCTCCGTGGAAGCTGTGTTCACTTTTCCTCAGTGTGTCATATATATTCACATATATACTAATTCTGTTCTCTATACTTCATTGGAATTTCGGCTATTTCTTATGGTACAGAAGTCAAATTTGTCTGAACTGTAGAAATCTTAACCCCTTCTGGTTTGCACCCCAATGAAATTTGCCAAAATGCTACTGTCAGCACTGTGGGAGTGTGGGGTTGATTTAACCTTTAATTAAGGCTGATTTAAAGAGCAGTCTGCTGTAAAAAATGAATATTTAAGTTCCTTTAAAATTTTGGGGGCTATCATCTGGTCCTGGTGGTTTGTTCTGTATGTCTCTACTGACACTTAAGGATGAGAGAGTTCTCTGTAAAGAGCAGCTTTGTTATAGGATGGTCCCTAAGTTCCTCCGTAGTGAATATGAGTGCACAGAATTCTCTTAGCTCATATGATATGCTCTTACCTTCTTTGACTACTTCTTTAGTATCTTCTTCCTTTGGTCCCACTGACTTTCTGGCAGGCTTCCTTGTGCTGATGCTTTTAAAAGCTTATATAATTTTTATGTCTCTAGAGAAATTTTTTTTTTTGCAGTCCTTGTTGGCCTGCACTATGGTATGACCTGTGCTTTGCTGGGATTTCAGTGTTCTTCTGTTTTCCTATTTTGGATGCCATTTACAGGTTTTGAAGAATATGTCATAGAATCATAGAATAGTTTGGGTTGGAAGGGACCTTTAGAGGTCATGTAGTCCAACCCTTCCTGCAATAAGCAGGGACATGTTCAACTAGATTAGGTTGCTCAGAGCCCCATCCAACCTGACCTTGAATGTTTCCAGGGATGAGGCATCTACTGTCTCTCCGCGCAACCTATTCCAGTGTTTCACCACCCTCGTCGTAAAAAATTTCTTCCTTACATGTAGTCTGAATCTACTTTCTTTTAGTTCAAAACCATTACCCCTTGTCCTATAGCTGCAGGCCCTATTAAGAAGTCTGTCCCCATCTTTCTTGTAAGCCTCCTTTAAGTATTGGAAGGCCGCAATAAGGTGTCCCTGGAGTCTTCTCCAGGCTGAACACCACCAAGTCTCTCAGCCTGTCCTCATAGGAGAGGTGCTCCAGCCCTCGGATCGTTTCTGTGGCCCATTCCTTGTGGTCCTGTTCTTTACCAAAAAGTATGAGTGTTTGTGAAACGTTGAGTAAAATATTTTTTGTATGGATTAGTACTCTTCCTCTGCGTGCTTATCTAGAAAGTGGCTTTTATTTATTCTTTAGTTGTTTTTAAGGTTCTACTGCTTTTGAGGCAATGAGGAGAAAGGAGGTGACTGCAGATATCCAGTAAACAAAAGTGTTTGTCTGACCCCTGCAGTTCTTTTCTGTTTTCCATCAGTTTTTCTTCTTATGTGATAATGTATGAGATACTGTAAGAGCAAAATGACTGTGATTCAGGAAATCTTGGGGTTTTTACCTTCACTGAGATACTTCTATTACAGTATTAAACAACCACAGAAACTTTGGGATGATCCTAACTGAAGCATTTTGTAGTTGTTGGGTAAAGGCTGTCTATAGTCTTCAGGAAAGACAAATGGTATTAGTAGTCCAGAGTACTAATTAATGGGTACTGACTTTTGGTTTGGTTTGGTTTTTAATTCAGTTGGAGCACTGCTCTTTGTATGTAGTGCATGTGGCTTAAACGCTAGAGCATTAGCATGGGGCTTGGGAGACTAGAGTTCATGTCTTGGCTCAGCTGATGGGCTACCTAGGGATGTGCCTTCATGGTATTCTGGAAGCAGAATTTGCTCCAGAGTCTTGAGAGTGTTCAAAGGCTGCTGGAAACCATTTGAAAGTGGTTAGCATGGTGCCAAGTTATCTAGTTCTGCTAAAAAGCGGTTAGAGCTTCATGCTACCAGTTTAGACTTTGTACCCTGCTTGCTTTGTTCGGAAGGCTTGCAGTCATCTCAGAGTGTGGGCAAAGTTCACTCTTGTCTGCTTGGTAACTAATAGGTAGAAATGTCTTCTGTGACCTTCACAAATATCATTTTTTCTTTTTTTATTTTTTTTTTTCCTACCCCCCATTCCTCCTGTAAAAAGGGACTAATGCCTCCTTATTATAGAGTTTTGCTTAAGGTAGTGTTCAAATAATAGAACGATGACACTTGTAAAAAGTTAGGGGTGGGAGTTGAAGTGCATTGGGCAAAACTTTAGCCTGGCATATTTGCCTAAACCCTTTCTCAATTTCTGATACTGGTAAGTGTATTAGCTTGTTTTTGTTAAGCGAACAGCTGGTGAATCTGCTTAATTTTTACCAGATGGTCTTCTGAGTTATGTAAAAACAGAGAAGCATTCTTATCTCTTCATTTAGATGCTTGCAGTAGGTGACCTTTCAGTTTGTCTCGGTCGATATGCCTGGATGTTTTTTTTTTTTAAGTGTTTGTCTGAAACAGAAAGAAGTAAAAGTTAATTTATTAACCACGGATGACTCATAATAAGATCAGTCTCATTACATCAGTAGGGTTGTTGCAAGGTTAGAATGATAGGGGATGCCACAGAGGGGCATGTATGTAGCTGGTGTGCAGTCTGTGGAGGTGGTCCTGAGCCAGGCAGGACACTGGGGTGAGAAGAGCTGAGGTACCAAAAAAATCTCAGTTGTGAGTGTCCAAATGTGCTGAATCTCTTGACAGCTCAGAGGGGAGTTACACATGCATCCTAAATCTGAGGTTATGGTACTAAAGCCTTTACTTGCTTGGCTGAGCGTGTTGGTTTAACTTTACCTGGTTTTGGGGAACAACTGTTAGCTTTGCTTCAGTTGCTTTGAGGTAATTACCATTGCAACAGAGTATGTGTGAATTTTCAAGAAAATTTTCTCGCTTACTAATATGTCATAGGTGATTTAGTGTCCTAAAGCTTTCTGGGTTAGAGTAGACTTCTAGCAGATACAATCTGGAGCTGCCCTTGGTTGCTTTATAGACCGTTAATTATTATCTTTGATTACTGAGCCATTCTCCTCATAAGGGATGGGAAAAGGAAGCAAGGTACTATGTTTCACTCTAGAAAGAGGAAACTTGGGGTTGGGTTGTTTAAAAATCCTACATCCAGAAACCCGATTTTTATTAGGAATGCTTAGAAAGAGAATTATGGATTCTTCTAGCAGAAGTAGTAGCCACATAGTGGGCTGCACTAGTATGCCAGGACACTGAGGGAAGCCATTCTTCCCCTGTCTACATGGTACTGGTGAGACTACCACTATAAGGACTACTGTGTCCAGTATCAGTCCCTCTGCTGACAAAGTGGAGCAAGGCCAGTGGAGGGCCGCCTAGGTGGGGAGGAGGCTGGAGCATGTTTTGTGAAAGGTGGGGTTAAGGGAGCTGGGTTTGTGTAGCTTGGAAGAGAAGGCTAAGGGGGGATCTAGTTGCTGTCTTAACTATACAGTGGGTGATAAGAGGCAATATAGAATCAAATTTCTGTTGGAGTTGCACAGTCTGAGGATCAGAGGCAGTGGACACAGGTTACAGCAAGGGAAATTATAACTAAATATAAGGAAAAAAATATTCCCAATGAAGGTGGTGAAGCACTGGAACAAGCTGCCCAGCGAGGCTGTAGACTCTCTGTCTTTGGAGATATGCAAAACCTGATGGGAAGCTGAAGTGTGTGTGAACTGATCTATCTGTAATTGAAGAGGTGAATAAAATGGCAAACTAGATTTTGGTTATATTGGAGGGGAAGTATGCAAGGAGGTAAGCAATATCCTTTGCTGTATCTCATATGCCATTAAGAACAGCTCTGAGTGTTGTTTTGTTTTTAAGCTGGTGACCTTGAGAATTCAGCCATTCTTCTGAGCAGGTTAGTGGGCTGTACTCAGAAAGAGTTTTCCATGCTCCTAGTCTCTCTTACCTTTTGAAGAGTAAGTTACCAAAGGGATAGTGAATTGATTTTAACAATATTTGTTTTTTTGCCAGCATTTTTGATTTCTCTTTAAAACCTCATATATCTTTATGGAATAGAGTTAGCTCTAGTTGCATTGCTATATCTACTGATAAAAATTTGTTGGGTACTTTCAAAAGTAAGCATTTCCTAGGGCGCTCTCTGTGGAGTTGCAGTGGATGGAGATGTATTAATGCTGGCTTCCTGGGATTTTGTAGGAGATCCCAAAGGGTGAAAGCTTTTCTTCCTAGGTGATCTGACCTGTTGAGTCTTGTGGTGCCTTAATGTAGTTGTTTCTTTGGGCATTGTAGTTTTGAATAAATATTAAAAAGATGGATTGAGCTACAGTTGCAACAAAATGCTGATGGCAGAAAGCTCTTTTCCCCTTTTTCATCCAACACAGGAGAATCTGTATCAGCTGTTTCAATGTCTGAGGACTAGGCATCAGATTGAATCACAGTAGCTTAGTCTTATTCTGAGACAGATGGATGTGATATTAGCAAGAGGGAAAAAGTCTGTAGTTGACAACTGGTGTGACTCTACCCTGGAGATCAGATGTCTGAGTTTGTTGCTGTTCTGGGTACTTGGAGCTATGGCTCCAGTTTTACCCTTTTGGTTATATGGATGTGCTGGTTTTGGCTAGGGTAGAGTTAATTTTCTTCACAGCAGCTAGTATGAGGCTATGTTTTGGATTTGTGCTGGGAACAGTGTTGATAACACAGATTTGTTTTCTGAGCGGTGCTTGCACATAGTCAAGGCCTTTTCTGCTCCTCGGCCCACCGCACCAGCAAGGAGGCTGGGGATGCACAAGAAGTTGGGAGGGGACACAGCTGGGATAGCTGACCCCAACTGACCAAAGGGATATCCCACACCATACGGCATCATGCTCAGCATATAAAGCTGGGGGAAGAAGAAGGAAGAGGGGACATTCAGAGTTATGGTGTTTTGTCTTCCCAACTAACTGTTACTCATGATAGAGCCCTGCTTTCCTGGAGATGGCTGAACACCTGCCTGCTGATGGGAAGTAGTGAATGAATTCCTTGTTTTGCTTTGCTTGCGTGTGCAGCTTTTGCTTTACCTATTAAACTGTCTTTATCTCAGCCCATGAGTTTTCTCACTTTTACTCTTCTGATTCTCTCCCCCATCCCACCTGGGGGGAGTGAGCGAGCAGCTGTGTGGGGCTTAGTTAAACCATGACAGTGGACTGAGCATGGTACCTGTATTTGCATCTGCTTTAAATTACTGCAGGAGACTGCAGCTGACAATGTTAACTGCAGAGTGCATGTGGAGATTAGTTAGACACAAAGTGAGATTTTTTTTTTTTTCCCAGCTGACTTTTACAGGAGAGAGCAGTGCACAGTGTAATTCACAGCCATCTGTCTGCCTGATTTTAATGGGCCTGAACCTGTTGTGTAAAATATTCTAGGCTAAAGCCTAGTTTGGGTTAGGTTAGAGATGGTCCCTGTTTGGAGAAAATACAGCTACTGTTGGTAGTGAAAGGAAATACAGAATTGTTCAACAAAAATGTTGAGGGACGCAGACTTCTAAGTCCTCCACATACAGCTACTGGCTGTTAGGCTGAATGTGGTCTTCTGGGTACTTTTGACTGCTAAATTTTGCCTTGGCGAGAAGGGGAATGGTGCCACAGGTGAAATAAATTCTGCCTTGCTGCCAAATACCATTTGCTCCCAGCTTCTGTGCAACAACTGCCACCCACTATCTGTCGGGGCAACAGTAGCCTGACTCTGTATTTGAGTCAGCAACAGCTGTTTGTTGCTTTCCCAGCTTTTGCAGAAGTAACAGCCTGGCTCTCTGTGTTAGGAGCAGCAGTTGTCCCTTCCAGCTTCGCTGTGTAACAACTGCCTGGATCTCTGCAGCAGGTGCAGGAGGAGCATTTTCAATGGCAGCTGCCGCCAGATGGGGAAGTCAGCTGCTTTCCTGTGATGTGGAGGTAGGCAAAAGTCTGCGCTGTTGAGGTGGGGGGTCACAGAGGGTCTCAAAACCCAGATCCAGCTGTTACGGCTGCCGGGGTCAGACCACCCTGCAAGGGATTTAAAAGAGCAAGTCTGTCATCCTGCATTACGGCTTTCTGGAAGCACCTCCTAGGTTTGTCTTGAATGCCTTGAAGTCTGTCTGCCCTCTGACTTCTCTCCTACTGAATTGTTTCCTCAGTGGCTACTTTGCTTCTTTTATGTCACAGTGATTAAGGTTACTGTGCCTGTTAGATAGGACCCCTAATGGTTAGCTGTGAATCTTTCCAAGGGTAAGCGCTCCATCACTAAGGTGATGGTTAATCTGCGAAGCTACCTGAAAAAAATTTGGAGAAGCACTCTGAAATTTTATTATATGCAAATCTAAGTCTGCCTGGTGGAAACACTTACCTGGCCTGGGAGAGCAGGATGATAAGAAAGTTGTTTTAACATCCAATAACTTTTATCTTCAGAATCTGATTTTATGCATTCAGTGCAAAACAATAGTTTCCTCATCTTCACATTCATTTTCCTCCTGTGAGGTCTGAAAAAACCGCAGAAGAGACTGCACAGTCTCTGGAGCTGCTGTGAAGGGCGAAAATGCTATCCTAGATTTAGAGGAAGTACGGAGAGGAGGAGAAGGAACTTGTTCTACCTTTCTTCCCCTTTGTCCTTCAAAAAAATTTCTTGGTTTCTTTTTGATGTGTAAAGGTTTACGAATTGGTGAGCCTTGAAGGTTTTACCTTTACTGTGGTGGTTTGTTTCTTTCAATTTGATGTCTTGGAGGATGTGCTGGTTCTTGATTGAATCAAGAGTTAGTAGTATGCTGGTAGGAATTTTCATCTAAAATATTTAATGCCTTTTATTAAGTAGGTCTCATGAAAATAAAGCTGAATAAAATCTGTGAATCAAAAAAAAACCCCAACTTCTCAACTAGTATCACTTGCTTAGTAACAAAGATGTGTTTTTGAGTCTTTGGAGCTCATCTACTTTGCTATGTTTTGAAGGTGTGTATTTTTTCTTCTGTTTCGGAACAAATTTAACATGATTTTTTTTCCCCTATTATTTTTGTTTGTTTGTTTCTTGCTTGAGTAGAATGAAAAACATAAAAATAGCAAAAAGTCTTTATGTAAACTCTGTGACTTTTAGTTTGCCTTCCTAAAAAAGTAAGACATAAAGGCTTATGGTGCCCAGGTGTCCCTACAAATAACTTTTGAACCACTGGACTCATACCAATTGAATTCTTCCGAATTTCATGAAAATACAGCCAGGTAATGTAGAAAGAAGTCTATCAAAAGAAGTCCTTATAAATATTACAGCCATAGGAAAATCTTAAATCAGCCCTTGCAGTTAGGGATGACAGACAAACTCACAAAGAATGAGGCTTTGTGAGTTTTGTGGCTCACAGAACCTGCTGGTTTCCTCTGTGTGTTTCCCTACAGAAAACCAAGGCAGAAGCAGTCCAGGTTGTTCTGGGACTAATCTGCTGCTCCAGGAGTCCTTGATGTCACGTCATGCTTGCTAGTGAGGGATGACTGCCTGTCTTGTATGCTTACTTTCTTAGGGAAAATTCAAAAGGTGCAAACCAGATGATTTTCTTGAATTCATCTTGCATGATATGATGCAGTTAAAAATTTTTAAACGTTTGCTTCCTTTTTTGGTCTTGCTGATGTTTAGACCGGTGATGGATCGTGACTTGAGGCAGGGATTTGTATATGGCAGTGTGTGGTGTCCGAATCAATTCTCCTGCTTCATGTTGAAATATTATTCTGAAAAACATTAGTTTGCTGCAGCTGTGATGTTAACAGTGTTTATGGTTACATCAATAAGTAGCATTCATTCATTCATTCATTGTTGTAATTCAGGAATGTTTGCTTTCTGTTTTATTGACAACTAGCAAAAATAGTCTATCTAGAAAGTGAAATCTTAGTTTTAGAACTCCTCAAAATGAAATGTTAAACGTGACTTTAAAAATGGTCCATGGGTTTTCAACAAAACTGCTTTCTTTGGCTATTAAGAATTCTGATGTTTTTTAAATTTTTAGTTATTGTTTACACCTGTATGTTCCTATTACCCCAAAGACTCTGCATTGCTAAAAGGGAAAGAGCGGGATTGTATTTTAGATTGTAAATCACCAACAAGGTGATTTAGGAAGCATGCAGACATACAAGTGATTTCGTTGCTTAATTACTCTGCCTCCTCTGTGATGAAGTAACTCCTTTCACTGTGTGCTCTGGCAGAAGTTTATCTCAAAATAAAAGTATGCCAAAGTGAGCTGAACTGATTTGCAGTTAGTATGGGCTAAGAGTGTGCATACGGACAGCTGCAAGTCAGCTGAGCTGCAGGGGTGATATGGAAGAGAGAGCAACTAAAATTGGTAGTTGAGCCCTGAATTCTAGGTAACCTCTCCTCAACTTCATCTGCACAGCCCAGGGTTGAAAATAACATGTTGTTGGTCAGGTTCTTATTGTATGATGGAACAACTTGGTTCTTAGAAAGGTCATGCAGAGTTTGCAGGGCTGATAAATGAGAAATAGTAGCTCACTATTTCTGTAATGACTGCATTTTTAAGTGTATTTCAGTTAACTGTAAACAGAACCTGGGACTGTCACTTCTGCAAAACTTTTTCTCAAAGTAAAACTACTTTGCAGCAGAGCTGTCAACATCAATTTCAGTGGCAGGTTTATGGTAGTATGAACCCTCCTGTGATTTCGGAAATGACAAGCTCAAGCCCTGCACTCCTCAAGCTTACCTGGTGTAAGTGCTTATAACCTTCGCATTTGCTAGGGAATGCGTTAAAGCGTTGTCTCATTTTTAACTTCAGAAGTAACTGCAAGAAGTAATGGAAGAGAAGGCAAAATGATGTTTATGAAGAGCAAAACTGTATTTTTTAAATTTTTTAGCACTCCAGATGCAAAGTGGGTGAAATTCAGTATTAACACAACATGCTGTGAGCAATGGAAGAAATTTTGTCTTGTTCCAGAGAGAATCAATCTGGCCGGGAGAGCATTGTGGATCAATAGAAACTGCTGCCTCCCCTCTGCAGGCAAAAAAAAAAATCTCTAAAATGTCTTCTTGTGATCTTTGCGGTCCTCCAGACTGGTCCATTCTGTGTAGACACACTGCATGTAATGCTTCATAAGCGTGGAATTCTTCAGTGTTGAATTTGTGAAGAGAGAATTGGCCTTGAATTTCTCTGTGATTTCTAGTTTTTATTTCTTCATTGTTGTAAACTGGGAGAAAAGTCAGAGCATGGAAAATGTATGACCTGATGGCTTTTTATGTCTTGGGAGAAAAAAAGTTTCTGTTTCTGTGCCTAGCCCCCTTTTTCTCTGATCACATAAAGGAAAAACACGACTATCTTTGGAATCAGGAAAACTGATCTGTTTGCTGCTGCTCTCTAACTCTGTATTATTCCTGTTAAAAGGTTGGATTTTTTTAACGTAGTTTTATATAAGCCTTACATAAACTTATTTTTATATAACTGTGTGGTGGAGCATAAGGGGCATGATCATGTTTCAGATCTTGTAAAAGTCTGAACTCATCTTGTGTGCTTGAATACAGAACATCAGGATGAGAGATAAATTCCAGAAAGAAACTTAACTGTTTCCATTTTTCCCCTCTGGTGAAATATATCTGATACCCTTCAATGGGAATGGCAGCAAATATGTGGCAGAATGAATAGCAATGCTCTGCCTGCTGAAGTTGAATAGTTGAAAAGGTATGGATATCAAAAAAAACCCCACCAAACCAAAGCAGGATGCTGCATCAAGTTTTTTGCTGAGTAGAGGTGCGCTCTTGTATTTGGAATTAAGCTCAATTTACAACACCATTTTGTGGGATGGTATCACTACTTTAAAAATGCTATTGCATTAGATTTCTTGAACTAGGTAAAGCCAGAGTGTAGGGCTAGAACCACATGCAAGTGTTTTGTCTGAAAGGAAAATATTGTACATGTTTCATTATATAGTCTTCATTTTAAATAGGTTCACAAGGGGTGCTCATTTGTACACGCAGTTGTAAGTTGGCACTTTGAGCAAAAATTCATACTTGCTGCCTTCTTTTCCTCTTACACTGCACTGTGTAACACCCAGAGTGACTTAGGGGTATAAGATGATGGTGGATGCAGCAGCATTTATATATGTATTTCTGGCTTGAGATGCTATATTTCAGCCATCTGAAACATCATTAAAATGATGTTAAAGTTAAAAAATCATTAAAAAGTATTAAGTACTTTTGTGCTCCCTTTTAAGGTAGTATGAGTGTTTCATAATTTTGAACATGGAATTCTCAAAACACCTTTATGGGACAGCACTGATGTCCTAATTTTACAAATAATTACTTTGTCTTGCTTCTCTGGGCGGTTTGCTCAAGGTTACACAAGAGTCTTCTGGTGGAACAGGGAATTATATTCAAATGTTTGATGTTTAGAACTTGAAACCTGATTTCTGGATTACCCTTTCCTAACAGAAATGAAAGACCTATACCTTTCCTGTCATTCTGCTGAAATTAATTAAATTATAAGTAGTAATACTCTGATTTTGATCAATGCTTTTAATTCTGTTTATGGCTTCTTTTTCTTTTTAGGCATGTACTGGTATTGAAAATATTGATGAAGCTATAACATTGCTGGAACAAAATAACTGGGATTTAGTGGTAAGTATTCTAAGAAAATGACTTCATAGATCACCTCCATGTAACAGTAACATGCTATCTTGCTGAGACAGCTATTATCTTTATTTCAAATTTGGGCGTGTCTTTTATGGCTGGTGCAAGCACATTATGTGCAGACTGTTTCTGGTCTGTTAAAGCCTCATTGCCGAGTTAACGTGATAATTGAGTTGGGTATACCCTGGTATACTCTGATTGTCTTCATGCCTTTTTGATTTGTTTCTTTTCCTTTAAATCAATGTTTCATATTGTGTTTAGTTTCCTTTTTGGGTAATGGTATGCATAATTTTGTAAGTAGTATATTTAAGGGTAGCATTTTTAGAAGACACTTTGTGTATACACACAAGATTTTTGAGGATTTACGTGCCTGTGGAAGAAATGGAAGGTAAAACAGCTTCAATCTTTTGTATGCTTTTAGTGTAAAAATAAGATAGCTGCTTTTCTACTGTTAGTTGTTATGCAGAATTGAGTCAGAGGTTAAGACCATACCTTATTTAGATTTGGTGTTATCCAGACACAGTTAAACACAAACAAAAAAACCAACAAACAAACTCATTCTAAAAAACCCTGTCATCTATTTTGTAACAAGGTTCAATGTGCCGACAAATAGGAGGAAACCAATAAAACAAGCAAAAGAGTCTTAGGTATTTTAAGACTCCGCATAGGATTATCAGGATAAATAAAGAAACTATTAATCCATTTTCTTAAGGTTTGAAAGTGTAAAATAGAACACACTTAATTAAAAAGCAAGCAATCTTCCTTTAAACTGTTCTAAACTGTAATACCTTTGATTTTTTTTTTCTTTTTTACTTTTCCAAACGAGTGATCTTTGGACCAGTCCAAGTTATCAGAAAATTACTTTAAAACATAAACAAATTAGATTTTCCAAAATTGACCATGGATACAGTTTCAACTGTCTGCCGCATTGTGTTCACAGCATATTGTTTAGAGTGTTCTCTATGTTTTAATAATTACAAACTAAGTATCACAGAGGCTAGGGTGGGGTTTTAAATTGGGTTTGTTAGAATGAATACTGCGTTTCTTTTAAGCATAATGATTAAAATGACATGTAATATTGTAACCTATTGTAAACAAACACTATGTACTCCAAACACTTGAAGCTAAATGTTTAAAATGAATGTTGGCCAAAGTATACGGAGTCTTTATTTTGCAACATGTCATGGTATAAGCAAGAATGAGACACCAACGAGCAAAAGGGAGCCCGTATCATCAGTGTCTTCAAAGAGAAAAACCAAAATGTATGTTGACAGAGTGATATAGTTAAAAACATCTTTTGTCATAGTAGTTCGTTGTGACTTAGCAGGGGCCATTTTGAAAATTAAAGTGTTTATGGGAAGGCAAAGAATAGCCTTATGCATTCTGTTCAGGTTGTGAAGTTTTCAATACAATGAATTAAATCAGTTGGATGTGGTTTTGGGGGATTTGTAAATTGTAAAGTGTATGCTTTAAAGTAAATGCTCACAGGTGGGGTTGAATGAGAGAATTGCGATGAAAAATGGTAAGAACAACTAAGAGGATTTGTTTTGATTTTTTTTTTCTTCTTTTTCTTTTGAGACTCCAGAACGAGCAGAAAAGGAGAGTGAAGTATTTAAAGCTATGAAAATGGCTACGAGAATAGCTTTAAATACTTAATTTTATTTGTGATGATTAAATGATCTAGAAGTAGAATATAGTGGGAAAACAAGTAATGACCAAAAAATGCAAGCTTAAAAAAAGGCATATGGAAAGTAAGAAAGGAAAGAAAATTAGGGATGTGAGAGGTACTTCAGGAAAGTATGTAGTTCTTGAAACTAAACAGAAGATGAATGAGAGGAGTGTCTATGAAAAAGAAATGGTAAGTTGTGGAAGAAAAAAAAATTTGGGGAGAGTAAAAGTGAAGATGCCCTAAGAGCCTGTCATTAGTGGGACACTGGCTCCTGTTTATTAAAAGCAGCCTTCTTGTAAAAAAGGGAGTGAAAACTAAATCATGCTAATCTAACGGGGAGTTAGAAGCAGAAGAGTGAAGAAAGAGGAGAGAAGACAAAAGAAATGTGAATGTAAGAAGAAAAGAAGTTGCTAGCTTGAGAGAGAATCAAACATCTCTTTGTTAAGCAAGGGATTTTAGCATTTCAGAAGTCAAAACTACATAAAAAAAGGCTCATGACTTATAAGAGATGTAGCATTTTTTGATTTTGAAATAAAAAGTGTATGGCCCATGTGTGGTGGGGGTTTTTTTTTTAATACTTTTGATTCAGTAGTCAAGTACAGATTCAGTGCCAAGAAATTGGGGAGGAGGGAAGGCTTTGTTTTGATTGAACCAAAAGGTCTTGGAGTTTTTTAGCCAAGATGAAAAATTTTTGAAAAATCCTTTTGCTTGGCACTAAATATTTCATTCAATGCAGAACAAAACACGTTTTGGGATTTGTAAGGAAAACAAATCAAAAATCATGAAGACAGTAGTGAAGTAGTGATGATTTTGGTAAGGGTTCCTCTATCATCCTTTGACCACCAGTATGTTAGGTAAACAGGAAGAACATATTGCTGTCTTCTGTAATTTCACTTAATTTTGTGCATCTTGTTCAGAGGCTTATTTCAAGTTCAAGTTTTTGATAAACATGACCTGAATTCATAGATTGGGGACGAACACTTTTTATGACAAATGTATCTTTGTCTAAAAACAAACAAACAAAAAACTAAACCCATTCTTCAAGTGATTTTACAGTTCTAAAGTAAAGAAATAGTAGTAAAATATACTCTTACAGGTGTTTGGGGTTTTTTGGGCGGTAGTCTTTTTTTGTTTTGTTTTTTTAAAATGTGGGTTCCTTTACTGCCATGATTTTGGAAGTAAAACCAGAGCTCTGGATTTGATCAGGAAAACTTCTGCGAGCCACCCAGTGTAATAGGAAGTAGAAAGCTAAGCAAGTCCCATTAGGATGTGATCAACCTAAGTTCAGGGGCACTTCTGCAGCATTAGGGAAAAAACCAAAACCCATAAGTTAAGGAAGTTCTTGTCTTGGAGCAGATTGCTTGCTTGGTCTTCATTCAGGCTCTCTGTATCTTAATTCCATTTTCCCGTTTGGGGAAAAAAGTTGTGCACTATCAGAGGCTGTGCTAGGGACCCAGGTTAAAGGCTCCCTTGAGCACCTGTTGCTTCTTGAACTCTATGAGACTCAACTCAAGGGTATTGTTATTTCTCTGGGACTTCAGCCAGAACAACCAAGAGCAAGTAGTCCTGGTGAGTTGGAAAGCAGAAGGATCCCAAAACAGAAACAGTGAAGTACTTACTGATACAGGCTGACGGAGAAGTACATCAGAACGGACAGAGACAGCAGAGGTTATATAGTTCACAAAACAAGTTTCTAATGTCATGCTACAAGTACTATGTTTTTGTCTAAGCTTTTTTGAGGATTTCTTCATTTGCACTGATGCAATATTCCTGCTGCTTATTTTTTCCATACTTTTTATTTTCCCCCACCCTCTTATTCGGCTAGTAGATTTTAGTATTGGGGCTTAAAATGTCACCAATGTCTTTCCTGTTATTTCAGTGAGTGTTACTGTGTTTTGTATCTTTTGGACATTTGGTCTTACCTTTAAACAAAGCCAAACCCGAGTGAAGTGTAAGGAACTCCTTTCTTGGTTTAGTTTTTCTAGAAGCCACTTACGTTTTTATTAAGAATTCATCTGAATTCTTTTTTCTTTTCAGTTTAGAACAGAAACATCAGCTTCCTATTTTTGAACTGTTAAAGATTACCCACCCCCATTAGAAGTTTTCATGTCTATTCCTCTATATGGGATACTTGAACACAACATAAACTGCCATTAATTTATCTTTGACTTGGAACTAAATAAATCGGATTTAAATGTCTCAGAGTTGTATATGTTTTACAGTGTTCAAATCATGTTTGTAGCTGTTTGAAGTGATATAGAAAACTCTCATAAATGTTTGGTTGCAAAGCTTTGTTCAAGTGCTTAAAATCAAATTGATCATGGGAGTGCTGCAGAGGCATTCATATGCAATAACAGTGTATAAATTGCTTGGTGGGATCATGAAGTATAATCTGGCCAATAATTAGTTTCCCACTGTTGCATATGACTTGGCTTTTGGTGGTGGTCTGCTGCATATATAGCAGCTCAGTTTTTTTTTCTGTATTAGAACACTGTAGCCTAATTACTGGCCGCCTTATAGGCTGAGCAATGAAATGTTACAGATGTTCTGTGAGATCCAGAAGATCGACATAGATAATATAATGATCTCTTCAGGCCTTCATCTTTATGAAACTGTTCTGCAATAAATGGATCCAGCAACTCTCCTAAGCCTGCCAGGATTGCGGATATGTTATTTCCTGAGTGTCATTTCTTTAGATCTATTAATTTACAATAATTTTTAACATCTGAGGAAGCAAAAGTTAGGAATTTCTGTCTGTTGTAAAATCTGATGGGTTCATAGCTTGCCCACTTAACTATGACCTTCTGTTTTGGCATTTGAAGGTAAGAATGACAGTACAAATGTATCTTAAACTTTGTGTAAAGACAATAAAACAAAAGTATGAAAAATCACAACTGTGTCTTTTGAAATGTTTTTGATGATGGTACAAATTTAAAGGAAATGACCCATTAATGTACTTCTTGACCCTATACAATATGGACCTTCATTTATATGAGGTTAATACATAGGTAATAGCTCTTTGTTCTCCTGATATCAAATGCTTGTATCTGCGCATAAAACTTGGTCTCCTGTACCTTTCACGGATTTAATGAAAAATTCAAAATCCTTCATATATAGCATGACTTTATATTCTGTACTGGTAATCAGAACAGGATTTTTGAATGAAAAGCAGGATTCACCATGCTTAATTTTCTACTTTTTCCAGTATGACCATTTCTGTTGTTACTCCTGTTCACTGGTTTGTAAAATTATTTTTATTTCATGTCTTTTCCAATAGACAGTGTAATGTAGGTACTGCTGAACATCACTTTAAGAAGAAAATAAATTTCATGAAAATAAAGGATAGGTATCCTACATTCACTGCATTATAAACATGTATAATGATCATTTAAAAAAAAGAAATCTGGTTTTTATTTTAAAATATATATTCTTAAAATGACCTTTATGCCTTCCTGTTATACTTGATTTCATTATTCTGTATTCTGGTACAGTCTAAAAGCACAGTATAACTTCAGTAAAACCAGCAGTTTAGTGTACCTGGAGATGTGATGACTTGCAGTTCCTGTCGTACACAGCTTCCAACTGTTAGCTGACAAAAAGCTTTTCTGTGCCTTGGAAAGAGAAGATTGTATATTCTGAGCATCTGTTTCTATAAAGCTTCAACCCTCAATTATAATTTTTTTTCTTTTGAATCGATAACTTACACAGAAGATTGGACAGGCTGATCGATGGGCTGAGGCCAACTGCATGAGGTTCAACAAGGCCAAGTGCCGGGTCCTGCACTTGGGTCACAACAACCCCATGCAACGCTACAGGCTTGGGGAAGAGAGGCTGGAAAGCTGCCCAGCAGGGAAGGACCTGGGGGTGTTGGTCGACAGCCGGCTGAATATGAGCCAGCAGTGTGCCCAGGTGGCCAAGAAGGCCAACAGCATCCTGGCTTGTATCAGGAATAGTGTGGCCAGCAGGAGCAGGGAGGTGATTGTCCCCCTGTACTCGGCGCTGGTGAGGCCACACCTGGAATACTGTGTCCAGTTTTGGGCCCCTCAATACAAGACAGACATTGAGGTGCTGGAGCGTGTCCAGAGAAGGGCAACAAAGCTGGTGAAGGGTCTGGAGCACAGGCCTTAATGAGGAGCAGCTGAGGGAACTGGGGTTGTTTAGCCTGGAGAAGAGGAGGCTGAGGGGAGACCTTATCACTCTCTACAACTACCTGAAAGGAGGTTGTAGTGAGGTGGGTGTTGGTCTCTTTGCCCAAGTAACAAGTGATAGGATGAGAGGAAATGGCCTCAAGATGCGCCAGGGGACACTTAGGCTGGATATTAGGAAAAATTTCTTCACGGAAAGGGTTGTCAAGCATTGGAACAGGCTGCCCAGAGAGGTGGTTGAGTCCCTGTCCCTGGAGGTATTTAAAAGACGCGCAGATGTGGTGCTTAGGGACATGGTTTAGTGGTGGACTTGGCAGTACTAGGTTAACAGTTGGACTCTATGATCTTAAATGTCTCTTCCAACCTAAATGATTCTGTGATTCTCAGATAAGGGTTTTTTGCATCTTGCTGTTTAAAACCTCTTAAAAATAGTAATTATTTGTCAGACAGGATTTTTTAAAATCTAAGTGTTTATTTTGTTTATATATTTATATTTACTTCTATGTTATATTGTCTTTTAGAAAGAAAGAAGTAAAAAACCCAAAACCCAAACAAAAAATTGAACCGAGCTAGGGCTTTACAATTTTTCTTTTTTATTTCTGTTGGAGGTGCCAGTTTAGATGGGGTTCCTAGGCCGAAAATGAGCCGTTGGCTCTTGACAGTTACCAAAAATCCATTATTTGTATCTTTTATTGCTTTGTAACCATTAAGTTAGTTCTTTTGTTATAACGTGTAGCAAATCTCAGTACAAGTTGGTTAAAAACTAATACACTAATGATGTTCTTTTGTCTCTTTTTTCTAACTGGTTTGCCCTGTAAAAGCTTTGGTGTGGTATCTCTTTGTACGTTTTTTTTGATTGATTTGAATTAGTCTGCCTCCAGAACCTATGTGATTAATTTAAGTTTGGCAAAGGGCCATTTCTTTTCCTTAAATGTGGGAGAGTATTGTCATGTGTTTAGCAGCTCTCTTGTTTCTTTCCAAGCAGGCTGGATTTCAGTGGCTGGAGAACCAGGACTAAACATTATGGTGATCATGTTCACATTGGCCCCTTTTATCTTGTATTGTTGACCCGCTGTTTTCTTTACTTCAGAGTTGCATACTGAATATGGCACACATTTGACAGCACTCACTGTGAGACTAGCGAGAAGTTCACGGTGTGCTCCTCTCCTTAGAACTGTGTCTGAGGGATTTTCACTGTTAGTAACATGGACTCACGGACTTATCTGTGTATTAATAACGTTCTCGCTGTGGTAAAATGAACAGTCACATCTGCCTGTGGGAACCAGAGGTTTGTATCTTTTTTTTTTTTTTTTTTAAGGAGCTTTTAAAGTTTTATTTTAGACAGGTGTCCTCTTCTGGATCTTGGTATCCCATCAAACATGTTACTGTCAGCTCAGTTAGTTCAGGCTTGCTGTTACTGCACTGAGTAGACTGGACAGCATTCAAATCCTGCTGCCAGCACAGCTAGGGAAGAAGGAAGCCCTAAGTTAGGTAATGACAAGTAATGTTGGTGGATGAGCATCCCACTGGTGCAAGCATTCTGTGGGCATGCCTATTCTCCAGGAAGTACAGGAGTTGCAGGTTTCTTGTGTGTCCAGCTGCAGCATTAATTTCTTCTAGTAGGACACAATTAAATTGAATATGAACTTTTGTTTTGCAAGGGACTACAGAAATCCCTTTTGGAAGTCTTTAATGTACTTTCTGTTAAGTTAGGGATCCCTGCTTGCAAAAATCATTTGATTTCTCATTCTTTGTATTTCCAGCTTTTTTGCAGTTCCCAAAGTGACATTTCTGTGTCTGTGAGTAAGCTCAGATGCATGCTGTGTGTTTTATGCAGCTGTGTGGTAGCAAAGACTAGCTAATTCTTAAAAAAACTATGATTATTAAATTCACTGTTTTTATTTACTTTTGAATGCCTTCATCTTGGGTAAAACAGATGTTTCCTTTTTATGTATTTTCTGCACTGAAGACCATATGAAATGTGCAGATCTATAGGGAGTTGTAAGCATGGTATGGCTTTCCGCATAGCTGTATGTACATTCATCTATTTAAAAAACAAAACAAAACCCAACAAAACTAAACACTACCACTAATACATGTGGAGGAAATGAAGATTCTTTACTTGCAGAATGCAGAATAAGAGTGCTGCTTTGTCACCTTGGTAATGTGCTTCAGGGAAGGAAGATTACCTCTGCTGGCAGCAAGATAGCCCAGTCTTCATGGTCCTACCAAATCCCAACTGTTTTCTTCTGAGACTTTTAATAACGGCAATAGTTAATACCTCAGGTGATGCAGGAAAGTGTTCAATATATTGCCACTGTGACAGTCATTTCACATGACCTCGACGAGAGCACAGATTGCAATTGATCCTGTTGTGTCTCTGCATCAGTCTCGTTCCATTGCATGCAAGTGGTCTGCTAGACATTGGAAAGTGGTCAACAGAGCAACTGCAGTTTAAAATCAAATGGAGCCAAGCCCAACAAAAATGCCATATATGCATTCTGACACATGCAAGAAAAGAAACAAACATACTAAAGGGAGAAGAATGTCTAACTTGTGTGTTTTAAACTTTTGATTGTTTTGAATAAAACTATTATTTTATTACATAGGTTGGTCCCTTGGATTTTTTTTTTCCAAAAAACTTAGGTGGTCTTTGGATTTGTTTTCTTGTTTGGATGACCCTTTGCTCTTTCAGGAAAGGTTGAGAAACACTGCTTGGATCATGTTAACATTGCCTTATCTTGTGATTTTTATAAGGAAACCCATGAAAGCTGTAATCGATACTGTAGCTGCTGATATTGTGTAAATATCCAAGAATCTCAAGTTTCACAGTGTTCCCCTGTAAAGAAAGAGGCTAGGAAGGGGGCAGTTTCTGGCTTGTCTGTAGAGAAAGATTTGAAAACTGAAATTAATTGTTTTCTTCATCTGTAGTCTGCTATCCCAAAACTTTATTAGTTTCCCATGGATCTTGCCTGGGACTATTCAGGTACAAAAAAACCTCTCAAAATTCACTTTACCCCCACAAATAATAGCTAAACTGTGTACTAGACCCAGAGGGATATTTTGTTTCTTCAGTTTATTTCTGTCTTTTTCTTTTTTTGTCCTAAGGCAGGTGAATGTACAAGAAATACAAAGTCTTCTTCCCCAACCCCTGAGCAAATTACTGTGTCTCCTTACCAGGGCAAAGCATTGTCTGAGAAAGATTGGTTGGGAATTTGGTGAAAACAGTTTTAATTTCTTTAAAATGCTCCTCTGCTGAAATATGGCGCTTATTTCACAGAAAAAGTCTTGAAAGCCTCAGTGCCTGGGAAGACTTGAGCTTTCCTTGTGAAAAACTGGTGCTGTGCAGTGTCATTCTTGTCTCCTCTTTTCAAGGCACTGCTAAAATTCTAACATTGTGAAATTATTCGTTTAGTAGGTGACTAACTGTATTTAGGGTTAATTTTGGTCTACCATGTTTAAAAAGATTGAAGCCAAGGGTTGTGCAGTTTACAACTGTATGGAAACCATGAATTAGCGTTAAATACTTGAATTATTTTGTCCTTCAATTTGAAGTTTGGGAGGATGAAAAAACTGATAGCTCTCGAGGAGGTAGGGTTTTTTTTTTTATTTAAGGCAGTTAAGAGTCATCGTTTTAAAGGTGTTTTCTTTAGTGCTGTTTTATATATGCTTTGCGGTTTTCTTGATTCATCGGGATTAATTCTCACATTGCTGATTGAAGGAGGGTGTAATGGGGCAAATGTTTTTCCCACAGGGTAAAACTGGTATAGCTTGGGCAAAGTGTCTTCTAGATGAACATGCTTTTGTTCCTGTTAAACTGGAATCATTCCCCAGTATCTGTGAAGAAATCTATCTTCCACCCCTTCACAATTTTAGCAAATGTAATGGTTAACTTGCAATATAGCAGATAGTTTTCTAGACACTAAAGGGATTATATTAACCTAAACCAGTTTATTTTGTTTCATAAGTATTGGTTTTAATTTTTCTAATAGAAAAAGCCTGCTTTATTCACTGGAGGATGGCAAAGGGATTGTGATTATGTGTTTTATGGCTGTATTTTGTAGCCATGTGGCTGTGATGATGCACGTGAAATTTAAATGTCTGGCCAGAAAGACAGCTGAGTAGATCTTTAGGTAAAACTTTGCTGTTAGCGTTGTAAAGTAATGCAAGCAGTGTGTCTCCTTTCCAAATAACAGATGGAATTTAGTTCATAAAGAAATGAGCTCCTTTACTTAAGTTTTTCTTGCATAGTGATCAAACAAGCAATGGGACAAATAAACTTAGATTTCTGGCCAGGGAGAAAGACTCTTGTTTCTTGTAATAGAGAGTTTTTTGTGTTCTGAGAATGACCAAAAAGCGGGACCTGAGATCACAGTAGTGCCTAATAGTATTGTTGTAGCTCTATGCGGGCATTACCCGCCTTACATGTTACAAATCCTTATTTTCAGAGGCTTGTACCTCTGTATTGGCAATCTCTATGAAGATTGCTTAGCATTAATTTATCCTGAGACATTAAAATATAAGAGCAAATATCTAGATTATATTAATAGTGAAGTGGCTGGTAATGAGATATCTAAAAGCAGTTTGTAGCATATTACTCTGTGACTAGTTGAACTGAAAATTGCATACATCTTATAAATGTGTGTTTGACAAGAGATTAATGGAGTCATGCTGGGAATGTATGAGTAGGAGAAAAATGAAGTAAACTAAACAATTTGAGAACCAGCATCTGTGCCAATGCTGTGGCTGTTTTGCAAGTGAACCTTAATTGTGAAAGATTTTACCACACAAGCCAGAAGTCATCTAGACCCAGCAGGCTTTCAAAGCAGAGTATTTTAAAAATGGATTTACATATAATACTGTTGAATATCTTAACAGATCTGTCCTAGTTTTATTTAAATAAACTCTCCTTAGCTGGTCCTGGAAGACCTGGGTTGCTGCAGTACCAGCAGTATAGCATAGGCTGTCGAGAGGTAAAAGGAGAAATACTGTGAGACAAGCTGTAGGTTACATACTTTGGAAATGGACTTTCTGGTTTCCAAACTCTTAAGCGAAATCCTGCATAATTATTCTTTTATTATTGATTAGTGATTAGGCAGTCTGCGGACTAAGGCTAGGCTAATTTGAAAACTGTCGCATAAGATGTGTGATGTTACTACACTGTTTCAGTAAAGGGGCCTTAGTCTGTAGGCAGTACTTCGAAGACTTTTTGAATTATGTTGTGTCCTGAGATTTCATCCCTGTTCTATCTTTTTAGTACTTGCTAAGAGCTAGTATGTTATAGCAAAGAGTGATTTTATTTATTTATTAAGGCTGAACAAAAAGTATGTTGTTGTGGGGTAACTATCCCTGACCTGTACATTTTAGTGTTGTCATGCGAATTTACATAAAATAATTAGGAGAGGGGTGGAAATGTGGGAATTCAGTTCATATGTATTTTTTTCAGGCATAGCCTTTGTTTTATCCGACTCTCCTGCTGTCTAGCTTAATGTTTTAAGGAGCAACAAAACATGTTTTGATGTCAAGCATAAGCATTCCTTTCTGCTAATTTAGAAGGTGAAGCAGTATTAGCGTAAAAAGTTGTGACGTTAATGACTAGGGCCAAGACAACTATATAAGTGTGTCAGAAAGTACCAGACACATCATGGTCTACTATTCTCCTTTTCTGTGTGAATGAGTTTTGAGTGGATAGTTCAGAACAGATTATTTTCCCTTATTCCTGATGAAATAGAGTTTCAGCTCAGATAGATACCAATCCATAAGCTTCTTATAAATCTGTTCATGTTATTTATTTTCATTGCACTGGGAAAATACATCCAGTTATGAATTTATTATTGAGATTGCACTTTGTTTGTGGAATTATGCAGTGACAATATAAAATTAAAGCACTGTGCAAAATGTGGGGTTTTTTTCCCAGGATGACAGAAGTATATCTAACTGTTGAAAGGCTTCCTAGTGCATTTCGGCATGTTGTAGGAACTACAGGAAAAAGTTTGCTGAAGCCACCAAAGAAGTAGGGAGAAATGGGAAACCACATCTAGAGTGCTAATTGTAAACTATTTCAACGCGTGCTCTCTTGCTGATGAAGTGAATCATCTGTATGAATATATTCATGTGGCGTTTTTTGATGAAATGTTAATTTTTTGCTTTATTAGCAATTCTATTGTTTTGTAGCTTTTCATGAAGTATATTTGTTGTAAAGAAAGCAAGCTGAAATAAAGCAGAATGCATAGAAGACATTTCATTGTAGTTCAATTACAGCTTTTGGTTAAATTTTAACCACGATGGGGACAAATGTTGGCATTCTGTAAAAACTTTGTGGGTGTAACTTCACGTCTAGCACTTGGAAATACTTTGAGACTTGCAAAGCTGGGGAAACGCCAGCAAGTATAACACAAGCTACAGGAAAGAGCTGACTCATTTCTTTGCCTTGAAAAGCCTGCCAAAGATGACAAAGGTAGAGGTTGTTCTGTTGCAACTGGGGCATAATTAGTAATTTTTTAATTTAAATATTACTGCATTCATTTAAAAATCCAAACCAAATAATATTTTTTATAACTTAAACTCATAGCAGTCATGACTTCTTAAAGTAATGGTTTCAAAGTAGCTGTGTATGTAGGAAGGTGATAGTGTATCTTGTTTCTAAAAAGCCTCTGGTCTAAAATAATTGGTATTTCTGCAGAATGTTTTATGGAATTTCTTGTTTCGAATAACACAAGCAGACTTGCTTGTAACAGGCAAGATTTGATAGTTGCATAAAGCTGCACAGAAGCCATGTTCCTCTGCCTGGGAATCTCACTACAATTTCGATGTCTTGGGGCAGAATGAAGTGGTTGTACTACAGCTGATTTTGATAAACCTTTATTTTATTAATCCAGATTGACTGCAGTGCTTGACTAATACTTGCAGTATGTTTTTGTCAGCATTGGTTAGTAAAACTTCTACTGTTTATTCCCAAATTTTCCACTTTTTTTATTGTTGTAAACTGATCACAAGAAAAGTCCATGCATAGTCTTACTTTTTATCCAGTTTCCTGAAATTACAGTATCAGCAGGTCAGAACAAATGTTTTGACATGTCTACATCTGGTATTACGTGTTATTATCAGTTCTGTTGAAAATACAAGCCCAGATTAGTATTTGCCAAAAAGAAAGTTAATAGGGGAGCATTATTTTTAAACATTTGCTGTTGTTACTGAAATATATGCATATAGCAAAACTTTGCAAGTTAGTTTCATTGTAAGAAATACTTCAATGCTCAGAAGGAACTAATAAAACTTTGTGCTTCTCCTGTTTTGCTTTACTGGTTTTATACAAAGTATGTTCCTTTGTCACGCAGATTTATAGTTTGGAAGCAATTTAAAATTCACTTTTGCTTTTTTGGTCCTTTTATGCATGTTTTGTCTCACTAATGCTTTCCTTTATCCCTTATCATGTAATTATTTGTTTTTCCTTTCTGGATAACATTTGTTCAGTTTTGGGTTTTGTTTCTTTTTTCTTTCTTTTTTTTTTTTTTTTTTTTTAAGCTCCCCATTGTACAAAGCATTTGGAGTTTTATCATCCATTTATTTTGTTTGAACACCAAATAAAACAAGGGATTCTAAATCTTCAGGATAAGCAATTTATCACGTGAAAGCAACAAAATTAGAGTAAGAATATTGTCTTTCAAGGGGAATATCACATTTAGCCCAAATTAGGAGTAGAATTAATTGTAATGGAATTACAACTGTAAACAGAGTAGTATAAATGATCCTTTCAATGCTGTGGAAATATATCATAAAATAAAAAAGATAAGAAATAATTTTTCTAGTGTAGTTTAGATTGCTTAATGAGGGCCTTCTAGTGTATGTCATTACGCTGTCAGCTTTTAAAAAAAAAAAATGTCTAATTTGCCTAAATTCAACAAATCTTGAGTGATCCTCAAGCAGGATGGATTGATAGCACACAGAAATATTGGCTGATATTTCCAAAATGTAGCAGTTACAGAACTCAAAACCACCGTATGTTTGTCTTGTGTGTCATCTCTCCCTCTTAGTGAGGTTTTGTATATAGGTTTTGGTGTTATATTTATTTGTGTAATCAGACTAAGAAATAAATCTAAGATTAAGTGCTGAAAGGGTCAGTCGTATTAAAGTAGGTTTCTATTTGTTTTGTGGTGTGAAACAACAAAACAACTGTTTTTTGGTTATATTTCAAAGTACAGTCCTAAAAGCTGCTAGCACCCCTACCTCTAAGATGGTGAGCTGTCTTTACTTCTCTTCTAATGTAGAAAGCAGTGTGGGGTAAACTTTCTGAATTTGTGATTTGAGAGAAATTGGTTTTATAAATATATAATAGGAGGAAAAAGCAAAATGAGCAAGACAGACACAAAATGCAGAACTTAATTTCTTTAGCTTACCAGACATTTTAAACCAAAAGTAAAATCTATGAGTTGTAGCATTTGGGGAAGAATAGAGTTTTTTGAAAGTCATAATAAATGAATCCTTTCATCAAAGAAATATCTTACTGAATTTCATAGATAAATATGTAGGTTATGAGGCTATTACATTAAGTGGAATACAACAAAAAAATATAATCATTAGACATCTGAGTGTGTCAGACCTACAGAAAATTGGGGGGTTGGAAGAAAATGCTCCATGAGCAAGCTACTCCATTGTATTTTACTGTGACTTTCTGAAGCAGTTGATACTGTTTGGTTGGACATCTTTGGATTTTGGATTAAATCATCTGCTGTGGCAGTTCCTATTACCCTGTGTCTCTGTCTCATTCGTGTGTTGTGTTTGTTTAATGTAAACCTTCTCAATTTTTAGCTAAACAAATGTAAAGCTCTGTGTGGGCTTTATTAAGTAGACTGAAGTGGTCTGTCTTGCTGAATTCTGTCAAACCTAAATAAGGCTTTTAAAATTCTGTGTGAGATGATTCATACATAAACTTGTGCTGGTTGTGTTAAGCTGATACAGTTATTTATCTCAATGAAACTCATGCAGCTTTCACATGTGCACGGTATTTACATCTCTCTAGCCTCTTCTTCTGAAACGGTTGTTCTTCCAGCATCATGCTGCTTGAACTTCCTTTCTTCTTTTGCTCAGAGATGTGTTTTCTAATACCCTGTTTTGGAAAGTTGATCTATGTCATGCTTTGAAAAAGCTCTTGCACTTCATTGTGGTAGGGGTTTGAATGGGGACAGTTTTAAGGGATCTGTATCTAGGGCAGGGTCTGTATAGTCAGCCAAAACCATTGTGTGGTATGGAGATTGGGAAGCAGAGGGAACAAGATGTGGCCATGGAGGAAGATCTTCTCCCACCTCACCCATTGCAAAAGCCTTTAACTGTGCTTTTGTCTGGGCCTGGTTTTAAGTCTTAAGATAATTAATCTAAACATCACTTTTAAATTCTGGAAATTTAAAATCTACCTCCTATCTGTAGTTCATGAAGAGGAAGGAATTCCCTGCCTTCTTTGAATATACAATCAGTGTATGTAGACCTCTGCTTTTAAATAATATGTTTGGCAAATTCAGTCTGTTTTCAAACTTAGTGATAACCACTGAGTATTTTAAACTCAAG
The DNA here is from genome assembly GCF_030463565.1 of Pelecanus crispus. Taxonomy (NCBI): domain Eukaryota; kingdom Metazoa; phylum Chordata; class Aves; order Pelecaniformes; family Pelecanidae; genus Pelecanus; species Pelecanus crispus. Next base: position 67,989,711 of record NC_134647.1, read on the forward strand.
AGTTTAGTTTTTGTGCTATCTAAAATACCACAGTTCGTTTATAAGTATTCATAGGACCCTCATTCCCCTGGAATGAGAGTCACTGTAAGATGTACTTAATTGCTTTTAAATGGTTAGTACTATAATTGTGTATTTCGAGAGAAGTCATCAATATTGTTGCTTCATCGGGTTATTAAGAAATGGTTCATCTTATTTTTCTCTCCAACATTGTTTTGTACTTGTAAAAGATAGTCACATTTAGTCAGGACTGACTAATCTATTTAAGCTAATATCCCCTTGAAGAACAACTTTAAATTTCACAGTCTGCTTCACAATGTTCTTTAGGCACTGAAATAATTTCAGTCTATTTGTATAATACCGCAGAGTTTCTGGGTTGCCCACACTATTAATGAATTTGCTAACCTTTTATTAACCCTATTGCTTTATTTTTTTCTGTGTTTGCGGGAAGCAACAAAAAGAATTGGATTTAATATTTTGGTACTGGAAGCTTGCTGCTGAAACAAACACCAAAGAAAGTATTGTTACTTTGTAATTGGCACTCATCCATCCCATATTATATCATATTCCCATCTTCCCATTCATTTAAATGAACAGGATTCTCTATCAATATTTATCAATATATCCTATATTGTTGGATGATTGAGTCATAGAGTGCTTGAAATTGGAAGTTACTTCTGGATGTCAGTCTAGTCAAAAACTGGTCCAATTAGATCAGGTCATGCAGAGCTTAATAAATTCTTAAACTAACTCTTTCAATTCCTGGATATATATGAGCGATATCTCTAAACAAAATGTATAAATCAAGAATAACTAAATTTGGCTTATAATTTCCTAAAATAAGTTGTGGGCCTGGTAGTTGTTGGAATATTGTCATCGAAACGATAATTATGTCCTTGCTTCTATGCCTTTGTTCCAAGTTTGAACAGTGTTACGATAGAGTTTGTGTATGGGTAGCACTGAGACACACCCAAGGTTCTTGGCTTTGGGGAAAAAAAAGTCTTATAAAACTCCTATAATTTTCCACTTAAGGTGAGCTTCACCCTTTAAATAGTGACAGCATTAGAGTAGGTAAACTACCTGTTGAAGTTGTGGCGCCCAGTATCCAGCAGTGACACTTGCGGATATACACAGTGTGAGAACAGCGTAAGCGTGGAGTGCTACTTCCTTGGTAGCACTCTCAGCAACAGGTTATTGGGAGCTGAAGAAATTTTCTGAGTCACACATAGTATCTTTATGTTTAATAACCCATGAATATATTTACTGCACCTGTTATTAAAATTGTTTCAAGGGTAATACATCTTTTTAATTACTGTATGTTAGTCACACAGGCTGTTTTCGATGATCAAATGATCCCTGTTTGGAAAGACAAAAAAATGTAATATCTTTGAATGTTTGCTTAACCATAGACACCTGATCCTCTGTCAAAGGGGACTAACATTGGGGAAGAACAGCCTGGAACAGATCTTGCCTTAATAACTATTTTTAAATAGTCACAGCCTTCCTCCTATGAAATTCTAAAACAGATGGTTGTTCCTTTTTCTTATTTTCTTTTCAGGGTCTACTTATAGATGCCTTGTAAGAACATGGCTATTTGATATTTATGCAATATCTACATGCACACTGCTACCATTTGCCGTCTACATAATTTTAGTCTTCCATCCTGCTTAACAAACAGTGTCCAGACTCTTTATTTTTACAGTGTGGTTAATAGAGGTCTTTCCATCAAAAAAGTACATAATGCTGCTGCTGCTGTTTTTTCTTGCTGCTGTGCCCCTTAAATGTCATAAAGTTTACAAAACTGGGGACGTGAACAAGTGAGTTATTCAGTTTTAAAGAAAATAGCTTGGAACCTCTATTGTATTTAACCCCTCTAACTAGGCTTAGGAGAAGTTTGAGCTGATTTAATCCTCTGAGACTGATACATGAGCTTTGACAGAAAAAGTGTGGAAATGCCACGCTGTGCTGTATTTTTTCATAGCTTAAGCAACTTCTTTTTCTCAGAGTAAAGAGAATTCTGTTGCACCAGCAGATCATTATTAGTGTTGGTCCTGTGGTACAAAACCCTGTATTTGCTCTCTGTATCCTACAGATGCAAAATAAAGGCTATTTTTGTCTTTCAACCAACTTTACCTGTTGATTGACAGGAATGAAATGTATGTTGCTGAAGAGTATGGTGGGGGGGAACCAATCCAGAAAAACTCAAACAAACCCAAACCTCCCACCTTTTCCTGGAGGTTTATTAGATGAACATGATCAAGAGCTATGTATGACTGCAAAAACCACAGTGATGGTAAATGAGACGTGTTAAAAAGAAACCACTGATTATTGCCATGCACGGTGGATAAACTGATTTAAAAACTGATCTGATAGGAAGCTTTTTCACTGTAATTTGATACAGCCTTATGGGTAGTTGCTGTAGCTTACAGATACTTGTGAACCTTTTCCTTGTCTGCTTTTTTTGCTATTATTTATGCAGTATTTTTCTCTAAATACATGATAAATCTTACTGCAATATCATAGTTACTTAGCTGAGTTCAGCAGAAATACTTTTTGATTTTATGTAGCCTTAAGTATTAATGGAAATTGTAAAAATCCATGCTTATATATTCCTAGAAAAAGCAAGCATAGCACTTAAAATTAAAGTGTTTTTTAAGCAATTAAGCTGCATTTTTATGTCAATTTGTAAAAATGATGTTGGTAGATGATGACTGTCCATAGTTCAGTTACAGTATTTGAATTTATCCTCCTAGAGTACCAGGGAATCTATGCGCTTCTAAATGTCAGCATTCTCTTCTTCATCAGGGACCAGACAGTCATTCACCAGGTATTCTGGTCAGGTATATCTGACATAGGAGAATGGGTATTAGAAGTTGCGGTAGTAGAAATGCATGAATCGCTGCTGGTACAGCAGAAAATGGAGATTAGTGGGATGCTACAAACTCTCTTTAATCTCACTGTTAAGCCTAACAAATCCATACCAGTGAACACAATAGTGATTATAAAGATCATCAAAGAGCAGAAATAGAATTAGTCTTTTTTTTAATTCTTTCTCATTCCTTGTCAAATTCCCTCCCGTGCTACTCCACTTTATCAGCCCACTGCAAGGCTAGGATTAAAAGTCTGAAGTTAGGTAGGGTTCTAACAATAATCAGAACAAAGTTTAATCAGCTGAGGAATAAAACGTGTAAGTCATCTTCACCAGCTCACATGGTATCACATTCACTGCCCCTCAAATCTGAAAAATCCTAGCAATGAGATGATTTTAAAACACTTTTTGGTGGTGTAAAGCAGTCTGAAATAAATTGTCTTCTAAGTACTGTTGAAGAGAGTCTTACTTGCTTTCCAAGTTTTTCCCTCATCCTGATTTACATATAAATTCAAAGTTTGTATAAACTTCTAGAGCATCAGATGTGCTGGAAATGTATTAAAACTTTCTGCAACATAGAATGGAGCAATGCTGTAACAGGCTGAGAAAGTTTTGTCAGAAGTGGGGTTTTGAACTTGTAACGGGGGTATGTTCTGGCTATTTTAATAACAATGCATTTTAATATGAGGTAGAATTCATCAGGATATTTTTATAGATAGTAATTCTGTAATTACAAATAAGACCAAATCTGAATGCAGCTTGCCAGGTTTGTACTTATACACCTATAAGTAATATTTTGTTTATTCTGATGATCTGGATGGCACGGGGTGATACTTAACTGCATAAACCTTACTTTAAAAATACTTCCTGTTCTACCTGAAGATTGTTTGAATTTTGGGGTAGTCATTTCTGTGATTCCCTGGCACATGAGGACTCTTAAGAGGCTAGATTTGTGTGTGAGCTAGAAGCAGGTTGTCTGGAAGGCAAAGATGTGATTGAGGCATGTGCGCTGTTGAGTAGCCCTTTGGCCAACTTCAGCAATTCATGCACACACCAGGCTTGCAACATGCAGTGTATGTGCAGCTGTGCAGGTTTGTAGGGTTGTGCAGGTCTGATACTTCTGGGAAACATCAGATTTTCTGTGGACGTGCTGTCTGGCTGCCTTGTCTGTGCACAGTTAGCTCGATGTATTTGAAAGCCATGTGTTCACTGTCTGGATGTACCAAGTGCGCTGAGCATGGGCCATGGCGATTATTCCCATGCATTCCACCTGGGCAATCCATCGCACGCATATAGGAGTCTGAGCTTCAGTTCATGTTCCTTTTCACTTAGATACGGTTTTTATTTTATGCAGGTACTTTAATGACAGTATCCTTTACCAAGAATATTCACTGAATGGAGAACATTTTATGGCATATTTTAAAGCAAGCTAATCACTCTTTGAAACATATTGTAGAAGTTCCGATGTATTTTTGTTGCTCTGTATGTTTGACTCAAAATTTGTTTTCTCTTTTCAGGCAGCTATAAATGGTGTAATACCGCAAGAAAACGGCATTCTACAAAGGTAAGCACAGAAGACTGGAATAGTACACACAAAGAATGAGGCTGGGTAATAGTTACATTTTTTGTTCCTGAATCCTAAGAAGATGATATAATTCTCCTTTTAAAGCAGTTTCTGGAGCCACAAATTCTATTCCTGGCAGAGCTGATTTAACATTCAATTTTTCCCATACTGATGGAGGACCTGCTCGAACACCTATTCAAATTAGTTAATTTTTGTTTTGAATTAATTGGTTGTTGGGTCATTCTGTACAGGGTTGTCTCTTTACTATGTCTGGATTTTGGTATGCTGTCTTGGATATCAGGACTTGTTTTGTTTTTTGTTTTTAGTTGGGTTTTTTTTTTCCCCCAAAGTTCTAAAAATTTGTAAGGCAAATCCACAGATATTCCTGGCTAAGTATTTTCTTTTTCCTTGTGCATTTTTAAAGGTATTGATACTCCATGCTTCCCTGTCCCTGTCCAAAAATGTTTGTATTTTTGTAGGTTGTTTTTTTTTTTTTTTAATTAAATTACAGGCGGCAGATACCATGTTAGATAAAGTAAGGTTGCTCCCTTCTAGAAGTAGCTTTACTGATTTTCTTCTAGCTTCTGAATTAAATTTTGGCTTGTATACTGATGCCTAGATATCTTGAAGTCACTGAAGCATGAGATCCTAAGTGCTGATGAGGCAATTGAAAACAGCAGAACAGGAACTGAGCTACTTGAGAGCGACAGTAACATAGTGTTTAAAATTTTATTTAGAAAAATACACAATGTACTATTTTAAAAAGTTTATTTTAATGATGAAAAAAGATACTTAATGTATGTAAAGTGGTGTTTTGGCATCTCCATCAATACTTACTAAAGCTATCATTAAATAGAGTCATTTTTTGATTCAGGATAAAACCTTATTTGCTCTGTAAAGTCATTAGATGTTTATTTACCATAAGGCCCACCTAGTCCATTTGAGATCAAGTCTCAGTTGTGTTGAGCACTCTTTCTACCTACGTTAATAAGTCCTGACCTCAAAACATTTATATTTAAAATACCAGAGTGTTTGGAACTGTTTGGTCAGGGGGAAGGAGCTGGGGAGTAGTTATGCCTGACTTGGATAACAAGCTGGTCCAGTGTCCACTTACAGCTTTCTTCCACACTAATTTATTCATTTTTAGAAATGATTAGACAATCAAATGTGTCTCAAATCTTTTTTTTTCTTTTTTTCTTTTTTTTTTTTAATTCCAATGGAAGTGGTTTAAAAGGAGGCTCAGAAGACTTAGAAGCTTAGTTTCCAGTGGTTTTCAGATGAGGCTTAGTTTACTGACGTGAGGCTTTTTATGTTCCATTAGAGGTTGCTAGTCAGATATGTAGGATGCCTTTTGTGGTGGAATCAAATAGAATTAATACAACTGGACTTGAAGTAAGCTGATGTACTTGAAGTAAATCTGATGTTATTGAAGGGAAAAAAACCCCCACATTCTGTTTTATAATTCAGTTGTGTTGTTTAAAAAAAAAAAAATTAAAAAAAAATCCAGTCCTGAGAATCAGGATATTCATTGCTTCTTAGGTCCATTAACAAAATGGTTATAGTACTTAATTCACAGTTGGCCATCAGATTTAAGACAATAACATATCACTCGGTATTTATGCTTTTTTAAATCCTGAAAATGGGACTGTTACATGTACTCTTTAGACCTCTGAACTGGGTCTTTGACCATGGGTCTTTGAGTGGGGGTCTTTAGCTGTGAATTCATCCTTCTGAGCCTGCTGATGTGAGAAGTGAAGGAGCCCCTTGTTTTACAAGTGTAACACATTTTTCTTTTTCAAATGTGGAAGGCACAATGATGGAATTTGCTATAGCTCTGTATAACTTCAGCACTTCTGTGACATGCATGCCATCCGCATTTATGCTTTTTTAAGTTCAGGCCTCTAGATGACAGATTTGGCTTGCTATAAGAAGCATTTCCATTGACAGATCTCATGGTGTCTTCAAGAAGGGCAAAATGCATTTTTCAAGTAAGTTCTGTTTAAGAACAGAAATGGCAGAACTTACATCTTAACATTTCCTAAACCCCTCTTTGCTCAGCTTCCATTCTTTCAGTGCATACATTTTATTAGCTTGCATCCTCCTTCACGATATCCTGTAACTGCCTGGGACAGATAATCTTCCTGATGAGAACATCTACAAGGCAAAACTCTAGGCTTGCCCTGTGAAGTATCTTGCCTTCCAAATTTAATTTCTGTACATCTTAAGGTTTTTTTTGGCCTGCAGTAATGTTCCTGAAATGTCATCTTTTGTTACCTTTGTTTCTAATCCCAGTTACATGCTTCTTGTGGAGAGGCTCACTGAGGAAGATGAAGTGCTTCTGGGTAGTGAGGGTTTCCCAATTTATTCTGACCTGTAATGCTGTATGTATCCTTGAGCCAGGTATGGAGACATCCTTACATGAATGTCCAGGAAGCTGGAAGGATTTTGAGCTTAAAGGCAAGCTAGAATTCAGCATTGCATTACTGTTGTACTTCTAGGTATTTTTTTGCAATATATACTTATCTTTATTTATTTACCTTAAGAACAACTATTTTCATATCTGACTTGTTTTCCACTAATTTGGTATTGGACAATATCAATACACGTGCAGTATTTTAAGCTTTATTTCTTATTCTCATTTCCACGTGAAACTAGCCCAATGATGTAGAAAGCTGGTGGTTGCCATGGTGCCAATTTTTATACGGTCACAGCAGTCCTGGAACTGGAGCTAATGTTCTTCTCAAGATAATTGTGATATTAATTACATAGTGAACTTTGGACTGAAATAGTAGCTTAAATGCCTGTTTGTCACCTAAGCTGTTCTCCTATAGCACTTCTGAGTCACTGAAATGTTAATATTGCTGATATGAAAGCTATTTTCTGATTATTAATAAAACAGTATTTTCAGATATGACACTAGTTTATTCAAGAGGTGTTGGCTGTGGACCACAGTAAGTGAATAATACTGTTAGTTTTGCTTTGCTAACTTTTATTTAAACGTATCAAGCTGTTTTGTTTAAACCTTCTCCTGTGCATGTCTTTCAGTGAGTATGGTGGAGAGACTTTACATGGACCAGTGTATGGCCCCACAAGTCATTCTACAGCAGCTTCTTCAACTCCTTCCTCATCCTCAGCGTTTCACCATGTAGTGCCATCTAGACAAATAGTGGAAAGACAACCTCGAATGCTTGACTTCAGGGTTGAGTACAGAGACAGAAGTGTGGATGTAGTACTTGAAGACAGCTCCACAGTTGGTAAGGATTTGTAAAAATGAAATGAAAACTCTTGTGGTAAAATTGTTAAAACAAAAACAAATAAAAAAGACCCAACCCCAAAAATCCAAATCCTAAAAAAAACCAAAGCAAAACAAAACCCCACAAAAAATAATAAAAAAAAAAATCCCCCAGCAAATGCAGCCTCCACAGCTACTAACCATTTTCAAATCTCTTTGCAGCTTTAAAAAAGCAAAATTTCACTAATCCATTGTAAAGGTTAGTGATCTAACAAATATTTATTTTGAAATCTACTTTTCTTATGAACTTGCTTCAGAAACAAAATGGAGATTACTGATTAAGTTGAGGCATGAAAATGTAATTTGGGGTAGGATTAGCGTAGATGCAATCTACTAATAAGCACATGATCGTGTCATTTCCTTTTCAAATCTGTATGGCATCTCTTTCTGTGTAGGATAAGTGACAAGATTTAGAGGAATTCTTTCCAGTGTGAAGAGCATTGTTGTATTCTTCTTTTTTCAATTTTTATTTGACCTGTTTGTGCAAATTAAGATTTCTTTTATAAGTTTTATTGTCTTTATCCTAGAACTGATGCATTTTGTAGCTGTGTTAGAAATATACTATTGCTCGTATTGCAGAGCATGTTATTTTTTACGTTCCCCATCTGTGAGTTAATTTACTTTTGCTAAGGACGAAGAGGGGTTTTTTGTTTGTTTTAGTGAAGACTCTATACAGATCAAAATAAGGAACTAAATGAAGAAATAGTTGATTAAAACAATTTTCAGTGCTGCAGCCTTATGTCTGTGATGAAATTTCGAAATCGAAACTTTGTGTCCTTCATTGTCTTTTTAGCATTCGATTTGGTATAGGCGGGTGCCACCTAGTGGTAATCAGTTTGAATTCCTGATTACTGTTTCATGTTTTCCACTGCACTGAGTTGCATCCATGCAGAGCAGATATGAAAGTCTGATCAAATCAGAATTTTGCAGCTGTAGTATGTTATTTTTTCTTTTCTTACTAGCTTCTTTCAGGTATAAATGATTAAGCTGTAGGGCAGAAGCAGTCAGTGTAGAACTTTTGTCTGTATCTTGGCATATGAAGATTGAGGGCAGCCTTGTGTTTAAAGTCCTGAGACAAGTTAGCAAGGCAAATAGTAGAATTTCAACTGTGGACTTCCAGAAATAAGATTTTTGGCTTTTTCAGGGATCTGCTTGGCAGGGTCCCATGAGAGACTGCCCTGAGGGCAAAGGGCCCCAAGAGAGCTGGTTGATTTTCAAGGACAGCCTCTTCAAAGTACAAGAACAGTCTCTTCAAACATGCAGAAAGAGGAGCAAGCATGGCAGAAGGCCAGCACAGAAGAACAAAGAATTTATGACTAAGCTAAATGCAAAAAGAAAGCAGCAGAAGGTGGAAGGTAGCGATGGGGCTACCCAGGAGGAATACAGAGATGTTGCCAGACTGTGGAGGTCTGGAGTAAGACCAAAACTCAGGTGCAGCTGAAACCACTGAGGGATTAGAAGGGCTTCTGTAAATACATCAGCATGAAAAGAAAGGCTAAGGAAAAAGTGAGCCTACTGTTCAATGGCAATTGCTGAACTTGGTCCATGGGAAGATTACGGAGAAAATCTTTCTGGAAGCCCTTACTGAGCACAGAAAAGAAAGGAGGTGATTTGGAACAGCTGGCATGGATTTGCCAAGGGCAGATTGTGCCTAATCAACGTTATTTGCCTTTTATGATTTGATGACTGTCTCTGTGGACAAGGGAAGAATGGTGGATTCACTTTGAATTTAGTAAGGCCTTTGATATGCTCTGCTGTAGGATTCTTATAGTCATATTGTTAAGATAAGGACTGGATAAGTGGGCTGATGAGGTACGTAGATAATTGCCTGAACTGCTGGGCTCAAAGTCTGACTGGTCAACAGTCACTAGTTTAGGGATGTCCCTCAGCAGTTGATCCTGGGGCCAGTGTTGCTTAATGTCCGTATTAAAAACCTGGTTGGTAAGGTGAGTGCTCTTGGCAAGTTCATAAAGAATACCAGATCAGAGAAAGTGGCTGATATTCTGGAGGGTAGGGCTGCTATTTACAGGGCCCTGGACAGCCTGGAAAAATGGTCTGACAGGAGCCTTGTGAAGTTCAAAGAAGGCAAAGTTGAAGTCCTGCATGTGGGATAGGATAAGTGTGTTATCCCATCTGATAACTGGCTGAGGGCTGACAGGCTAGAAAGCAACTTTACGAAAAAAGGGATCTAGGGGTGCATCAGCAGTGCAGACTTGCAGGGAAGAAGACCACCCACATCCTAGGCTGTGTTAGCAAGAGTGTAGCCAATGGATCCAGAGAAATAATTATTCCCCTCTACTGAGCACTTGCAAGACTGCATCTAGAGCACTACATCCCATTTTGAGGTCCCCAGTACAAGAAAGATGTTGACTTTCTGCAGTGAGTCCAGCAGAGGCCAGCAAGATAGTTGGGGCTAGAGCACAACATGGGAGGAGAGCACAGAGAACTGGAGTTGTTCAGCCTGAGGAAGAGAGGGGGAGAGGTAGAGGCCTTTCCTCTGTCGACAACTACGTGCTGGGAGGACACAGAGAAGATGGAGCCAGACTCTTCTTGGAGGTGCATGATAATAAGAGCAAATGGACACAATTTGCAACATTGAAAATTCCCATTAGATGTAAGGATTTTTTTTTCAGTTGTGCGAGTGGTGAAGTACTGGAACAGTACTTCAGAGAAGTTGTCAAACTTCCATCCTTAGAGGTGTTCAAGAGTCAACTGGACAAATCCTTGGCTAAACTGATTTAATTAGACCTTTGAGCTGGGCTTGGGCTAGGTGACCACGTGAGGTAGCTTGCAGCCTGAATTATTTTATGACTGTAATAACTACAGGGAGACGGGAGCATTGAAATATGCAAACCACTGAAAAAACTGTCAGAGCAGTTAAATTGTATGAACACTGCAGTTCTTTAGGTCAGGATTATTAATAATGGAATAGGGTATCAAAAATATGCACCCTCTTTATTGCTGGCGAAGTCCATTGCTCCAGATAGCATGCATCTGCAAATGTGTGTGTCTAGCATACGCAGGGTAGAACTATTCAGATATATGTCCAAATTGTCAAATCCTCATGTGATTCTCCAATCATTCATGCTTTATGTGATTTTTTTTTTTTTTTAAGCTTCATTTGTCCTTTACTGTTTGAAGTGTGTGTTACAAGGGTAACGAGATTAAAAATGGTTTTCATAGTAAATCTTTCCTTGCTCTCATTTTTTAACTGTAACTCAGTACTGTTTGAAATAAAGCAGTAAGTGTGTATATTTTATATATTTTCTTTGTTTTCTCTGTAGGAGATATCAAACATATTCTAGAAAATGAACTTCAGATTCCTGCATCTAAAATGCTATTAAAAGGGTGGAAGACTGGAGATGTAGATGATAGTGTAAGTTTTCAACTGTGTTTTCAATTAACTGAATTCAGAGTTTCAAACTGAGCATCTGTGGGTGGGGACTACAATGCAAGGATTGTGAGTTTCAAACACTGTTAAATGTCTTGGGTGGCATACAAGGAACTCTTAAACTAAAACATTGCAAAAAAAATCAGGACAAATCACTGTAGTTTGTGTTTTTATATATAACACGGCCCACCTACAAAAAGGATGTTATGAAGTTAACAGTATTGTATCTCAAAACAAAATGTTTGGTGGTGTTGCACATAAGTATCAATAATTAAAAGAAACAAAATAATATGTCAAAATTGGTGAAAGTTTCATATTTATAATGATTTTTCTCCCCTCAGACTGTTTTAAAAACTCTACACTTGCCAAAAAATAATAGTCTCTATGTTCTAACACCTGACCTGCCTCCTCCTTCTTCAAGTCATTCTGGGTAAGTCTTTTGGCCATAAATTCTATTTGTATGATTTGGTTTTGTATGGTTTTCATGAAGCTACGTATCCTTGCAGGAATCTGCAATCAGTAAATACAAAGTGTTCTCACTGCTCTAGTAAGTGTCAGGATGAACCACTTCAGCACCTCATTGTTGAAAAGAAGGTTGTTAAGTTTTTTAAAACCTTGGTGTGGTACATGAACCACTTAGGTACATACAGAATTTTACACCTCCCAGATGCGATGACTTTAATTTAACAAAAATCCAGTCCCTGTGGAACTGAGAGCTGGCCTTTCATAGATTACTGCAGTATGTCAGTTCATTTAACAGAAAATTGTATAAATCATTGCCAGTAAGTCAGAATTTTCTTTCTGAAGTGTTTGTTACATTATTTTATCTTACCTTCTTGGACTTTTAAAATGCATGTAGGTAGGCTGAATAATTAATTTCCTTTAACCGAGCAGGTTATCTTTTATTACTGATTTGAATACTCAGAAAGTTAATGGTGAATGTTCACATGTCAGTGAATATTGCTCAGGTTTGAAAAGGAAACGTTATTTTATAGAAGATAGAATCTTTACTCTTATAAAGTAATTTGCAATTACTTTGATTACTTTGGCTTGTTTTCTTTCCTGCCCTTCCCTTTCTCAAAGGCAGACCTGTATGAGCTCTTGACCAGTAAAATATGAATTTTATTCGATAGCCACTAGAGGGTGCCCAGTAGTTGAGCCTGGAAGAGCAGTGCTGCTCCAGACCGCAAGCGAGCGGGGAAGGTTGCATTTGGAATTGGTCAAATTGCGTGATCATTAGACTAGAGTGCCTTCAAGTTGTCTGAAGAGGGAGTTGTTTTTCTGCTGTTGTAGTCGATAGGAGAATGTTCTACAAATGCAGTCGCATCACTGATGAAGGCAATTCTTTGACAGTCAATGGAAATAAACAACTGGTTTCCTAATGACTAAAAGTACTTCATATATTACTAAAAGGTACTTGTGCATGTAACCGTGTAGTCTGTGGAGGAAGTAAGAATGCTGATATGAATTATAAAAATAATAATAATAAAGAAAAGAAGCATTAAGAGAAGGAGTAGTGGCACTGGAACGGAGGGAACAGAGTGGTGGTGAGCTGTATGTGAACTGTATGTGCTCTGTATGTGCAAACAGGAGCTGTAGTTGTGTGTGAGGACAATAAGCCATTGTACTTAAGCAGCTAATTGAAGGACAGTGAAAATACTGTGGAAAACCACTGTAGATACTAATTGTTTGTTTGTTTTTCTTTCAAATCCATTTCCAATTTCAAAATTTTCTGCCCAGGTATCGCTGTATATTGTAATTTGAACATCTTCGATTCTGGAAAGAAAACTGGGGTCTGAAGGATGTTGTTTATTGCTACTGCAATAAACTGTATAACAACAAACTGTTTAAAAACAGTTCTTAGGCTTTTTTATTGGATGAATAGTTTAAAAGAACTTTACTTGCTAGTAAAAAAGTGGTTGTTAACCTTTATAGTTTTTACTTGTTTCATAATAGAGATTAGTTCTGGATATTTTTAAGATAAAGTTCGTAGCTTTGGGATGGCAAATGATGATTAATTAGTGGCTACTTAAACAAGGATAATTTGAAGGCTAGATCGTTTCCCTGAAGTCATAAATTCTAGATGAAAGGGGAGGCTTGCCTCCAATTAAAGCATCAATGCAGATCAAAACACATCTAATTGAAGCAATGTACCAAACCCAGTTACACTGTTTACTGCCTACTGTTAGGTCAGTTATTATTCAGATTAGTTTGTTACCCACAATTTTTAAAAGCGTCATGCTCACATCTATTATTAATGGATGCTAAGGAACTTTGCCTCTTACTTTGTGAGTTCATTTGTCATTTTCTTCAAATGCCTTCTGTTTTGAACTAGAGATAAATAGTTGTGATTTGAATATCTTCAGAAAGTGATATTTGGAAAGCCTGAGATTTCAGTACCTGATATTTTATGTGTATGCCCTTCTTAAAAGAGCAATCTGGTCACAGCTCTATAAACTCCAATTTGTGCCTTTTCTTGACACCGAGGGAGAACAGTGTCTGAAACATCCTTTTCCAACGTATTGGTACGTAGGCATTGAAGTTTATTGTGACAGACTGAATGGGCTTAACCCAGAACTGACTTAATACTAGCATCTAAATGTAATGGCAAAGTGATCCTGCAGTTTAAACAAGCAAAAATCTCCTAGGGTATCTTTGTTCATCAGTGGCAATAGATGAGAGGAACCCAGTGAATTACTACTGCATGCTAGTAAATTGATGTGTAAAGATTAAAATGTCAAATACTACCCGTAGGGTTACATGCCCTGCTTCCACAATTTCAGTGGCAAAGCACGATCCATGCATGATACCCAGAACAATAACAATGTGTTCTGCGAGCTGTGGACGTAATGAAACCTGATTTCTAGTGAATTCCTGTCTCATCCCAGCAGCTGCAGTACCTCAGCCCTCTCCCTCCATGCTTCCTGTGATCTCACCTACCTCTGGCACTGCCTCTGTAGAGTTCTTCCTGTGTATTTTGTAGCACCTATGTAATTTTTTTTTCCCCTTGCATAGACAGTCAGCCAGCCCTGCCTCTGTTCTCCAGCTGGTAGTCAGGTAATACCAAAGGAAAGGTGAAATCATATGCTGTCGGTAGTTCTGAGATCATTGGCCAGAGGTCAGCTGGATGGAGTGTAAAACACTACGCTTGTAATGCAGCCTTTTGCTAAGGTGGATAGTAATTTGGGTCCCTTTCCTCCACCTGGCTGTTGATTTACACCCAGTCTTTGAGACCTTTAGAACACTGTCAGACCTCCTTGAAACGAACAGATATGTTCAGAAGTTACCAGATGGGACAGGTGGGTGGAGAAGAACATGATTTCCTTTGGAAAGCACTCTTAAAAGGAAAGGTGCCAAAGAATGTCCATCATTTAATTGTCCAAGGGGAGAGATCCCTTGCACCAGCTTTGTCAGGTTAGATTCTTTGCTTCCTCAGCGTGTAATTCCTTCCCTGTGTTGTCTCAGGTGCTTCTTGAAAGCTGGCAATACCCAGTTCAGGGAAAAGGTTTAGGAGAATGCAAGAGGGGAGCATCAAAAGCATAGGCATGTGAGTCTGGCCACGGAGCTAGGTTGTCCGGATTGCCTCTTGTTTCTGTCTTGCATGTTCTGGGAGATGCTTTTTATCAATTTTTTCTTCGGTAGCCATTTTAATGGATATAATGTATTTTATATTTATACTTTTTTGCTAAATAGCTGAAAATCTTAGATACTTTATTCCCAATGAATCATTGGAAAGGTCAAAACAGTTAAAAGCTATTTGACCAGGTGCATACCTTGGAGATTATTACAAATGACATATTTTTGTTAAGCAATTGCAACTTATTTAAGAAGTGTAATCATCTGTGTGGATAAGAAAAAACCTCCACAATCCCCATCTTTCAAGTAATGGGTCCATATATTGCTGAATGCCTGCGTTTTAGATTGTTGCAGAGCAGTGGTGATTGTGGCATGGTGTCTTCTTGTACGTTATCAACTGTAGCAGAGTGTTAATTAAGAACGATGTAACCTGCAACTCCAATTATTAGTATTGTCTGTTTAGCTGGACAGGAGCAGTGCCTTGCTTTAGTTACTTTGAAAGCTTCAATAAGAATGGTAAGATTAATGTTTTATTTTCACATCTGCTCATGAGACAGTTTAAAAATCCTGAAGTTTAAAATGC
Source organism: Pelecanus crispus (assembly GCF_030463565.1). Classification (NCBI taxonomy): domain Eukaryota; kingdom Metazoa; phylum Chordata; class Aves; order Pelecaniformes; family Pelecanidae; genus Pelecanus; species Pelecanus crispus. Next base: position 68,004,983 of record NC_134647.1, read on the forward strand.
AATAGAATGTAAACAAAAGGGCTTCTGCTCATTTACATGTTAGCCAGATTTGCTAACTGATTGCTATTTGAACCTAATCTACCACCTCCTGCTGCATTAGCTACAACAAACATTACATTTACATACTGATTTCTTATTTTGTTTTAATGTAAATAATCTGTAATTACAGTAAATTTGGACTTCTGTTGACATGCGCTTGTATAAATCTGTAAGTTTAAAATGGAAATGTTAATTACCTTGTCTCATACCTATTTATATCAAATTCAGAGATTTTGGGGAAAATCTCCACGTGACTGAGAAAGATATTGCCTAATGGGAAATACTGAATGTATTTCATAAAAACTTACAGAACTGAAATGAAAAGGAGCATTTGCTGAATATTGATTAAGGATATACTTCTGGTTACAGAGCTTAAAATACGACTAAAATTTCAAAGAAAAATGATATTAAAAAGCCAAGTATTACATCAAAAATTGAAACATTAAGGCAGTCACTTAACAGTAGATACGATCAATCTATTTTATATATTAAGTGTTACAGAACAATAGAAAAGCAGTGAAACTGGAAGCTTAAAATATAATAAATATCAACGCTAATACCATTTTGCTTCAGCATTGTGTAGAGTGATTGAACAGTTGCTGTCCCCAAAGACTAGCAGTGTTTGCAGTTACACTTTTTTTGGCTAAATATTGTTTCTATTCTTAATTTATTAGACTTGTGGTTTATACATTGTACTGTATTGGAATTTGGGTGGAGTAGCTAGTGAATCTCTTTCCAGACTCTTAACTGAGTTTTGATATTTTGAGTTTAGTGAAAAAAAATTTCTTGCAACTTCCGTTGCTTGAAATTTAAGTTTCAAAGAGGAACATTTTTGTTTGCATATCGTAGAGTTTCAACCCCAGCTGAATCCTGGTCCACCACTGAGGTTTCTGTGCATTGTGATAATGCCAATAACCAATGCAATAATCATATGAACATGAACAATGCAACAATCCATATGAAATCCTAAACTGGTCCAAGTCTCTCTTGCTAGAACTGGTTCAGAGCAATTACTGTGCTCAGGTCTGTTTTCTTTTGTCTGTTCGTGGACTGCTTTTTTGGGTGTAGGCTGAGTTCCTCTAACGGAAGATTGGTGCCCCAAAATACCATCATGTTCCCTTGCCTCCTGTGCTGAATAGTGAATGTATAATCATTTAGCTGAGGGGAAAAAAAAAAATGTAATGGCAGTATATAACCTATCAGCGAATGCTTTTGAAAGCTAGGGTTTGCAGTAGGGGGGAAATGGTGCTGATAAGAGTGGCCTACTTTAATCCTGTTTCTAGAATTTGATTTTCTTTTCCCACTAATTAATTTTTAGATTAATTAAATTCTGTTAGCACTGATGGGGGAAAAAAAAAAAAAAAAACCAAAGAAGAAAACCTGTCTTGACTTTAATGGGACCTGGGGTTTGGCCCTGATTTTTTTTTTTTTTTTTTTCTTTTAATGCAGATGTTTCATTTGGAAGATTGTAGTCAACTGATAACATTTGCAGGAATATGAAACTGCTGCAAACACTGAAGCCAAAATTTTAGAAATGTGCATTGTGTTCAAAGTCAGTCTTCTGAATACTGTTATATGCACGTAAAAAGAAATAAAAGTAAGCTTCAGCTTACTGTCAGTGAGAAGTCTCCTTTAAATACACTTCTTTTGTACATTTGATCATAGCCTTAATGGCTGAAAATACAATTTTAGGGCAAGGTATGTTTTGGAAGCAGAGTTCTATTGGCACAAATAATTTGGGGTAATCTACATCCCTGGTTGCTGGAAGAAATGTGTATGGGAGGGGACTGGCATTGCTGGTTGTCCAGTTGCATGCTCAAATCAACCCCATCCCACAGAGGAGGGTTGGTACACACAGGAAGTCATTGGCACAAACTGCGCATCAGATGTGCCCTCAATTCCTCCTCCCATTGACTTTCTAACATATATGGTCCAGGTCTTATGGCTGTCAGACCATATGAGATTTTGATACAAGAGCTCAAAGGATTGATCAGTTGACCACTGCATTTCTGTGTAAGCAGAAGTAATATTCCTCATTATATTATTTTTCTGAAGAAAGGTGAATAATTAACCATGCACTTCAGTTGCTAAAACTTTCAAACCCAACTTTTTCTTCATTTTTTTCAGGGTTTTTTTTAGCCAGCTTAATTTTCAGCCTCCTCTTTGACTATATTTGGCTATGAATATGTACTGAGACTTTGCTTGTTAACAACATTCAGCTTGCATTGTTTAGACATCCAAAAACTAGAGATGTCAAAATTACTAGTTACTTCAAAAATTGAGGCTTTTAATTTTAAGGCACTTCATTTAAATTAACTGTGTTTGAAGAGTATTTTTTTCTTTTCTAAATACTCTCTGCTATCGCATCCAGATGAAATAGAGAAGTGGAAAACCTTTCCTATGAACAGATGCTTTTTATTAGCATGCTGTATTTCAGGTAGTACTGAAGCGTGTGTATCATGCATACCTTGAGAGACCGAGGGTTTGATTGAACTAGCCTGTTTCATTCTATGTTTACATCAATTACAGAATGAAAACGTGTTATGTTATTGGTTAGCATCTACAGATTTTCAGATAGAGTCAGAAATAGCTATAGCAGAGCCTTGTGTGATTCTGTATGGAATCCAAAGCCATTCACATATGCTGTAATTAATGTTTTCAGAGCAATTAAATATGTCATTCGCCTCCAGTATTTGCTGAAAACAGATAAAAAAATCAGAATCTGAAAAAGCACAGCAGGATATTTTAGTTGCTACTGAACATTTGCCAAAAGAAAATATGGTTATGGCAATGCTGAACTTATTGTTGACAATCAAATTAGAATTACCTTTGAAAATAGGCATATAGCTTTTCAGGACTTTTTTCTTTTTCTTCTCTTTTGAAGGACTGTTAAGTATTTTAAATTTTTTTTAGGCCTTTTCTTAAAGATTTTGTGACAAGTGCAGCTAACTTCATGTTCAGCATAGATGACTTCAGTTACATTTGTAGTGTCTCTCATACACTTGATCACATCTAGCATTGACAACGAGTTAAATTTATCTTCCACATTACAAAACAATAAAAGATGAGAAATAGCACTTCGTGATTTTGTTTTGTAGTATGTGATTATTATGTTTAAGATGTCACAGAACCCAAATTAAGTTGCTGAGTGAAGATATTCTTGTAAGGTAATTTTTTTTGAGATATTAAAGCAAATTGTGTCTCTCTTGCTAAAGCATCCAGTGAGTATTGCATGGGTTCCTTAGCATCTGAGCAGCAAAACTGCAGCTCAGTAATTCCAGTAGAAGGAAAAACTAACAAACCAGGACTCAAATAATCTAGCAGTCTTTCTTGTTGTCTTGTATCTTAAGATACAGCTGTGTTCATCTGCCTACAGAATTTGTCCTTTATTGCTAAGAGGAATGGCATGTTGAAGTGTCATGGAACACTGAAGATGTGAAGGAAAAAACCGCAGTCTGTCATTCTTTTAAGAGTGTGTGATAAGAAAAAAAAGAATTGAATAAACCCAATTTAATTCCATATGCCACTGAACAGGTCAAGTCTGTGTAAATATTGTTTAGAAACCCAAGCTATGTTACAATGTTGCTGCAGTTTTGTAGCCTATATAAGATTGTACACAGCTGTAATTGCCACGTCTATAACAGAAGCTCTGCCTTATATTTTGAAAAGTAGATAGCTGCATAATTTTGTACCTAATTAAGCAAACAGAATGCCTTTTTAACATCCAGATGTTTTGTTACCAGGAAAGTCACAAAAAACCCCCAAGTTTATGAGAACGTCAACATATAGTTGGTCTGTTTAATCTGTATCTTGAGATTTTTTTTTTAATTCATATAATTAAAAATGTTTTAATGTACATTTAAAACAATTTGAGCAGAACTAACTTTTCTGAATGCTCAATACCCACATGAGAAATTTTGCTGTGGTTAGTTTTCCAGTTCTAATTAGCTGGGTTTACGTGCTTTGAATCAAACTAAGCGGAAGAATTTCCATTTGCTTTATGCTTCAGGTAACCCTAGAGAAGTGAGAGCATGCTTTGCCTTGTTCTACTTACCATCAGTTTTTAATGTGCACTGTAGCTTGATATTTTGTCTGGTCATCAATATGCTTACAAGCCTGGTATTAATGGCATTATGAGTGCTAAATATACCCGATGTTTGTGAAGATAATGTGACTCTCTCAATTTTGAGAATACTTAACATTAGAAGAGCTTTAAAGGCTGCAGTCACCTTATTAAGGAAGGAGTTCAGGAATGGCCTTTGGTCATTCTCAGCATGCTTCCTTGCATTTAAGAGTGAAAAGAGAGATGATAATGTTGTGCCTGGACTTGTCCATGTAGAGTTTAGGGTACCCTGGGGTTTTTGCATCTAACTGTAAAACAAGCTATAACATGCTTATCCCTGATTTTCTTGTTTTTCTTTCAACCATTTCAGGGCCCTGCAGGAATCATTAAATCAAAACTTCATGCTGATCATCACCCATCGAGAAGTCCAGCGGGAGTACAACCTCAACTTCTCAGGAAGCAGTACCATTCAGGAGGTGAGTGCTGTTTCACAGCTGAAGAATAACTGTAGCTCATTATAACTAATGCCAGCTCTGTTAAAGAGGGTTTACATGGTCTTGATGGATATTCCTTTATTTTATTAGTCTTTTTTTTTGTTTAATCAACTGGGTCATCAAGATTGCTGTAATTTGATTAAAGAACTTGGCCTAAAAAAGGTTTTCTATGCAACTATACAGAAAAGCTGTTTCTTGCATTGTAGTAGTAAAATACATAAACAGTGTTACTGACTTATTCTAGAGTGATGAGGAAAGGTAGTTATTCAAATGATATTTTATCTTTAAGCCCCTTGAAGCTCCCTCTGTCTTCCCTTCTTTTAACCAGCTCCATCTCTATTTTGTAGGCAACTCTACTATTACTGGTTGCTATTGTAGTGCTGTAATTCTTAGAGCCCTGGTAGCCAAATGGTTTTGTGTGTAACGGATGTCACTGCCATTCTGTAAAGTGGCCAGCAAGGGGTGATATTGTAGAGAACTTTGTCAGAATTAAGTCCTATAGGAACAAATATCTCTAATATGACTCTGGACCTTCTGAATTTAGAACAAGCAGTCCTTGCGTATTTGTAAAACTCCTTTCTAAAGCCAAAGGTTGTTGTCTAACGCTCCATGGTATGTCTAATGCCAGATGTTTGGGATGTTATTTTTCATATAACCTACTAACTTCTGGAAACACGACAAACAATCTAGAAATGTGAATCTTCAGAATTCACATTACAATAATATTAAGATTAAATGTTTGCTTTTCAAATTAAATGTATGTTTGCTATTGGTCTGACACTTCTCTCAGTCTTTTATGGTTGAACAGATTTTATTGAAGTTTTTTATACCACATGCTGACATTGTAGACATAATTATTTTGAGTTCTGTAATATTAGCTATAGGAGCAATATCTCATACAACGTTAAAAAATGGTCATTAACTGTTTTTATTGTGAACCCTTTTTATTCCTTAAGATCTAAATTCTGATCTTTCCCCTCCATGAAAGCCTGTTTTCTGCTTTACCTTTTTAAATCTCTTATTATAAGTTCTGGGTTTTTTTTTTTAAATAATATAAACAAACAAACATAGTTGCAACAGTTTGTTTTTTGAGGGGCCAAGCTCTGACTCTTTACAATTAAAAATAATTTGAATATTTATGGAAATAAATGATCAGAATATTTGTTTTTAATCTTAAAATGGTGGGGTTCTAAAAGAAAACACATACATAAATATTGCCTGTTTGTTTTTTTATCTATGCTATATCAATTACTACTTTGCTGGTGGGTCTTATCCGGCTTAAAGGAGCCAGAAGGCTGTGTCAGTGCATGGGAATCTAGGCTGCCTCTACATGCACTGAAGTTTTCTTGTTTGTTGCTAATGGCAGGTTGCAGTCAATGTGTTAACATATAAAGTCAACTTAATTTAAAAGTCGGTTATGATTTTCCCCATTAAACAACCAAAATCCAAAACCACCCTACCACTCCATAAGAAGCATGAGCATCAAAACTCTCTTTGCCTTTTTGTCTTGTACCTAAGTATTACATCCAATAGACTGTATAAAATTATGAAGACAATTTCAGGGACTAAAAGGAAAAGACAACTGTGGACCTTCTTCTGCAGCCGATGGAACAGGTGAATATGTCTGTCTGTGCAAAGTCTCATGGAAATCACTGGGGATTTGGCTGAGGTAAAAGGGTTGGCGAACATTTGTCTAATTATAGAAAACAAGCACTGTTTTGTATGTTAACTCCCTAATGGCTATTTAATTTAATTTTTTTTTCTTTTAGCATAGAGTGAGCATTGTAACAAATGATGAATCTAGTTAGTCTGTGCGATTTGGAGGAATTGGTGATATGCTTCCTTCTCTTCTCTCCCTTGTCTCTCCCCTCTCCAGGGACTGTTAGATTTGCGCCCGCCCCCCCCCCCCCCCCCCCCCCCCCATTTTCTTGTTCACACTTTAACAAATTAATAGTTTACTTTCCTTCTGGTATACTTTTGTAATTGTGGAAAAGCTCCATGCAAGTTGCAGTTGCCAACCACAAGAGGGCAGGAAGGACTATTCAATTATTACCTAAAAATGCTGTTCAGTGTTTTCAAATTAGCTTCTGGTATATTAACAAAAAGGAGTATAATGGCCAAGTTATTGTTTGATTTACAGATAATTGGCATATTGCAGGGAGGAGACTTAATTTCACCCTTTTAAATTAAACAGGGAGATTTAAAAAGACATAAAATATTCATTAATGTTCAGTGATTATAAAGCAGTGGCATATATTTATTCTACCTTTATTACTGTTTCGATGGGAAAATACTGCAAATATTTCAGAAATCGACTTGGCCATACTGACAAGTTGAAATGTTTAAGCAGTGTTAATGCAATCTACTCACATGTTATATCCAATGCAGAAAGATTCAAAATGACTACATCAATTATTAAAAGAAATATTTAAAATTCTATAAATGTTCTACTGCTTGCCACAGTTGGGTGCAACTGTCTCTCCAGGGCTAGTTGTTTAGTTTGTTGTTGTTACTAGTGCTGTGAATTTTAAGGAATAGATATTTTTTCCATGTGTCTCCAAAAACCAACCCCACCACACTAAAAACCTAACCCCACCACCCTTTCAAAACTGTCATAAATATTTTGCAATGGATTAAATGCAAAATCCAGTGAGCTGTCAGCTGTGCTTTCCTAAACTGCTGTTGCTTCAGTTCTCTGTCATCTCTTTTTTTTATTGTGTAGAATGCATGTTTAATAGTAAATGATATTTGGATTAATTGTTATTTCAAAGAAATCAAAGAATCAAAACAATCTGACAGAAAATTCTCTGAGAGAAGCCTGAAGCTGTAGTGCTCATGTCTGCTTCCACAATTTCTTGAGTATTAATTCAACACTTGGATTTTGGATGGTACTTGAAAATGCTTTTTTTTATAACATGCTTTAGCTACATCTTCAACTGTTTACGTATTAAGATTAAATTCCTCAGTTTAAAAATATATAAGTTATTATCAGTTATATTGATGTGCAATTATGAGCTATAGGGAATCTTCAGAAATGAAATAAAAAAAATTAAACTGAACTTGTCCAAAATTCTGGATAATTTGGGTTTTGGTTTTTTTTTTTTACAAGTTGAGCAGAGGAGTTAACTTGGAAAGTTAATGATAACATGTTGGCCTAAATTGCAAATTAATCTGTGTCACAGGTTTCTGACATCTGTTTGTTCTTGTAAAATTGCAGTATTAAATTAATTCTGGGCAGATACTGTTCTGGGAAATAATCATGATTACTTTTTTCCATGATCCGCATTTTAAAGGGGAAATTAGTAGGGTTTGTGCCAGTTTGGAGACTGTAAATTAATACATTTCCAATGTATTATATGGCTAAATAAGGACAATTCTAACAAATTGAACTCCTAATACTTACAAGACTAAAAGGAGTTTTCTGTCTGAATACTTGCTCTTTATTCTGCTAAGATAATGTGTAGAGGCTATCCATAATGGGAGTGAGAGAATTTTTAGATTTTGATTTGAGAAGCTATGTGCTAAATTATTACAAGGCATTGCCACATTCAGCATAATTTGTTTTCTGTCTATTCTTATGAATTTGTTCTCATTTAGAAATGAATTTTTCTACTACTTTTCATTTTTGCAACTTGTAGTTATATTATTTGATGGAGACGAAGGACAGCCCTTTTCAAAGGGGGGAATATTTAAATGTTTCATGGAAGGCAAGTTTGTGTTCTCATCCTGGAGTAGACAAACTAATCTGTGAAAAACTTTTTGAATTTGACTTCTTGTCACAATGGCATGCTTCACGCTTTTTGTTGTTTTAATCAGTGACATAAGGAAAAAATATTTTAACAAACTAGATAACGCTGTTAAAAACAAGGAGTTTGCGTTTGTCTATTTTACTGTTGGTATAGACTTCGAAGCCTTTTTGTGATTCCTGTGTGCAGGATTATGGAAGTATGGAGTGTACACAAGCTGTGGCTGCTAAAGGGTGGATGAGTTAAATATGCAGAAATCTCAGGCCTCTTGTAATTGGTGATTTTATTTTGTAACTGCTGGAGATTCCAGTTGAGAATACTAGCTAAAGCATGTACTGGGCACTATAATTCCTAGTAAAACATAAAATCTGTGCAAACACTGCAAAGAAGATGGGTCCCTAAATACTGGCTGCCTCTGCATAGCTGCATCTGCTCTTTATTCTGTTCCTTTAGACAATAACCTAATTGGAGGCTAGCTGCTTAGCATCCCTGTCACCTGTGATAGGTAATATATTTGTTCTTTGTTCCCTATAGACTTACTGGCTAAGGTGGAATACGAAAAGCAATGTATCCAATAGCACTCCAGGCAGGAGGAGGAACTATTTGCGCGTACAACTGCTTGGGCTGAGATAAACTATAAATTCTGTGTTGACAGACCCTAATGACAGTTTTAAAAAATTCAGCACAAAGGACTTCAAACTTTTTTGATAAGTGGATGAATGTGAAACAAGATACAAAAACACCATTTACAAACATGCAGGCAGAAACCTTCTTTAAAAGGCCTATATATATATAAATATAGGTAAGCAGATGAATTACCTTCAGCATGCAGAAAAATACCCTGGCTATACCTTTTTCAGATCTGATTTTTGGTATCTGTACTAAATATTTTCAAGCCAATTGTTGTTGAGTGAGGTCATCCACAGCAAAGGCCAGACATTGGCATTGGGACACGAAATGTGTATATAAATAATGTTGTTCTTTTTAATATTGTAGCTAAGTAATTACCATAAAATACATTTGCCAGAGATCAGATTATGGACATATCCAAATATGGTACATACAGGAACAGTTTCAGAAACAGTTGTGTTATATTTTGAGGTTTTTTACTTGTTTCAAAATTGTTGAAAACTATTCTTATGCTAAAAAAAAATCAGCAACTAACACTTTGGTATTTAATAGGAGGTGCACAAACATTCTCCACTATTGTTCAATTATTCTCTTAGTATCGGAGAAGCTAGCAAAATACATTGTTGCTATACTGATTGTGCTGAAGAGAAGTATATTCTTTTTGTGAAATTGGAACATTTTGTTCGCTTTTTAAAGAAATCTGTCATGTAAAAATTATATTCAATTTATAGTGAGTCATAACAACAGTATACATAATTTAAGCATCTATCACTGTCATAGCTTCAGTGTTCTATAGTGGTAAATGAGTACCAGCTAGCAAGCTAGGTTTTTACTTTTTAAACAAGGAGAGAAAAATCTATTTTTATAAAGCTAAATCAACTTCTGGATTTGTTTTTTTGCCTTTCTTTTAAACAAAACAAGCACGTTGCTAAACTAAAATGTATTTGCTGAAAGAAATCCTTGATAAACTTTTTGTAAATGGTCATGTGTTGGGAATTATATGAAAAGGAAGTTCCTTGGGAAATAAAGAGAAAATACCTTTTACGTACCTGTTCAAAGTGATAGCTTTATTAGGCGCTTAAAATATCTTAATGTCTGACTATAGAGATCTGTTTTGAAGAGATCGTATTGATAAAGGTATATAACCATTATCCTTTTTATGCAACAGAAACAGCGATAAGAGATAAAGGAAGGGCACTCTTTTACTCCTCTATTAATTATGAAGCTTAATATATTCCTGACAGAGTATGTTTCATAACCTGTAATTTGGTTTTGGTGGGTTTGGACGTGCATATCATTAAAGAAACGATCTTCAGTTATCAAAAACTAGTAAACATGGACATTTTTATATGCAAGAAAAGGCAGAGAGTAAATAATTGCACTGGTGACCAATACTGTAATAATCCTGTTTTACAATATGCACTTGACAGGTTGTAATAGTGCTAATTGAAGAGACTAATTCACACTTGCTTCATTCTATTCAAAGGCAAAATCAGCAGCTTGTTTTGCTTTTGACCAGATGGTCCTGATGAACACCTACTGTGCACTTTAAGTGCTTTACTAGAATTACAAAGGCTGGGGGCTGCGTCCGACTCAAAATGATTTGAGAAGAGAAAAAAAACCTCACTGCTCAATGGATTTGGTGCAACTAAATTAATTCTAGTGGACCCATTACACATTGAGCCCCCTTTTCAAAGTGCTGAGCCTCCTCGTTTGTTCTGTAGCAATGAGAAAGTGAAAGGCAGATTACTGCAAACAGAAATAAAAAAAAGTGCTGTGAAAAGGAGAAAAGAGGCCTTGAAGCCTTTTCATATCATTTGGGTTTTTCAAGTGCGTTATTTTTGGGGAGGGTGGATGTATGAAAAGCCAATTGGAGTTTTTTTTGTTTTAAAGTGCGCTATTTAAGTACTATGAATATAAAAGCAAGAGCAACAGTTGACTGAGTTTACTGTGGTAAAGCTTTGTGTCCAAGGATGAATCAAATTCATTATAGTCAATGCTTTGTATTTTCATATGAATGTAGGGTTAGTTTCACAAGACTGTGTCTGTTTAGGATAATTATAATTTAATATTTTCCTTTCATAAAGTTATCACTGTAGATATCTAAAATTTGCTGAAAGCAAGGTTTTTTTCTTGAATAAATTTAGAAGCACCCAGAGAGTTTAAAACTCCAAAGGAAGCTGTTTGATTTCCAAGGGAAGGCGAGGCATGTTCCAATAGCGTCAAAGCACAGATTATTATAACTAATTAGAAGTCACACATCTGTTAGCTTTCGATTTGTCAGCGCTTGCAGTTTTCTGTGTATGTTTATATCTCCCTTCTTCCTTTTTCTCCTCTGTCTCTATTACACTCCATCTGTAACCGTAGTTAGATTTGAGAGAAACTCTCAAAGGATAAGGATCAATTTATTTGAATTTGAAAGTAATGAGGAGTCATTGTTATAATTTTGGTTATAGGTTCGGCTCCGTAAATGCTCAGTCATGTGAGTTGTCCTTATTTTAGAAGTAATCATGTTGAATTGAGTGGCTTTGCTCATGTAATTTAAGGATGCTAAGGATTTTGGGGATCAAGACCTAATTTAAAACCCTGAATTTTTTAAAAACTGCAATTAAAACCATCACTTGCTATTCTGATTTTGAATGTTTGCTATGTTTTATTTTTGGGGTGGAGAATTTTTATGCAAGGCTTCTATCATAATGCTAGCTATTAAAAAGGTGTTAGCATGAAATGACAGGAAAACCTAAGCAGCTTTGTGAACATATTAAACAGCTATGTCCCTAGTTCTTGTGCTATTTAAAGTGGGAAAGCAGTACTCTGTAGCTGAATAGCATAGCACTGCTATCTGTAAAATTATATTTAGTTGAATCATAAATGAAAAACTAAAGTTAGCATTTTTTGCAATTAAAAAAATTTGCAGCTTATAAATTAAAGCGTACTAGAGCATGGTTTAACCTTTCTAGCCTATGTTAACAATAATATGATCAATTCTATTATTGCATGATATACACTTATATTAAAAAAAACAACAATCAAATTGCTGATTTGTTTTCAAACAATGAAATTTGTATTTGTGCAAATTATAGTAGGCACAGTGTTCTCTCATGTTTTCTCATCAAACAACCCAATTATACTTATAAATAGTGAGGTGCTAATGAACTGTTGTTCTGGAAAAGTTTGTTGGGTTTTTTTTTTTTTTTTTTAACTTGAGTAAGAAAGGAAACACTTCACAATTTTAGAGTGCTTGCTTGGTGAGAAAATATTTGAAAATATTGTACTTATGTAAATCATGTTGGTGCTATCACTTTTAAACACACAACAGAAGCTAATCTAAAAACCCCATCAGTTCATATGGAGTGCAACTAGATTCTTGACATTGTAAATTGCTCACTTAATTGGGAACTGATGATTTACTTTTAGTCATTGAGTTGTAGAAGTTTTTTCACAAGAGTTTATATTTTGGTTTAAAGTTTATTAGTGCATTCATTTCATAGAAAGAGGAAATTTTTTGGAGAGTTGCAGTGATGAGACTATTTAACGTAGTAGTTGTTGAGATACGACATCGAAATGGTCAACAGTATCTTAGCAGCAGTGTAATGATAGTGCTGCGCTACATTGCTTTGTAATTGCTATGCAAAGAAAATACTCACTTGCCATTTCAAATGTGAATTAATAATTTTTGTCTCTGTCCAGTCCATAACATCTCAGTGAAACAGTGTGCTATCTCTTTAATGAACCTGTTTCTTATGATTTTTCAGTTACGTTCCTATATCTGTGTGAAACATGAACTTGAAAAGTTACTCTCTTGTTTTTGTACCAAGAATCATGGGCATAAATTGAAGAGCCTTGCACTCATTTAAAGGATAGAATGGCCTCATAATCACCCTCAAGAAATCCCTGTTACTGTTTTTAAAGAGGGTTATAGAAGCTCTTGGCAAACATTTGCAATAAGTGGCAAAATTTATGCCTTGCTTTGTGATAGTTGCGTGACCAGACAGTGGGGTATAGGATTGTTTTAAGGTTTTTACAGCTGCAGGCAAAAAGCATCTGTTCCTAGAAAAGCCTTCATTGTTTAATTTTGACATTGACTTTTCCATGCTGCTTGTACCAGTCTCTGGATTAGGTGCCACTAAGAAAAAAATTGTTTTAAGTTGCTCCCAAATGCAGCTGTCACTATACACGGCCTTGTAGCTTAGGCAAAGTAGACATAATCAAAACAAGCATTTTTGTACAAGGTCATCTTGGTAGACTGAAAAAGCTCAGAGCAGGAATTTTGACAATATTGTATCTTGTGAGTAGCTAGGCTTTTGTGTTTGTTTAATAATTCTGGTGATCGCTAACATGTATGACTGCCTCAGAAACAATGAAAGAAAGGGATTTTTTTAAACTGCATTGCTTTTTCTTTTACATATACTTTATATTATATTTATTTTGATTGACCAGTTACTGTGGTATTAAATTACATACAGTCCATGTATGCGTTTGTATCTCTATATCTCTGCAGTGAAATGGAATGATTTACAAAAATCAGGGAAAACTGACATTTTTGAAAGAGCTTCCATTTCTTTCCTTCAAAGTTTCCAGTGAATTAAAAATGAAAGAGCACTTCATTTTATGTATCCCAGAGTTGTGTTAATTTCTACCCAGCTGGTCTAAAATGATTGATACAAAGCCAAATTTGTGACTGCCTGCATTACAAAGTCTGTAATTTGCTAATGAATTATGATAATAATCTTTCATCATACATGAAAGATTTAGACAAACAATTTACTAACTATATAGTTTGATCACAATTTGGGGGTTTGTACCAAGCCTTGAATCTACTTTATTTTTTCCCGCCTAGATTAGCAGACCAAAGTGAACTTACTCTTACCTTGTTTTGAAAGCAATAATGCTGGAAGATATGTGCGGATGATGGTGGACAGCAGAAATGATATAAGCTTGTAATGTAAAACTCCATCTTTAATGTGTATACAAATCAAACCACCCGGTTTCCAAGTAGAGAAGTATCACAGTAGGCATGGCATGAGAAGTCATTTGAGACTGCATCTACTGTTGTAGGGACACAGAAGTAAACGAAAACAGGGTAGAGACGTTTCTCAAGCCTCCTCTGGGTACAGTGGAGGCAAACTGTTTAAAGCCTAGCTAGACAAAGGCATAGGAGCAAACTAGGCTTAAACAGAACGGAAAAGAAAACCAAATCCTCCAGAAGAGGGACAACTGCCGCAAGATCCTGTCAATCTCAGTGAAGTTTGTGGTTACCTGCATATCATGTCAGCAGTTGCTTGTGAACACTCTAAGGACCTTCTGAGGACAATGTTTGCAGTAGGACATGAGCACAGTATAAGCAGGTGTCTTTGTATATGAAATCTGCTCATATTTTGTCATCTCAGGGAGCAGATCATCCACCTTTTGACCAAAGGTTACTTCCCAATTCTGCGGAACTTGCTTCTGTGTTGGATATTTTACTTATCCAGTAGTGAGCAACACAGGAAAAAGGAGAGGAGCTTTCTGTTCAGTACCCTCTGACTTTTCTTCTGTTTTGCAAACAGGCTTGATCATTTTTCTGCTGCTCTTGAGCTCAGTTTAGTGGATTTAAGTGGACATCATTTTGATGTCCACCCTAGAAAAACCACCAACCAAACAAAAAAAACCCCACAGGACCTAACACTTATATGCAGTGCTACCGTTGACTTCAGTGGTTTCTGGCTTTATGTACTTCTCTTCAGACCGTGAGTTACCCAAAACAGCTGGTTTCTCACCCTAAATCCACACACATATGACTGCCCTAAACAAAATCGCATTGAGATTCCTTTTGGTGCTATTACATGAAGTATTGTTTGATTGGTGAAAAGGTAGAAAAAATAAAGAAACTGGGAGTGAAGGCAAGAAAGTAGGACAACCAGCAAGAAAATGCCATACAGAGAGAGCAAGAACTGGTAATGTGGCCTTGTGAAAAGATAAGGAAAGGAGCTTGGGGTAGGTGCTGACTGGAAGGGGGGTTGAACCATGAATGAAGGCTTTTTGTTGTTGTTTCATTATGATGTTTGTTCTTACTGTATTTAGGGAACTAGAACTTTGTTAATAACTAGGAAAGTGTTAATGAATTACTCCTTACTGAATCAGGTTAAAAAGAAAAAGTCTTAAGTTTGGTTAGAAGAGGATATTTTTCAGTCAATCTTCCCAGCTGATAGAAAGTGTAGAACAGTGCTGTAAGGACTTAACCTATGTTAATTCTTTGTGTTTTGGAAGAAAAAGAGATTATTAGAAAATCTTGATTTCCTCACCCCCTGCCTGGGGTTACGTACAGAAACTCTCCCAGACTGTGCCATATGCAGCGTAGAACACGACTAATATTGATCCTTTGGGGATGATACTTCTCAAATTAAGAGAATTTAATACAACAATAGAAATTTTTGAGACATCATTCATTTGTATATAGTGCTTTGGAGTGGGGAGGGGAGGATGTGAAAAACAGAGATTCAGTGTACCAAAGACCTTAACTCTCACCACTCTTCTTTCTGCCCAAGAAGGTGATTCTGTCTAGTAGCTGTTACCTAGTATCTCTAAAATCCAGTAGCTGTCTTGGAAATTATTATGCTACTGGAATTTGAAAGTGTAGAACAGTATCTCAAGACCTTCACAATGTTGGAAACAGATAAGCAATAAAAGAAAAAAAGGGAAAAAGGAGTACAGAGAACAATGATTTTTTACTAGAACAAGGATTTTTCACTTTTTCTACAATTTGTCTATAAGGAAGAGAGAACCTCTTTCTACAAATCTTTACTTATAAAATGGCAGTAAGTCTAACTGCCTGGTATCACATAGCATGGCTGTACATACTTTACTCCAACCCCAACAAAGGGAAATGGAGAAAAGAATAATGAATCCTAAGAACTGACGTAATTTCAGTCATTTCATTCACAGCATCAGGACAAAATGCAGCACCCCACATATCTCTGCAATTTCTTCCAGGAGAGACAGAAAGACAAAGGTTTTTATATTGGTTTTATATTGTTGTCAAATTTATTTTACTCATTTCTGATGACAGGCTACCTTTTACTGGACTCAGCAACTCTTTTAGAGTAACTCTTAGTTAAGAAACATTGTGAGCTATGTTTGTGTCCCATTATTAGTTTCTCTATAACCATAAGTTGAATTTCAGTTCAGCATGTCCCCTCTGTGTCTTACATAAACTCCTGTTTGCACTTAGCCACAAAAAGTTCCTCTTTTAAGACAAGAAGGACTTATTCCTGAATAATTCAAAAGTGGGGAGTGTAAGAAGTGCTTAGGTTAATCTGGGGAGTGTTTTGTGTGTTGGCAATTTCACCTATAACTAACAATGTTTCACCCACTCTGCTTAAAAGGTCTTGGCTCTTTTTTATTCTGTGCATTGACATTGGGCTGGCAGGGGAAAGGCTAGACTGCAGCTGAGAACTGTGACCACAGGGCAGCCTGGGCTGGGACTAAGACAAACAAAATGGAGAAGCTCTGATGTTCACAAAAAGCAGCAACAGAACAATGGAAGAGGATACTTTTTTTTGTAGTACAAAACAGTAAAGTGAAACTTCTCTCCCTGTTGCAAAAGGTAAACTGCCAAGTCAGGCAGGTCCACGTTAATATTTCGAGGTTGGGTCTCATTTAGGCCAGTGGAAAATATGGAAATTCCTTAGACCATTCTGTGAGGTCTGGGTGGGATGAAAGTTTCTTTTTTGATGAACTAGGAGTAGTAGACTGAGATGAAGTTTGAATTGCCATGGAGAGGTCTTTTCTCTCCTCCTTAAATCTTCCCACAGAACACTAAGTTGTAGTCTACAGCTGTGTCTACTTTAGCATGCAGGACAGTGCAACAGGAGGTCTGCACAGAAAACCAGTTGGTGATGAGGATCTAACATCCACGCTTATTTATGTTTCTGGCATTCTACTAGTGACCAGTACTAGTCTGGTCCTGTGGATTGAATCTTTCTTAGCAGTTGAATTTTAAAATTGTGCATCTTCTGTTTTGGTTTGATCCTAATGGTATTCACTTTGCATGCTTTGAGATCGCTCCATCATGCAAGCGTGTGTACAGTAAGTCAGACAAGTGGGAGACTTACTTAAGATCAAGAGTGTGTTTTTGAAGTGAAGCATGAATGCAGTTCCATCCTACAAGGACTGTCATCAGTCCTTCGGTGCAAACCAGTATTTTCAAATGTTGCTCCATTGGCAAACCTCCATTTTAGCAAAAACAGTGTCATTTTTTAATTATTGTATAAACAGAGGTGGTCAAATTCTTGAATGGGAACAAGCAAATGAAAGATTAAGTGAAAAGTGCATCTCCTGTGTGTTTCGACTCACTGCAGGGTAGTCATGCAAGGAATCAACACAAGCAGTAAGAGAAGCCTTTTGAATACCCAAAAAGGTATAGTTTTTCCTTTAGAGGAGTATGTTAGCATTGTGTTTCATTATATTTTTTTCTTAAGATCAGTTTGAAGTGAGGAACAATAAAACTCGGAGATTAATTGTTTCTTCTGAAACATAAATGCAAACTGTTTGAAGTAGAGGATAATTTTAGCATCCAGTCTGAAATAAGCATCTGTCATCTCAAGACACTGGTATCAGAAGAGAACTGCAAATCCAATTTAAGTTCTTATTTTGTGTGTCTTTTGCCTTATGTCAGTTTACAGGTTGGATCTAGGATCATTCAGTTTTAACTTACAAAATTTGACAATCACCCATCTGTAGTTTCTCTTCTGTAGGTCATTTTGCTTGTGTAGTAAACCATATCTTGCTCTTTTTTCCCCTCTTTAAGAATTTTTTTCTTCTGTTTCTTTTATTTTTTGTTAGTCCACATAGATATTTTCTTTTTCACTGCTTTCTCATTCCTGCTCTTTATCTTCTGGTTTATTGACTCTTTTGCAGTTTTTAATTAAAAACTTTTAAGAATTTCTTCACTGCTGATTGTTTTAAAAAAAATCAAGATAGTTTATCTGACTGAACTTTTCTAAATACTGTTTTCTCTTTACAATGCAGAAGAACATACTGTAAATCAGAAACTTTTAAATTATTATGCTCTTTATACTTATTTTCTGCAATGCAGAGTGTTAAGAATGTTGAATTACACTTGAAAACTGTCCCCATGTGGAGGGAATTACTGAGTACAACGCTTGCATGTTAGCTTTTCAAACAGAGGCTGAATTTTCACTGATTATTATCTGAATATCAAATGGAATTCTTTTCTGTCAACTAAATTATTATTCTTGGTGTTAACTTCCATAGTTCAATAAAATTACACTTTCCTAGAATTTAGAAAAAAACTGTTTTTACATTTTTGGTGTCTTTTTGTTGGTGTATATTTTATACAGTGAATTTGCATAACTATGAGTATCCTTGTGGTTCAGAGGAGGAGCTGTTAGTACGGATCTGTAAAACAGTTGTTTTATTAACATCTTCACAGGGAAAAAACCAGACAGAATAGCTGAATATGTAAATGAGCAGCTTGTGATGCTACAACTTGTCAAATAACCATTGATGCAGTATAGCTGAGCAAACTGTTTCAGTGTGTGCATATACAGTAGGTATTTCTCTCCAAATTAATATTTGCATTTGAAATACATGTGTAGTGCAAATATATGAGAAGTATATAACAATTAATAATATTTTGTGTTTGATGTTTACATATTATGTGCTCTGCATTTTAATTCTTAATGTTATCTGCTTCTTTAATAATCTTGAATTAGTGTTCCAAATATATTGATTCAAAGGGATTTATTACTTAGTTATTGAGGTTTGATAGATATTTATATCCTTGAAACAGGTTGGGTTTGGTCAGTAGCCAGCTGGCATTTTCTGAGGTTGCCGTTTTGTTCTTCAAAAATCTCAGACCACTTTAAAACTCCTGTGTTACCCTTATGAATGTTTCTGCGTTGTAGTGATGAGAAAAACTTACAGAATAGGACACCACTTTAATAGTGTTTTACAGCTTAGCACTGCTCTGTGCAAAACCACTACAGTTTTAAAATAAAGGTGTACTTCTAATCTGACTTAGTTCAACCAACATGAACTGTTGTGTGAACATTCTTATTTATCTTAAGGGTAGCTTGTTCTACTTTAACGTAAACAGAGGAGGAATTCAATGAAGTTAAAGCAAAGTAAGGCTTGTCCTTGGTGAGTTAAAAAGAATAATTTAAACCTGTATTAGTTAATACATGACAAATAAATCATAGTAAAGCCCTTGTACTTACAAAACAGTCACATACATGCAGCTGGTAGAGGGCAAAACTTTGGTTTCCCTCAAGAGCCCCATCTTCACTGTGCAAGCAAGTAGAAACTACAGTCTGCTAAAACGAGCCGTACCGGTTGTAAAGTAATAAACTAATACCAAGTACTATAGTGCCAAATGTGGAACATGCAATAAACCTCATAAGCATGCCCTTCTGTCAGTGTTCCTAACATCTTAATATAATGAGCTTAAAGTTTTCTCTCTGAAGTGGCACATGTTCAAGTGTATAAATAAGGACTTTGATTTGAGGACCTTTTACAGTCTCTATGTATAAAAAATTATTACCTTTATAATAATATCGACTGGAAAAAAAAAAAAAGTGGCATGTTCTTCAAGGTGTTTAGTGTCCCCTCCTGGATTTCTTTCCATGATGACTTTCTTGTTCAGCCAAAAGGACTTTGACTTTGATTGGTTTCATAGACAAAAAAAATACTTCTCAGACTTTTTTGAAGCTCGCTCTCAATTCCTTACATTCTTCTGTTCTCCCATTTGTGAACCATGGCTAACTTGCTGTAATGCAGTTGGAATAAGGAAGAAAAGTCAGTTTTGTACTCTCTTCTTTGACTGCTTGACAACTCAAATGTAGTGTTAAATTAGAAATTAATAGAAAGTTTAGTGTTCATATCCATCATAAATAAAAACTTGTTTACACTTTTAATTTCTATGAATGTGCTATCCATGTTCTACCACTGTTAAAATTATGACTTGTTGGGTAACTTGTTCTTTTAGTTCTTTGTCCAGTTTAGTGATAAATGTCACTATTATAGAATAAACATGAAAATACTCTACTGTATCATGAGGCTCATGGTGGTTTGGAGGAGTCCAGTGTTGCAACAGTTGTTCTGTGATCTTAGGGAAGGGAGTGAGAGATGTGGAGCGATGTTTATGCAAAACAAAATTAGCTGTATTCCCCAAATGCACCTTAAGATAGCTTATTTTGCTGGTTGTTTTATAAAAAAATGAAGACCTTGTAGCATGATAAATCTAGGGTCGGTTCTGCCTTCCTGTCTGCTTGCGTAGATGTTGTTCCTGCAAAACTGTCGGTGACCTCTGGGAGTCTTGTCCTGCTGCCCTCCTCGTAGAGGTGTCCCCAGAGCTTGAGGGTGGGAGAGGGAGGGGAAGAGGATGAGCTGTTCTCAGCAGCCGTTTGCCCTTAGACTTCTGTTTTGGATCCTAGCTGGGAGTCAATGTCACTTTATAGCTGTATTTAACTCCCTGTCATCCTGCTCTCCTCTCCCTCCCCATGTGCTGCTTTGAAGGCAGCCCCTGGGGTCAGTAGCAGCCTGGCTTCTGCAGGAGCCGAGCCACCACTTGGAAAGGGAGCCTGAGAAGCAGTGCAGAAGCAGGAGCCAGGCAGACCTGTCAATGGCTTTTTTTCCCCCAAGCGTTAATTGTGGTCACAAAAGTTAAGTGTTTCTGTAAAATTAACATCTTGGTATTATGTATTTATTTTCCACCATGTAGCTTCGATGTCAGGTTTACTCAGCAGACAAGTCAAAACAAGAATATTTTTTCTAACTGCTGTTACAGCGAGTCTCAGCCTGGGATCTCAGAAAATCACAGTGTTCGTTCTGGTTAGCAGCTAATAGGAAACAATAAAGATTTAGGGTTCAGAATTTAATTGGCACTTATGTTGATGCAGGAAGAACAACTGCACACAATTTACTCTTGTGAAGCTTTATTGATTTTTTTTTTAAAAGGAAAGCTCTGATGAAAGTTAAAAGAGGCGTTTAATTTGCAAGTATTTCTACACAGTTTTTATTTTGAAATGTGCTTTTCTATCCTTCTCTATCCCTGCACGGTAAACATGCCTTAAGATCTGATTCGGAGACAGATACTGAAAAGCAAAAGTGTAAGTTTGTAATTTCTACTGCTCGGCTTGTTGATTTGGATGATATTGCGGCTTCCTTAGAGGTTAAATTTACATTTTTCCCAAGGCTAATGTCTGACATGCAATTGTAAGTATTTTTAAGATAATGTGACATTAGCGTATCCTCAAAATCTCCATCCCAGATTCTAATCTTTCAGTGACCTATTTCCAAGGATCAGATCTGCAATATCGCTCTTAGAGATGGGCATATGAACAGAAGCTTCTTGGTTTTCTGACATGACCTGTACACCAAAGTCTAGAAACAGGACCTTTTTTTGTCACTAAGGCAAATGATCTTTTGAATTTCAGTGAGTAACTGAGGGTGTTTCTTCAAGTATAGGTCGATCCCATACTTGCAGAGTGTGCAAGAAGGTCAAAGATATCCCGCAGAATGAACTGCAGAGGCCTTTGAATGACTTCCTGCTCCCACGGCTTCCTTGCAAGCCATGATAATGATTGAGTCCTCAGGGTATCATCATCAGCACAGCCACCATAGATGGTCCTATATTCAATAGCTGGTATCTCAATCTCTACTTTCAAAACAGTTTTGAAGATTTTTGGAAAGGAGCGACCTATTTCCCTTCCAATCTGATCTGTCCATTTTCTCCATGACTTTGGTGATAGATTACACACATTTCTTCCAGTCTGGAATTACAATTTAAAATTATTTTCTCTGTGACACCATTATCAGCAGCTTTCTGCCATTCCTGCAACCTTTTTTCCTGCTGCTTTTCAGGAATTCGTTTTCACGAGACATCTGCAGGCAAGCCTTTTCTGGGACTTCTAATCCATTGGACTTTAATAATGGCCTCTTATTTCAAGGGAAGAGGATTTTACAGAAACTATTCCAAATATCTAAAATGAATACAAGATAAGAATACGTATCTCTAAAATAGGGGGTCCGAGTGCCTTGTTTTCACGTTCATGTGGAGAGTTCTGATGTTACTGAGCAGGTTTCTCTACTCAAGGAGGTCAGTTAATCTGTGTTTCCTAACCTGACAGATTCTTGTCTGTACGTTGCAGCTCATTCTTGCCCAAGAACTGTCTTTTGACTGTGAGTGTGTCGTGCACGTGTCGCTTAGAGACACAAAGCTACAAAATAAATTCGCCAGATTTATTGTCAGCAGTCACGCCATCCATGTGACAGGATACATGGCTTTCTGTCCCTTTCCTGATGATTGGCAGGTAAGTGACAGCTCACTCACCCAGGCAGGATCAGACGCTCTTTATAGAATGTTTTTGAGCCGCTGTTGATAGTGTGTATGCAGAAGCCTCACGTACCCCAGTGTCAAGGTGATGATCACACATTAACAAGGACGTTCAGAGACTTGACTCCTCTCTTAGAAAGCATTTGGTCTTTCAGAAAGGCCCATTCCCTTCTGGTTCACCTGTTTGAGTGCCCAAAGATGACGTGCCCAGATGATTTGGAACATTTTTGACAACTGGGAGACCTTGGAGGATATCCTCAAAACTTTCCAGGTTGTGGTTACTCAAGGCTGATCTTTTAGTTCCAGAAACAACAAAAAAAGTGCTAATGAATCAATTCCAGACCTTGCATCTCTTTAGTGGGCCTGTTATATACATTCTTGATCTGTTGGATGTGCCTCTAATTAATTTTCTTCTAAGTGTTCTCACAGAGACCGTAAAAGAGGTGATTATGATTTCACTGTCCTGTTTGAAACGATTTTAGATCCAGGGTATACTCTCTCTGTGGATGAATGACCATCAGCATGTCCCAGTCCTTTCTTCAGGTTTTTGGCTTGTTCTTGCTGGACTGTAACAGATTTGTCTTCCCTGTTTCAAATCCATGGACCCCATGATGTATGTGGATACTTTCAGGGTTAAAGGATGCTTGCTTGTCTCCAGTAATGGATGTTCATCCTAACAGGTAGAAGTATTCCAGGAGTCTCACCAAGATATAGCTGAATGATCTGGTTTTGGTAGAAGTCTAGGTCCTTGTCTCTCATGGAAACTTAGTGCCAAGGGATATTGGATTATTTCCTGGATCTTAGAGTGCAGAGCTCTTGGATATCTCTTGGCTACCCAATAAGTCTTTGCCATCTCAGCCCATTACCCATTACTAGAAACAAGGAAAGTTACTGCTCAAAGCAGAACTTCTCTGTTTCTGTCCTTTCTGGTCAGAGGTTTCCTTTGCCATTGTTGCAGTGAGATAAAAAAAATATTTTGAAGTGTGTGAAAAATGAAGACTTGGTGTAACTCTGTTGTTCTTATAACAGAATAATAAAAAAGACTGCATGGGAGCAATTCATTACTCTTTTCCTTTCAAGCACTTAAAAGAAAAACAGAGCTGAAAATATTTCTTTGGGAGATACTGAAATACCTCATTAGATCTTTCTTTTTATTGGCTATTGAGGTGATAATTCTGTAACAGGAACGAAAGTGAGGATAAATTTTTCTTTGATTTATAGAAATGTGTTAATTTGAACTGAATAGATCTTTTCTGATCTTAATATTTGTTATCTGTGAGTATTGTTTAGTAATACACACTTTCTAGTTTTATTTTAGAGAAAAAGTAATTCTGATGGGGACTCTGTTAATTCTGTGCAACACTGGAGGTATTTTTGGGGAATTGAGTAGCTCAGTTTTTAATAACCTGCAATTTAGGTTTGGGTTTGGGTTTTTTTTTTCCATTAAATGGAATAGTGTTCACTGCTTATTTAACAGTTATAGAGTTGCATGTTGAGCTAAGACTGAAAACCACAGAGAAAATAATATGTATGTTTATCCAAATCTTTCTGTTTCAGTGACATGACAAGTTTGCACAGTAGAATAGTGAAGATGGTCAGAATAGCTTCATATTAGCTCTTTTTCTGAAGTGGTCGTTAAATTTTCTGTTGTTGTTCTGCAGCATATGAATGGTAAGCTTGGTAAAGACTGGAATCTACAGAAGAGGTAACTCCCTGTAGTGTTTTGGTCAAACGCTAATGAAACTACACTTAGTTGTATATTCAAGAACTGTTGACCTGTGCCTTCATGAAACAGCTTTGTGATTTCAGCAGTGTGTCGTTTCTGGATTACTTGAGCTAGACAATTCTCTGAGGCAGCCACCACTGAAGATACAGTGAATAAATTCTTGTTGCATTGAGAGAGACTCAGTTGTGCGTTCCTCTTAGTAGAACAAGATAATGTAATTTTCTTTTAAGATTTTGGAATTTTGAAGGGAAATGTGATTTTGGTGTTGTGGACTACTTACACTTGCAATTTAACCAGTCCAATTCTGGAAGCCAGTCCAGTTCAGGAAGAACGCCTGAACTACAAGCTGCAGAACTGGCGCCTTAGCATGTGTATTTTTGTAAACACTAAGCTATCCAAATTCCTGAAAATTCTGCCTTACAAGTTAGTATAAATGTTCTTAGCATTTTTTTAGATTTTTGGCCATTTTTTGCTGTCTCACACAGGTCCTGAAAGGTTTCTAGGTTATCTTCCCAGTCAAAACATTCTTCCTAATAGCAGTTTCATTTGAATAACCTGGAAATTAGTGGGGAGTAAGAATGAATGGGCACATCCCTCATCTTGAAAAACTTAATTTGTTTTAAGTTCTGAACTTCTTATGAAAAATGCTCTTTTCTAGACAGCTTCTGTGACTTTTTTTTTTCCTTTTTTTCTTTTTGTCAGCTTTTCTGTCATAAATGCAGTTCAAGCATGTGAAGCAGCTTTTGGCAAGAGTGTACTAGTATGCCTTTGATAAAAATGTTAGGTTCAGCAAACCAGAACTTCTTTTCTTCATAAAAGGGTTGCTGCTTGTAAAAAAAAAGAAAAAAATCTGCCTCACTGGAGAGGCTTCCAGATAATTTTTAACTCCAAATTGTTCTATGTACCACTTTTATAGAGTTCACATTTATTGGTTTTTCTCATTTTCTGGTAACACTTTTCCTTCATCTTCCTGTGTCTGCATCTGGGTAGCACTTGGACTTCAGGTTCTCCAGTATTGCTCTCAGCTAACTGTTTATTTTAAGTGTCCCTAATATTTTTCTGTTATCTAATAACTTCTAATAGAGAACAGGAATTGAAAATAACCCTTTATAGCCTACACATAAAAAACCCATGATTTTTGACAACTTGAACCTTACTAGTTTGCTTTCCCCTTCATCTTTTTGTATTCTACAGATACGTATGACTCGTACACCTACCACGAGTTCACGTGCTGACTTGGTTGGGGAAAGACTTAAAGAAATAAGAGCCAAAGAGAATGTGGACTGGGGTTTTTGGTCAGGTTGCATCTCTTCTTTTTAACACTGTTCTATTTTTTGAGGAAATACATTTAAACATATTTAGCTATGCTAAAAATAGTATTAGTCATGAAACCAAAACAACATTGTGTGGCTTCTTTCAATAAAGATAAAAATCTATATTCAGATTGCACCTTTGCCCGATTAATTTGTTAACTCAACAGAATTTCATTTCTGCTTTACTCACTGTCTTACTGTCTTTAACTTTTTAAGATCCTGATGAAGATCAATTTTCACCTTATCATGGAAGAGGAAGACAGGGGTATAGTTGACAAGTACCTACAGATGTTAATGATAATGATTCTTGTCCCTTATTCAGAAAACTCTTAATGTATTTTCACCTGTACTGCCACTGCTGCTAAAGTGCAATCTGTGTCACTAAAAAGAAATTAAGGAGGCAGAGGTATTCATATTTTTTTATGTATTTTTAGTTCCTGCATTAAAAAACAAAAGCAAATGTAATATCTGATTTTTTTTTTCCATCTTCTTGATTTCTTGGGGTTTTTTATTTGTTTGTTTCTTAGAAAACCATTTCATATTGACTTTGAATGCAGATGAAGATCTAGCTCTTACAAGATGTGACAATAAACTTCTGAAAGTTTTAAAATTGTTTTCAATGAAATTGTGTTTGGGACACAAGTACAGGAAAGCAGTGCTTTAAAACAGTCTACTTTATATTTCCCTCCATACGGTATAGAATAAAAATTATGTAATTTTTGTACATGTTAAATACGTACTAAGTGAAAGATTTTTCTCTATCTTAAGTAAAGGAAGGGGTTTTTTTGGTGGAAGATTCCGTAGTTAAAGATGTAAACCAGCAATTTCTTGCTTCTATAGCACAACATAGTTCAGAGCTGAGATTAGAGAAACCCTGTAGAGTGGCTAATACTCGAGGGCATCCCCAGATAGAAAAGTATGTGAATTTAGGCATGGGAGGAAGGAAGGATCTGCTTTAAATTTAGTGTAGGGTCACTGACTCTTAATGATAGATTAAACAAGGGAGGTGGAATAATGAATAGGGGTATGCAATGTGTAGCACTAATACCAGAAGTCCATGGTTTTCACTGGTTATTTAATGTCTTTTCCCATATGTTTCTGAATAGAGCAGGTTATGGCAGGGATGAGCTAAGGAATAGCTTTGTTAGTGAATTGTTAAATAGACTGAATTCTCTTTTTAAAAATGTATATGTACATAGGAGAGCTGCTTGTTAATAATATAATCGAGCACCTTATATGCATATACCTTAAATGTAGCAATATTAACAACTATATTTGTGATTGATGTATGTATGTTGACATTCTTAAAATACACTGTGCAGGTTGTCTGCCTAATTTTCTTTTCCAATGTGAAACTAACAGCCATTCCTTGGTTAAAGCAGAAATTAACTTCAGACTCTTTCTGAATACCGTTGATGTAAAGAAAAACCCCAAAAGAAGTGGTAATTTGGTAGACATGAAAATGAAATGGAGGAAATACCAAGAAACATTTTTGTTAGTAGAAAGTCAACTAACAGCTCTGTAAACCTTGTTTTATAATTTATTTTAACTTGAATTTAAAATAATGTTAATAGAATATCTATTAAAACTCAACCACATAAAATAATTTATTAAGTTCATACTTAGAGTGACTGAGAAAGATGTCACAGTTTACTTTAGTGTTGAGTTCATACTGAGTTCTCACATGTAAGAGTCTGCCAACTACCAACAACCTAGGTGAACCAAGCAAGTCAACTATCAAGTTATTGATGGGTTTCTGGGTAACCCGTGTTCTCTTTTGTGTGGTGAAGATACCAGCAAGTCTTTAGAGAAAACGCACTTTGCACATCATGTTTTTCTTTGGGTTACAAATGTGATTGCAAGCTACACTGGAAGATGCAGTGCAAGTCACACTAAAAGCTTTGTCCTGTTGTTGCAACAGTACATACAGTTATTGGTGAAAGTAGTATTTTCAGATCTGTGGCTTATCTTCCTTTTTAGATGGATCTTGTTGGCTGGCACAGAGAATAAAAAGGCTGCAGAGAGAGCCTACCCATCTCTCTTCTCTAAGCAGCAGGCTTGGTGTGATCCTTAAGTGTAAAAGTGGTGGAAAGAAATAGGTAAAACATTGAAGTTAGAGAAGTATTAGAGGATTTCTCTACATGAAAGTAGTGCACAACTCTCTGCTTAATTGTGGTACTTTGCTTTACAAGATTTATAGATTGAATTACTTTTTCATATAATGTCTAAATTTGCAAATATTTTCTGATACTGACCATTTAAAAAAAATTGAATAGATTTTATATTGTCTCTAGTAGCAATAAAATATGCTCTCATAAAAGAGTATTTTGTCAATTGTCTAGAAAGAAGCAAAAAACACATGACAATATACTGAGTTTTGTGATGTTCTATTTCTTAAACTAAAATTGGTAGGCTTATCGCTTAAAATAAGGATTTTCTCTGAAGCACATGTGGTGTATGCATTTTCCAAGACTTTGAAACAGTCATTTGTTATTTTGAAACATGTTTGGCTAGGAATGGAGGAAGATGCTGTTCGTCAGTAAAATGTGTTAAGGAGCATATGTCTTCGTATCATAATCTGAGATTTGCGAGGAGTAGTAGGATTTAGTCTCTCATTGGACCATAGCGAAAAGAAATTTGGAAGAGGGAAAGGTGTTTTTTTTAGTATGAATACAAATGTTGCTCTTTACTATAATTAATGTAGTAAGAATGGGAACTCTAACTTCCATTCGTCTCCTTACCAGTTCCTAAAATGACCATCTATTTTACCATTTATTGATATGACTGATTACTTTTTAGACCCATGAAAATGCACAAGCAGGGAAGTAATGCAAGACCAAGATATGTATTTATGATGCTCAGGCTGTTGCAAACTAGTTTCTTGTGAAATGAAGATGAGGGTGTTTGTCTTCAAATAAATTTGTCTGAATTTTCTTTTGTTCAGAACATGACAACCATGAAAATGTAAGAGATCTACTTTCCCCTGCAAGAATCATATGGACTATCTCTTTCACTTTGAGTGATAATTGAAACCCTAGAAATAATCTTTAAGGCCCTGTCTATATCCAAAATATTGACTCTGCTAATAACTCGTTAAGACAACTAGTTCCTTAAAAAGGAAACAACACAGCCAATACAAGATACAGGAAAGTATAATACAGACTTTTTGCTGAAGAGTTCACACACTAATTCCTGACAAAGGAAGTGGAACAGATTGAAAGACAGGAACTGCAAAATTACACTTGTTTGTGCAGTAGTCTGAATATATGCACATGTGATATGGACAAGCTGGGATCAAGCACATGTAACTGGTATGCACATTTTTTTCTTACTTCCTAACCTTTGTTCATGTTTTACCATTACCCAGTAGTGGCAGTAGCTTCTGGCCCTGGCAGGTCTGAGAGAACCAGAACCAATTAGTAGTTTAAAGCATGTTTTCATGCCAATTTTAAATAACTTGGCTCAAAGTTACTGCTCTTGATCATGTCCTTAACTTCATGATCAGAAAGTGTCAAGGTACATTTTTCTCCAAGTTACTGATTTAGTCACTGAGATGATTTATTAGGATTATCTATTAAGTCTGCTAAGTATGCAAGCCTTATGAAATTACTTGTCCCTTGACTCCCGATGATCTCTTTCATCAGGTTTGCCCAGATACAAACTGTTACCCTGGTGCAGTTTTCTGTGGCATTTAGTAGACCAGCTGAAAAACTAGTGGTTTTCATATGGCTTTTTTTAGCTCCAAAGATCATTGAACTGATCGTAATAATTATGCTTTTCTAATTTGCAGTGTTTCAGTCTTTCATGGCTTCTTCCTAGGCATATCCTAATTCAGCTTGTATATTCTTTATTATATCTGTCTACCTTCAGCTCTGTTACAGCCTTGTACACTGCTGCAGCAGAGTCCAAAATAACCCTCTGGACTTCACGTAATTTTCCTACCATGCTTCGTGAAGCACTCTGAAACTTTCTGGGGTGGTAACTAAAACTAACATTTTCTATAGCGAAACTCAGGCCTAATTTTTCCTGCCAGATGCAGGATCTTGCATGAGTATTGGCCTCCAGAGTTTGTCCCACTATTTTTAAAGGGGTCTTAAAATGTTAATTTTTAATGGAACTAAAATACCTGATGTTTGGCAATTTATCAACATTTTAGGATATAAAAGCAGCTGGAATTGGGACAGTAGTGTTAACAATCTGTTTTGGTAATTATCCTGGTTTTTACAGCAAATAAATATCCTTCCTTGGGGGAACAATATTAGAAACTGTATTTACCCTTTATATTGCAGTTGAGTGCTTTGTCAGAAAGAGTAGTTGCCTCTTGGTAGTGATCTGGTAATAGGTGACTTAGTAGCAGTTGCCTGTTGTCTTTCATAACGTGCATAAAGGTCAGTTAAAAGTTTCCACAGAGCAGTGCTTTTTCATTTAGGTTACTAATAAGTATATTTTCTCAAATGACCATTCCTACTAAATGGAAAAACAAACTAGGACTTCAAAATGTATCTTTTCTGTGTCAGTGCACTATATGTAGAACAAACAAACAAAAAACTTGGAGTATTATCATCAGTTTCATTTTGTTAGTAGAACTCTTCAGGGCATTTTCGAATAAATTTTACAAATTGTTTTGGCAGTGAGTCTTTGTTGTTTGATCTCTTTTAACCCTAATCACATCTTCCTTTCAATCTGTAATGTCACAGCTAGCTCACACTCTAATTCTTTCATACCCTATTTCAACCTCATGCTGGTATGCTGCTAAAATGATTTTTTTTTCTGTGTTTTTTTTTTTTAAATACTCGTGTGTCTTGCCTCAATTTCTTAAGAATGTGTTTTCCCTTCTTCTTCTATAGGAATTTGTTTCTTCTTTTAACCTTCTATTAAAAAATTCAAAGGGTCATGCGGTTTTAAGTTCAGAGGGGATTATCACAATTAGGTCTCCTAGGCACTACAAGCAATGAATAATATTAATTATGTAGGGCTGAACCTTTGCGCAGTGCAGGCCATATAGCAGCAACCAGTAACTTCTGCATCAAGCTCAGAAGATTGTGACTTGCATTTAGCGATAACGCTCTTCTAGGATAGCTAATTTTAGGTATATAAAGATGGAGATCAGCAAAGAGGTTTCTTTATTCCACAGAATTAAAATGTGCATGTATGCTGGCAGAAAACTGAAGCAAAGATGGTGAAACAGTTGTGTATAGAATTTGAACATAGTGAATAATATAATATAATATAGTGAATATACTTAACATTTGCCACTTGCTGCAGCCCAGAAAAAGGCCAGATCCAAAGCAGCAGCAAAAAGTAGTATCTGGTAGCTTGAAGAGAGCTCACATTAATTTTCAAACCTTGTCTGGGCAGGAGGCTGAGGTTGGGAAAATATCTTGCTAAATCTTTGGGGGAACATCTCATGTGCTTGGAACATCCATCTTTTCAGGTTATATTGTAAGTATAGATAAATATTGCATGAGGCAATCAGAAGTTCGCATGTTAAAAATTTCAGTAAAGTTTAGTTGTAGCCTTGCTTTTATTTTCTGTTTCAAAATTTGCAGTTTTTAACCACAAAAATATACTAGTATTGCCCAGTGGACCATTTTGTTGTAGATTTTGGTGGTAAGATACTAACTTGGCACAGATCCATTAAAAAAAGGTCAAATGGTATCCAAGAAGGGTTGGTTTAAAAGAGTTTTAAAATATGAGGTCCAATGAATGAAATAGAATGAAATGGAGGATAACAAAGTATTAACAATTACGAAATCTGTGGAAGTAATTTATTCACAATGTTATCTCTATTGCTAAAGGAAACTGCTGAATGCTTCTTTACAAGCATTTACAAAACGTAATGACTTTTAAATGTCATTATATTTAATGAATTTTTAAATCGTCTGGTGATTCCTAAACTGGATGGGCTTCTGATAACAACTTCTAGTTAGGAAAAATTTCTAAATTATTTGAATAAGTGTTACAGCTCAGAAACATAGTTGCTCAATGAGGCTATAAAGTGAGTACAGAGCGTCTCTGAAGGTGTCTTTCAGCTGTAGAACAAGTAGACAGAACATAGCCAACTAGCTTTGGAAAAAAACAGGTGGGTTTTTTTTTTTTAATTTAGGACATTTAAAGTTTGTCAGTAGTATTTCACGTAAGTAATTATGACTATCTGTAGTCCTCAAGAATTTACATCAGAAAAATTGGATTAACATTTTTGGTTTGGATTTTGTTTGATGACTCACTATGAGAGATACAAATCTGGGGCAATGAGGCTGTAAGTGCTTAGTTGGGGAGTAAAGAATCCATATGCCTTTCTGGAAGTGGTACTGGTGAATCTGTCCTCATATCTAGTATCTGATTTTCCTAAACAAGATGGTTGCCTCATCACTCAAATTGGAAGTAGTGTGGATTATTTATGTTAAAGTATTCCTTTAAACCCTTTCCAATGATGAGAGGCAAAATTAATGTACTTCAGTCTCTTCTAGATACTTAAATGGAAGAATTGGAAACATCAAAAAATGTATTTGCTGTTTTTTGCTTAGTGTTTAATGTAACTTAATCTTCTTTTTTTGAACTCTTGTCAGCAAAATGCCGCAAAAATCACACATTATTTTCCAGACGTAAGTTAATTTGAATGTTTGCATAATGAATTCAACAAGCTTTGGTACAATACTTACTGAGTACTACAGTACAATACCACCCCTTTTTAACAGTAATTTAAACTGGGTTTATTTTGGTTTGAATGCTGTTCCATACACTGTAAAGTGAAAGTTGGATGCATTAGTGGCTTTTCTGTACATACAGTGTGTTTACTTGCAGGAAAGTGGTACATGAAAACTTAGCAGAAAATTTTCCACTGGTTTTTGGTGGGGTTTTTTTGGTTTTTTTGGGGGGGGGTGGTTTGTTTTTTTTTTTGTGTTGTAACTTGCTGATGAATTCTGCTTTGTATGTGGCTGACGTATAATGGACATTCAGGTTCCTTTAGGGTCCTTTAGGAAGGTTTGAAATTGCATATTGTTTTTAATTTGAAAATGAAACAGTCCTAATTAGAGGGAAGAGAATACTACTTTCAGGAGGTATACAAGTTTTGGTGCTTTTATTTGTTTCAGTTTTACTTGTCATGATAGAATAAGCAGGTAGTGTATTTCAGACATTGAATTAAAACCAATTATGTTAGAATTTAATGCATTTTTATTCTGCATTAAACAAGAAAAGAGGTTTCAAAGCTTTAGCCTACTGAAGGGGAAAACTTAATAAATGCAGACCAGAATCTTTTCAGAGGTATTAAAAGTAACAATAGTAATCTAAATGAAGAGCTGAGGAATAAAAAATTAATCAGAGAATGTATTGTAGTAAAACACAGATTTGAGTTCTTGTGTATTTCATAAAAGTGCTGAATCACAACTGACTTTTGGCTGGCAAGCTTGGGCAGGAGAGGAGTTCTTCTGCATTGAGTATAGATTTAAATATTTAGGTTGGAAGTGTATTTTTTTCCTTTAGATTACAACAGAGTGAATTGAGCATATGTACAAATGTAAATAGTTATTTTAGCATAGTGAGTCTTCCTTGGAGAGTTTCAGTGGTGTGAAATTCTTGAGAAGCAGATACTGTTATTTAAAAATAGCCTGATTCTGACATCTTAATTCACTAATTGAAAGCATTCCATAATTTAAACTTCAGTCAGCTGCTAGGAGGAGAGGCTGGTTATCATTTGATGTCTTTAGATTTGCATTATTGTCTCTAAAGTAAGGCCTACAATAAAATTAAAATTTGCTGATTTAAATAACCTTCGTTCTTTATGTTTTAATATAGTTTATTGTGTATTGGAGATACAAAAAGACAAACAAAAATGTGAGTGAAGCAGACTTACACCATTCCCCTCAAATGAGTCTTGCACAAAGTGACCTGAGAGTTCTGGTTTGGGTGCTAATGTTAGTCATGGTTCATACAGTACATTACTTGCTATCTGTATATGAATATATCCTACTTGTGGGTTGCTAGCTAAAAATTATTGCACATACCATTTTTTAAAGTTAAGAAATTCAGTTTCTCATTGACTGCTGGTAGCCTTTTCCTGAAAAAATGCAAGCCACTTTTTCTCTGCTATAGGGAAATTTTAAATATGGATCACTTATTTTTGTTTTTCATTTTCTCTCCTAACTTCTTCCATTTCTGTCCTGTGTCATTACTATTACTATGGACCAAATCTATTGCACAGGTTGTGGCAGAGATGCTGATTCAGAAATTCTTTCTCTCTGGTTTTACATCTCTGTATTTTTAATAGTTCTTGTTAGTCCATAGTTAACTGAAATTACCCTTTTATCTGGCCCATTTTTGTTCATAACTATTGATAACAACATTATCCTTTCAAATTCACCACTTTGTCACCTTTGACACTTCTCTATGCTTAGAAACTTGGTAGATAGGTCCCTACTTCCCATGTATTACTGCCAGATTCCCGGTGCTCTTTGAGATCTCTCGGTGGAATTTTGTCTGGCGGAGATATTAAAAGCTTTCCTCTATAATCTTGAGGACTATCACTTTAGTTGGTTTTGCCTCTTTTCTTTCCATCTTTCTTCACCAAAATGCTTTTGCTTACGTTGCATTTCTTTCTGTCATTGCCCCATCCATATCGTTGCTGTTCCCTGAAAATTTTGCTTACTTGTCTTGGCTTCTTCTGTGTTACAATGTCAAAGTCAAGATTCTCGCTTTACTATCAGTGCCCCATGCAACCTTGCTCTGTCTGCATCTGATCTCATTTCCCTGCATCCCCCAACTCGCATTCCACATTCCTCACAGTCCTCTGACTTTATTGCTCCTTTTGTCTGCCTTTCATGCACTCATTTTTGCACTGTCTTTCATGCTGCCTATGTGCCTGGAACAGTCTTTAGCATCTCAGCCAATTTACAGCTTTGCATAAATTATATTTAATAATAAGACTAACAAAAGTTCATTATCTACATTATTTCAATTAACTTTGTACCTGCATAAGCGGAAAACAGCCTGAGGGAAACTACTGTTAAACTTTGTTGTGATTTGTTGTGATTCAAAGATACAGATTCAGGCACGACAGTTCTTTGATGATTCAGCATAAATTTAATTTTTTTTAACAATTCAGTAGGTGTTACGGGGTTTTTTTTGTTTTTTTTTTTTTTCATTTTGGGGGGGGTTTGGGGGGTTTTGTTTGTTTGGTTTTTTGGACAGTAGACTTCAGATTTTTCTAATTCAGAGATAAGAAAATAGCTACTTATTCCTGCTAAGTGAAACCCCCAGAAAGTTGTCATCATCACATTACTTGGTACAGGCTTCCTGCCCTGTGATACTTTTTAACTTCATTTTACCCTTACTAATATGAATGTAGAAGGGCTTTGAATGTTGGATTGAGTTCATACCTGCAAACAAAGTGTATCTTTTGTGTTTATCCTTCCTTTTAAAGCAAGATACTCATCTGCTTTAAAAAAACAGTGAAAGATAAGAAAAATAAGAAAAGACTCTGCCTGTTTCTGGGAATTTTTCTCAGTGTGTTGGCTACTTTGACATACACATTTTCTTAAAATATTAAAAGTTGTTTAATATTTTAACTCCCTTCTAACACCAGTGAAAATAAGCTGAAAATAAGACTTCATGTGCTTGTCCAGCATCAGTGTATAGCTGCAAGGCAGGGCATTCTGCGGGAATTACTTTCCAAGTAAAATTGCATCTGAAATATATGGGGTATTTTTTTTTTGGTTTAAATGGTTGTATTGATACTGTTCACAGCTGAGTTGTGGAACCAAATAGATGTGCCTTTAATTTGTTTTTAAATGATCTCGTATATTCTGGAGATTATAATCTGAAGGGTGGCTGCCATAGTAATGTGCCAGTCACCATGGCATCTGAACATCATGAATAGAAATTCTGGGCTGCACAAAGACAATGCCACCAATTAGTATTTCGAACTGATCAAAGGTGGGGGACCAAAAAGTTTGCCAATAAATGTAGCTCAGTGGATGGCACTAGAAGTTAGAGTTTGCTTTACACAAGTTTATAACGATTTCAGTCCTCCTGTCAGTATCGTGTGAATTTATAAATAAAAGCCTTAAAACAGACTTCATCCATTTCCTATGCTGACTTTTTTTTCAGTTGCATGAAGAGTATAGCCGTAGGTTTATATTTCACTGGCCTAGTGAAGAATTAGTTTATAGTATAGTTTATACGAATCTTTAGAACCTTTTCCTCCATACAGGATTTTTAACTTTAAACTGAAATTAGGTCAGTTAATGAAGAAAAGGGGTTTTCTGTACTTGATTAGTAAATATTCCTAGTCTCTAAAACTTTTGCAGTCTGCTTTCTTAATACTATTCTAATTATCAAACAAACCTAAAATTAAATACTTATTTAAAAGCAAGCTTATTTTATCTTAAATAATTGATTGTGGCTTGTTGTTTGAAAGAGGACTACTTTGGCATGAATTCCAAATCCAGTTATGATCTTAACTCAAGCAGTTTGTTTAATCAAACATTACTCTAATAAGTCTTACATGGTCCCCTACCCGACCGGGCCTGTCTATAACAACTAGTTTATTCTGTGACGAGTTGCTCAACAGATGTCATTCTGGTAGAATAATGCAGCAAAATACTTGTGCGTTGGCTAAAATTACTTCAACTTTGATCACTTTTGTCCAGCACATCAGTCTGGCATTGTGCTTTATACCAACATAACACTTTACCCCGAGCATGCCTTTCAAGCTTAGAATAGCAGAGGAATGTTATTGAATTCAGTGCAGTTACAGATGAGTTAATGAAAGAAGGAAAATACTGTTTTTTTCATAATGCCTTTCTGTTGTACTTTGGAATTAAAAGGGAATTTGAGGAATGTGACTTCTGAGTTATTTATTTTTACTTCTGAAGGCTTTTTAAAAACAATATTATGTAGTTGTATTGATGCCATGTTTCTGTAAATAAGTTTAACTTTTTCTTTGAAAATAGCTCATTTTAGACTTTTATATTGTGAAAATAATATAAGACTTTTTTGATGTGTAACTGGAGAATAGTTATCTCACAGGGACAGTTTAGCTCTGTATTTAATGCAAGAAAACTAAAATAGCAAGAACTGTATTCTTGTGATCACAGATCAGTATTGTTACATTTTGATGGGCTGTTGTGGGGTCAGTACGGAGTAATGACATCTCTTTACCTTGATATTACTGTGAAACGAATACTGCACAGCAGGCTACCTTCTTGTTAAGAAGCAGTGAAGAAAGGCTGTTTGTTTTGAACAGTAGGAATGAGATCATATACCAAGTTCTATAGAGTTCGGTCCTCCATAATTCAATTTTTCACAGGTGCATATGCATATATGCATATGCATATATATATAAGAATATACCATATATGTGTGTATTTGAAATTGTGTTTAAATAAATTTTTAATAATTAAGGTATATTTATATTTTTCAAAGCATGACGACATGCTTAAATACCAGGAAGCACTAATATGAAATGCACTTTATTTACTAATAAATACTTCAGTATTCTGTGTCTAAACCAAAACAATGTTCTTGGTTTAGTTTTTTTAATTAAAATATAGTTGTAATTTTGTTTTAATTGAAATATAGTTACCAGATCAGTCTCCCTGCAAAAACTCCTCAACAAAACCAATATTAACATATAGGTTATCGGATGTACATGTAATTTACCAGTTTTACAAAAAAAGGAGAGATATCTTAATGATTCTGAAACATACAATGAATGTGAAGCTGAGCCGAAAATCCAACCCAAATACATGTTATGATACTGAAATATCCAGATAATGAACCCACATTGTCTAACTTTCATCCTTTAGTGAGATGTAGACGCAAGAGTTGGAAGTGGTGTATCTAGCTGTTAGATGATAATTTGAAGCCATTGTTTTCCACTCGTGTGCAGAATATTTGTATTTATAAAGCTTTAAACTGATAGTATTGAAATTATTATCCACATAGCCTATATATTAAATCTACCCAGAAATGGGGAAGAGTTCTTCACAGTTTTTACTAAGGGGCACTTTATTAGTATGAAATACTACTACCACTACTACTACTAAAAGTGGTGAGAATGAGCAACAGTAATTGAATGGAGGATCTGAGAACTGGAAATACAGTAAGACCACTGTACTTTGTGTTTGCTCTCTATATGCCCTGAATTTTCTCAGTTGTATCTATTTGTTGGCAAACTCATGCAGTAGTGCCATGAAGAGTCTTTTGAAGAATGTTGCCCAAATCAACATTTGTGAGCAAGCGTGTGTGTGGAAATCCCTGCCTCCTCTCTCACCCCTCTTAGGATGTTTACAATGATTAGAACAGGTTTTTACCTCTTAAAGTCCGCACACGTATCCTTCATCCATGAATTAATGTGCTCGAACTATGTGCAAAATTTCAAAGAAAGGATCTGTGCAGCATTTCTCTCTAAAGATGATCCTGAGAGAAAGAGTTTTGGTGCTATTTCATTATGCAAACACATTTTTAGATGAGTATCTACTACCAGATGTTGCATATACTTTCTGTAGTAAAAACAAATGCCAAATTTTGAGGGAACATATGCACATTCCATATGTTTATATTACCATATTACCCTACCATGTATTCAGAACTCAACTGTGCTTCTGTGAGAAAGCTATGGCAAGTACTGATTACTAGTTAGGGTGAAATTCTATAAAATGTCTGTATAGTAGATTGCTTTGTTTTATTGTATTGTGTCCCTAAGAACAGGAGTTTAGAATCACCTTTCACTCATTTCTTGAATAGGAAAAAATTAAATATATGGATTATCTTAGTATTTCTCATTTTGACAAATTTCAGCTTTCTTCCTGATATTTTAGTCATTTTTCTGTTCAAAGTTGTTAAGTTAGGGTAAGTCCGCTAGACTGCAAGCCAGGTAAAACATGACAGCTGCATCTGCGTTAATGTTTTTGAGGGAAAAGTTTTGTAACTCTTGTATTTTGCAGCATTCTTCCTGTATTTGAAATTTTCAACTCTTTCTTCTTTTCCCCTTCCCTTCCTCCTGACAACCATCATGTGAGATCATTAATGGTAGTGTCTTGTATTTTAACAGCATAAGAAGAGTTGATGTAAAAACTAGTTTATTTGCTTTTTGTTAATGTTTCAAATGGGCTGTCTTCATTGGAAATGTGCTTATTTATATTTTCACGTTTAATACTATCACACTTTTTTTTTTATATATCATTTAAGAAACTTATGCAAAAGTAGTTGTTTTTCTTATTGTATTAGCATGAACCTAAAATTTTCAGGTGAAAACAGAGTATACTAACTAGCAAAAACAGTAACAGAGTTTTTGTTACTAACTTCTGCTTCCCTTCAGTTTGATCATTACTTTGTAATAATTTTTACTGGGAAAATTTGTATTATGAATTGTTTTACACATTTATGATGCTTCAGTAATAATGTATCATTATGAATGATACTTTACAGATTTTTTTTTTTTTCTTTAACATAGTTTGTTCAGTTGCTTTTGGCAGCACTGAAATGTGGTGGTACCGTACATAAACCTGTGGAACAGATCTGAATCTTCAAGTGTTGGAGGAACCTGTTTTGCAATAAGTAATTGGAAAAAAACCTCAAAATAAAAAGCTTGGAATTATGATGAAAAGAATGCCGTTTGCCTGTATGCTTTTGTTAGTACAGGTTCTGAATGGAGTTTTTTGTTTGTTTGTTTGACTAGGTAAAGCGGAATGTGTATGACCTAACTAGTATCCCTGTCCGTCACCAGTTATGGGAAGGCTGGCCCCCTTCTGCCACAGATGACTCAGTAAGTAGCTTGGGTTCTCATTTCATTTCTTCCTACAAACAGCTGATTTTACTTGGATTTTTGATCAGAATCACCCAACAGCTTTTAGCATCCTGTATGCAGTAACTTATCCTTACACATACTTCAGAGCTTTATCTTGAAAGATAGAAATACTAAATTATTGTCTTACTAAAGCACGTTTCCATGGAAATTATTCATGTGTATGAAATTCAGTGCATGTTTAGACTCGAAAGAGACATGTTCCTAGATTAAAGCAAAGCTGCACAACATTGTGGAAGTTGAGGATGTCTATTGCAGTGATAGAACTTCAGGGACAAAAATCCTGTTTTTTCATGTATTCTGAGTGCATATCTAGATATTTTCCTCAGTTGTGTCCATGAGATCAGTGGTGTTCTTAAGCCTGCGTCTGGCTTTAAGCAGGAGGTGTTCCTGTTGAAATAGGTGGAGAGGTTCACTTGCTTTTAAAGCATCTACTTTGGTTCTTGCTGGACCAGTAAAAATGTAATCTTGCAAATGTTTGTAAATTATGTAATGTAAAATAATATTTATACAGTACAATATGTATTCAATTTTCAAACGTATTTTGCAGTTTTTAGAATTACCGTTATTTAGAAATGGAGGGAAATCTTAGTTGAGATCAATATGTACCCTCAGTGACGGAATCAGCTAACTGTGAATTGCCTACAAATTCATGAAATTGTGGGACTTAACTGCAGAATTCTATTAACTATTAGACTTCCTTCCTTGCATGGTTGTCCCTACAGTGTGTTTTACAGCATGTCTTTCAGTTTTGCTCAGACAATTGTCTTCTGGTAGTATGTTCACAATGCCAGCTAGTGAGGTCCGCCTTTATTTTAAAAAAAAAAAAAAAAGCCTAAAAGGCTGAAATAATTATGTAGTTACGTTGTGTGTAGATTTTTGTGACCTGAGAAAAATGTAGAAAAAAAAAATTCTATTTTTATAAAATCATTCATTTAAACTAGAGGCTGAACCTGCGCATTCTACAAAGTGAACATGGAATTGGGATTTCCTTTCTCTATGTATTAGCATTATCTTCAATGCATTACTTTCCTGTCCATTTGTACTCTCTTCTTGTAAAGGGAGAATTGCTGTTTGTATGGTAAGACTGCTGCTTTTTTGCTCTGGGCATAGGATTTGTGCCAATCAAAAAAAAATTGCTCTGAATTTCTAATATTTCTAATACACTTGTAAAATATGTCTGTGGTAGTGTTTGCAGAAACAGTAGTAGTAAAGTTTGAGAGTGGTGGGTAAATCTATGTCTATGTATTCAAGAGCATATCTGAGATGAAAGATGTAAGATCTGAAATAACAGCATGGTGTCATGTAGTAATTACAGTCTTTGAAATGTGGATCCATTTTAACATTTTATTAGTTTACATTAGCCCAAAAAAGAATTGGAAACTCAACACTTCTAATCCGTTTTCCCACAGCTGTTAGGTTTTCCCGTATTCCCCCCCCGCCGCCCTTCTTTTGAATAGGATACCTCACATATGTAAAACTCGTAAATCTGTTTTAAGTCTGTTTTTACAAGTGACATTGTTGCAGGTGAATTTTTCCCCTTTTCATCTTTAATGAAATTGGTGAATGTTGAGTCATCTGCTCCAAAGCAGGAGAGTTCTCAAAGCTCACTGCTCGAGTCTGGTGCAGCTGAGACTTGTCAGCTGTGTAAACAGATTTGAATGTGTTACCAACAAAAATATAATTAATTTCTGTCTAAAATTAGAGGCCATATTTATAAAGTTTTAATGTTAGCAATGACTATCTATGTTTTGGTGAACTGAACACTTTTTCCTTTGCAAATTAGAAATATTCAGTAATAATTACTTTAGTAATTAGTCATGATGTCTTTAGTTCAGAGGCAAATTTTTAAAATCACTCTTTCAGTCTTGAGTTTTTCACTTGCTGTATTGTATAGTATTCCATTGCAATTAAAGAGTTAAAGAAAGGCTTGATTAAAATACTTTTTCATTTACATGTTATGCAGCATAAGAAATACTTTGTAATACCACAGGAGGTTTTTCAGTGCAGTTCTCGTTAACCTTTGGCTTAGCAAACAGGACAACTAAATAGACTTCGCATAATTGGATTCCTGTATCATCTTGAGTCTCTTATGAACCTGACAGACTACAGTCTTCTGACATTATCAGGAAATTTAGTGGAGTCAATAGTAATTTAAAACATTGTTGCTTCATCTCCCTTCAGAGTTAAGATATGTTCTCTGCTTGTACTATCTAATGAAAGATGGGATACTGTATGAATTGTCAATAACTCTTTCAGATCCTTTTGCACACTTTCACCAGGGAAATGGGTATCGAAACCTCCACACGCAGGAGAATGTTTTCATGCTGTGACAGTTTGATTGTGGGAAACAAGGCATATGCAGTCTGTGGAAATTTCATGTTCACCATTCAGCAAGGACATATTTTTAGCTTTTATTGTGTCTGAATAATTTTAGCACCACAAATTATATGTTCCGCTCATTAAAGTTCAAGCGAAGTAAATGTATGAGGTTTAAATTGTTCTTTTTTTTTTTTTTTTAACAAGTTTACTTAAGTCTTTAATTATATTAAAGACTTAATTTATCTGGTTTGGGATATATATCATCAACTGATGTAATGAAGTCTTGAAAATTAGCCTAGAAAATTGAAAAATAAGTATAATTTTATTTAAGTAGATTGACAGTTTGTTCTTAAGCTTTATTTTTATTTTGGATATTGTAACAGCCTTAACATTACTGAGCTTGTAAAATGAAAATGAAACCAGAATTATTTACTGAAATTTCTCAAATGTATTCCATTTCTCTTTGCTATATTGGCTGAACTCCTAAACTTCCACTGGTAATTACTGCTATTGCCAAGTGGAATGAGAAACCTTCAAATATGTATGTGTGTTTAAAAAAAAAAAGAAAAAAAAATCTGAGATCAGTCATAGGTGCCATTTTAGTTACAGTTTTTGCATGGAAACATTGTGATTTTAATTATATAAGAACAGATGACTTTTTGGATATTAGCTTTACACGTGTATATTTGCGGTAAAACCTTTTTCCCCCCCTTGAGGTCACTGGTTTTTGATTTATTTTGACAGGATGAGTTTTTGTCCTTGATGTTTCTGTTCATTTTGGTAGCATAGAACAGCAACACCCAATATGGGAAGGAGGAGAGAGGTTGCTTTGTGCTGCTTTTGTTCTCAGTATTTAAGCTAACACTTTTTTCTTAATTAGTTCATTGTTTTAAGTCATTTCAGCATAACAACGAGAAATGCCTGCTTCTTCATAAGTAATGGCAGTAAGCTTTTCAAAATGGAATATGTTTCCACATGAAAAAGATGTAAGACTTTTGGAATGAGGTTTGGAGGGGTAAAGGGGAGAGAGACAAAGACAGAGGATGGAGTGCCCAGTGTTGTAACTATGCCCTTGCACGCAGACCCTGTACGGAGGAACTCCGCATCCGTCCTTCCACCTACTGCCAGTAACACTTTGTTTCCCTAAACAGTATGGCTGGCCAAGACCTCTTATACTCATTTCAAGATGAGTAACTGTGCTTCTTTACTGTATAGATAAGCCAGTGGATATTAGTTTAGGCAGGAGTAGGTCTACAACTACAAGTTACTCAGCTGCACTACTGGAGTCACCTTTCAGATGTGACACGTGTGTTGCCACTAACGTATTGAGGCTCTGCATCATCTCCTGTGAACACGACCACCTTCAGTTCTGTGACGGCTGTAGAAGATGTGGTTGATGTTTCTTAGCTGAATTTAATAAAGCCTTCTAGGTTATAAACAAAATTCTCAAATGCTTATGTATGATCTAATTAGCACGGCTGTTATATTTAGCTATTTCATTGCTAAGTACTAAGCGCAGTCTGTCTGCACAGATAGAAATTAAGAATGCCAATAAATAGTGTTCTGGTACAAAGTCAAACCATTTATGACACTTTTTGGCTGATCTCCAGATTTTTGAAGAGGTTGAGTATTAAGCATCTGAGTAATTAGTATTTAGGAGTATATATTTCTTTCCCTTTCCGGGTCTTACAAAGGCTTTCTGAGCAGAAAGTTCATTACTGCAGGCTGTCATTGTGATATGAAAACGAGCTGTGAGGTTTACATACACTGGCTGTTTAATTGTAATGGATGCCATCTCTGCGTTTACTGGATTGTTTGGAATTTTCCCCCTGGAATTGATATGACTAAAGAATGAATAGTCCAGACAGAGAAAGTGTCTATTAATCAGAAGTATAACATTGACTATATTTAAATTAAAATACATACATCGTTAGAAAATACTCAACTATTTTTTTTCTGTGCAAGAATATCATAATTATAATTTAGATTGTCTGTAATGTTAATTACTTTGTATGTTTCTTTCTGTGGTTCTCATCAATTGCTTGCAGTAGAGTAGTAGAGTGGATCTGTCAGGATCCTTTTAATTTAGATACTTAGAAGAATACTTGAAGTCTGTTTTGTTATGTGGGTTCAGGAATATGGTAAAGTTTCAATTTAACTTTTATACTATAATCCAAATTTAGTAGCAAAAATCCTTAGACAGTACCCAGTCTTGGAAGTTCATGGTAATCTATGAAGCAGCACATTCATCATTGTTAAGAAACAGAAAAGTAACTGAGTAATTTAATAAGCGGTTCCTAAATGTCTTTATTTTAGATAACCTTCTGACTTTGACCTACGGCTTGCTTGGATGTTTTTTTGTGGATGAAAGTATGATGAATTATCATGTTCTTTCCCCAGAATAAACAAGGAGATTACAGTTGTTTTTCACACTTTTTTTTTTTACCTGACCCCCTTGTATATTGTCTATTTGTAACAATTAAGATAAAGTTATTGAAATTAATTTCATTTATGTAAAAATTACCATGTCAGGAATAATCGGATTTGTGTTATGTTTACACTTTTTTGTCACAAGAGAATTGATTTAGGATTGTCCGATTTTAAAACATAAAATAACTCAATTGAAGTGATCTACACCTATCATGTTGCTTTTGGGAAGAGTTTATTTCCTCACCGCGTGGTAATGAATCTTACGGACGTGCAAAAAGTGCACACTGAAGAACAAAACCCATTGTATCATTATATTAAAAATACAAGTCAGTCTAGTAGCTAGAGTTTTAAAAACAAACAAACAAAAACCCCAACCTTTCAGATTTCAGTATTGTTAACCGTGTTGGGTCCTGATGGAAAAAAATGTTT
Organism: Pelecanus crispus; assembly: GCF_030463565.1. Classification (NCBI taxonomy): domain Eukaryota; kingdom Metazoa; phylum Chordata; class Aves; order Pelecaniformes; family Pelecanidae; genus Pelecanus; species Pelecanus crispus. Next base: position 68,049,318 of record NC_134647.1, read on the forward strand.
GTCATGTTTGCTCACACTTTTGCTTCTTGCGGTCCAGTTTTAGTGTTGCTTTTTTCAGTTGTTAGAGAATACTGGAAATGAAAGAAATGGGAAATGCATTCTTTGCTTCTGTTTGATGTGAGGATATTTGGATGGCAGTAGCCATGATCTCAGAAATCTGGGAAAATTAAGATCATCTTTCTTAGGTACCTTAAAAAGGGTTCTAGTTTTTATAACTCATTTCATGCATGAATTTAAATGGTCGATAAAATCATAGAATTTTGAGGCTGATCCCATGTTTCTTATGGGGAAGAGCAGCAAGATTGATTTGGACATACACGGGTGTATTGGGAGTTGGTGAGGTGGTAAGAGTCTGTTTTATGACAGTTTATTGTCGCCGATCAAACAGAAGTTTCATCTTTGAGAGCAGGTGCTTCTGTTAACCTCTTATCTTTTGGGGAAGGAAGAGACTTTAAAGAAGCGTGTTTAGAGGGGAGTGCAGTTGACTCTACCGTATGTATGATCTGATATTTTCATAACCATGATTTGTCTAGAGCATTAATGGTTTTGCTGAGACAGTCCTCCCATCTGAAAGTACAGAGCCTTTCTTTAGAAGAGCAGGTCCACATGGAGCTTTTTTTAGTGTGTCATGGAGGGCTTAAGGGAAATTCCCATAACCAATGTACTAGGTAAAAGGCAGGTAGCATATCCAAGTTCGTGTCCTGGATTCCTTTTCTGTCCAGACCAGTGCTTCCACTTGCTGTTCAGAGTTGTGCCAAACACAGAGTGTAATTAAAAGGACTCACGTTTCCTCATTAGATGTTTAGAGCTTTCATACTCGTTTCAGCATATCCCAGGTTTGCTCTGCTGTCCTCTGTTAACTGGTGACGATGCCTTGTGTTCTACAGGGAAGATTTTATAACTGTTACTGAAACTTTACTGCTTTTAGAGAATACACTTTCTGGCTTTATCTGAGGTTCCAGTTGCTCTTTGTAATGAAGAATAACTGCTGTCATGTTGATCATCATAATTTTTTCTGGTAAGTTTTTACTGCTG